>NC_141002.1:72423541-73023541 GCF_052327205.1 Somniosus microcephalus
GCGAAGGCGAGGGGGCCAGGCGGGGCGAAGGCGAGGGGGCCAGGCGGGGCCGAAGGCGAGGGGGCCAGGCGGGGCGAAGGCGAGGGGGCCAGGCGGGGCGAAGGCGAGGGGGCCAGGCGGGGCGAAGGCGAGGGGGGCCAGGCGGGGCGAAGGCGAGGGGGCCAGGCGGGGCGAAGGCGAGGGGGCCAGGCGGGGCGAAGGGGCCAGGCGGGGCGAAGGCGCCAGGCGGGGCGAAGGCGAAGGCGGCCAGGCGGGGCGAAGGCGAGGGGGCCAGGCGGGGCGAAGGCGAGGGGGCCAGGCGGGGCGAAGGCGAGGGGGCCAGGCGGGGCGAAGGCGAGGGGGCCAGGCGGGGCGAAGGCGAGGGGGCCAGGCGGGGCGAAGGCGAGGGGGCCAGGCGGGGCGAAGGCGAGGGGGCCAGGCGGGGCGAAGGCGAGGGGGCCAGGCGGGGCGAAGGCGAGGGGGCCAGGCGGGGCGAAGGCGAGGGGGCCAGGCGGGGCGAAGGCGAGGGGGCCAGGCGGGGCGAAGGCGAGGGGGCCAGGCGGGGCGAAGGCGAGGGGGCCAGGCGGGGCGAAGGCGAGGGGGCCAGGCGGGGCGAAGGCGAGGGGGCCAGGCGGGGCGAAGGCGAGGGGGCCAGGCGGGGCGAAGGCGAGGGGGCCAGGCGGGGCGAAGGCGAGGGGGCCAGGCGGGGCGAAGGCGAGGGGGCCAGGCGGGGCGAAGGCGAGGGGGCCAGGCGGGGCGAAGGCGAGGGGGCCAGGCGGGGCGAAGGCGAGGGGGCCAGGCGGGGCGAAGGCGAGGGGGCCAGGCGGGGGCGAAGGCGAGGGGGCCAGGGGGGGCGAAGGCGAGGGGGCCAGGGGGGCGAAGGCGAGGGGGCCAGGGGGGGCGAAGGCGAGGGGGCCAGGGGGGGGCGAAGGCGAGGGGGCCAGGGGGGGGCGAAGGCGAGGGGGCCAGGGGGGGCGAAGGCGAGGGGGCCAGGGGGGGCGAAGGCGAGGGGGCCAGGGGGGGCGAAGGCGAGGGGGCCAGGGGGGGCGAAGGCGAGGGGGCCAGGGGGGGCGAAGGCGAGGGGGCCAGGGGGGGCGAAGGCGAGGGGGCCAGGGGGGGCGAAGGCGAGGGGGCCAGGGGGGGCGAAGGCGAGGGGGCCAGGGGGGGCGAAGGCGAGGGGGCCAGGGGGGGCGAAGGCGAGGGGGCCAGGGGGGGCGAAGGCGAGGGGGCCAGGGGGGGCGAAGGCGAGGGGGCCAGGGGGGGCGAAGGCGAGGGGGCCAGGGGGGGCGAAGGCGAGGGGGCCAGGGGGGGCGAAGGCGAGGGGGCCAGGGGGGCGAAGGCGAGGGGGCCAGGGGGGGCGAAGGCGAGGGGGCCAGGGGGGCGAAGGCGAGGGGGCCAGGGGGGGCGAAGGCGAGGGGGCCAGGGGGGGCGAAGGCGAGGGGGCCAGGGGGGGCGAAGGCGAGGGGGCCAGGGGGGGCGAAGGCGAGGGGCCAGGGGGGGCGAAGGCGAGGGGGCCAAGGGGGGCGAAGGCGAGGGGGCCAGGCGGGGCGAAGGCGAGGGGGCCAGGCGGGGCGAAGGCGAGGGGGCCAGGCGGGGCGAAGGCGAGGGGGCCAGGCGGGGCGAAGGCGAGGGGGCCAGGCGGGGCGAAGGCGAGGGGGCCAGGCGGGGCGAAGGCGAGGGGGCCAGGCGGGGCGAAGGCGAGGGGGCCAGGCGGGGCGAAGGGGCCAGGCGGGGCGAAGGCGAGGGGGCCAGGCGGGGCGAAGGCGAGGGGGCCAGGCGGGGCGAAGGCGAGGGGGCCAGGCGGGGCGAAGGCGAGGGGGCCAGGCGGGGCGAAGGCGAGGGGCCAGGCGGGGCGAAGGGACCAGGGAGGGCGAAGGCGAGGGGGCCAGGGAGGGCGAAGGGGAGGGGGCCAGGGAGGGCGAAGGGGGGATGGCGAGGGGGCCAGGGAGGGCGAAGGGGCCAGGGAGGGCGAAGGGGGGCAGGGAGGGCGAAGGGGGGGGAGGGAGGGAGGGAGGGGTGGAGGGAGGGAGTAGGGGTGGAGGAAGGGGAGGGAGGGAATAGGGTGGAGGAAGGGAGGGGGGGAATAGGGTGGAGGAAGGAAGGGGGGGGGAATAGGGAGGGAGGGAGTAGGGGTGGAGGAGGAAGGGAGGGAGGGGTGGAGGAAGGGAGGGGTGGGGTGGAGGGAGGGAGGGAGTAGGGAGGGAGGGACTAGGGGTGGGTGGAGGTTGGGGGAGTGACTGCAGCGAGTGCGGCCCCGAGGCGGCGTCGCTATAAAAGGAGGCCTGGCGGGGCCCCCGTAAACTTCAACGGTGCAAAAATGCGACGCCTCCTGAGACAAAGAGGCTGAGCCCGCGCCGCGGCCGTTACCTGAAGTCCTTGTCGCTGGACGTCATCTTCTCCAGCAGGTTGGAGATGTGGTAGGAGGCGCTCGCCATGTTGTGGCCTTCGCTCCCGCGCTCCGCTGCTCTTGTTGTTGTGCCTCGGACTCCGGGCCCAGCTCCGCCTCACTGTCTGACCGGGAGGCGGGGCGCAGCAGAGGGGAGGGGAAACGCCGGCGCTGCAGTCAACCGACTGCTTCCCCCAGGCTGGAAGGAGTGGTGGCGGGCTCAGGCTCGGGCTCTGTGCGGACCAGAGGAGCTAGGCCGCCGCCACCGCCGCGCGTCTCTCAGCAGCTTCGGGCAATCCGGCGGCGGGTCAGAGTTCACCGCACATGGGCAGTCTGCGCCAACCGAGCCCATTGGCCCCTGTGGCAGGCTCCAGAGTACAAATCTCAATTCAGTTTCTGAGTTTAAAAAATTAAGGAGTATTTAGGAAGAATAGTCGTATCCCAGTTGTTAACGTATCTTTCAAGCGGCGGTGGGCATATCCAGCATTTGCTGTTTTTATTTTATTTTTACTTTTAGTTTGTATTGCCTCTGAATCTTTTTGTTCTTTTGCCCATCCCTATCTTTGCATTTTGCAATGTATCTCAGAAGTAGTTATAATAATTTACTTTAAAATATATTTACTGTTTGACAAAATGGTTAACTGCGTCTTTTATAATTTCCTTTGTCATACTTTGCTGGATGTATGTTTTGAAGTGTTTTGTGATGTGAATGAATTGGAGTTTGAAGTTAATTAATGGAAATAAAAATGAGACATGCACAACGGGCTGTCGACTCGCTATCACTCGTTTTACACGACTGCACAAAGTCAAGATCTGCCCCATTGAATTCTAAACCCCTTCAAGGAGACATCCTATCCTCCTCTACCAACCCTCCCCATTCATAATGACATTTTTCTCCCTCTACCCCTCAATTGTACCTGGAATTTCTCTCCCTTTTCCCTCACCTTCAATTCAACTTGGCACTCTTCTCCCCACCCCAGTTCCAGCAGGCATTCTCTTCTCCACTTGAATTCCCTCAGTTAAGTTTAGCAATTGTTTGTCTTCACCACTTCCACCCCCACTCCCCCACTAATAATTTCTCCTCATAAAGTCTCTCCTCTCATCATTGCTATCTCTTTCCCCTTCAATACCATCTATTGCTCCCTTGTCATCCATCGCTCTATTGCTATCCATTTCCCGTTTAATGCCATGCATTGCTGCTCCCACCCTCCCATCACTATACATTCCCCATTCCTGGCTGACTCCTGCTTCTAATAAATTAGACTGGGGCCTCCTTAATGCTGCTCTTGCCACAAATGCAGTGATTCTGTTGCTGCTAATGGCAGTGTGCAGTAGCTTAATACTCTTGCTCTCACCAGAAATGCTGCCAATAGTATAAGGTGGCTGAGATCACTGCTATTGCTGGAGTTCAGGAGAGAAGGCCATTGGCAGCTAAACTCGGGTCGAAATGGGAAGCAGGAAAGAGAAATCGCAATACGAATATGAAGTGGGCCCAGTTCATGCTGTTTGTGCCAACTGTTCGTGTGAAATATTGATGGTTGGAATGTAAGTCATTGTCTTAAAATAAGAAAATAAATTGTAGAAAATTAAGAAAAGTTAATTGTCAGAGAGTAGTATTTCCAAGAGTTGTCAGAAATAAAACTAAATCCACCCACAGCGCAAAGGATCTTTGGCACTCTTGGAGAATTCCAGTTGTTTCCAGAAATGTAGTAATATGAAAATCCATGATCCTTATTTTTTATTCGTTTATGGGATGTGGGCGTCGCTGGCAAGGCCAGCATTTATTGCCCATCCCTAATTGCCCTTGAGAAGGTGGCGGTGAACCGCCTTCTTGAACCGCTGCAGTCCGTGTGGTGAAGGTACGCCCACAGTGCTATTAGGGAGGGAGTTCCAGGATTTTGACCCAGCGACAATGAAGGATTGGCAATATACTTCTAAGTCAAGATGGTGTGTGACTTGGAGGTGGTGGTGGTATTCCCATGCGCCTACTGCCCTTGTCCTTCTAGGTGGAAGAGGTTGCGGGTTTTGGAGGTGCTGCCGAAGAAGCCTTGGCGAGTTGCTGCAGTGCATCTTGTAGATGGTACATACTGCAGCCACGGTATGCCGGTGGTGGAGGGAGTGAATGTTTAAGGTGGTGGATGGGGTGCCAATCAAGCGAGCTGCTTGTCCTGGATGGTGTTGAGCTTCTTGTGTTGTTGGAGCTGCACTCATCCAGGCAAGTGGAGAGTATTCCATCACACTCCTTACTTGTGCCTTGTAGATGGTGGAAAGGCTTTGGGGAGTCAGGAGGTGAGACGCTCACCGCAGAATACCCAGCCTCTGACCATGCCCTTGTTGCCAAAGTATTTATGTGGCTGGTCCAGTTAAGTTTCTGGTCAATGTTGATGGTGGGGGATTCGGTGATGGTAATGCCGTTGAATGTCAAGCGGCGGTGGTTAGACTCTCACTTGTTGGAGATGGTCATTGCCTGGCACTTCTGTGGCATGAATGTTACCTGCCACTTATCAGCACAAATACTATTCATAGCACACACTGCAAAATTACATTTTGAACAGACGTTTAAATAATTATACTGTACGATACTATGGTGTTGCTGGGCTACCTTAAACAATGATAGCAACCAACACTTTACAGCGCAGTCTATTCACAAATGCAATAAATGTATTTAAGCTAAAATAGTTGACAGTATTTTATGATCATAGAAACTTAAATTATATTTTTGGAATTATCATTGAAACCCATAAGTGGTGTTTGTGAACTTTGTAATTAATTGTCAGTTGTCAGATTGCTTAACTGTGTCTTGTTAGTTTCATTGGATAGAATTACATAGAATCTACAGCACAGAAACAGGTTATTCATCCCAGCTGGTCTATGCTGGTGTTTATACTCCATACAAGACTCCTCGCACTCTACTTATCTGTTCCTATCCTGTCCCTGTATCCCTCTATTCCCTTCTCCCTCATGTACACATCAAACCTCCCCTTCAATGCATCAACCACTCCATGTGGCAGCAAATTCCACACTGTGAAAATAAATTCCTCCTGATTCTTTATTTAATCTGTTAGTGAAAATCTTATATTTATGCTCCCTTGTTTATGGACTTACCCATAAGTCAA
The DNA here is from genome assembly GCF_052327205.1 of Somniosus microcephalus. Lineage (NCBI taxonomy): Eukaryota > Metazoa > Chordata > Chondrichthyes > Squaliformes > Somniosidae > Somniosus > Somniosus microcephalus. Next base: position 72,429,023 of record NC_141002.1, read on the forward strand.
AACAGTTTCTCCACATTCACCCTGTCAAACCCCTTCATAATATTAAAGACCTCCTCTTTAAAGGTCTCCTCTTTGCCTTCCCTTTCCCAGAGAAAGGAACCCCAGTCTGCTCAATCTTTCTTTACCAGAATTGAGAGGATGTAGCTATAAAGTCCTTGTAAATCTTCCCTGCACTTTCTCCAGTGCTTCAATATCCAGAACGCAGACCTGAGCAGGAGTGGAGGCAGCGGCAGCAGCATAAAGGGAAAGGCGGAGAAGGCCCAGGACAGAGCGCGGACCTGAGCGGTAGCGGAGGCAGCGGCAGCAGCATAAATGGAGAGGTGGAGAAGGCCCAGGACATAGTGCAGACCTGAGCGGGACTGGAGGCAGCGGGAGCAGCATAAAGGGAGCTGAGCGGCGATTCAAAAAAACACAAGGAGTGACGTCACAGGATAGCTGGTAACTGATTAGTTGGTAAAGGTCACACTCTTTTTTTCAAGTTAGGGGCCGGGGTTAAATAGCTGGTTAGGGATAAAGCAGGAGCTTGGCGATTAGTAACTGCTAATATATATTAAATTAGTAACTGTTAATACTATATTAAATTAGTAACTGTTAATATTATTAATAACTTGAATTAGATACATCTTCATAAGTTTCTGTAAAGTTAGTTAATAGTCGAATAAGTAAAGGCATAGCAGGGCAGCTCGGTCCAGCGGAATGCACATCCTGTGCCATGTGGGAACTCTAGGACGCTTCCCGTGTCCTGGACAACCATATGTGCAGGAGGTGTCATCAGCTGGAGGAGCTCGAGCAGCAGCTGGCGTCACTGCGGCGCATCCGCGAGGCTGAGAGCTACGTGGATAGCACGTTTCAGGAGGTGGTCACCCCGCAGCTAAGGAGTTTGCAGGCAGAGAGGGAACAGGTGACCGCCAGACAGAAGAGGAGGACCAGGCAGGTAATGCAGGAGTACCCTGAGTACATCTTGCTCTCCCACCAGTATTCTGTTCTGAGTACTGGTGAGGGCAGAGGTACTGGCCATAATCTTCCAATCCTCCTTGGAAATGGGGGTGGTGCCAGAGGACTGGAGAATTGCAAATGTTACACCCTTGTTCAAAAAAGGGTGTAAAGATAAACCCAGCCGGTAGTGGGGAAGCTTTTAGAAACAATCGGGCAAAATTAACAGTCACTTGGACAAGTATGGAATAATTAAGGAAAGCCAGCACGGATTTGTTAAAGCCAAATCATGTTTAACCAACTGATTTTCTCCAAATTTACCCTGTTATTTTGGGTTCTCATTTTCTTTCCATTGACTTTCTCCTGTCTATTGAAGCTAAAAATAAAAACTGAAAATACCTGAGAAACCTGGGTTTTAAATTGGCAATAAAAACTGACTTGAGAGGTCCTAATTATAATGGGTCTTACTTATCCATCTTTCAGACGAGATGTTAAACCAAGGCCTGACCTGCCCTCTCGGGTGGATGTAAAAGATCCCATGGCGCTATTTTGAAGAAGAGCAGGGGAGTTCTCTGTGGTGCCCTAGCAAATATTTATCTCTTAGCCAACATTACTGAAAAGACAGATCATTATCTCATTGCTGTTTGTGGGACCTTGCTGTGCACAAATTGGCTGCCACATTTTCTGCATCACAACAGTGACGACATTGCAAAAGTACTCATTGGCTGTAAAGCTCTTTGGGATGTCCTGAGGTTGTGAAAGGCACTATATAAATGCAAGTTCTTTCTTTATAATGCGGTCAATAAGCCGCCTGTGCAAAACATGTTCCCCAACAGGCAACTCACTAAACTGGAGGCAGGAAATCAGGCAGGGCAGCTGATTGTGAAGCGCCCCCAGCAGCAGCTTAAAGGGGAGGGTTATTAACGTTGGAAATAACAAAAACAAAACTTCAGTACAGCAGCAACATGTGTGCGAACCTACACCAGCAAATACATTAAATGTGAAAGCCTTCACGGAGTAAAACCCACAAGCGACTGCCATAAATTGGAAATGACGAGGAATTTCTTCTCTGAGGGGCGTGAATCTTTGGAATTCTCTTCCCCAGAGAGCTGTGGAGGCTGGGTCATTGAATATATTTAAGGTGGAGATAGACTGATTTTTGAACGATCAGGGAGTCGAGGGTTATGGGGAGCGGGCAGGGAAGTGGAGTTGAGGCCAAGATCAGATCAGCCATGATCTTATTGAATGGCGGAGCAGGCTCGAGGGGCCAAAGACCTACTCCTGCTCCTACGTCTTATGTATAAGAACATCTCTCAAAGCTCCATTCAGCTTTCCCTGACTGCACATAAGGAATTCTTCAATTATCACTGGAAATAGTAGCCTCTCAATTTGTACCGCTAATGTTTGGTGGCCAGGAGCAGGGACTGATGGTAGTCAAGCGGGCAGAGACAAAAATGGCATCAGGGCTATTATCTGTGTCATTTGGCCCCAATTTTATATATTTATTTGCTTCCCGCCTGTTTCTGATGGGAGCTCCGGCTGCTAGAATGGAGGTCCACCTAAAAATCGGGGCAGATGACAACTCGGCAGTAAGTTGGTACAACTACCCACCACTTTTTTGGTCCTGCTACTGTCCCATTTTTAAGTGCAAATGGGATGGTAGCAAGATGGAAATTGCCCAAGTGTATTTATAATTATTTCCCGAGATGCTTTTGTTGTAATTCTGTTTTGTCGTCTCAAGGTGGCAACAATCCTCCAAGTTGAGAAATAATATATTAGACACATGAGGCGTAATAAAGTTGTAAAACACTGTTCATGGTAATGATAATATACATTACATCATTTTAGCAAGTAATAATACAATCTGCATAATGCCATTTTTATCTTGAAGCATATGAACCTCCCAGTGTTCTTTTCAGTGACCCAGTTTATCATAAACGAAAGGGACTATTCCCAATAGAATATTGGTTTGAATTTTTGCCAGTTCTATTGCAATTTTCCTGTCAGATCACAACACTTGCGTCAATATTGCACAGATACTACAAAGGGCCAGATCACAAACTGTTGGAAAATACTGACTTTGGGTGCACATCAATTGTCAAAAGTTATGCTCATCCACTATCGTGTGAATTGTTAACATTTTAAAGTTGGGGAAATTGGACTGCCAAATCCCTCAGAATCAGACTAATATTGCCAATTAAAGGGAACCTTTAGCTCAACAAATGTTCTACTTATATGTTTCAATGAGATCACCTCTCATTCTTCTGAACTCCAGAGAGTATAGGCCCAATCTACTCAATCTCTCCTCATAGGACAACCCTCTCATCCCAGGAATCAATCTAGTGAACCTTCATTGCACCACCTCCAAGGCAAGTACATCCTTCCTCAGATAAGGAGAAGCCCTGTACAATTGTAGCAAGACTTCCTTACTCTTGTACTCCAACCCCCTTGCAATAAAGGCTAACATGCCATATGCCTTCCTAATTGCTTGCTGTACCTACATGCTAACTCTGTTTCCTGTATGAGGACATCTAAATCTCTCTGAATACCAACATTTAATAGTTTCTCATCATTTAAAAAATATTCTGTTTCTCTATTCTTCCTACCAAAGTGAATAACCTCACATTTCCGCACATTATACTCCACCTGCCACCTTATTGCCCACTCACTTAACCTATCTATATCCCTTCGCAGGCTCTTTGTGCCCTACTCACAGCTTACTTTCCCACCTAGCTTTGTATTATCAGCAAACTTGGATACATTACACTCGATCCCTTCATCTAAGTCATTAATATAGATTGTAAATAGCTGAGGCCAAGCACTGATCCTTGCGGCACTCCACTAGTTACAGCCTGCCAACCTGGAAATGACTCGTTTATCCCTACTCCCTGTTTTTTGTCCGTTAACCAATTGTAATGAAATCTGTTTGTCTTGATCCTGTATTCGTTTTGCACTCATGTATATTACCCTCCCCCACTGTGTATAGTTTCACTTCCTCTTTCCTGACTAACCTGGGAGGTTCCAGGTCTTGGCTCTTGGCTCCGCCCCTGACTTCTCTTACATAAAGATCCCAGGATCTGTATGACTCATTCCTGTGAACCAGTCGGCGTGTTGAGATGTTAGCTCTGATCTTAGTGATTAAAATCCAACTTGTTTAAGTCTATAACTTCTAGTTTTGTGGTTATTGAAGGCCCATCACCAATCCTCTATCCATGCTAATATATTACCCCCAACCCCGTGAGCCCTTATCTTGCATAACAACCTTTGATGCGGCACTTTATCGCATGCCTTTGGAAATCCAAATATACTACATCCACTGGTTCCCCTGTCATATTATGTACACCTCAATTATGTAGCTCCTTATTGCTATCATTTAGACTTTACGGGGGGAAAATTCGGTGGGTTAGCGCCTCCAGGGGGCGCTAACGACTTACCGTCCGAGTGCGGTGATTTTAGCGCCGCCCACGAAATTGACCTGCTGGTTTGCGGTGGCACTAAACACTACCGTCACGATCTCCTGCGCCCGGAGGTCGTAACGTCATCGAAGTGCGCAACGTCCTGGTAGCGCCCCGGACCGGAAATTGATTCTCGCCCCCCCTGCCTTAGCGCCTGCTGCTAGGAATGGCAGGTAGAGGGTGAAGTTTTGCAGTCAGCTGGGGGAGCGCTATTTAAAGGCGTGCGCTTCCTGCTTTTTCCTGTCGGCAAAATATTCTGCATATGCAGGTTGAGAGAAGGAGAGAGACGTCTGGAGACATTTAGCGCTGTTTTACAAGGAGTTTTGTTCCTCATCAACACTTATCAGGTTCCCATTTCTGTCAGCTTTATTACCATATTTAGAAGATTAAATGGGGCTGTACTAACACGGGGCGTCGTCCATCAGCTTCAACTTCAGAGGCAGAGAGAGAGAGAGTGGCAAACATGACCAGAGGGAGGAGGGCCTCTGCACAGGAGACCTTACCCTCCCAGGGTATTCTGGGAGCAATTCTCCTACATTCATTTGTCCGAGGAGCAGTGTTTTAGAAGGCTGCGCTTCAGCAAGGAGGTGGTCACAGAGCTGTGCCACCTGCTGTAACCAGAGCTCTAGCCTCAGCTCAGGACCAGGACGTCTCTGTCGGTGGCAGTGAAGGTGACAGTGGCTCTCAATTTCTATGCCAGTGGCTCCTTCCAGGCTTCAACTAGGGATATTGCGAACATCTTCCAGTTTGTGGCTTTGCTAGGATAGCGGGCTTCACCGTGGTTCAGGGCGTCATTGACTGCATGCATGTGGCATTGCGGGCACCTCATGAAAATGCAGAGGTTTTCCACAACCACAAAGACTTCCACTCTCTCCAACGTCCAGTTGGTTTGCGACCACAGACAGCGTATTCTCGCCGTATTCTGGTGAAGATTCACCAGGCTGATACCTGGGATGGCAGGAATGACGTATGAGGAGAGATTGGGTCGATTGGGCTTATACTCGCTGGAGTTTAGAAGAATGAGAGGGGATCTCATTGAAACTTATAAAATTCTGACAGGACAGGACAGACTAGATGCAGGAAGGATGTTCCCGATGGTCAGGGAGTCCAGAACCAGGGGTCACAGTCTAAGGATAAGGGGTAAGCCATTTAGGACTGAAATGAGGAGGAATTTCTTCACCCAGAGAGTGGTGAACCTGTGGAATTCTCTACCACAGAACGCAGTAGAGGTCAATTCATTAAATATATTCAAGAAGGAGTTAGATATATTTCTTAAGGCTAAAGGGATCAAGGGATATGGGGAGAAAGCAGGGACAGGGTACTGAATTTGGATGATCAGCCATGATCGCATTGAATGGCGGAGCAGGCTCGAGGGGCCGAATGGCTTACGCCTGCTCCTATCTTTTATGTTTCTCCTATCTTCTATGTTTCTATGTCAATGCCCACTATCCTGGCAGCAGCCACAATGCATTCATCCTGCGCCAGACTGGTGTCCCAGACCTCTTCCAACCACCGCATCACCCTCATGGCTGGCTCCTCGGGGACAAGGGTTTTCCGCTCTGCACCTGGCTGATGACACCGCTCCGTAACCCAACACTCCTGCGGAGCTCGCATACAATGAGAGTCGTAGCGCCACCAGGAACCTCATTGAACAGACAATCTGCGTCTTGAAGCAACGATTCCGATATCTTGACCACTGGAGGAGCCCTGCAGTACTCCCCTGATCGAGTCTCAGTTTTCATTGTTGTGTGCTGCATGCTTCACAACCTCGCAATTATGAGGACCCCGCCATTGCCACCAGGGATTGGTGCACCACCTCAGGAGGAGGAGGAGGAGGAAGAGGGAGAGGAGGAGGAGGAGGAGCAGCAGCAACGTGGGAGGGAGGTGCTCAATGTTGCCTCTGCAAGGGCCCTTCGTGAACGCCTGATAAGACACCGCTTCAGATGAATGATGGAGGAGATGGCTTTTGGGATGAAGAAACACACCATTACAACAATCCTGCAGCTCCTATTACCAGGCAACGCTCCAGTGAGTAAAATGAGCAAAGTTGTCAAGTTTCAATAAATATTTTTCTTTTTCTGACAAACTGTGTCTTATTAAGCACAACCAATAACAAACAAACACAACAATTCATTAACTAACTGATGCGCTATCAATAACTCAAAAGACTGAGATTAAGCGAGTAACTAACAGGCTTTTATTAACAAGAGAATGAAGGTGTGCCTCGAGTGGTCGACCGGTCCAGAATACAGAGGGACTGTGGAGCAGTCACCTTTATACCTGGACTCATGGGAGGAGTCAGCCGAGACATGTACAGGCATGTACACAGTGGAATACAAACAGTGGTTTACCACACTAACAAAACTGGTTCTTACCACATCGAGATAAGCGTTAACAGAGTGAACAATATATTAACATACACATCCAACTTTGGGACAAACATTCCCCCCATTTGTTTGAAATTTTTTAGTTATTCGCCATTCGAGGTTGACCTCCCTCCCCTTCGCACTTTCCCCCCCCCCCTTCCCACCCTACTGCTCCTCTGTAATGTGGCTGCAGCAAGGCTGGCGGAAGGCTGTTGAACGCTGGATCCAGAGACTGCAGATGGCCTTGAAGGACACCCTTGACCAGCTCTGGGCCTGGAGGGCCAGGCTACAGACTGCACCAACTCTGCATGGGCGGCAGCATTCTGGGCTGGCTGGGTTACAGGCTGTGGTAAGTGCAGTGGCAGTGGTGGCAGCAGGAATGCTGTCATCCTGAGAGAGGACCGCACCTTCCTGTTCGACCGACACACTGCCACTCCCCCGGGGCAGTACCTCAGCAGCAGGCGCTATCTGCTCAAGCACAGATTGCTGGCCTGCTGCAGCACCATGAGATTCCCGGTGGACTGTGGGCAGCCCAGCGAGGATGGCAGCAGTCAGTGCTTGCGTGGCATCAATCTGAGACTGCATGAGAGCAGTCTGACATTGGATGGCACCAACCAGTGAGTCGATTCCAGCACTAAGCCATTGCATTGCCTCAGCCTGTGCTGCAATAGATGCTGTCACCTCACCCATTACACACGGCATGGGGTCTGGGTCCCCACAGTCTGTCTGCAATTCAACCATCCTCTGCAATGAGGCATGGATGGGTTCAAGGATTTGCGCACAGATTACAGCTGTTCTGGCGGCGGACTCCTCCACGCTCCTAGCCAATGCATCCATGCTCTCGGGCATCCTTACCATTGCACTCATGAGCTCCGTATGCATGCTCATCGCCTGAGTATTCATCGCCACTATATCGAGGTCCTCATCCGAGCCCTGTGCAGCAGAACTCGTGTGTGCACTCACCCTCTGGGGAGATGGCCCCCAAGAAATATAGAAGATAGGAGTAGGCCATTCGGCCCCTCGAGCCTGTTCCGCCATTCAATGAGATCATGGCTGATCATCCAAATTCAGTACCCTGTTCCTGCCTTCTCCCCATATCCCTTGATCCCTTTAGCCTTAAGAAATATATCTAACTCCTTCTTGAATATATTTAATGAATTGGCCTCCACTGCCTTCTGTGGTAGAGAATTCCACAGGGTCACCACTCTCTGGGTGAAGAAATTCCACCTCATCTCTGTCTTAAATGGCTTACCCCTTATCCTTAGACTGTGACCCCTGGTTCTGGACTCCCCGGCCATCGGGAACATCCTTCCTGCATCCAGTCTGTCCAGTCCTGTTAGAATTTTATAAGTTTCAATGAGATCCTCTCTCATTCTTCTGAACTCCAGCGAGTATAAACTCAATCGACCCAATCCCTCCTCATACGTCATTCCTGCCATCCCAGGTATCAGTCTGGTGAATCTTCGCTGCACTCCTTCCATGGCAAGAACATCCTTCCTCAGATAAGGCGACCAAAACTGCACACAATACTCAAGGTGTGGTCTCACCAAGGCCCTGTACAACTGCAGCAAGACATCCTTGTTCCTGTACTCAAACCCTCTTGCTACGAAGGCCAACATACCATTTGCCTTCTTAACCGCCTGCTGCACCTGCATGCTTACCTTCAGCGACTGGTGCACAAGGACACCCAGGTCTCGTTGCACTTCCCCTTCTCCCAATCTATTGCTGTTCAGATAATAATCTGCCTTCCTATTTTTGCCACCAAAGTGAATAACCTCGCATTTATCCACATTATACTGCATCTGCCATGCTTCTGCCCAATCACCCAACCTGTCCAAATCATACTGGAGTTTCTCGGCATCCTCACAGCACACACGCCCACCCAGCTTTGTATTGTCTGCAAACTTGGAGATATTACATCTAGTTCCCTTGTCTAGATCATTTATATATATTGTGAATAGCTGGGGTCCTAGGACCGATCCCTACGGTACCCCACTAGTCACTGCCTGCCACTCGGAAAAAGAGCCGTTTATTCCAACTCTTTGCTTCCTGTCTGCCAACCAGTTCTCTATCCAAGTCAGTACCTTGCCCCCAATCCCATGTGCTTTAACTTTACACGCTAATCTCTTATGTGGGACCTTATCAAAAGCCTTCTGAAAGTCCAAATACACCACATCCACTGGTTCTCCCTTATCTATTCTAATAGTTACATCCTCAAAAAATTCCAGTAGATTAGTCAAGCACGATTTACCTTTTGTAAATCCATGTTGACTTTTCCAAGTGCTCTGCTATTACATCTTTCGCTTCCCTTCCCCCATGGTGTTGCTGCAAGCCGCTGGGTCCCAGAGCGTCACCCACATCAGATTCAAATCCCCTGCTCCCCTTCAGTGAATGCGTGGCCCCGGTATCGAATGTCTCGCCCTCGGGAGACGCAGGTGGTGAGGCGCAGGCTTCGTCTTCCTCCTCTCCCGCATCGCTGTCACTGGGAGGCTGAGGGTCAGGCTGGTCAGCTGGCGGCTCACTATCTGAAAGCAGGAAGGTACAAGAGTGGCTTTAACATGAGGGCAGGGGGGCAGGAAGGGAGTAAGGAATGGAGACAGTATAGTTAGATGGAAAGTGTAAAAGGCTGGTGTTGTGAGGGGGAAGTGGTATGTGAGAGGAGACAAAGCTGATGAACATACCATTGCTGTCCCCAAGGGGGTCGACCTCTCCAACGGCCACAGCACCGACGCCATGACTGGCGATGAGTCTGTGGACTCGCTCCTCCAGTTGTGTGAGGGGGTGCAGCTCTGCCTGTCCTCCTGTGCGTTGTTGCTCCCTCCGGTTATGTGAAAGCTTGGCCTGCAAGAAAAAGGACAGCGTGTGAGTGAGTGTGCAGCCATGTGTTTGGCAGATGTGCCTACCATAGTAGAATAGCCGTTAATGTCTGCAAGGTGTGGGATGTGCTTGTGACTTTTATTAGATGGGTATAGTTGTTGGGTGAGTGTTGGGGATTTTGGAATTTACACCGTCTGTGCACAGTGAGGTTGAGATGGTGGGATGTAGAGGTTTTTCAAGTATCTACTCACCCTGACCACCCGAGTGAGGTCGTTGAACTTCTTGCGGCACTGCGTATGAGTCCTTTGGACCAGGCTCCTGGATGAAACGTGCTGGGCAACCTCCCTCCACACACTTGTAAACTCCCGGGGCAATGGCCTCCTGCCAGTCTCTGGAAACAGCACTGCCTGTCGGCATTCCACAGCGCCAACCAGAGCCAACAATGCCTGGTCGCTAAACCGGTGAGCTCTCTCCCTGAGCCTCTGAGTAACCATCATGAATCTTTGCTGAAGATTTTTACCTGCTTGCAGGCTGAGGTCAAACGCTGCAATGAACAGGGTGTGGCTGTGCAGCAAGATGGACCCTCCCCTTTAAGAACTGGAAGGTGCCAGTCTGTCTGAGTACACATCGCCTGAGCTTGAGTAGCGCTCTGAGGTAGTGCCTCGTTCCCTGATGTTAGCGCCCTAAGACAGGTGTATAACGCTTGATTTAGCGCTCCAATTGCTAAAATTTGCGCCCAGACGATATTAGAGCCCCAAATAAGCGATACCGAATTTTTCCCCCTGATACTTTAGTTTCTATCATTTTTCTTCACAACACATCCTCTACATTTGGGATAAATCTTTGTGATCTTCTTTATACGTCTCCAATGTTTCTGTGGCATAGTGTCAGCTGTGGCTCAGTTGGTAGCACCGTTGCCTCAGAGTCAGAAAGTTGTAGGTTTAAGTCCAACTCCAAAGACTTGAGCACAAAAATCTAGGCTGACACTCCAGTGCAGTACTGAGGGAGTGCTGGACTGTCGGAGGTGCTGTCTTTTGGATGAGACGTTAAACCGAGGCCCCGTCTGCTCTCAGGTGGATATAAAAGATCCTATGGCACTATTTCGAAGAAGAGCAGGGGAGTTTTCCCCGGTGTCCTGGCCAATATTTATCCCTCAGTCAACATCATTAAAACAGATTATCTGGTCAATATCACGCTGCTGTTTGTGGGAGCTTGCTGTGTGCAAATTGGCTGTCGCATTTCCTACATTACAACACTGTCTACACTTCAAAAAAAAAAGTAATTCATTGGCTGTAAAGCGCTGTTCCTTCACTGTCATTATCCATCTCAAATTCCGGGCCTTTGTCTGTGGGCCACTTAGGTGTGTACTATGGAGGCCACATTATAGATTGAAATGGATCTTTCCATTAATTTCCATTCATTTGTGGACTTCTTTGTCTCCAAGATTGAGACCATCCGTTCAGCTGCCTCTGCCACTTCCCTTCCTTTCCCTAGCCCACCATGCAAAACTTCCTCTAAGGTTCCCCACCCCTAGCCCTGAACTCACATCTTTCTCCAGTTTCTCTCCAATCTCCCCTCATGACCTCTCTGCACTAATCTTGCCCATGAGACCCACTTCCTGCTCCCTCGACCCTATTCCCACCAAACTGCTGACCACCCAACTTCCTTTTCTGGTTCCCATGTTAGCTGGCATTGTTAATGGTTCTCTCTCCTCAGGTACTGTACCCTCTCCCTCAAATCTGCCGTCATCACCCCTCCTTAAAAAAAAAAACCCCAACCCTTGCAAACTACCGCCACATCTCCAATCTCCCTTTCCTCGCCAAAGTCCTAGAACGTATTTTCGCCTCCCAAATCCATGCCCATCTTTCCCGCAATTCCATGTTTGAATCCCTCCAATCAGATTTCCGCCCTTGCCACAGTACCGAAACAGTTCTCATCAAAGTCACAAATGACATCCTTTGTGACTGTGACAAAGGTAAACTATCCCTCCTCGTCCTTCTTGACTTGTCTGCAGCCTTTGACACGATTGACCACTCCATCCTTCTCCAATGTCTCTCCACCATCGTCCAGCTGGGTGGGACTGCACTCGCCTGGTTCCATTCTTATCTATCTAATCGTAGCCAGAGAATCACCTGCAACGGCTTCTCTTCTGCTCCCGCCTCGTTCCCTCTGGTGTCCCCCAAGGATCTATCCTTGGCCCCCTCCTATTTCTCATCTACATGTTGCCCCTTGGCGACATCATCCGAAAACACCGCATCAGTTTCCACATGTACGCTGACGGCACCCAGCTCTACCTCACTACCTCTTCTCTCGACCCCTCCACGGTCTCTAAATTGTCAGACTGCTTGTCCGACATCCAGTTCTGGATGAGCAGAAATTTTCTCCAATTAAATATTGGGAAGACCAAAGCCATTGTTTTTGGTCCCCGCCACAAACTCCGTTCCCTCGACACTGACTCCATCCCTCTCCCTAACTTCTGTCTGAGGCTGAACCACACTGTTCGCAACCTTGGTGTCATATTTGACCCTGAAATGAGCTTCCGACCACATAGCCGCAGCATAACTAAGATCGCCTATTTCCACCTCCATAACATCGCCCGTCTCCGCCCTTGCCTCAGCTCATCCGCTACTGAAACCCTCATCCATGCCTTTGTTACCTCACTTGACTATTCCAACGCACTCCTGGCTGGCCTCTCACATTCTACCCTATGTAAACTTGAGGTGATCCAAAACTTGGCTGCCCGTGTCCTAACTCGCACAAAGTCCTGTTCACCATCACCCCCGTGCTCGCTGACCTACATTGGTTAAGCAACGCCTTGATTTCAAAATTCTCATCCTTGTTTTCAAATCCCTCCATGGCCTCGCCCCTTCCTATCTCTGTAATCTCCTTCAGCCCCCCACCCCCGAGATATCTGCGCTCCTCTAATTCTGCCCTCTTGAGCATCCCTGATTATAATCACTCAACCATTGGTGGCCGTGCCTTCTGTTGCCTTGGCCCTAAGCTCTGGAATTCCATGCCTAAACCTCTCCGCCTCGCTACCTCACTTTCCTCCTTTAAGACGCTTTTTAAAACCTATCTCTCTGACCAAGCTTTTGGTCACCTGCCCTAATTTCTCCTTATGTGGCTCGGTGTCAAATTTTTTCTCTTTTAATACTCCAGTCAAGTGCCTTGGGACGTTTAGTTAGAAATAAATTTGCTGTTATTGGTTCAGTAATTAATCCAAAAGTGCATACATGTAGACCCATACCAACTCCCTTGTTAACTTCTAATACAAAAAGAAAATATTGCAGATGCTGGAAATCTGAAATAAAAACAGAAAATGCTGGAGATACTCAGCAGGTCAGGCAGCATCTGTGAAGAGAGAAACAAAGTTTCTGACGAAAGGTCATCGACCTGAAACGTTAACTCTGTTTCTCTCTTCACAGATGCTGCCTGACCTGCTAAGTATCTCCAGCATTTTCTGTTTTTATTAACTTGTTGAAAGAAAGAAGGTGCAACAAAGACAGTAACAATTCAGGAGTTCAAGTGCTAAATGGTTTCATACTATATGCTTGTTGACTCCCAATGTTGCAACACACCATTTAACTTCTCATACAGTGAAAATTAAGTCCAGCTTCATTAAATTGGCATTTGATATTCACCGTGAAGATCATTAAAATAACAGCAAATTTATTTCTAACTAAACAGTCATGACAAAGTTGTAATCATCAGAGTTGACTCAATTCAGTCCTCACCCAATGTCCATATTTTTCAATGTTTAGCAGTGGCATGAACAAGCACAAATTGCCTCAAAGTAGAAATTATTCAGAACATCACTAACACCATCTCAGCACAACCCCAGCCCGGCATGAGGTTGAAAAGGCCATCCGACAATTGAAGAACAACAAGGCCTCGGGAGCAGATGGAATCCCCGCCGAGGCACTAAAGCATAGCGGAGAAGTACTACTGGCGCGAATTCATGAACTCACTTCTCTTAGCTGGAAGGAGAAGAACATACCAGGGGATCTCAGAGACGCCGTAATTGTGACCATCTTCAAGAAAGGTGACCAGTCCGATTGCGGTAATTACAGAGGAGTTTCCCTGCTGTCTGCCACAGGGAAAGTCATCGAAAGAATCCTCCTCAATCGCCTTCTCCCAGTAGCCAAAGAGCTCCTCCCAGAGTTGCAATGCGGATTCCGCCCACTAAAGGGCACAGTAGACATGATCTTCACTGCACGTAAATTACAAGAGAAATGCAGGGAACAGCACCAATCGCTGTACATGACCTTCTTTGACCTCACAAAGGCCTTCGACACTCAACCGGATTATGGAGTGTCCTCCTCAAATTCGGCTACCCTCAAAAGTTTGTCACCATCCTCCGCCTGCTTCACGACGACATGCAAGCCATGATCCTGACCAACAGTTCCACCACAGACCCAATTCACGTACGAACAGGAGTCAAGCAAGGCTGTGTCATCGCACCAACGCTCTTCTCAATCTTCCTTGCTGCAATGCTCCATCTCACCCTCAGTAAGTTCCCCGCTGGAGTGGAGCTAATTTACAGAACAAACGGGAAACTGTTCAACCTCTGTCACCTCCAGTCCAGATCCAAGGTCGTCCCATCCTCTGTCGTCGAATTACAGTATGCAGAGGACGCTTGCGTCTGCGCTCACTCGGAGGTCGAACTCCAAACCATCGTCGACACCTTCACTGAAGCGTACGAGAGCATAGGCCTTACACTAAACATCCGTAAGACAAAGATCCTCTACCAACCTGCCCCCGCCACACAGCAGTGCCCTCCGATTATCAAAATCCACGACAAGGCCTTGGACAACGTGGACCACTTTCCATACCTCGGGAGCCTACTGTCAACAAGGGCAGACGTCGATGACTAAGTCCAACACCGCCTTCAGTGCGCCAGTGCAGCCTTCGGTCACCTGAGGAAGAGTGTTTGAAGACCAGGACCTCAAACCCGGCACTAAGCTCATGGTCTACAGAGCAACAGTGATTCCCGCCCTCCTGTATGCCTCAGAGACATGGACAAGGCACCTCAAAGCACTGGAGAGGTACCACCAATGCTGCCTCTGCAAGATCCTGCAAATTCATTGGCAGGATAGGCGCACCAACGTCGGTGTACTCATTCAGGCCAACATCCCCAGCATCGAAGCTTTGACCACGCTCGATCAGCTCCAATGGATGGGTCACATCGTCCGCATGCCCGATACAAGCACTCTACTTGGAGCTCTGGCAGGGCAAGAGAGCCCCAGGTGGGCAGAGGAAACGCTTCAAGGACACCCTCAAAGCCTCCTTAAAAAAGTGCAACATCCCCACTGACACCTGGGAATCCCTGGCCCAAGACTACACAAAGTGGAGAAGAAGCATCCAAGAAGGCGCCGAACACCTCGAGTCTCTTCACCGGGAGCAAGCGGAAGCCAAGCGCAGGCAGCGCAAGGAGCGCACTGTTGGGGTCGATAGAAAACAACAGGCAGAGACTTTTGTTTAAGCAAAGGCAAAATGTGTCTTTCTTTAATCACTCTCCACGAGGTCTGAAGGGCTCAGCCCCGTGCAGGGACTATGAAGTCATCACGCAATCGACGTCATGACGTCGTCACGCTACCGACGCTCTTAAAGGGACCCTGCACCGATAACCCAACCCAGCATGTACATATCACAACATTGCTATACATAGTGAATTGTGTTTAGGTACATATAACAGCATTGGCTGTACATTGTGTTATTGTCCCTATGTGGTCTCCGCCACATACGTCCCCCCAGAATTCACTAGCACTGGCAATGTCAGTCATTGGGGGGGGCCGGATCACACGGCCGGAACGGCTCCTCAGCTCCGGGGCGGGGACCGGGGGGTTCGTCGGAGGGACCTCAGGCGCTCAGTGGTGGACTGAGGGTGTGGAAACCGGAGGTCGGCCCCGCCTCGGGGGCTGTGCCAACTCAACGGGTCGGTCCAGATCCAGGTGGGCCGGCTTAAGGCGGTCCACGGAAATGTAGTCCGGCTTACCGCCGACATCCACTACGAAGGTCTTGTCCCCGGTTTCCAGGACGCGGAATGGGCTCTCGTAGGGTGGCTGAAGAGGTCCCCGGTGGGCGTCGTGGCGAACGAAAACATACTCCGCCTCACGTAGGTCGAGCAGAACATGGGACTGCGGGACACCGTGCTGCGACGTGGGCACTGGCGCGGAAACCTTGGCGTCCAGAAGGTCGGACGGCTGACGGGCTGCAGACCAAGGTTCCGTTGCGTTGGGGACGAAATCCCCGGGAACCCGTAGCGGCTGGCCGTAGACGAGCTCGACGGACGAGGACTGGAGGTCCTCCTTGGGAGCGGTCCTGAGTCCCAGCATGACCCACTGGAGTCTGTCGATCCAACTGTCGTCCCGGAGGCTGGCCCGGAGCGCGGCCTTCATGGAGCAATGAAACCGTTCGCACAGCCCGTTAGCCTGAGGGTGGTATGCTGTGGTGCGGTGGAGTCTCAACCCGAGGCCTCGGGCGACAGCGTTCCAGAGCTCTGACGTGAACTGGGGCCCCCGGTCGGAGGAAATGTCAGATGGGGCGCCGAACCGGGCGACCCAAGTGCTGATGAACGCCCGAGCCACATCGGCAGCCGTCGTTGAAGACAGCAGGACGGCTTCCGGCCATCGGGTGGTTCTGTCGACCATTGTGAGGAGGTGGGTGAACCCGCGGGAGGGCGGCAGGTCTTGGCTTTGGGGCCAAACTGCGCATGGTAGAAGTAGAGGCTTGAGGGTTGCCGCCGTTGGGCTGTATCAGTGGGGGCAGGGCTCCGCGTGGCCGCGCAGTACTGTTGCCCGGCGGAGAAAAATTTGTCGGCCTCCTTGGCCAGGTCACGGAAATCAGTAGTGGAAGAGTTGGCTAAAGCCGACCGTACCTGACCTGGCAGCTGTTGAAGGAACAGTTCCTGGAAGAGGAAGCACGGCGTGTGTGTGCCCAGGAGGGCCAGCATGTGGTCCATCAGCTCCGAGGGCTTGGAGACGCCAAGCCCGGGTAGAGAGAGAAGCCGGCGTGCGCGTTCGGCTTCGGTGAGTCCGAAAGTTTGTAAGAGGTGCGCTTTCAGCGTACCGTATTTGTTGAGCTCCGGGGGGTTTTCGAGCAGGTTCATGACTCTGGCCACGGTGGAGCTGCCAAGAGCAGAGACGATGTAGTAGTGCCTCGTGTCGTCCGCAGTGATGTCCCGGAGCGCAAATTGAGCCTCGGCCTGGGCGAACCAAGCGGCAGCCTGTTGTTCCCAAAACTCGGGTAATTTGATGGAAACGGCGTTTGTCGCCATTTCAGATGAGGTCTTTGGAATCATCCAAAAGAGCAACGGGGTCACCAATGTTGGGGTTGATAGAAAACAACAGGCAGAGACTTTTGTTTGAGCAAAGGCAAAACGTGTCTTTCTTTAATCACTCTCCACGAGGTCTGAAGGGCTCAGCCCTGTGCAGGGGCTATGAAGTCATCACGCAACCGATGTCATGACGTCATCACGCTACCGACGCTCTTAAAGGGTGATGCGCTATCAATTACTGAGAAAGACTGGAAGTTAAGAGAGTAACAAACAGGCTTTTATTAGCTAAAGAACGAAGGCATGCCTCTAATGGTCGACCGGTCCTGAATGCCTGGGGAACTGCAGAGCAGCCGCCTTTATACCAGGGCATATGGGTGGAGCCAGGGGTGGAGCCAGCTGAGGCATGCACAGACAGGTACAACAATGGGCAAGAGTGAACAACAGTGCAATGAACAACAGTGGTTTACCACAAAGGGACCCTGCACCGATAACCCAACCCAGCATGTACATATCACAACATTGCTATACATAGTGAATTGTGTTTAGGTACATATAACAGCATTGGCTATACATTGTGTTATTGTCCCTAATGTGGTCTCCGCCACAGCATGTCAACCCAAGCACCCCACCCACCCGCCCCTTCAACCACCGTCTGCCCCACCTGTGATAAAGACTGTAGGTCCTGCATTGGACTCATCAGTCACCTGAGAACTAATTTTTAAATGTGGAAGCAAATCATCCTCGGTTCCGAGGGACTGCCTAAGAAGGAGAATTACACAAAGTAGTGGACTGCATACTTGAAGATTTCAGTAACTGATGACCAAAAAGATATTTGCAAAGAGTGCAGTCCAAATGTGTGAATTAGTGTGTATTCCACAAATGTTTAATGTATGCGAAATAAAAGTAGTCTTTTAAAGGACGCAACTGCTGCCAACGAACCGGAAGCGCTCTCCTCATGCGCGCTTCTGGTTCTTAACGATCTGAAATTTGCGATGATAAAAAACATTTGCGCAGATTTCGGCCGCGGCCCGGAAGCTTGTGTTGAGGGAGCTGCCTGGTGCTGGAGTTGGAGCTGTGCACCTGGCCTGCGGGAACCCAGCTCCGAGGCTGCTGTGGCCTCTCTTGCACACGGCCGCTGGTGGTTGGCAGTGTGCAGAGCTCAGCCGGAGTTGCGGAGTAAGAGATCGCCACCCGCCTGGGGTTGCCGACCTTTCGCCGGATGAAGAGAGCCCCTTGGGGGGAGAGAAAGAGAGAGCTCCGGCCCGGGCTGATGGTGAGTGGCGGGCTGAGCTACTCCGGGACCCCGGCCGGCAGCTCTGTTCATTCAGCGAAAGGTCCGTTCCTCCGGCCAGTCAATCTCTGGAGCAAGCCAACAATGACTGACAGCTTAATCCTGGACTGATATCCCTTCATTACACAGAATTGCCGAGCAGAGATCAGAAGGAGCGACTTAATCTGATTCTCCCCCTGTAACCAAGAGTCACTGGGGAACCTGGGCTGATTTTCCCACACTAACCCAGGGTCACTGGGTAATGATCAGGAGCAGGAACCTGAGCTGATTACCCAGTGACCCTGTGTTAGTGTGGGGGAATCAGCTTAGGTTCCTGCTCCTGATCATTACGCAGTGACCTTGGGTTAGTGTGGGGGAATCAGCCCAGGTTACGGCTCCCGATCATTACCCAGTGACCTTGGGTTAGTGTGGGGGAATCAGCCCAGGTTCCTGCTCCTGATCATTACGCAGTGACCTTGGGTTAGTGTGGGGGAATCAGCCCAGGTTCCTGCTCCTGATCATTACCCAGTGACACTGGGTTAGTGTGGGGGAATCAGCCCAGGTTACGACTCCCGATCATTACCCAGTGACACTGTGTTAGTGTGGGGGAATCAGCTTAGGTTACGACTCCCGATCATTACCCAGTGACCTTGGGTTAGTGTGGGGGAATCAGCCCAGGTTCCTGCTCCTGATCATTACCCAGTGACCCTGTGTTAGTGTGGGGGAATCAGCCCAGGTTACGACTCCCGATCATTACCCAGTGACACTGGGTTAGTGTGGGGGAATCAGCCCAGGTTCCTGCTCCTGATCATTACCCAGTGACCTTGGGTTAGTGTGGGGGAATCAGCCCAGGTTACGACTCCCGATCATTACCCAGTGACACTGGGTTAGTGTGGGGGATTCAGCCCAGGTTACGACTCCCGATCATTACCCAGTGACCTTGGGTTAGTGTGGGGGAATCAGCCCAGGTTCCTGCTCCTGATCATTACGCAGTGACCTTGGGTTAGTGTGGGGGATTCAGCCCAGGTTCCTGCTCCTGATCATTACCCAGTGACACTGGGTTAGTGTGGGGGATTCAGCCCAGGTTCCTGCTCCTGATCATTACCCAGTGACCTTGGGTTAGTGTGGGGGAATCAGCTTAGGTTCCTGCTCCTGATCATTACGCAGTGACCTTGGGTTAGTGTGGGGGAATCAGCCCAGGTTCCTGCTCCTGATCATTACCCAGTGACCCTGTGTTAGTGTGGGGGAATCAGCCCAGGTTACGGCTCCCGATCATTACCCAGTGACCTTGTGTTAGTGTGGGGGAATCAGCCCAGGTTACGACTCCTGATCATTACGCAGTGACCTTGGGTTAGTGTGGGGGATTCAGCCCAGGTTACGACTCCTGATCATTACGCAGTGACCTTGGGTTAGTGTGGGGGAATCAGCCCAGGTTACGGCTCCCGATCATTACCCAGTGACCTTGGGTTAGTGTGGGGGAATCAGCCCAGGTTCCTGCTCCTGATCATTACCCAGTGACACTGGGTTAGTGTGGGGGAATCAGCCCAGGTTACGACTCCTGATCATTACGCAGTGACCTTGGGTTAGTGTGGGGGATTCAGCCCAGGTTACGACTCCTGATCATTACGCAGTGACCTTGGGTTAGTGTGGGGGAATCAGCCCAGGTTACGGCTCCCGATCATTACCCAGTGACCTTGGGTTAGTGTGGGGGAATCAGCCCAGGTTACGACTCCCGATCATTACCCAGTGACACTGGGTTAGTGTGGGGGAATCAGCCCAGGTTACGACTCCCGATCATTACCCAGTGACACTGGGTTAGTGTGGGGGATTCAGCCCAGGTTCCTGCTCCTGATCATTACCCAGTGACACTGGGTTAGTGTGGGGGATTCAGCCCAGGTTACGACTCCTGATCATTACGCAGTGACCTTGGGTTAGTGTGGGGGAATCAGCCCAGGTTACGGCTCCCGATCATTACCCAGTGACCTTGGGTTAGTGTGGGGGAATCAGCCCAGGTTACGACTCCCGATCATTACCCAGTGACACTGGGTTAGTGTGGGGGAATCAGCCCAGGTTACGACTCCCGATCATTACCCAGTGACACTGGGTTAGTGTGGGGGAATCAGCCCAGGTTCCTGCTCCTGATCATTACCCAGTGACACTGGGTTAGTGTGGGGGAATCAGCCCAGGTTACGACTCCTGATCATTACGCAGTGACCTTGGGTTAGTGTGGGGGATTCAGCCCAGGTTACGACTCCTGATCATTACGCAGTGACCTTGGGTTAGTGTGGGGGAATCAGCCCAGGTTACGGCTCCCGATCATTACCCAGTGACCTTGGGTTAGTGTGGGGGAATCAGCCCAGGTTACGACTCCCGATCATTACCCAGTGACACTGGGTTAGTGTGGGGGAATCAGCCCAGGTTACGACTCCCGATCATTACCCAGTGACACTGGGTTAGTGTGGGGGATTCAGCCCAGGTTCCTGCTCCTGATCATTACGCAGTGACCTTGGGTTAGTGTGGGGGAATCAGCCCAGGTTCCTGCTCCTGATCATTACGCAGTGACCTTGGGTTAGTGTGGGGGACTCAGCCCAGGTTCCTGCTCCTGATCATTACGCAGTGACCTTGGGTTAGTGTGGGGGACTCAGCCCAGGTTCCTGCTCCTGATCATTCCCCCCACACTAACCCAGAGTCACTGGGTAATGATCAGGAGCAGGAACCTGGGCTGATTCCTCCACACTAACCCAGTGTCACTGGGTAATGATCATGGTTCAGAGGTGCACAGAGGAAGCCCTGAACAGATTTTTTTTGGCAAAGAATATTATCATTCTATTTAACAGCAGCGTTATGAAGAGAGTCAGTGAATGTCCTGTATGTAAAACTAAAGAACAAATGCACTAAGGTACCCAAATCAGTATTTTTCTCAGTAAGCAATACCACAGAAGATCAACTAATATAAAGTCTCAATTTCTTTTATTTAAAGCAGAGTGGAATGCAGGGAAAGGCACAAAATATTAATGTTGCAATATAAAAAGTCACTAGATAAGAATTTACACTCAAACCCAGACCCCGAACCCCGCCCCCAAGCCCCCATCCCCTGCACCACGACCCTGGACCCCAGGAGGATTGGAAGATTGTGGCCAGTACCTCTGCAATTTCGACCCTTACTTTGCTCAGCGACCTAGATGCATCCCATCTGGACTGGGTGACTTATTCACGGTAAAGTGCTGCCAGCCTTGTTCCCATCTCCAATGCTTTGCTAACAAATAAAAGTGTTAGAAGAAAATGGAAGCAAGCAGAACGCTTCCGGCCCCAGTGATTTTTCTCCCAGGTGTTGTTTGCAGAAGTGTTTGTGTTTAATCGCCAATCGAGACCATGCAGACACTGTGACAACGGATGAACGGACACCGCGCAACAATCGCCAGGCAGGAGTGTTCCCTCCCAGTCGGGGAACACTTCAGCAGTCAAGGACATTCAGCCTCCGATCTTCGGGTAAACATTCTCCAAGGCGGCCTTCGAGACACACGACAACGCAAAATCGTCAAGCAGAAACTGATAGCCAAGTTCCGCACCCATGAGGACGGCCTCAACCGAGATCTTGGGTTCATGTCACGCTACATGTAACCCCACCTGACGTAGGTCATCCAGACTCGAGTCGTCGTTGACTTGTTCTCTCCACACAGATGCGGCTGGACCTGCTGTGATTTCCAGCAAAAAAAAAATGTTTTTTGTCTTTTTTTGTTTTTCATACAGACACCAGCATCTGCAACATTTGACCCCTTGTGACCCTACCTCATTGTTCTTTGATGTAATGTTTTCCTGACTGACCTGTTTGGACACCATTCACACCTTTGATTGCTGTGATTATCTCTCTGCCGAGGTGTGATAAATGGCAGTTAGAAAGATTACCTGTAAACATCTGACATTATTCTCTGACTATATAAGCTGTGTTTTTATGCATCTCTCCACTTCAGCTGACGAAGGAGCAGCGCTCCGAAAGCTTGTGATTTCAAATAAAGCTGTTGGACTATAACCTGGTGTTGTGTGACTTCTTACAATTCCTGGAGACTCCAGGCCAGCCCTATCTCCTGAAGACAAGGACACTTGGTATGCACATATTGGGTTCAGTTAAGAGCAAGGATGAACAGACATCAAAAAAAGGGAAAAGCAAAGAAGTTCATCATAAAAAATATGAGTTTCGACTATACCTTGAGAGAAGAGATGGGGTGATTAATTATCGAGGTAAATTTAGTAAGCTTCTTTGGTAGTGCCCTGCCTCACCAACTTTACCCTATATTGCTTCAGAAACTTGAAAATCAAGTTTATGTGTGTTCAAATGTAAATTAAACCTAGCTTCTAATCCCCTGACTTTTCCTACTTTTCTTTCCTCCACTCCAGCAGCCACAGGCTGACTTTGGATGCAGATCAATGGATACTGGCACAGCTTCAAACCTCTGGCTCCTTACCGGCCATTTTTCATGTGACAGCCTAGATAACATCGCAGCAAGCTGTTCACCCTGAAGATTATTACTGACACCGTCCAGAAACACCCAGTTTCCAGCAGAGCCCACTGGATACCAGTTAGGAGCAGGACGTCACTGAGATCAGCAGAGACTAAGGATTGAATTTGGGACGCTCCCGTTCAGCATAGCTCTGTCTCAGCCGGGGAGGGTGGGGGGAAAGCTTAGCTTTGAATATTTCCTTGTATGCAGTTAAACCGTTAAATGTTGCTAAGAGTAGGCAGTCGCAGTACAGAGGTCACATTATGAGCTTGATTTTCCTCAGTTATACTGGCTAAAATTGGGTCGTATTGTGGCAGATGTAGAGGGAAAATGGGACCATTTTCGTCAGTTGCCCGCTCCTAAGCATATGAGTAGACATTGCCCTCCAATGCCCTAATCTCTGGAATTCCCTCCCTAAATCTCTCCACCTCTCTACCTCTTCTTCCTCCTTTAGGATGCTCCTTAAAATCTGTCTCTTTGACCATGGCCCAGAAATTCGGGTCACCACGGGTGAGTACGCGCTGAGTACTTACGCGCAGGGCCAACGAAAGTGCCGGTTTCGTGCATGCGCTGGAAACCGGAACTTCTGTTCCCTTGAAGGAAGGGGTTCACAGGTCAAACGCATGTGCCAGAGAGGCAGCGCGTAGACCTGGAACGTACGATTTTTTTTGCAGGTTTCTCCAGGAGGGTAAGTCTCTAGCAGCTGCGTGTTTAAAAAGCAGATGTAAGAAGTCACACAACACCAGGTTATAGTCCAACAGTTTTATTTGAAATCGCAAGCTTTCGGAGCGCTGCTCCTTCGTCAGGTGAAGTGAAGAGATGCCTATAGACACAGATTATATAGTTAGAGAATAATGCCAGATGATTACAGGTAATCTTTCTAACTGCCATTTATCACACCTCGGCAGAGAGATAATCACAGCGATCAAAGGTGTGAATGGTGTCCAAACAGGTCAGTCAGGAAAACATTACATCAAAGAACAATGAGGTGGGGTCACAAGGGGTCAAATGTTGCAGATGCTGGGGTCTGTATGAAAAACAAAAAACAGACAAAAAACATTTTCTTTGCTGGAAATCACAGCAGGTCCGGCCGCATCTGCTCCGAAAGCTTGTGATTTCAAATAAAACTGTTGGACTATAACCTGGTGTTGTGTGACTTCTTACGTTTGTCCACCCCAGTCCAACACTGGCATCTCCACACCATGGCTACTATCGACACCACAAACTGCCGGCTCAAAGTGGAGAGGATCTCCAAGAAGATCGCACATATCGACACAGACATCAAGTTTCTTGGACACCATTCACACCTTTGATTGCTGTGATTATCTCTCTGCCGAGGTGTGATAAATGGCAGCTAGAAAGATTACCTGTAATCATCTGGCATTATTCTCTGACTATATAATCTGTGTCTATAGGCATCTCTCCACTTCAGCTGACGAAGGAGCAGCGCTCCGAAAGCTTGTGATTTCAAATAAAACTGTTGGACTATAACCTGGTGTTGTGAGACTTCTTACATTTGTCCACCCCAGTCCAACACCGGCATCTCCACACCATGGCTACTATCGACACTTTTAAAAAGCAGGCACAAGGCCCGCTTTTAACAAGGTAAGTGGTGAATTAAGTAAAATTTAAACATTTTTTCCACAGGTTTATTATTTTTAAATACTTTAAAGAAAGGTAAGTTTATTTTTAGCCCCGTTAAAAACGGTGTTTAATTTTTTCAAAAATTTAAATTATTGTTTAAAATAGTTATTATGTCATTTATAGTTATTTTAAAAATATGTTTTGTTTTTAATTTATTTGAAGTTTTAGTTAGGTTTTGGGGCCGTTCTCTATTCATAGATTTGACAGGTCTTCCTGTCAAATTTATGAATGGAGATTCCCTGCTACGATTGGCTCTCCATGGCCCACGTGATCCCAGGGGACGCTTCGAACTAACTGCGCCCCTGGGATACGCGAACACTGCGCACCGGCAGCTGGAGGAGGCCCAGGATTGGAATCCAACGTGGGCCCACAACACAACGGCAGGCGCGCTATGCAAGTGCAGGTCGGGGGCTTGCACCCGCGGGAAGCCTGCAACCCAAATTTCTGGGCCCATGTGTTCTCCAATATCTCCTTATGTGGCTTGGTGTCAAACTTTGTTTGATAATGCTCTAGTGAAGCGCCTTGGGACATTTTACTACGTTAAAGGCGCTATGTAAAGACAAGTTATTGTTGTTGCTCTTCTTTGAGCGACTTAGCCAGCGGTCTTTAAAAGGGCCACTGGAGGTTGCTCAAAAAAGAACAAGCGGTCCAAAGGTAACTTTTTAAACAAGAATGTGCTTCCTGGGGCCCACATTAAAAGCTCTCTCCCGTTGCCTACAGGTGCGAGTCCCCTCGACTGTCAGCTGGCACCGTCCGATTTTCAGCCGCCACCAACAGGTGGTTTGGTGTGGGCAGCGTCCAAACGAGACCCAGGCCTGAGACAGACACACACACACACACACACCCACCCCCCGGGTCTTTTCCATGTTGGAGGCACCAGGCATTGATCGAGGCACAATTGTACAATTGCTCATGATGCTGTATCTTGGTCCATTTCATCTCACCTTCCAGTCCTTGCTGCCAGTTGTGAATCTGTCATTCTAGCCAGTTGAGTCGTCGCTGGAAAATCTCTCTTCCGCTGTTGGTCAAAATGTGCTGTAGCCGGTGTGTGATGTCTGCAGCTATACGATGCTTCTCACAGTTGTTGAGGGCCCGTGGCTGGGCTTCAGTAAAAACAACTCCAGGAGCAATGTCTGCATCAACCCGTGGCCAAGTTCATCGCCAACAGCTGTCAGGAGCAAGTCTCCCTAGAGACAAACCCAAATGCCTCTGCACTACGATAGCATGTTTGCAAGGCAACAAATGCTGACTCCAGAAGGTGCAGCTGCAGGTAGCTAGGCCGTCATGTGTCTGCAGAGTGTAATCCTTGTCACCAGAAGTCAGTGACTGTGTCCGCTTCCTGCTGCTTGATCACTGTATACAGGTTATGATCATTTCCCGCATCTGTTTCACCGCGTAATTGGTGAACTCTGCAAAGAAGACTGTAGATCTGCAGCCTGCTTGAAAGAGGTCTTCTGCAATAATGTGGTGTAGGAATGCTCCCCATCCAGGACTTCATTGTGGAGGGCCAGCGACTCAATGCACTCCTTCATGGATGAGGAGGAGTGGAGCAGGTGTTTTATCTTGCCATTCTCCAACTCGATCCGATTATTGGTGTTATATCCCAAAAGTTAGAATGGTACTTCGGGAATATGTTACCCACATCTCCTTCTGCGGAACCCAGTTCATTGCAAGATACTCCTGCAGGGGTGGGTGAAGTTGTCTTATCCTATCTACACACGATGTCAGTTTCTCCTGAGCCTGCATGAATCATTTCCCTGCCGATGTCAAACAATTGCTGCTTTCTAGGATGGTCCAATGTGTAGCTGCAGATCTTCCTCCTCATGTTCATTATAACATGGAATTGGCACAGTAGCACCGTGACAGCTGGGAGATGCTTCCTGAATGCATTCATCTCGTTGATGTCCCTGTCCATAATTACTGTCTTCACCTGATCCACACAGGATCCCATCATTTCAACGAACACACCCACGATTTCATCCAGTATCTCAGCTGTCTCATTCCTCACCATGACGTAAAACACAGCTCTGCCCCTGCCTATATTGTCCTGCACCATAATCTGATGCAGAGGATAGCCGTACTTGTTAATCTTGTACGTCCCATCAATAAACAGCAACTCGGGAAAGGCTTCCAGACGGGACTTCATTGCTGGTGTCATGAATGCAATGAACTGGATGTCCTTTGCTTGCAGGCCCTGTTGCCCCATTCCGTTCAATCTTTTTCAGTGTTTCACAGTGTGTATTCATGCTGTCATCACCGGCTTTGAGTCGTGTATTTATATTTCGAATGTCACGCAGGGTTACGAGCTTGTTGAATTCCAGCGGAATATAAACCTGTAGCTGCTTCTTCATGGGTTGCAGCTTGACCAACTCCTCCACCTTCTGCATCTCATCCGGGTTGAGTTGTCTACTGGCATAGAAAGGTAAATATTCCAATGTTATGGTCCAGGGGGAGGTAGGAGGAGATGTTAGAGAGTTAACGGTCAGCCTCCACAAGATAGAGGTTGGTTTGCCAAACAACAACAGCGTCACCCTTGTCAGCAAATGCTGTTGTTCAGAGATATTTAGGTCATACAGGAAACACAAAGTTAACATGCAGGTACAGCAAGCAATTAGGAAAGCAAATGGTATGTTGGCCTTTATTACAAGAGGGTTGGAGTACAAGAGTAAAGATGTCTTACTGCAATTATATAGGGCCCTGGTGAGACCACACCTGGAGTATTGTGTACAGTTTTGGTCTCCTTACTTGCATATACTTGCCACAGATCGTCAACTAGGTCTGATCCATTCACCTTGGATGAACTAAACACAGCCCTGTCGACAACCAAATCTGGAAAAGCTGCTGGTCCAGATGGTGTTTACCCAGAATTCTTAAAAGCACTGGGACCCAAAGCGAAGAGATGGTTGACCTCCTTCTTCTGAGGTACTGGCAACCAATAAAATTCCATCTATTTGGAGGGATACTAAAATAATTGCCCTCCTGAAGCAGGGGAAGAATGCTTGTGAAGCCTCCAGTTACTGCCCGATCTCCTTACTTTGCACTTGTTATAAAGTGCTGGAAAGGCTACTACTCCACAGACTAGCCCCCATCATCAAGCCAAATCTTTCTAAGGAGCAAGCGGGCTTCCAGAGTAGCCATAACTGCTGTGACCAAGTGGTAGCTTTAACAACGCACATCAAAGCAGGCATCCAGTGTCAGCTCAAGACCGCTATAGCACTCGTGGACCTGTCAGCAGCGTATGACACAGTATGGAAGCATAGACTGCTTTTCAAGCTCTCCGCCATTTAAACCTGCAGAACAACAATCCATTTTCTCAACTCCATGCTTAGCAACCAACGCTTCCGTGTGTACTCTGGCACCCAGAAGAGCAGATATAGGACATTGAACAATGGATTCCCACAGGGTTCTGTCCTAGCACCCATATTATTCAACGTTTACACCAGTGACCTGCCTGAAACAGAGTCCGGCAAGTTCGTATACGCTGATGACATTGCCTTGGCCATGCAAAACATGAATCTGTCCATCACCGAGGAGACCCTGACCAGTGATTTACAGAGGACGGAGGCCTACTTTTGCTGATGACAACTTCGGCCAAACCTGCAAAAGATCATCACCTCGACATTCCACCTCAACACCGATCAAGCAAACCAAGCTTTGAAAGTCTCCTTTTGCGGCACAGTGGTAAAGCATGCCAAAAACCCTCCTATTTAGGAGTCATGCTTGATCGCACCCTGTCATATAGACAACATCTCCAGGGCCTTGGGAAGAAACTAAAGAGTAGGGTCAACTTGATCCAGAAACTTGCCGGATCCACATGGGGAGCAGACGCTCAAACCCTCCGTACGGCAGCACTCGCCCTGGTGTACTCTACAGCAGAGTACTGCTCTCTGGCATAGCTGTCTGTACGGATAACCGTAGCTGTTGTAAAGACAGCGGGGTTTGATTGACAGCTGGTTGACGTCATATCCGGGGGTGGGATCCGACACCATCTTGGCCATGCTTGAGGTACTGTACTACGAGAGAGTCAGGACTGAATAAATGGTACTCCACTACAACTGCTTGGGAGACTCGTAATTACGTTATTAAGATAACATTACATGGTACCAGGATTTATAGAACTCACGATAAGGACATACTACAAAAATGGAAGGAATAAAACCTCCGGCTAGCCTGCAACTAGAAGGAAATGTGAATGAAAATTGGCGTGTCTTCAAGCAACGCTTTCTTCTCTACCTCACAGCAATTGACGCTTCGACTAGCTCTGGAACACGTAAAGTAGCTTTGTTGCTAACAGTGGCTGGCTCGCAGGCAATCGAGCTGTTTAATACATTTACGTTTGCAGCCAAAGATGATAAAAATGATCTGGACAAGGTTATAGAACGGTTCGACGAATACTGCACTCCAAAAAAGAATGAAACGTATGAGAGATTCGTGTTTCGCTCCAGCGTGCAAAAGCAAGGAGAATCCTTTGATTTTTTTTGACGGACTTGAAAATAAAAGCACAAACATGCAACTTTAGGGACCTGAAGGAATCGATGATACGCGATCAAGTCGTTTTTGGAATACTCGACAAGAAGGTGAGGGAGAGAATGCTTAGAGACAATGACCTAAATTTGGATGCAGCAGTGAACATATGTCATGCTAGTGAAACATAGAAACATAGAAGATAGGAGCAGGAGTAGGCCATTCGGCCCTTCGAGCCTGCTCCGCCATTCAATGAGATCATGGCTGATCATCCAAATTCAGTACCCTGTCCCTGCCTTCTCCCCATATCCCTTGATCCCTTTAGCCTTAAGAAATATATCCAACTCTTTCTTGAATATATTTAATGAACTGGCCTCCACTGCCCTCTGTGGCAGAGAATTCCACAGGTTCACCACTCTCTGGGTGAAGAAATTCCTCCTCATTTCAGTCCTAAATGGCTTACCCCTTATCCTTAGACTATGACCCCTGGTTCTGGACTCCCCGGCCATCAGAAACATCCTGCATCGAGTCTGTCAAGGCCTGACAGAATTTTATAGGTTTCGATGAGATCCCCCCTCAATCTTCTAAACTCCAGTGAGTATAAGCCCAATCGACACAATCTCTCCTCGTACGTCATTCCTGCCATCCCAGGTATCAGCCTGGTGAATCTTCGCTGCACTCCTTCCATGGCAAGTACGTCCTTCCTCAGGTAAGGCGGCCAAAACTGCACACAATACTCAAGGTGCGGTCTCAGCAAGGCCCTGTACAACTGTAGCAAGACATCCTTGTTCCTGTACTCAAACCCTCTTGCTACGAAGACCAACATACCATTTGCCTTCTTAACCGCCTGCTGCACCTGCATGCTTACCTTCAGTGACTGGTGCACAAGAACACCCAGGTCTCTTTGCACTTCCCCTTCTCCCAATCTATTGCCATTCAAATAATAATCTGCCTTCCTGTTTTTGCCACCAAAGTGGATAACCTCACATTTATCCACATTATAGTGCATTTGCCATGTTTCTGCCCAATCACCCAACCTGTCCAAATCGTACTGGAGTTTCACAATATCCTCCACACAGCTTACCCTCCCACCCAGCTTTGTGTCGTCTGCAAATTTGGAGATATTACATCCAATTCCCTCGTCCAGATCATTAATATATATTGTGAACAGCTGGGGTCCTAGGACCGATCCTTGTGGTACCCCACTAGTCACTGCCTGCCACTCGGAAAATGACCCGTTTATTCCAACTCTTTGCTTTCTGTCCGCCAACCAGTTCTCTATCCAAGTCAATACCTTGCCCCCAACGTGCCTTAATTTTGCACGCTAATCTCTTATGTGGGACCTTATCGAAAGCCTTCTGAAAGTCCAAATACACCACATCCACTGGTTCTCCCTTATCTATTTTACCAGTTACATCCTCAAAAAATTCCAGTAGATTAGTCAAGCATGATTTACCTTTTGTAAATCCATGTTGACTTTGTCCGATCCTGTCACTGCTTTCCAAGTGCTCTGCTATTACATCTTTTATAATAAACTCTAGCATTTTCCCCACTACCGATGTCAGGCTTACCGGTCTATAATTCCCCACTTTTTCTCTACCACCTTTTTTGAATAGTGGGGTAACATTAGCTACCCTCCAATCCATGGGTACTGTTCCAGAGTCTATCGAGTTCTGGAAGATGACCAGCAATGCATCTACTATTTCTAGGGCCACTTCCTTAAGTACCCTGGGATGTAGATTATCAGGCCCTGGGGATTTATTGGCCTTCAGTCCCATCAATTTTCCTAACACCATTTCCCTACAGATACTGATTTCTTTCAGTTCAACCCTTTCATCAGACCCTATGTTCCCCGGCATCTCTGGGAGGTTATTTGTGTCCTCCTTTGTGAAGACAGAACCAAAGTATGTATTTAGTTGGTCTGCCATTTCTTTGTTTCCCATTATAAATTCCCCTGATTCTGACTGCAAGGGACCTACGCTTGACTTCACCAATCTTTTTCTCTTCACATATCTATAAAAGCTTTTACAGTCAGTTTTTATGTTCCCTGAAAGCTTACTCTCATATTCTATTTTCCCTTTCTTAATTAATCCCTTTGCCCTCCTTTGTTGAATCCTAAACTGCTCCCAATCCTCAGGATTATTGCTTTTTCTGGCCAATTTATATGTCCTCTCCTTGGATCTTATGCTATCCCTAATTTCCCTTGTTAGCCACGGCTGAGTCACCTTTTTTGTTTTATTTTTATGCCAAACTGGGATGAACAAATTCTGTAGCTCACCCATTCGGTCTTTGAATGTTTGCCATTGCCTATCCACTGTCAACCCTTTGAGTGACATTCCCCAATCAATCCTACCTAACTCGCTCCTCAGACCATCGTAGTTTCCTTTATTTAAATTGAGTACCCTAGTCTCTGAGTCAACTACTTCATTCTCCATCTTAATGAAGAATTCGATCATATTATGATTGCTCCGACCCAAGGGGCCTCGTACAACAAGATTGCTAATTAATCCTTTCTCGTTACATAATACCCAGTCTAAGATGGCCTGATCTCTGGTTGGTTCCTCGACATATTGGTCCAGGAAACCATCCCATAAACACTCCAGGAATTCCTCCTCTACAGTATTGTTACTAATTTGGTTGGCCCAATCTATATGTAGATTAAAGTCACCCATGATGACTGCTGTGCCCTTATTGCACACTTCTTTAATTTCCCTTTTAATGCCATCCCCAACTTCTGCCTTACTGTTTGGAGGTCTATATACCACTCCCACTAATGTTTTTTTCCCCTTAGTATTTCTCAATTCTACCCATACAGATTCCACATCATCAGAGCTAATATCCTTCATTACAATTGTATTAATCCCTTCTTTAACCAATAATGCTACCCCACCTCCCTTTCCTTTTTGCCTATCTTTCCTGAATATCGAATACCCCTGGATGTTGAGTTCCCAGTCTTGGCCATCCTTGAGCCACGTTTCCGTAATCCCAACCAAATCATATTTGTTTACCTCTATTTGTGCAGCCAACTCGTCCACCTTATTACAAATGCTCCTTGCATTAAGACACAAAGCCTTCAGGCTTGTTTTTTTAACGCTCTTAGACCTATTAGAATTATTATTTACTGTGGCCACGTTTGATTTAAATCGTTGATTTCTCTGACTGCCACTTTTGTTTTTCTCCTTCCTATCTTTTGCTTTTATCCCTGTTTCCCTTTCCTCTGTCTCCCTGCTCAGGTTCCCAACACCCTGCCATTTTTGTTTAAACCCCCCCGAACAGTGCTAGCAAACCTCCCCGTGAGGATATTTGTCCCGTTCTGGTTCAGGTGCAACCCGTCCAACTTGTATAAGTCCCACCTTCCCCAGAAGCAGGCCCAGTGATCCAGGAAACTAAAGCCCTCCCTCCTGCACCAACTCTTTAGCCACGCATTCATCTGCTCTATCCTCCTATTCCTATACTCACTAGCACGTGGCACCGGGAGTAATCCAGAGATTATAACCTTTGAGGTCCTGCTCTTTAATCTGCTACCTAGCTCCCTAACTTCTTGCTGCAGGGCCTCATCCCTCTTCTTACCCATGTCATTGGTCCCAATGTGAACCACAACCTCTGACTGTTCATTCTCAGCCATGCACACAAAAACTTTCGAAGGGAGCAGCACAGCAGCGGGTGGGAGCGCCCTGGGACTGAAAAACCTGCCGGTGGATGTGGTACACAAAAGGGACACAAGATGGCCCATGGAGTTCAAGACGATGACACCTTACGAATGCAGACGGTGCGGTAATAAACATGTAGCCAGACAGTGTCCTGCTTATGGGAAGAACTGTGCCAAATGTAAAGGCAGGAATCACTTTGCCAAGATGTGTCTTTGGGAAGAGAAAACTGAAGGTAAGAAGACAGTGCATGCTATTGAGACTGAAGAGACAGGAGCAGAGACTTTGTTTGTTGGAATGGTGCAAAATGAGTCAAAACAGGCCAAAAATGCTAATGAAGTGCACTCTGTAGGACCAAAGACTGAAGTTTGGATAGCTCCCTTGCTGGTAAATGGCAGCATTGTTCCCTTTAAGCTAGATACAGGTGCTAAGGCAAACCTCATAAGTTGGAGTGGTGCACGGAATCTCAAAGTGCGACCTAAAATACTGAACAAGACAGTGTCTTTGAAGGCATACAATGGACAAAGCATTGAAACAAAAGGAACGTGTAGGCTGAATGTTAAGGTAAAAAATCACATTCACCCTTTGACCTTTGTTATAGTGCCTGAAGGACATGAGTCACTGTTGGGGGATAAGGCCTGTGTGGATTTGGGCTTGGTAAAACGAGTCTATACTATCAATGAACTGAACTGTGTGCACAGTGCCCCCCAAGATGGTACAAATCTGACTCATGGGACTATAGCACACAAATATGCAGATGTATTTCAGGGTTTTGGAGCACTGCCCTTTACATACTCCATCAAACTGAGAGAGGATGCACAACCTGTGATTCACGCACCCAGGAGAGTTGCAGTGGCTCTCCATGAAAAACCGAGGAAAGAGCTAGACCGCATGGAGGGACTAGCTGTCTAAAGAAGATTGAGGAACCGACCGACTGGGTAAATTCCATGGTCTGCGTCAATTCAAAGAAAACTGATAAATTGCGTGTCTGCATGGATCCCAAGGACCTTAACGCCAATATCAAAAGAGAGCACTACCAAATTCCAAAGAGAGAGGAAATAGTCAGCGAAATGACAGAAGCGAAAATCTTCTCCAAGATGGACGCCTCGCATGGTTTCTGGCAGTTGAAACTTGATGAAGAAAGTGCTAAGCTGTGCACTTTTAACACCCCGTTTGGTCGATACTCCTACCAGCGTCTGCCCTTTGGTATTAGCTCCGCCCCAGAAATCTTTCACAGAGCTATGGAGCAAATCATCGAGGGCCTGGAGGGAGTGCGGGTGTACGTGGATGATCTGGTAGTATGGGGCTCCACTCAGGGGGGAGCATGACACCAGACCGGAGAAAACACTTCAGAGAATACAGCAGTATGGACTCAAATTGAATAAAGACAAATGTCAGTTCAGTGTCAATGAAATCACATTCCTCGGAGACAAGATCTCTACAGAGGGGATTCAGCCAGACAAGTCAAAGGTAAAGGCTATACATGACATGGAGAAACCAAAAGGACAAGAAAGGGGTTCAGCGGGCCCTTGGCATGGTTCACTACCTAGGAAAATTCATTCCAAATCTAGCAGTGAGAACTGTTCATCTGAGAAAACTGCTGCACCAAGAGACAGAGTTCCAATGGGGACATGAACATGAGAGAGAATGGAAGGGGCTGCTACACATTCTAGCAAGTGAACCCCTACTGAAGTTCTTCTGCCCTAAAAAGAGGACAAAAGTGTCCACAGATGCCTCTAAGAATGGATTAGGGGCTGTCCTTCTACAGGAAGATGAAGAAGAATGGCGACCAGTGGCGTATGCATCACGCTCCATGACGGCTACAGAGTGCCGGTACACGCAAATCGAGAAGGAGTGCCTTGGTTTGGCATTTGGGTGTGAAAAATGTCATACCTACATCTATGGTCCATTATTAAGGAGACAGTAACAGGACATTTGGATAATCATAATTTAATAGGACAAAGTCAGCATGGTTTTATGAAGGGGAAGTCATGTTTGACAAATTTGCTGGAGTTCTTTGAGGAAGTAACATATAGGGTGGATAAAGGGGAACCAGTGGACGTAGTGTATTTAGACTTCCAAAAGGCATTTGACAAGGTGCCACACAAAAGATTATTGCTTAAGATAAAAAATCACGGGATTGGGGGTAATATTCTGGCATGGATAGAGGATTGGCTATCTAACAGAAGGCAGAGAGTTGGGATAAATGGTTCATTCCCAGACTGGCAATCAGTAACTAGTGGTGTTCCGCAGGGGTCAGTGCTGGGTCCCCAACTCTTTACAATCTATATTAACGATTTGGAGGAGGGGACCGAGTGTAACATATCAAAGTTTGCAGATGATACTAAGATGGGAGGGAAAGTAGTGAGTGAGGAGGACATAAAAAACCTGCAAGGGGACATAGACAGGCTAAGTAAGTGGGCAGAGATTTGGCAGATGGAATACAATACTGGAAAGTGTGAGGTTATGCACTTTGGCAGGAAAAATCGTAGAGCAACTTATTATCTTAATGGCAAGAAACTGGAGAGTACTGAAGTACAAAGGGATCTGGGGGTCCTGGTGCACGAAACTCAAAAAGGTTAGTATGCAGGTGCAGCAAGTGATTAAGAAGGCCAATGGAATGTTGGCTTTCATTGCTAGGGGGATAGAATATAAAAATAGGGAGGTATTGCTTCAGTTGTACAAGGTATTGGTGAGACCGCACCTGGAATACTGCATACAGTTTTGGTGTCCATACTTAAGAAAAGACATACTTGCTCTCAAGTCAGTACAAAGAAGGTTCACTCGGTTAATCCCGGGGATGAGGGGATGGACATATGAGGAGAGGTTGAGTAGATTGGGACTCTACTCATTGGAGTTCAGAAGAATGAGAGGCGATCTTATTGAAACAAATAAGATTGTGAAGGGGTTGGATCGGGTGGATGCAGGGAGGATGTTCCCGATGATGGGTGAAACTAGAACTAGGGGGCATAGTCTTAGAATAAGGGGCTGCTCTTTCAAAACTGAGATGAGGAGGAACTACTTCACTCAGAGGGTGGTAGGTCCATGGAATATGCTGCCCCAAAAAGCTGTAGAAGCTACATCATTACATAAATTTAAAACAGAAATAGACAGTTTCCTAGAGTAAAGGGAATTAAGGGTTACGGGGAGCGGGCAGGAATTTGGACATGAGTCTAGGTTCGGATCGGACATGGCCCTGTGGGTAGCAGAGTGGGCCCAGGGGCCGTGTAGCCTGATCCTGCTCTTATTTCGTGTGTCTAATTCTGTTAGATTCAGGAGATGGTTCTGTGATAGTAGATTGGCGGTTAGGATCAGATCAGCCATGATCTTATTGAATGGCGGAGCAGGCTCGAGGGGCCGATTGGCCTACTCCTGCTCCTATTTCTTATGTTCTTATGTCTTCCCAAGGTTATCCTAGAAACGGACCATAAGCCACTGCTAGGGATCGCAAAGAAGAATCTGTGTGACATGTCACCACGGATACAACGCCTAATGATGAGACTTCAGCGTTACGATTTTGAGCTAACATATGTGCCAGGGACACAAATGTTCATTGCAGACACATTATCCAGGGCTGCGCCTTACGCCACACAAAACAGTGAATCAGAAGAGGATGTGGCTCTTCATGTGGATATGGTCTATGCAGCATTGCCCGCCACACAGGAACAACTATCAGTGATAGTCACAGAGACATCAAAGGACCCAGTCCTGAGTAAAGTAATGAGAAATCTTCAAGAGGGCTGGAAGAAAGGGTT
Source organism: Somniosus microcephalus (assembly GCF_052327205.1). Lineage (NCBI taxonomy): Eukaryota > Metazoa > Chordata > Chondrichthyes > Squaliformes > Somniosidae > Somniosus > Somniosus microcephalus. The sequence goes on from NC_141002.1 coordinate 72,465,149, forward strand.
ATGTAAACAATATTATCACATTCAGTCTGAGCTCTCTGTGGTCAATGGACTACTGCTTAAGTGTGACAGGATAGTAGTGCCCACCTCTATGCGATGAGAAATGCTCAACAGGATACATGAAGGGCACCTGGGTGCAGAAAAGTCAAAAAGGAGAGCACGTGAGGCACTCTACTGGCCAAACATGAACTCTGATATTGACCAGTTGATCAGCAAGTGTGCTACATGTTAGGAGTATCACTACAAGCAAACAAAAGAGCCCCCCATTACCACAGAGCTCCCATCACAACCTTGGGAAAAGGTCGGAACTGATATATTTCACTATGAAGGAAAAGACTATTTGTTAGTTATAGACTATTATTCCAATTATCCGGAGATGGCTCTCTTGTCCAGTACCACATCAAGAGCTGTGATAACTCACCTGAAGTCAATCTTTGCCAGGCAGGGCATACCTCTAACCCCGGTCTCTGATAATGGCCCTCCCTATGCCAGTCATGAGTTTCAGTCATTTGCTTCAGAGTATGAGTTTAATCATGTAACCTCCAGTCCGCTCTATCCTCAGGCTAATGGAAAAGCGGAGAAGGGGGTACAGATTATGAAAAGACTATTAAAGAAAGCAGCACACAGCAACACTGACCCATATCTGGTCCTGAATTCGTACAGGGTGGGCCAAGTCTCCAGCTGAGCTCTTACTGGGTCGGAAAATCCGTACACGACTTCCCAGTTATGTCACACCTGACCACAGAGATGAGGTGTGGGCAGACAAGGCTCGGAAACTACAACAGAAACAAAAAACACTTCATGACCACACAGCCACTACACTAGTGCCTCTACAGGAGAAAGATATAGTTCGCATTGAAGGGCCTGAGTCATGGCCTAAAAGAGCCACCGTTCTACAACAGGCCATCCCCAGGTCATACAGTGTCATGACAGAGAACGGCAATGTGTTTCGCAGAAACAGGAGGCAGCTACTGAAAACCACAGAGACCTTTCAGCCTCAGGAGGACGGAGAGGATGACGAGATGAGGGAAATGCCACAAAGAGATGAGATGATGGAAATGCCACAAAGTGACAAAGGACACAGTAGTGATAATGTGACAAGGGACCTGTGTGGTACAGACATGAACTTAAGGGATACAACTGGGGTGGTTCAGCAAACACCCGTTCAGCCACGCAGGTCACAGCGCTCCAGAAAGCCTGTAGTTAAACTTGACCTGTAGACAGGGATTGATAAGACTGTAAACAGTTAATGGACTCCTGGGTGTGGGTAAGGTTTATACCTACCTGCAATTAGTTCAACGGTGTAGTTACACTGACTGTTTCTATATGATGTTAACAAGTGTTCTGTGTGTTATGTTATGTTATGTTGTTACTGTGTTATGTCTTCATTGAAGGGGGAAGATGTACGGATAACCGTAGCTGTTGTAAAGACAGCGGGGTTTGATTGACAGCTGACGTCATATCCGGGGGCGGGATCCGACGCCATCTTGGCCATGCTTGAGGTACTGTACTACGAGACACAGTCAGGACTGAATAAATGGCACGCCACTACAACTGCTTGGGAGACTCGTAATTACGTTATTAAGATAACATTACACTGTCGAGTCCGCATGTCAAATCCGTTGATGTCCAGCTGAATTCTACTATGAGAATGATCACCGGTACACTTTTATCGACACCAACACCTTGGCTGCCCGTGCTTGCAAACATCGCACCACCACACATACGCCGCGAATATGCAGTCTCCAGAGAATACAACCGCTACACCAGCAAAGACAGGCTGACTTGAACAACCTACCACCAACCTGTCTCAAATCTAGGAGGCCATTTTAGACCGTCGCCGAAGCCCTTCAGCAATCTCCCCTCAGCCTTGATGACGGATGGCGAAATGCTTGGAAGAACTGTGACATACAAAATGGATTCCTTTATAGAGGACCCCACAGCACTGAGATGAGGAGAAATTTCTTCACTCAGAGGGTGGTGAATCTTTGGAATTCTCTACCCCAGGGGGCTGTGGAGACTCAGTTGTTTAAGACAGAGATTGATAGATTTTTGGATTATAAGGGAATCACTGGATATGGGGATAGTGCAGGGAAGTGGAGTTGAGGTAGAAGATCATAACATACATAAGAACATAATACGTAGGAGCAGGAGGAGGTTATTTGGCCCCTCGAGCCTGCTCCACCATTCAATAAGATCATGGCTGATCTGATCTTGGCCTCAACTCCACTTCCCTGCCCGCTCCCCATAACCCTTGATTCCCTTACCTTTCAAAAATCTGTCTATCTCCACCTTAAATATATTCAATGACCCAGCCTCCCCAGCTCTCTGGGGAAGAGAATTCCAAGGATTCACGACCCTCTGAAAGAAGAAATTCCTCCTAATTTCCGATTTAAAAGGGTGCCCCCTCATTCTGAAATTATACCCCCTAGTTCTAGATACCCCACAAGGGGAAACATCCTCTCTGCATCTACCCTGTCAAGCCCCTTCAGAATCTTATATGTTTCAATAAGACCCCCTCTTATTCTTCTAAACGCCAATGAGTATAGGCCCAACCTGCTCAACCTTTCTTCATAAGACAACCCCTTCATCTCAGGAATCAACCTCGGGAACCTTCTCTGAACTGCCTCCAATGCAAGTATATCCTTCCTTAAATAAGGAGACCAAAACTGTATGCAGTACTCCAGGTGTGGTCTCACCAACGCCCTGTACAGTTGTAACAGGACTTCCCTACTTTTATACTCTATTCCCTTTGCAATAAAGGCCAACACTCCATTTGCCTTCCTAATTATTTGCTGTACCTGCACACTAACTTTTTGTGATTCATGTACAAGGACCCCCAGATCCCTCTACCTCAGCATTTTGTAATCTCTCCCCATTTAAATAATAATTTGCTTTTTTATTTTTCCTACCAAAGTGGTAACCTTGCATTTTCCCACATTAAACTTCATCTGCCAGATTTTTGCCCACTCACTTAGCCTATCTATATCACTTGAGATTCTTTGCATCCTCCACACAATTTGCTTTCCCACCTATCTTTGTATCATCAGCAAATTTGGCTACATTACATTCGGTCCCTTCATCCAAGTCATTAATATAGATTGTAAATAGTTGAGGCCCCAGCACCGATCCCTGCGGCACCCCACTAGTTACAGTTTGCCAACCTGAAAATGACCCAGTTATCCTGACTCTCTGTTTTCTGTTAGTTAGCCAATCCTCTATCCATGCTAATATATTACCCCCAACCCCATAAGCTCTTATCTTGTGCAGTAACCTTTTATGTGGCACCTTATTGAATGCCTTCTGAAAATCCAAATACACAACATCTACTGGTTCCCCTTTATCCACCCTGCTCATTACATCCTCAAAGAACTCCAGCAAATTTGTCAAACATGATTTCCCTTTCATAAAACCATGCTGACTCTGCTTGACTATATTATGATTTTCTAAATGTCCTACTATCACTTCCTTAATGATGGATTCCAGCATTTTCCCAATGACAGATCTTAGACTAACTGGTCGATAGTTGCCTGCTTTCTGTCTCCCTCCTTTCTTAAATAGGGGCATTACATTTGCGATTTTCCAGTCCACTGGGACCTCTCCAGAATCCAGGGAATTTTGGTAGATTACAACCAATGCATCCACTATCTCTGCAGCCACCTCTTTTAAGACTCTAGGATGCACGCCATCGGGTCCAGGGGACTTGTCCACCTTTAGTCCCATTAGTTTGCCTATTACTTTCTCTCTAGTGATAGTGATTGTTTTAAGTTCTCCCCCCCACCCCAATAGCCCCTTGATTATCCATTATTGGGATGCTTTTAGTGTCTTCTACCGTGAAGACCGATACAAAATATTTGTTCAAGATCTCCACCATTTCCCCGTTTCCCATTATTAATTCCCCAGACTCTTCCTCTAGGGGACCAATGTTTACTTTAGCTACTCTCTTCCTTTTTATATACCTGTAGAAGCTCTTATTGTCTGTTTTTATATTTCTTGCTAGCTTACTCTCATAAGCTATCTTCTCTCTCTTTATCACTTTTTTAGTTGTCCTTTGCTGGTTTTTTTAAATTTCCCAATCCTCTGGCCTTTCACTATTCTTTGCAACATTGTATGCTTTTGTTTTCAATTTGATACCATCCTTTACTTCCTTAGTTAGCCATGGATGGTTCACCCTTCTCAGAGTCTTTCTTTCTCACTGGAATATATCTTTGCTTAGAAATATCTCCTTAAATGTTTGCCATTGCTTTTCTACAGTCTTACCCTGTAATATATTTTCCCAGTCACTTTAACCAAGTCTGCCTTCATATCTTTGTAATTACCTTTGTTTAAGTTCAGGACACTAGTTTGCCAATTTGCTTTGTCCAATCAATATGAAGATTAAAATCTCCCATGATTATAGCCGTACCTTTCTTACAAGCCTCTATTATTTCTTGATTTATTCTCTGTCCTACAGTGTGGCTACTGTTTAGGGGCCTGTAGACCACTCCCACCAGTGACTTTTTACCTTTATTATTTCTTATCGCCACCCAAACTGATTCTACTTCTAGGCCAATATCATTTCTCATTACTGCACTGATCTCATCCCTTATTAACTGAGCTACACCACCTTCTTTTCCTTTCTGCCTATCCTTATGAAATGGCAAATACCCCTGAATATTCAGTTCCCAGCCTTGGCCACCTTGCAACCACGTCTCTGTAATGGCTATCAGATCATACCCATTTATTTCTATTTGTGCTGTCAACTCATCTATCTTGTTACGAATGCTGCGTGCGTTCAGATATAGAGCTTTTAATTTTGTCTTTTTACCATTTTTCCCTACTCTGACCCCTCTTTCTGATGCACTCGTGTGTACGCTCTGTCCCTTCCTGTCACACTCTGGTTATGATTACTGCCATCGCTACCCTGCACTTCTGCCTTCTCATTTTTCTTTTACTTTTTTAATTTCCGCTCAGCCCATCCCTCCCCCCCACTATTTAGTTTAAAGCCCTAGTTATTCGATTCGCCAGGATACTGGTCCCAGCCTGGTTCAAATGAAGCCCGTCCAGACGGAACAGCTCCCTCTTATCCCAGTACTGGTGCCAGTGCCCCAGGAATCGAAACCAATTTCTCCCACACCAATCTTTGAGCCACTCGTTCATCTCTCTGATCTTATTTACCCTATGCCAATTTGCACGTGGCTCAGGTAGTAATCCAGAGATTATTACCTTTGTGGTTCTGCTTTTTAATTTAGCCCCTAGCTGCTCATACTCCCTCAGCAGAACCTCTTTCTTTGTCCTACCTATGTCGTTGGTACCTACATGGACCACGACAACTGGATCTTTTCCCTCCCACTCTTAAGTTCCTCTCCAGCCTGAAGGAGATGTCCTTTACCCTGGCACCGGGCAGGCAACACAGCCTTTGGGACTCAAGCTCTCAGCTGCAGAGAACTGTGTCTATCCCCCTAACTATACTGTCCCCTATTGTAATGATCAATAACATGTCATTCTATAGTGGACACTAGGTGGAGCCATAGAGCTGTATATAGCTGTATGTATAAGACTACACTACATAGAAGATAGGAGCAGGAGTAGGCCATTCGGCCCTTCGAGCCTGCTCCGTCATTCAACGAGATCATGGCTGATCATCCAAACCCTAGCACCCGGTCCCTACACTGACAGCCATCCCACCCAAGCCTTATCCCCGTAACCCCACGTATTTAATCCCCCCTAACACTAAGGGTCAATTTTTTTTTATCATGGCCAATCAACCTAACCCGCACATCTTTGAACTGTGGGAGGAAACCGGAGCACCCGGAGGAAACCCACGCAAACACGGGGAGAATGTGCAAACTCCACACAGACAGTCACCTGAGGCCGGATTTGAACCCGGGTCCCTGGCGCTGTGAGGCAACAGTGCTAACCACTACATATATATTAAGACTACATTACCCATGAGGCACTAGGCTACCCACAAGGCAGCAGTCAAGATGGAAGCCTCTACAGATACTGTACCTAGTCCACATGTGCTCAATAAAAGTGTCTAGCAAAAGCTAGCTGTGTTCATAATAAGAATGTCTATTTATTAATGAACATAAGATGGTACCAAGGTGGTGAAGATCTGCTGAAAATTGTGAAAAGCGACATGGAGAATTTGAAGCCACCAGAGCATTTGAAACTCACAGGAAACATCGACTACAATTGGCAGACTCTTAAACAACAATTCGAACTCTACATTGCAGCCATCGGATTCGGTACGAAGCCAGACGCAAGGAAGATAGCGTTGCTGCTTACGGTTGCAGGCCCACAGGCGATAGAGGTATTTAATACATTTGTATTTAATCCAGAGGAGAACAGAGGAAAATTAGAAGATGTGCTAAAAAAAATTGATGCACATTGCTCTCCCAAAAAGAATGAAATGTATGAAAGATACATCTTCCGTTCTCGGACACAGCAACAAAATGAGACTTTTGATAGCTTTATAACTGATCTGAAACTGAAAGCACAGACATGTAATTTCTCTGAGCTCAAAGCATCCAAGATTCGTGACCAGATTGTGTTTGGTATTCATGATAAAAAAGTCAGGGAACGTCTGTTGAGAGAAACCGAACTAAATTTGGAAAATGCGGTGAAAATATGCCAAGCCAGCGAGCTAGCTCGAAAGCACATGAAGACTTTCAGTGAAATCAATAATGATGCGATTGTAATGAGTGATAATGCTGCTGTCGTTGCTGTGTCCTACAAGGGGAAGAAACGTGGGCAGAACAGAAATGAAAAGCAATCGGAGGATGAAATTTTTCATTGTAAACGCTGTGGTTACAAACACCAGTTAAGACAATGCCCAGCATTTGGAAAAATGTGCACAAAGTGTAATGGAAAGAATCACTTTGCCAAACAATGCTTTTCAAAAGTAAAAACAACGAAAGGGCAACAAGTTAATGTGATTGATGACACTGATTTAAGTGAGACATTTTTTGTAGGAATCGTGTCATGTGACGATATCAAAAAAGATACAGAAAATGTGCAGCCCTCAGAAATGGACAATGCTGAACATAAAGTCAATGCAGTAAAAGTGGACAAATGGATGATCCCACTGCAGATAAATGGAGCATTAGTTACATTGAAACTGGACACTGGGGCAAAAGCAAACTTAATCAAATCAAATCAAATCAACTTTTATTGTCATTGTTAGTGCACAAGTGCAGTACAACGAAATGTAGGCTTGCGGCTCCCGAGAGTGTACATTTAGATTAAGACATTTAAACATTCAACATACATTTGGCTTGTAATACATTAACATAAACATAACCATAATAAAGTGCATTGGCAGATGTGCAGGCTTTAGAGTTTATTTGTGGAGTTCAGTAGGATGACAGCCCTGGGAAAGAAGCTGTTCCTAAATCTGGTCGTACGGGTGCGAATGCATCTGTAGCATCTCCCAGATGGCAGGAGGGCGAACAGACTGTGGCTGGGGTGGGTAGGGTCTTTGATGATGGACCGTGACCTCCGTAAACAGCGTTTCTGGTATATGTGCTCTATGGTCGGTAGCCGGTAATGCGTTGGGCAGTTTTGACTACCCGCTGCAGGGCTTTCCGGTCATAGTAGCTACAGCTGCCATACCATACTGTGATACAGTTTGTCAGGATGCTCTCTATTGTGCAGCGGTAAAAGTTAGAGAGGATCAGGGGTGACAGGTTACATCCCTTCAGCCTCCTTAGGAAATACAGGCGCTGCTGGGCCTTCTTCACCAGAGAGGAGGTATTGAGGGACCAGGAGAGGTCTTCCGTGATGTGGACTCCGAGGAACTTAAAGCTGTCCACCCTTTCCACCACAGCCCCATTGATGTGGATGGGGGTGTGACTTCCGCCTTTAGACTTCCTGAAGTCCACAATGATTTCTTTGGTTTTCTTGATGTTAAGGGCCAGGTTGTTATCGGCGCACCACTTCACGAGATGCTGGACCTCCTCCCTGTAGGCTGACTCATCGTTGTTGGTGATCTGGCCTACTACCGTGGTATCATCCGCAAACTTGATGATGGTGTTGGAACCATGAACAGCCATACAGTCGTGGGTGAAGAGGGAGCAGAGGAGGGGGCTCAGCACACATCCTTGTGGGGCCCCCGTGTTCAGGGTCAGGGGGGGTGGGGGGAGGTGTGGTTACTTAATTTGACAGACTGGGGTCTGTTTGTTCGGAAGTCCAGGGTCCAGTTGCAGAGGGAAGTGTTCAGGCCAAGAGTTTGGAGTTTGGTGGCCAGCTTGTTGGGGACGATAGTGTTGAATGCTGAGCTGTAGTCTATGAACAGCATTCTGATGTAGGTCTCCTTACCATCTAAGTGATTCAGGGCCGAGTGTAGAGCAGTTGTGATTGCATCCTCCGTTGATCTGTTTGCACGATAGGCAAACTGGTGTTGGTCAAGAGAGGCGGGAACACTGGCTTTGATGTAAGCCAGGGCCAGTCTCTTGAAACACTTCATTATGATGGGTGTGAGTGCAACAGGTCGACAGTATGAGTGACATAAAAAATATGAAAGAAAAGCCCAAAATACAGAAAAAGTCAGTACTACTGAAGAGCTATAATGGACAGAAAATAGATAGCTTAGGTGTATGCAGACTTAAAGTGACAGTCAAAGACAAAGTGCATCATCTCATGTTTCCTGTTGTGGCTGAAAGACTTGATTCGATACTAGGTGACAAAGCTTGTGAAGACTTAGAACTGGTCAAGAGAGTCTACCATATAAACTGTGCCATAAGCAGACCAGATGACTCAGGTGATGAAGCAGAGAGCCCATCAAGGGTGAAAAGGCCAAAGGGTATCCATGTCTTCAAAAAGCCTAGTTTCTCCAAGAAGAAAGAAAAAGACTTTAAGGTCAAAGAGAAGCCAAAGGAAGAAAAGCACAAAGAGAAAAAACACAAGGAGAAAAAGTCCAAAGATATAACCGCAGCAGATGTTGTTAAGCAGTAGAAAGAGAAAAAGAAAAAGAAGAAGCCTGCACCAGAGCAGGAAGCAGTTCCGGTGGATACTCCTTCTTCCCTCAGGCCAATCTTTGGTGTTCCATTAGCCGAGGCTGCTGAGAGGACTATGCTGCATTGGGATCCAGCTGCCAGCAGTTTTTTCGAGAGTGCATTGACTACATTGAGAGTTATGGCATGAAGAGTGAAGGAAACACTGAAACCCTCTCCAAGCAAAGATCGCAAGGAGACCTCGATCTATACAAGAGCAGATTGATGACAATGCTGCAACTGCATCTTGTCATTCACCGCCAGAACAATCTCATGAAGACACATCAGACTTACCCATGTTGAGTAGGTCCACACGTGAAGTAAAAGAGCCTGATAGACTTAATCTTTGAGTACAATGTAAAGCTTTGAAAATGTGTTGACTGTTTTGAAAATGTTTATGCTTATAGAGCACTAACAAAAGTGTTACTGATATTATCTTTATTGTTTTCTTGAAAGTTGATTGATATTGATTTTGTTAAACCTCAAAGAAAGGGGGATGTAATGATCAATAACATGTCATTCTATAGTGGACACTAGGTGAAGCCGTAGAGCTGTGTAGAGCTGTATATAGCTGTATGTATAAGACTACACTACCCAGCTATATATATATATTAAGACTACATTACCCATGAGGCACTAGGCTACCCACAAGGCAGCAGTCAAGATGGAAGCCTCTACAGATACTGTACCTAGTCCACATGTGCTCAATAAAAGTGTCTAGCAAAAGCTAGCTGTGTTCATAATAAGAATGTCTATTTATTAATGAACATAAGACCCTACCACTACCACATTTCTTTTTGCTCCCTCCACTTGAATGGCTCTCTGTACCACGGTGCTGTGGTCAGTTTGCTCATCCTCACTGCAGTCCCTGCTCTCGCCCACAGAGAGTAAGAACCTTGTAACTGTTGGACAAGAGCAAGGGCTGAGTCTCCTCCACCACTACCCCCTGGTTCCCCATACCTGCCTCGCTCGTAGTCACACCCACCTGTCCCTGACCACGGACCAAATTTGAATTAATTAATTTAAGGGGTGTGACTGCCTCCTGGAACACAGCATCCAGGTAACTCTTCCCCTCCCTGATGTGTCAGTGTTTGAAGCTCAGACTCCAGCTCATCAACACGGAGCCGAAGTTCCTCGAGCGACCAACACTTACTGCAAATGTGGTCGCCATGGACCTCAATGGTGTCCACCAGCTCCCATTTGTTGCAGCAGTAATACATAGCCTGCCCTGCCATCTCTAATGTATTTAATTAATAAAGTATTTAAGTTTTGAACGTTTAGTTTTTAATTCCGGCTCTTAATTTAAACCAATGCCCAAGAAAAGAGAGAAATACTGACCAACCCTGCTTTCCTGTGACATCTATCCTTGTTTTTGTTGTCAGGTCCGCTGCCTCTGCTCTCGGGCCTTCCTCTGCCATGCTGTTTATTTGCTCCGCCTCCGCTCCCGCTCCCGCTCAGGTCCGCTGCCTCTGCCTTTTCCCTGTGATGTCACCTTTTATTTTTCTCTGAATGCGGTTGTGGAGTTTCACAGAGCCAAAATCCCACTGGTTCTCTGTCCCCGCTCAGGCAGATTTCTAACTCCTGCTCTCCTGGAAGCTGACAAAGATAGAAAAAGAAGAAAGGAGCACCTCCCTCCACTCCTCACTGAACTCCCTTACTCACCAAACTCAGACGTTTACACTCTGTTCCAAGCTGCACTGCATGAGAAACTGCACTCCAGCCTCCCTTATTTATACTAGTGAGATTTATGAGTCACCCCGCTAGCAGTTGCAGATCCAGACCAATTAGACCAGTTAATTAATTAACTAGCCCCACCCACTCTCCAGCACAGAGCTTGCTTTGCCCTGCCCAAGCCTGGAAGAAACTAAACTTAAAAACAGTAAATTTAAGATAAATGCTAATTGCAAGCACACAAGACTAGATTTTAATTTTTTTAAATTAACCCTTAAGAGTCACTCCCTTACTCACCAAACTCGCACATTTACACTCTGTTCCAAGCTGCACTCCGTCATGATCTTGTTGAATGGCGGAGCAGGCTTGAGGGGCCAAATGGCCTACTCCTGCTCCTATTTCTTATGTTCTATTGGACATGGTCTCAGGATAAGGGGTCAGCCATTTAAGACTGAGATGAGGAAGAATTTCTTGACTCCAAGGCTTGCGAATCTTTGGAATTCTCTACCCCAAAGTGCTATGGATGCTGAATCGTGCTGTGTGACAGTATTACAGGACAGTATCTCAGTGTGGGACAGTATTACAGGACAATATCTCAGTGTGGAACAGTATTACAGGACAGTATCTCAGTATGGAACAGTATTACAGGACAATATCTGTGTGGAACAGTATTACAGGACAATATCTCAGTATGGAACAGTATTACAGAACAGTATCTCAGTATGGAACAGTATTACAGGACAGTATCTTAGTGTGGGACGGTATTACAGGACAGTATCTCAGTATGGAACAGTATTACAGGACAATATCCCAATATGGAACAGTATTACAGGACAGTATCTCAGTGTGGGACGGTATTACAGGACAGTATCGCAGTGTGGAACAGTATTACAGGACAATATCTCAGTGTGGAACAGTATTACAGGACAATATCTCAGTATGGAACAGTATTACAGGACAGTATCTCAGTGTGGGACGGTATTACAGGACAGTATCTCAGTATGGAACAGTTACAGGACAGTATCTCAGTGTGGGACGGTATTACAGGACAGTATCTCAGTATGGAACAGTATTACAGGACAATATCTCAGTGTGGAACAGTATTACAGGACAATATCTCAGTGTGGGACAGTATTACAGGACTATTACAGTGTGGGACAGTATTACAGGACAGTATCTCAGTGTGGGACGGTATTACAGGACAGTATCTCAGTATGGAACAGTATTACAGGACAATATCTCAGTGTGGAACAGTATTACAGGACAATATCTCAGTGTGGGACAGTATTACAGGACTGTATTACAGTGTGGGACAGTATTACAGGACAGTATCTCAGTATGGAACAGTATTACAGGACAATATCTCAGTGTGGAACAGTATTACAGGACAATATCTCAGTGTGGGACAGTATTACAGGACTGTATTACAGTGTGGGACGGTATTACAGGACAGTATCTCAGTGTGGGACGGTATTACAGGACAGTATCTCAGTATGGAACAGTATTACAGGACAGTATCTCAGTATGGAACAGTATTACAGGACAATATCTCAGTGTGGAACAGTATTACAGGACAATATCTCAGTGTGGGACAGTATTACAGGACTGTATTACAGTGTGGGACAGTATTACAGGACAGTATCTCAGTGTGGGACAGTATTACAGTGCTGCCAATATCAGCGATCGCTAAAATTATGGAGCTGAAGCTGATTGTGATGTCAGTGAGTGTGCAATGCTCAGTGGACGCAGGATCTGGGAGTTTGTAATTTGCCGTTCAACTTACCGGCGTGACTTAAGTGCGAAGAGCTGAGCAAGCGTTGACAAGCAGGAAGGAGACTCCAGCAGCGATATTTAAAGGGATCATCAGCACTCACTTGCTCTGTGCAACTTTCTGCAACTCCAGCAGCTTTATAAACTTCTTTCAAGGTTCTAAGGTAACAGGGAGTGTTGTTGCAAGTAGAGAATGCCTTCATTCTTATTTAAAGAACAAGGATGTCTTGCTGCAGTTGTACAGGGCCTTGGTGAGACCACATCTTGAGTATTGTGTGCAGTATTGGTCGCCTTATCTGAGGAAGGATGTTCTTGCCATGGAAGGAGTTCAGCGAAGATTCACCAGGCTGATACCTGGGATGGCAGGAATGACATATGAGGAGAGATTGGATCGATTGGGCTTGTACTCGCTGGAGTTTAGAAGAATGAGAGGGGATCTCATCGAAACTTATAAAATTCTAACAGGACTAGACAGACTAGATGCTGGAAGGATGTTCCCAATGGTTGGGTAGTCCAGAACCAGGGGTCACAGTCTAAGGATAAGGGGTAGGCCATTTAGAACAGAAATGAGGAGGAATTTCTTCACCCAGAGAGTGGTGAACCTGTGGAATTCTCTACCACAGAAGGCAGTAGAGGCCAATTTACTGAATATATTCAAGAAGGAGTTGGATATATTTCTCAAGGCTAAAGGGATCAAGGGGTATGGGGAGAAAGCAGGGACCGGGCACTGAATTTGGATGATCAGCCATGATCGCATTGAATAGCGGAGCAGGCTCGAGGGGCCGAATGGCCTACTCCTGCTCCTATCTTCTATGTTTCTATAAAGGCTTCTGCTCACACTTGCTCACAGTCATGGGGGCTCTACTGACAGTCCCCCCTCATGCCCGAGTATCTTCGGGGGAGGGAGCAGAGGCAGCGAAGAAGGGGAGAAGGTGCATGCAGAGGGAAGAGGGCCAGGAGGGCTCACAACAGGAGGCCTTACCCATCTAGGGTCTTCTGGGAGCACTTCTCTTGTATATATTTAAGCAAGGAGCAGTATATTAGGAGGCTATGCTTCACCAATAAGGTGGCCACAGAACTCTGCCACCTCCTGCACACAGACCACAGCTCTGCCAGTAACAGTCATGTTCACCGTGGCCCTCAATTTCTTCGCCAGCGAATCCTTCCAGTCTGCAGCAGGAGACATAGAATCATAGAATAGTACAGCACAGAAGGAGGCCATTCGGCCCATCGAGTCTGCGCCAGCTTTTTCGAAGAGTTATCCAGTTAGTCCCACTCACCCGCTCTTTCCCCGTGGCCCTGCAATTTTTTCTACGACAAGTATTTATCCAATTCCCTTTGAAAGCCACGATTGAATCCATTTCCACCGCCCTTACAGGCAGTGCATTCCAAATCCTAGCCAGTCGTTGTGTAAAAAAGCTTTTCCTCATGTCGCCTCTGGTTCTTTTGCCAATCACCTTAAATCTGTGTCCTCTAGTTACCGACCCTTCAGCCATAGGAAACAGTTTCTCTTTAATTGCTTGATCTAAACCCTTAATGATTTTAAACACCTCTATCAAATCTCGAAGGAGAAGTACTCTGGCTTTATCCCAAAGCCTCAAGTCACTTCTTGCCTTAGATGTAAAGAGGAAGAAGGGAAGTCTTGGAGGTGCTTTCCATAGCTAACGTCTCACAGTTCGCCGTCCATCGCTACATCCGGCATGTCACAGAGACTCTGTACAGCAGGCGAAGCGATTAGTACAGCACAGAAGGAGGCCATTCGGCCCATCGAGTCTGCGCAGAGAGAAGCCGGACAAGCGCGCATGAGGAGGAGGGAGGGACAGGACAGGCAACCAGCGAATCCCTCCTCGGGACGGGCTGTTCGTGAACACCTCATCAGTCTCTTGGTTCTACTGAATGAAACCCCAGGTCCCCGTTGCTCAACACATCCCCCTCATACCATCCTTCTGTCATGGAATATCACAGCCTCCTTCTGGGCAGAAAGCTTAAATTGAGAGCCACCACCACTGAAGATTCCAAATACAATTAATAAATTGATCCAAAATCAATTGACATATAATTATACTTACAACATGAACTAATCGCCCTTGTGCAATCCCTTAGTGCCTGTCGTTCGAGTGCCCTTTCCTGATCAAGTGGCTAAAGCATGGCAGGTGGAAGGCTGCTGCATTTCCATGGGGGGAGACTTCAGATGGCCTTGGAGGACGACCTCGAGCAACTGTGGCCCAAGAAGGCCCGGCTGTAGACTGCACCACCTCGTGCATGGACGGCAGCAGTCTGGGCTGGCTGGCTGACGGGCAGCAGCAAGGGCAATGCCGTAGTGGCAGCGATGGGAACAGGAATGCTGTCATCCTGAGAGAGGACAGCGGGGTACTGCTCCACTGACCCACTGCCACTCCACCGGGCCGGCACCTCAGCATTCCTACCAATCTGTTGGCGACTCCCTGCAACCCCGGTCAACGGTGGGTAACCCAGCCACGACGGCAGCAGTCTGAGCTTGGGTGGCAGCAAGCCGAGACTTCATGAGTGCACTCTGCGCCTCCGCTGCAGCACTAAGACATTGGGTGTGCACGAAGAGGACAGCTCGCCTCCTCTCCATGGCCATGACCAGTGCCTCAAGAGCCGCGTTGGAGAATCTGCGGGCTCTCTCCCTGTGCTGGAGCTCCGGCATGTGTTGGCACTGCCGTCTTCTTCCAGCTGAAGTTGTGAGTGGACTGACAATAGGGTGCTGTGGCATTCATGCACCTCCCCTTGACCTGCCACAGCGAAATCTCGTTGGGCCTTAACACTGCCCATTTCATGGCCATCTCCAATTTCTAGGCCTATATGTTTCAATGAGATCACCCCTCATTCTTCTAAATTCCAGAGAGTATAGATTGTAAACAGCCAAGGCCGAAGCACTGATCCTTGCTGCACCCCACTAGTCACAGCTTGCCAAGCTGAAAATGACCTGTTTATCCCTACTCTCTGGAATGGCGCTGAATGCCGGATGAGCTGGAACGCTGTTTTGATCGTGGCATGCTCTGTAGCCCTAAACGTGAGTAGAGGCTGATGGTTTTCTCAATGACCTATTCCGACCGCGAGTACGTGGCCCTGTTCTGCCATACTCACGCACTTGCTGGAACTGCACAGGGCACTTACAAAGTAATCATTTTTGCACCTGCAAAATATATAGGGAGAAAGACTTGCATTTACATAGCGCCTTTCATGACCTCAGGACGTCCCAGATCGCTTCACAGCCAATGAAGTTATTTTCCTGTTGTAATATAGGAAACACGGCACCCAATTTGCGCACAGCAAGCCCCCACAAATGAGATAATAATCAGATAATCTGTTTCAGAGATGTTGGTTGAGGGACACCGGGGAGAACTCCCTTGATTCTCTTCCAATAGTGCCATGGGACCTTTTACACCCACCCGAGAGGACACATGGGTCCTCGGTTTAACATCTCACCCGAAACACGGCACTGCCGACCGTGCAGCCACTGGGAGTGTCAGCCTGGATTATGGGCTCAAGTCTCTGGAGTGGGACTTGAACCCACGTCCTTCTGACTCAGAGGCAAGAGTGCTACTCACAGATCCTGTGGGGAGGCAGACCCCAGGGACCATTAGTGCCCAATCATTTTCAAAGGTTAGCCGCTTCCCTCCACAGCCTATTGCTACCGAGCCCTGCCCCACAATCCTTCTCCCCCAGCTCACCTGCCTGACCCTCTTCACATCTTGCCACTATCCTCCACCTTTCCCCACACAGCCCTCCTTCTCCTGTCCTCCTCCTCCTCTCTCAGCTGGATAATTGTGGACAAATCTGCGCACCACACTTCAGGAAAATTGAAGCCAGATTTAAGCATAGTCATGGGAAGACACAAGTCGACCTCCCCCGATCCTTCCCATATAATGTTACTCCCCCTCCCCCTCCATCTCTCCTTGCCATGTGATGTTACTCCCCCTCGCTCGCTCCTTGTTCGAGGCATTACTTCCCCCTCCTCCGCTCCTTCCCATGTGACATTACTCCCCCCCTCCTCCGCTCCTTCCCATGTGACATTACTCCCCCCGCCCTCGCTCCTTGTTCATGAGGCATTACTCCCCCCCTCCTCCGCTCCTTCCCATGTGACATTACTCCCCCCTCCTCCGCTCCTTCCCATGTGACATTACTCCCCCCACTCTCGCTCCTTGTTCATGAGGCATTACTCCCCCCTCCCTCACTCCTTCCCATGTGACATTACTACCCCCTCCTCCGCTCCTTCCCATATGATGTTACCCCCCTCCCCCGCTCCTTGTTCATGAGACGTTACTCCCCACACCTGGGGCCTCTCCCTCCCCCCACACCCGGGGCCTCTCCCTCGCCCCCCCACCCGGGGTCTCGCCCAACCCCCACACCCGGGGCCTCGCTCCCCCCACACCCGGGGCCTCGCTCCCCCCACACCCGGGGCCTCGCTCCCCCCACACCCGGGGCCTCGCTCCCCCCACACCCGGGGCCTCTCCCTCCCCCCGACACCCGGGGCCTTTCCCTCCCCCCCCACACCCGGGGCCTCTCCCTCCCCCCCCCACACCCGGGGCCTCGCTCCCCCAACACCCGGGGCCTCGCTCCCCCCACACCCGGGGCCTCGCTCCCCCCACACCCGGGGCCTCGCTCCCCCCACACCCGGGGCCTCTCCCTCCCCCCGACACCCGGGGCCTTTCCCTCCCCCCCCACACCCGGGGCCTCCCCCCACACCCGGGGCCTCTCCCTCGCCCCCCCCACCCGGGGCCTCGCCCTCGCCCTCCCACCTGGGGCCTCGCCCTCCCCCCACACCCGGGGCCTCGCTCCCCCCACACCCGGGGCCTCGCTCCCCCCACACCCGGAGCCCGCTCGCTCCCCCCACACCCGGAGCCTCGCTCCCCCCACACCCGGGGCCTCGCTCCCCCCACACCCGGGGCCTCGCTCCCCCCACACCCGGAGCCCGCTCGCTCCCCCCACACCCGGAGCCTCGCTCCCCCCACACCCGGGGCCTCGCTCCCCCCACACCCGGGGCCTCCCTCCCCACACCCGGGGCCTCGCTCCCCCCACACCCGGGGCCTCGCTCCCCGCACACCCGGGGCCTTGCTCCCCCCACACCCGGGGCCTCTCCCTCCCCCCCCACACCCGGGGCCTCCCCCCACACCCGGGGCCTCTCCCTCCCCCCCCCCACCCGGGGCCTCTCCCTCCCCCCACACACGGGGCCTCGCCCTCCCCCCACACCCGGGGCCTCCCCCCACACCCGGGGCCTCTCCCTCCCCCCCCCCACCCGGGGCCTCTCCCTCCCCCCACACCCGGGGCCTCTCCCTCGCCCCCCCCACCCGGGGCCTCGCCCTCCCCCCCCCCACCCGGGGCCTCGCCCTCCCCCCACACCCGGGGCCTCGCCCTCCCCCCCACACCCGGGGCCTCGCTCCCCCGACACCCGGGGCCTCCGTCCCCCGACACCCGGGCCCTCCCTTCCCCCCCCACACCCGGGGCCTCCCTCCCCCCACACCCGGGGCCTCCCTCCCCCCACACCCGGGGCCTCTCCCTCCCCCCCACACCCGGGGCCTCCCTCCCCCCCCCACACCCGGGGCCTCCCTCCCCCCCACACCCGGGGCCTCCCTCCCCCCACACCCGAGGCCTCCCTCCCCCCACACCCGGAGCCTTGCTCCCCACACACCTGGCCCGATCCTCGCTCGGACAGTGAGCTGGGCCTTATTTTGACCTGTTTGGTGGGTTGCGTTGCTTCGCGCGGTTGATTGCAGCGGTGGGCAGTGCCTGGCGGCTAAGGCTTTCCAGGTGTTTCTTTCGCAGCAAAAACAGAGGATTCCTCGCGCACAGGCCCTCAGCTCGATCCAAAGCAGTTTCCCTGTCAGAGGGACCTGACCGACATTGGACTTGGTGCAAAACCGCACCGTCATTTGCGCACGCTCAAATCTTTTCAATCGGGTCGCACAGTGTGACGTAGCGACCGGAAGCTGCTCATGCACAGAACGCCACAGCGCAGCTTCTGGTGGTTGGCAGGAATCACTCTGTTTATAAAAAGAAAAAAGTAAAACTTGCATTTATATAGCATCTTTCACAACCTCAGGATGTCCAAAGCGCTTTACAACCAGTGAAATACCTTTGTAATGTAGTCACTGTTGTATGGTAGGGAATGTGGCAGCAGCCAATTTGTGCACGGAAAACTCCCACAAACAGCAATGGGATAATGACCAGATAATCTGATTTTTTTTAAAGTGATGTTGATTGAGGAATAAATATTGGCCAGGACACCAGGGATAACTCTCCTGCTCTTCTTTGATATAGTGGCCCAGAAATTCGGGTCTCCACGGGTGAGTACGCATGGGGTACTCACCCGTAAGCCCAATGGAAGTGCCGGTTTCCTGCATGCACGGAAAACCGGCACTTCCATTCCCCTGAAAGAAGGGGTTGAGAGGTGGAACGCGTGCACAGGAGAGGCAGCGCGTGCGCATCGAACTTACGTTTTTTTCCCAGGTTTTTCCGGGAGGGTAAGTCTCCAGGAGTTACATTTTTAAAAAGCAGGCCCCCGACCTGCACTTACCTACCGCGCCAGCCATTGTGCTGTGGGCCCGCGTGGGATTCCGATCCTGGGCCTGCTCCAACTGCCGGCGTGCAGTGCTTGCGTATCCCAGGGGCGCAGTTAGTTCGATGCGTCCCCTGGGATCACGTGGGCCATGGTGAGCCAATGGTAGCAGGGAATGCTTCAATCATAAGTTTGACAGGAAGAGCTGTCAAACCTATAAATACTATAAGCCCCAAAACATCACTAAATGTTCAAATAATTTTTTTTTTAATCACATTTTTAAAATAACTATAAATTACATGAAATAACTATTTTAAACAATAATTTAATTTTTTGAAAAAGTTCATTACATTTTCTAACGGGGCTAAAAATAAACTTACCTTTCTTTAAAGTATTTAAAAATAATAAACCTGTGGAAAAAATGTTTTGATTTTAATTAATTCACCACTTACCTTGTAAAAAGCTGGCCTTGCGCCTGCTTTTTAAATGCACAGCTGCTGGAGACTTACCCTCCTGGAGAAACCTGCAAAAAAAAACGTAAGTTCCAGGTCTACACACTGCCTCTCCAGCGCACGCGTTTGACCTGTGAACCCCTTCTTTCGGGGTATCACAAAGCTTTCGAGGAGCACTGGATGACATTTTGTCACTGAGGTATTTTCTGGGCTCAGTAATAATGTGTGTATTGGCTGCAGACAGTTTCCAATTACTGTAACAGTAATTCCATGTGGCATGTGATTCCATTCGGATGCAAAACAGCAGTGAATTGGTACCTTGATTTTCTTTCTGATGATTACACCTTCTTCAGTCATTTGGAAATGAACACTGATATGCTATGACAAAAGAAGTGCCCACATTGATAATGTCCCAGTGTGGATCCAGCTGGAGCTATGAACACTAATGTCTCATACCAGACGGCGGAGACCTAACACCAACCTTGTGAGTGAGCTAGGAATTTACAGTCCTGTTAGATAAATTCAGAGTATACTTTTCCACCAACAAGATCTCAGTAGACTCTCTGGAATGATATGGGAAACATTTAGCATTCAGAAAAGGAAAATAATATATTATCCATTAAAAGCTGCATAGATTCAACAAAGAGGTATTTTCTTTTGCCAATTTTCTCCACTCTCCTGAAGGCATTGGGGGAAAAATTGGGTTGATTTGTGCCTCTTGTTAGCTAACGCAAAGCAGATCCCCTCGTGCCCAGGCGCGGCACCACTAATGCCTCCTGTGAAATTCAGCGGGAGGTTAGCGGTGGCGGTAGCCGGTAGCGCCCCATGGCGCTGGGCCGCTGGTGATGACTTCATCGTCATGCACGGCGCCCCACTTGCGCCCCAGCCGCAAACTTTCCTTGTGCCTCCTGACTTATCGTCGGACGATATGTATGACAGGGTCAGGGGGTGTTGTTGCAGCGGCGGCAGCAGTAGTTAAAGGGACAGGTGCCGGGCAGCCATTTTTTTCTGGCCGACTGTCAGCACCTGCCTCCTTTCCCTTTTTTTTTCGGGGTGCCGACCGCAATCATTCAGCCCAGCACTCCTCTTGAGTGCTGGGCTGTTTTCACAGCAACCCACTCCCCGGTGGTCTAGCAGGGCCCCGGTGCGCACAGCGCTAGGTCCCTCCCCTATAATCAGCCACTTACAACAGTGACTACATTCCTACATTACAACAGTAACTACATTTTTAAAAAAGCACTTCTGCTCTTCCTGGCCCCAAAAGGAAAGTTTAAAAAAGAAGTAACATCAACTTATCTGTTTGGGCCTCTTCTGGTCCTGGATCCTCTTCCCGCTATCTTCATTTGACAGGTAAACCCTCCCTGCTCAGGCCAGCAGTTAAAATTGCATCCAGGTCCCGATTACATCATCGAACCCTGATCTGTATATTTAAAGAAGGATCCCGCTGACTTCAGGCTGGTGTCCTGGCTGCCTGCTTAGAAGAGCAGGTTAAAATTCTTGACAGCAGAATGTCAATGGGTAAGTCACCTGACTGAGTTTAACTTCCCGCCCACCCGGTTTCTGCCGAGTGCCCCTCGTGAGTTTATTTCAGATCTTTAGAAAAATAACAAGTTTTCAATACATACATTGTATGGATAAAATATTGCATCCTCCTGCCCCCGTTCCCTATCAAGGGAGAGAATGCAGCATTTAATTGATGCAACATATGTATTATCCACTCAGTGGGACTATTCATTGTCTGGTGTGGTCGAACCATTCCAAACCGGAAGGCATCTGTTCAATCCCTAACATCTGCTGAGGTAGCTAATCTCAGTCAGGATGCCAGAAACTTAGACTAGAGAGGGGAAAATGTAAATAGGCTGGATCAATGGATAATGGGCTCAGTTACTATGATTCCGATATTTAATTAGACTGCTGAAATGAACTGTCCAAGCTCACACATGAAGGTTACCAATGCCTGTGTAATTGTACCTGCACAAACAGCATCTTTAGATGGGCAACATGGAGAAGAAACACAGCAGAACCCTGCGTAGGAAGTTGAAAACACTAGTTAATGCATTATCCAGGTCTCCTTCATTGGGGAATAAACTTAGTATTCAATAACTTAATATGCAGCAGTCCCAATACACCTGACTCACAACTTTGCCACACTTAATTTATTTAACATCCTTAAAGTATCATATTCCATAAATTCATATACAGTATTCTCTAGGCCATTAATAAGAAGGACTGTTGTTTATGAGCAATAAATTACAGCTTTGTAGTTGCTGTGCAAATGGAAATACAAGTTATGTAGCTATTCCACTTGCACCATGTGCAGCAATACATAGAATACATCGAACTTACAACACGGAAACAGGTCATTCGGCCCAACCAGTCCGTGTCGTGTTTACCCTCCATGTAAGCAAACAGTTCTGATCACATTTACCCCACCCTGTTCCCATATCCCTTCAACCCCTTTTCCTTCATTCATCTATCCAATCTAATCTCGAATGTCAACTGTTTCTGCCTCAACCATTAACCCTGGAAGTGAATTTCACTACCTTACAACTCTCTATAAAAAAAGAAGTTTCTCTTGCCCTCTGTTCTAAATCACTTACATTTAATCTTGGGCCAGAAATTCGGGTCGGAGGCTTCCCGCGGGTGCAAGCCCCCAACCTGCACTTACCTAGCGCGCCGGCCGTTGAGTTGTGGGCCCGCGTGGGATTCCGATCCTGGGCCTCCTCCAGCTGCCAGCGTGCAGTGCTTGCGTATCCCAGGGGCGCATTTAGTTCGAAGCGTCCCCTGGGATCATGTAGGCCATGGAGAGTCAATCGTAGCAGGGAATCTCGATTCATAGATTTGACAGGAAGACCTGTCAAATCTATGAAATAGAGATCGGCCCCAAAACAGAACTAAAACTTCAAATAATTTTTTTTTTAGATCACATTTTTAAAATAACTATAAATTACATAAAATAACTATTTTAAACAATAATTTAAATTTTTGAAAAATTAATTACAGTTTTTAACGGGGCTAAAAATAAACGTATCTTTCTTTAAAGTATTTAAAAATAATAAACCTGTGGAAAAAATGTTTTAATTTTACTTAATTCACCACTTACCTTGTTAAAAGCAGGCCTTGCGACTGCTTTTTAAAAGCGTAGCTGCTGGAGACTTACCCTCCCGGAGAAATCTGTAAAAAAAGCGGAAGCTCCAGGCGTACGCGCTGCCTCTCCGGCGCACGCGTTCGACCTGTGAACCCCTTCCTTTAAGGGAACGGAAGTTCCGGTTTCCCACACATGCACAGTGCATGCACGGAACCGGCACTTTCGTTGGCCCTACGCGTGAGTACCCAGCGCGTACTCACCCGTGGAGACCCAAATTTCTGGCCCAATGCATCTATGGTCTCTCGTTCATGCCCCTTCAACTACTGGAAACAGTCAGATTCTGTATGTGACTGTGTCTCTGTACAGATACCTCTAATAATGCTGCATAACTTAAATACTGCTCATTTAACAAAGAATTGGCTTGAGAACTTGCTCAGTGTGGCTAATGCAAAATAATAGTGTTGTATTTATTTTTGTTCTCATGATATCATGTTTCAAAGAAAGGGTAAATTTGTAATTCTGCCATAGTACTGTGGTAGCAGGAGAAGCAGTAGCAGCTGTTGATGTAATGTCAAAAGAGTGGCGGTGATTGACTTAATGTGCAGGCATCTGTGCCAGTAATTCAATTTTCTGGAAGATGGATGGTTTTGTTCTGACATATAGCAGGATAATGACAAAGAACATGATTGAGTTTGCATGTGTAAGGAAGTGAAAGTATGGAACTACAGACCTATGAGGTTACAGAAAGAAAAACACATAGATCTTGACTTTGTGCGATAGTGTAAAAGGGGTGATAGCCTGTTTCACATCTCCCGATTTTGAGTTCCATTGAAGTGTGTGAGAAAAGAGTGAGTGAGTGAACTGATACCAATTATTCATTATATAGTTATTTTCTTTTATATATATATTTTTATTCATTCATGGGATGTGGGCGTCACCGGAAAGGCCAGCATTTATTGCCCATCCCTAGTTGCCCTCGAGAAGATGGTGGTGAGTCAACTTCTTGAACCGCTGCAGTCCGTGTGGTGAAGGCACTCCCACAGTGCTGTTAGGGAGGGAGTTCCAGGATTTTGACCCAGCGACGATGAAGGAACGGCGATATACTTCCAAGTCAGGATGGAGTGTGACTTGGAGGGGTACTTGGAGGTGATGGTGTTCCCATGTGCCTGTTGCCCTTGTCCTTCTAGTGGTAGAGGTCATGGGTTTGGGAGGTGCTGTTGAAGCAGCCTTGGCAAGTTGCTGCAGTGCATTTTGTACATAGTACACACTGCAGCCACGGTGCACTGGTGGTGGAGGGAGTGAATGTTTAAGGTGGTGGATGGGGTGTCAATCAAGTGGGCTGCTTTGTCCTGGATGGTGTTGAGCTCCTTGAGTGTTGTTGGAGCTGCACTCATCCAGGCAAATGGAGACTATTCCATCACACTCCTTACTTGTGCCTAGTAGAAGGTGGAAAGGCTTTGCGGAGTCAGGAGGGACCTGCCACAGTATACCCAGCCTCTGACCTGTTCTTGTGGCCACAGTATTTATGTGGCTGGTCCAGTTAAGTTTCTTGTTAATGGTGACCCCCAGGATGTTGATGGTGGGGGATTCGGCGATGGGAATGCTGTTGAATGTCAAGTTGCAGTGATTAGACTCTCTCTTGTTGGAGATAATCAATGCCTGGCACTTGTGTGGCGTGAATGTTATCTGCCACTTATCAGCCGAAGCCTGAATGTTATCCGGGTCTTGCTACATGTGAACACAGACTGCTTCATTATCTGAGAAGTTGTGAATGGCACTGAACACTGTGCAATCAAAAGCAAACATCCCCACTTCTGACCTTATGATGGAGGGAAGGTCATTAATGAAGCAGCTGAAGATGGTTGGGCCTAGGACTCTGCCCTGAGGAATGATGTCCTGGGGTTGAGATGACTGGCCTTCAACAACCACAACCATCTTTCCTTTGTGTTAGGTATGACACCAGCCAGTGGAGAGTTTTCCCCCTGATTCCCATTTACTTCAATTTTACTAGGGCTCCTCGATGCCACACTCGGTCAAATGGTGCCTTGATGTCAAGGGCAGTTACTCTCACCTCACCTCACCTCACCTCTAGAAATCAACTCTTTTTCCAATGTTTGGACCAAGGCTGTATTGCGGTCTGGAGCCGAGTGGTCCTGGCAGAACCCAACCTGAGCATCAGTGAGCAGGTTATTGGTGAGTGAGTGCCGCTTGGTAGCACTGTCGATGACACCTTCCATCACTTTGCTGATGATTGCCTATTAAAAGTCAAGCATGTGCCCCCTTTTTAAAACTGTATCTTAACAAAAAAGTTGAAAGGAATCTTAACAAATTAAATTAAAATGCTATACCCAGGTGTGATGATGCACTCCAGTCCCTCCGGTGCCCACTGGTTGCGGAAGGCCTCGAGCGTGCCGGTGGACACCGCATGCTCCATCTCCAGGGCCACCCGGGCACGAATGTAGCCGTGGAAGAGAGGCAGGCAGTCGGGTCGAACGACCCCCTTTGCTGATGATTGAGAGTAGACTGATGGGGCAGTAATTGGCCAGATTGGATTTGTCCTGCTTTCTGTGGCCAGGACATACCTGGGCAGTTTTCCACATTGTCCGATAGATGCCAGTGTTACAGCTGTACTGGAACAGCTTGGCTAGAGGCGCGGCTAGTTCTGGAGCACAAGTCTTCAGCACAACAGCTGAGTTGCTGTGGCAGTCCGTAGCTTTTGCTGTATCCAGCGCGCGCATCCGTTTCTTGATATCAGTTGGAGTGAATCGAATTGGCTGAAGACTGGCTTCTGTGATGGTAGGGACCTCAAGAGGAGGCCGAGATGGATCATCCGCTCGGCACTTCTGGCTGAAGATGGTTGTGAATGCTTCAGCCTTGTCTTTTGCACTCAGGTGCTGGGCTCTGGAATCATTGAGGATGGGGATGTTCATGGAGCCTCCTTCTCCTGTTAGTTGTTTAATTATCCACCATCATTCACGACTGGATGTGGCAGGACTGCAGAACTTTAATCTGATCCGTTGTTTGTGGGATCACTTAGCTCTGTCTATAGCATGCTGATTCCACTGTTTAACATGGATGTAGTCCTGTGCTGTAGCTTCACCAGGTTGGGAGTTCCTTTTTAGGTACGCCTGGTGTTGCTCCTGTCATACTCTTCTACACTCCTCATTGAGCACTTTCTGACACATGCAAAATCAATCATGCCCTTTGCCATTATCTTGCTCTATGTCAGAAAGGAACAATCTACTACTGAGTCTACAATTTGGACAAGTGAGTTTGTGATGGTCTCAAATGGCATAAGAATGATCTTTGGTAGTTGTAGATTAAGTTCTCTTACCAGTAAAAGTATGCTGATTTCCCCAAGATGAAAAATATTTGTTCTCAATCGTGGCAATTTCTAGACAGTATTGGTTCTACACATTTTTTTTTTTAATATTGAATATGTTACAGTAATTTTTGTTTTCTTTTTATTTTATTCAGTTATTGTTTCATAGTTGTGGCTGAATTATAACACATTGGCCCAGATTTTGCGGTAAAAATAATGATGAGGTTAACTGTGCTCACCATTATTAAAGTGTAAATAGTACAGCAACTTCCGGCAACTACACATGTACAGTTAAACGTGGAAATCAGGTAGTTGCTGTCTGAATTGTCCTGCTCCTCCAGAAGCTGCTCTATACTGGTATTTCGCTGAGAGACTGCATTGGAATACATGGAACGATGTGAAGTTGCTGTATTACGTGATAGATACACATTAAATTCGCCAGAAAAAGTCAGGGCTTGTCCCTTCCAGGGTAAGTACATTTTTAGCGGCGTGTTAAGTCTTAATTACTGCTAAACAATCTCTCTGGCACTGAAAATTAACTTTTACAAGCGTGGAGTCTCGTTCCTTCACATTTTAATTATTGTTGGAGATTTAAAAATATAAAAAAATTAAATAAAAATGATTTTACTTTTTTCTTTCTGTCTCTTATCTCTCTTAGTCCTACCTTTGTTTTCCTCTCTTTATTTTGCTTTCCGTACATGATTTGACATTGAATTCACTATTCTAACTCACACTTCCTGGTTCAGTCTCTGCATGCCTCATTAAGAATTCTGTAAATGTGTGGGATATGGACCAAATCAAAATAGAGTCTGAAGCCAATTTCCTGATATTGACCTATCTTTTCTCTCTTTGGATGCTGATGAACCGCCTGTGTCTATCTAGCGTTTTCTATTTTCATTATTTATGCTACACTATCAGAATAACACTGTGACAATGATACTGGTTTTACTTTTAATGAACAGTTGTGTCAGTTGTAACCGATGTGGAGTGCAGCTCACAGCTGCTGTTCACGAGACAGTCACTCGTCTTTTACATGACACCACGCTATAATATGGACAACAACCCAGATTTGCTTCTGTAACGTTCCTGCTAGGTTGCTCCACCATATAATTTCTGGAAAAATACATATTCTAAGTTGGCAGGGGAAATTTATTTTCAAGATTCGGCCAGTTGAAAATCTCCAAATATCAGCAGATTTGTGAGGAAGAATTTTCTTTGCTTCAGGACAATTGTAGTCAAGACTTCCTATTATTTATATAATCTCCCTATTTACCAGAAATATTTCAGTATCTCAAGGTCGGTGAGATTGTTTTTCATTATCACCATTCACTGGAAATACAGAGCATGTTAGTCAGCGTATGTAAAGAGAAAAGATAGATTAACATTCTTGGTATGAGATCTAACCTCAAACAGTCTTAGGACATTGAACTGCACAAATCTTCACTCCACTGCTCCTTTACAATAATTGCACATTTCACATCATGTACAATTTTAGAACTATTACTTTTATCCGCTGGTAAATCCTTGAATCCTGCTTACAGTGGAATAAAACTGGAATGTTGTCATTTACAGGAAAATTGAATGCTGGAAATGTGGAATAAGAACAGAAAATGCTGAATATAAACAGCACGTCTCTCAGCATCTGAAAAGAGAAAAGAGGTTAATGTTTTTGGTGCTGGCCTGGTGGTGTTGTGCAAGGTACATTGACACAATAAGTTATTAAACATAGTAAATTATTAAGAGGTATGATATGGGTTTGTGCTGATGAGTCTCTACATGATGAATTTCAAACTTAGTTTGCACAATATGAAGTCTAAATGCTTCACTATTTGAAGGGAGGAGACGACTGACTCGTGCATACCTTTTAGCACCTACAGTACTGGCAGAGACAGGTGTGCAGAGAACTGGGAGTAAACTGCTCGTTTCCTCTTGAGCTAAGGAAAGGCCCTGTGATATGGGAAGGGGATTAAAGGTGAAAGAAAAATTTAAACAAAGTGTATATTTTCACTGAATTATAAAGTAAGGCCAATCTGCTTGTAGGAACAGTAAAGCTGAGATTAAAATAGTTATGTAATGAGATAATTGTACTAACACTTTCCTTAAAAAAAGTAAACAGTAATTATTTATTCTGCAATTATGAGTTTTTTTCTTTGCATGTCAATTGTACATCAGCAAGGTGTAGTGATTCTGTGTTAAAAATTGCTTATACATCACAGAAGTGAAAATATAAAATAAAAATATAGTACTCTTGAAGATGCAGATTTTTGCATGGAGAAAATTCATATTTGAGTAAAAATAATTTTTTTAATCTACTTCCAAGAGTGTGGACATCTTTTACAAATTGTGTTGTGCATTGCACTGTATCAGTAAGGTCTCCTTGAGCCACATGTTGATACTTAACAGGACACAGACATAATGGTATTATTTGCTTTGTTGTCCTTTGCCAAGATCACATCACATGACATGACTGGAAACTACTCCTGTCACAAAAACAAATTCTTACTTTGTTTTTTTTTTCAGCTCTTAAACACTTGTCTCCTCTTTTTCAAACACCTGCTTGCTGTACACCAATGAGGACTAAACAAAACCAGAAACAGCTAGGAATGCAGGGCTATCAACATTTGAAAAAGATGGGGATCGCTCATCAGTTAATCTGTCTTCTTCATCTTGAGTAAAGTGTCTGCTCCCAGGTTAAGCTGAATTATTTCAGACCCCATGATCATTCCCCTATAATTCTCCTTTGCTACCTTTGGGGAAGCATGTGACTTCTAGTCTGCCATGAGTTGACAGGCAGCATGTGGCGTAGGAAGCTGTCAAAATACTTGAGGGAAGTTTAATTTTATTGTAATTGTATTATGAACTTTGACAAATGACTGAACATCTAATGAAGAAGGCAGGCCTGAAATTCTGATAAGCCCACTTTGCCAGCAGAAGTGCAGCGAAGCAGGCCTTTAGTGCTCATGTACAAAAACGCAGATCTTGTTCCAAATCCTGGAGACGGGCTCAGCTGCAAACACGCCCTGACAGAGTCTCGAAAAATCAGAGCGGCACTCTGCCGCTTCAGTGACGAAGCCCGAGATCTTTGTTAGATGGAGCAAGTAAACTGCTCCAGGCCCACAAGGAAACCTTAGGCCTCTCCTGCCCCGTGCTTCCATCCCCGTCCCCTGATCAGATTTTGACAAGTGGGACAACAAGCAAGGAAGTCTTAATTAATGCAAAGGCACTCCACTTTCCTGCAGCCCACGCAGCTCCATGCCGGCCTGTTCCTAAGTCCCAGCTTTCTGGAGAAAGCAGCCCTCTCATATATGTGGCCCCTGCACATGAATAGTCAGAATAAGTCATAACCCTACAATGTTTAAAGTTCTGACCCACTGCATACTGAAACATAGGGACCAAACATGAACGTTGACAGTGCGTAAAACCAGCACTGCCACTCTAATCTGTTCCTTGACACAGGCATAAAGGGCCAATGCCCTCCAGGGCTGTAATTGTAATGATTCGATAAAAATGTTCTTTCAGCAACTAAAGATATGGTGACAGCAGGGAGATTGAGATAAGTGGTATTCAAACGAGAGTAGATGAGGTTTTGGAGGGCGCTGAATTATATTCTTTAATAGTGAAGATTTACAACCTGTGATTAATTCTTCAATTATCAATGCAGAATTTTGGTTATGATTGTGCTGTCCACATTCAGTGGGAGAGTGGGACAGTAACATTGCAAGTGGTCGGTTTCTTGGCTGTGATGCCATCAAGAAAGTACTGAGGGAAACAGATTTATTTTTGACACAAATTTGGTTGAAAGTATAGGGTACACTTGCCACCCGAGTGTAAAACTGGCATTGCAAGTTATAGAAACCGCACAATTTTAATTTCCATTTCAGGACAGGTCATTTATTCAGGAGGATTTTTCCTGCAAAGTTCCATATAAATCTGTGTGAGGGGTTTTCTTTGCTGTCGTTGTGCTGAAAGCTTTTTCTGACTCTTCCAATTGAGTAGGTTTCTCTTGTAGGCCATATTTTTACCTTATTTGGTGTTGAGATTTCTGGGCCCTCGAGCAATCAGTCATATTCAGTGGTGTAGGGTTGAGATTGCTTTGGATTTCCTCAGCTGCACAGCAAAGAAATGCCCTGCTGCATTTTCGTGACTGTGAGAATTATGTCTTGCTCTGAACAATACAAATTGATTTATTTTAGAACATTATAAACACATTTAACTGGAACTAAATGCTGCAGGATCTTTCAAACTTTTCCATCGTGGTTTAGTTATTATATACTAGCTGAAGTGCCCGGCGGTGCCGAGGGATTTTTGAGGGCATGTTGTTGTTGGAAGAGAGAGAGAGAGAGCGACTAGGGGGAAGAGAGAGCGCGACTGGGGGGAAGAGAGAGAGCGACTGGAGGGAAGAGAGAGAGCGACGGGGGAAGAGAGAGCGCGACTGGGGTGAAGGGGGAAGGGGGGGAAAGGGGAGGGGAGGGGGGAGGGGAGGGAGGAAGGGAGGGGGAGGGGAGGGGGGAAGGGAGGGGAGGGGGGAGGGGAGGGGGAGGGGGGAGGAAGGGGGGAGGAAGGGGAGGAGGGGGGAGGAGGAGGGAGGGGGGGAAGAAGGGGAGGAGGGGGAGGGGGAAGGGGAGGAGGGGGAGGGGGTGGAGGGGGGAGGAGGAGGGGGAGGGGGGGTGGAGGGGGGTGGGGAGGAGGAGGGGACGGGGGGTGGAGGGGGGAGGAGGAGGGGGAGGGGGAGGATGTGGAGGGGGTGGGGGGAGGAGGAGGGGGGAGGAGGGGGTGGAGGGGGGAGGAAGGGGAGGGGGTGGAGGAGGGGGAGGAGGGGAGGGGAGGAGGAGGGGGGAGGAAGGGGGGAAGAAGCTGAGGGGGGAGGGGGTAGGAAGGGGGAGGGGGAGTGGAGGGGGGAAGGGAGGGGGAGGGGAGGGGGGAAGGGAGGGGAGGGGGAGGGGAGGGGGGAAGGGAGGGGGGAGGGGAGGGGGGAAGGGAGGGGAGGGGGAGGGGAGGGGGAAGGGAGGGGAGGGGGAGGGGAGTGGGGAAGGGGGGGAAGGGAGGGGGGGAAAGGGGGAGGGGGGATGGGGGGGAAAGGGAGAGGGGGAGAGGAGGGGGAGAGGGAGGGGGAGGGGGGGGAGAGGGAGGGGAGGGGGGGAGAAGGGGGAGAGAGAGGGGGGAGAGAGGGGGGAAGGGGGGAGGAAGGGGGAGAGGGAGGGGGGAGGGGGTGGAGGGGGGGAGAGAGAGGGGGAGAGAGAGGGGGAGAAGAGGGGGGAGGGGGGGTGGGGGGAGGAGGAGGGGGAGGGGGTGGAGGGGAGGAGGAGGGGAGGGGGTGGGGAGGAGGAGGGGTGGAGGGGGGTGGGGGGGAGGAGGAGGGGGGAGGAGGGGGAGGGGGTGGAGGGGGTGGGGGGGAGGAGGGGGAGGGGGGGAGGAGGAGGGGGGAGGGGAGGGGAGGAGGAAGGGGGGAGGAAGGGGGGGAAGAAGGGGAGGGGGGGGAGGGGGGGAGGGGAAGGGGGGAGGGGAGGGAGAGGAGGGGGAGGGGGGAAGGGGGAGCCAGCAGACACTCTCCCCTCTACCGGCGATGGGGGGGAAGGGGGAAGGAGGGGGAGAGGGGGGAAGGAGGGGGAGAGGGGGGAGTCCCCGAGCCCCGCCCCCCGATCTCCCGATGTCCCGCCCCCCGATATCCCGCCCCCCCCGATCTCCTGATGTCCCGCCCCCCGATCTCCCGGTGTCCCCGCCCCCGATCTCCTGATGTCCCGAGCCCCGCCCCCCGATATCCCGAGCCCCCGCCCCGTGC
This sequence comes from Somniosus microcephalus, assembly GCF_052327205.1. Lineage (NCBI taxonomy): Eukaryota > Metazoa > Chordata > Chondrichthyes > Squaliformes > Somniosidae > Somniosus > Somniosus microcephalus. Next base: position 72,496,726 of record NC_141002.1, read on the forward strand.
CCTCCCGAGGCCCGATCTCACGAGGCCCGATCTCCCGAGCCCCGCCCCCCGATCTCCCGAGCGCCGATCTCCTGAGGCCCGATCTCCGATCTCCCGAGCCCCACCCCCCCCTGATCTCCCGAGGCTCGCCCCCCCCGATCTCCCGAGGCCCGATCTCATGAGCCCCCGCTCCCCCCAGCCCCGATCTGCCGAACCCCGAGCCCCGCCCCCCACCCGAGCCAGCTTCAAGAGCAGAGAGAGAGCCGCCGCCGCGCAACCTACCGCGTGAGACCAGGCCGGACTCAAGTCGTGCGCGCTGACTCCTGCCCCACCCGCCTTTACTAAGATGGTGGCGGTGGCGACGCTCGGCTCAGGCCCGCCCCTCCAGCCTTCACAAAGATGGCAGCGATCGCGAGCCGCTTGTTGAGCGCGACGGGTGGTGCCTAGCTCGGGCGTGGCTGGGCAACAGAGGCCCAGGCTTACAGGCCTGGAAAAAACGGTGAAAGGTAGGAAAATTCTAGATGTTAGAGAAAAGATTTACAAATTAATTAACTTTTTTAAAAAACAATTTGTGTTTCAAAAGCAACATTTTTTTTGCTGGAAATTTGAAAAGAAACACGCAGAAAGTGGGAAAAAGAAATGAAAAGTTTGGAATCAAGATGGCGGCGACTCACCTCGGTTCAGAATGATAAGGCCCGCCCACACACGCACCGATTGGTCAACCGTCAGGTCACTGAACTGTAGGATTGGTCAATCATCATGTCACTCAACTGTAGGATGGCCCGCCCGCACACACAATGAACCCGCCCCCACTCGATGCAAATGAGCAGATAATGAGAGGAATTTTGAACGTTTTTTGGATACCGTCAGCACAATTTTTGTCCGACCGTCGGCACAATTTTTGTCGGAGCAAAAAGTAAATACGCCTACAAGAGTCCCCGAATGATGAGCTTTCTTTTGATATAACATATGCATAGGTACGCTCTATAACTTTTGATTGTATAGCCGGCCAGAGAGACAGAAAGAGAGACAGACAGAGAGACAGACAGATAGACATATCCTTTTATATATATAGATTTTAGCAATGTTTTCTCTTGCTGAGTGAAACACTGCAAATAATCTGTTCTTAATGCACTTTCTCAAAGTCCAATGTCCCAGAAAAGACCTAAAACAGGCCCCTCATTGATACAAGCAGGGGGCCATTATAATGCCTTAGGCTGCCGACAGATTGGATGTCGTTCAGGCATACTTTGAGCATGGGATGTTGGACACTGAAATTGGCCCATGTTTCGCCCGTTTTTATACCTGTCAAACGGGTGCAGTGAGGTCTACTTTCTACTCCTTTTTCTTTGAATTAGCGATTTCCAAGCGGCCTCCAGTGGTCCCTTTTGGACCACTGATTTGGCCACTCTACGTTCAGTTCCACTGGGTGGGGCGTGCACAGTGTGCACTCCACCCCAGTGTTTGGCCAAAATAGCATCCGGTTCGTAACTATCATAGAATCATACAACAGAGAAGGAGGCCACTTGGCCCATTGTGTCTGTGCCGGCTCTTTGAAAGAGCTATCTAATAGGACCCATTCCCCTGCTGTAGAATGGAGCTTATCTGTATGATTTGATAATATTTTAAATGTAATGGCCCAGAAATTCGGGTCGGGGGCTTCCCGCGGGTGCAAGCCTCTGACCTGCACTTACCTAGCGCGCCAGCCGTTGTGCTGTGGGCCCGTGTGGGATTCCGATCCTGGGCCTCCTCCAACTGCCGGCGCGCAGTGCTTGCGTATCCCAGGGGCGCAGTTAGTTCGATGCGTCCCCTGGGATCATGTGGGCCATGGAGAGCCAATGGTAGCAGGGAATGCTTCATTCATAAGTTTGACAGGAAGAGCTGTCAAACCTATAAATACTATAAGCCCCAAAACATCACTAAATCTTCAAATAAATTTTTTAAAAATCACATTTTTTAATAAACTATAAATTACACAAAATAACTATTTTAAACAATAATTTAAATTTTTGGAAAAAATTATTTTATTTTCTAAGGGCTAAAAATAAACTTATCTTTCTTTAAAGTATTTAATAATAATAAATCTGTGGAAAAAATGTTTTAATTTTAATTAATTGACCACTTACCTTGTAAAAAGCAGGCCTTGCGACTGCTTTTTACATGTCTAACTTCTGGAGACTTACCCTCCCGGGAAAACCTGCAAAAAAAACATAAGTTCGATGCGCATGCGCTGCCTCTCCTGCGCACGCGTTCCACCTCTTAACCCCTTCTTTCAGGGGAACGGAAGTGCCGGTTTCCTGCACATGCGCAGTGCATGCAGGAAACCGGCACTTCCATTGGGCTTACAGGTGAGTACCCCATGCGTACTCACCCGTGGAGACCTGAATTTCTGGGCCAATGCTTTTCTTAAAATTACTATGATATATAATAATGTATATTAGAAGCATAAAATCTCTGTTACAATAAGTTACACAAGGCTAAGAAGTAAAGCATGATGGTAAAATTCAGCCAACATTATGTTAACTGCGAGAATAGTGCTGAGGTCGTGTAGATTTTCTGTTATGTTAAAAACAAGAAGCCAGTAAAAGACAAACATTAATTAAGTTTCAAAGTAAGGTAGAGGATTTTTAACGCCTAACATCCCTTATCGCTGAAGTTACAGACCAGGCTAGATAATGGGCTATGTGAAAGGCAAAAGACATCTGTCGTAATTTGTGGGAAGTTTGTTTGTGTAATAGTTCTCATAGAAAAGCTCATTCAGAAAAAGGGAGGGAACCATAGACCGTACTATTGAAGGTCAGGTATTAACAACAAGAATGGTGAGATAGCCAAAGCAGCTGCAAGTTGTCAAGTATTTTGAGGGGAGAAAAAGGTATAAATGAACAGTTATTGAACACTGGAGGCAGCGCGAAACCAGAGGAAGCGAAAACTTCAGTCAACAGAACACAGCAAGACTGAGAAAAGAGACGGCGCCGCAGTCACCTACTGGGGTTCCAAGGAACAGATTGCGACTATCATCTTGTTAAGTATTACTTCTTTTTACTGGATGTAAAGTGCATAATACACCTGTTATACTTATACACAATATACCTGTACCAGGAGTGGTTTGTTCTAGTCACGGACAAGCTAAATATAAATTATGGATCTTACAGATCTCACGATCTTACACTGCTCTTTGCCCATAGCCCTGCAAATTTCTCCTTTTCAAGTATATTTCAAATATGTCATAGAACCCCTATTTCTGGTGGGACCACCAGCCAACTAAATCAAGGCCCACTCAAAAACATGGGTGGAAACGTGGTGGTACATTTTTTTTCTACAATTTTCCTCTCGCTACCGACATTTAAAATGTAGCTTGGGGTGGCAGTGAGATGAAAATTGCTTCCGTTGTTTGAGAGAATCATTTTATTCAGCATGTCTTGTGTGCTTATAAGTCAGCATAAACAAGAATATTTATTGTGAAAGTGGGAATATCATCCTTTGCAGTAGGGTAGCGTACATCCAGAAGTCTCCCAGTTCTTAAAATTGTCTTGGTATTGTTTTCTCAGTCTCACTCCAGATTGGATCCATTATGAAATTAACATTTTGACATCTTCCCCATAATGTTAGGCAATTTAGGAAAGCTCAAACGTTAAAACTTACAATTTCTTTTATCTTATCACTGTCATGAGGGACCCTCTGTCTCTGTCGCTTTGATGTTCACAAGAAGGTATTAAACTTCATTGTGATATTATTTCTGCAGTATTACTAGATTGCTGGGTAAATCTATCTGCCATATTACACATAGTAAAATAATTATCATCCAAGAACAAAATACAGATCCATGAATAAGCCATGGGAACTGCATTACCATGACATAACACTTACTTACTTATCATATTTATATTCAAATTATATTCCGCCACTAGCCAGAAACAAGTATAAAATTATGTTCTGCAACTTACCAGAGACAAGTATCTATATTCTGCTAGATAAAGTGTGACTTCAATTGGAGAGCTTTTTAAATTTATTAGACAAGTATAAATTATTTTTCATATTAGAACATACCTGCAAACAGTTGTAATGAGCTCATGGAAAACACACCAATACTGGCAGCTAAAAGACGTGTAATTTTCATAAGGGATGTATTACCCAAATAGGTGCTGAGAAATTTAGTATGCATGTAATTAATCCATATAGCTATGACACTTGCTACAAATAATTAGATCCCATTACACCAGTTACATAATGATGGTAAATTAAGGATGAAGAATTTCTCCTGCTTTTCTTCCTCAAAGCTGCTTTCTTGCAAGTTTTCATAGGCTTCTTTATTACCAACACTACAACACTTTTAATACTAGTTTATATTCAGTGTAGTTAATACAGAGGAGGACTGCGACAAAATACAGGAAGACATTAATAAACTTGCAGAATGGGTGTGCAATTGGCAAATGTACTTCAATATAGGTAAGGGTGAGGTTGTACATTTTGGTAGGAAGAATAAGGAGGCCATGTACTCCTTGGAAAATAAGTGTCTAAATGGGGTATAGAACCTTGGTTAGATCACACTTGGAGTACTGTGACCAGTTCTGATCTCAATATTATAAAAAGGACATAGAGGCACTGGGGAAGGTGCAAACAAGATTTACTAGAATGATACCAGAACTGAGAAATTATATCTATCAGGAAAGATTGAACAGGCTGGGGCTCCTTCTCTAGAAAAGAGAAGACCGAGGGGTGATCTGATAGAGGTCTTTAAGATTATGAAAGGGTTTGATAGGGTGGACGTAGAGAAGATGTTTCCACTTGTGGGGGAGACCAGAACTAGGGACCATAAATCTAAGATAGTCACAAATAAATCCAATAGGGAATTCAGGAGAAACTTCATTACCCAGAGAGTGGTTAGAATGTGGAACTCGGTACCACAAGGAGTAGTTGAGACGACTAGCATTGATGCATTTGAGGGGAAGCTAGATAAACACATGAGGGAGAAAGGAATAGAAGGATATGTTGATGGGGTTAGATGAAGAAGGGTGGGAGGAGGCGTGTATGGAGCATAAACACCGGCATAGACCTGTTGGGCCCAATGGCCTGTTTCTGTGCTGTAAGTACTATGTAATACTTTGTATCAGAACTGTGCTTGTTCTACAATGGAGGTGGGCAAATCTTTAAGACTCAAAAGTTGCAACAACAAAAAACTATCAGACAAAGAGCTGATAGTTTTCAGGCCCTTTTATGTTGCAACATTGTTTCTGGTAGACTGGTCTCCTCTGGCTCTACAGAATTTGGGTCATTTATGTTTAAGAATGTAGCCAAAAAGTATGGGGACCACATATCTGCAGTCCATGGCATCCCATTAAAATATAGTAATTGGTATACTGTATGGATATTCTAACCTATGTCACATATTTTGTTGTTAAATAGAGTTGTAACACCAAATTTCCAGTCACCATTTTTTAATTTAAAGGTTATTAATTTCCAAAAGATAGATTATTCCAAGCAACTAACAATAAGAAAGAACATTCAATAAGTTCTGCTGATAAACAATGAAAGACAACTGAGTTTTAAAATTTATTACTTTTAATTTCAAAATATATTTAGCTAGAGCAATTTTCATTTCCCTCCCCATTCCGCAAAAATAATCCAGTTAAACAGCATTTGACATCGCAAAAAGTTTCAACATTTCAACCTGAAGCTCCACGATCTATTGTCAGCAACAAGGCATACTTTTGAAGCTAGTGTAGCGGTTTGTGTAGATCATCACTAAATAAGAGAGTTTGACTTCGACGAACTATTAACAAGTTGTTTATTTACAGGAACAGGTTAATTACAGCAGGTAAGATAGCAGGTAAGATGGCTGACTGTAGGAGCACCGTGGTATAGGTCTTGTCCCAGCGGGGACTCCACGAGGACTAACTAGAAGTTTCCCAGCTCAACTGCCAGCAGGTTCCGAGCTCAACTGCCAGCAGGTTCCAAGCTCAACTGTTGGAAGGTTCCGAGCTCTGATGTCATGAATCAGAGTACAGGAGAGAAGCCTGAGTATAGTAACAGACACATACAGTAAGGTAAGTTAAAGGGAATTATGTATCTCAGTGTAAGGGACAACCGGTGGTACCGCCACATAGGCCCCCCCAGAATTCGCTTTAACGAAAGTCCAAGGATGAGATGGTCTGACGAGCTGGTGGTCTCGGCGGTCGTGCTGTCTTGGCTTGGCGAGCGAGTTCCAAAGATGCTGCTCGTGAGCGGATCCTTACGCACGTCATGGCGAATAAAACGTATCCGTCAGGCGAAGGACCATAGAGACGTGCGAAACAGCAGGCCTTGTCAGAGTGACGGGCAGATTGGGCGAACGCGGGCGATGTCTCCGTTGACTGGTGAGCGAAACCTTCAGGAGGCTGGAACGCACGGAACAGTGCGTGCCATAATGCTACGACATTAACAGAACGGAGGGTGAAGAGTTGCTGTGTTGATCTGTGATCAGAGCAACTTCCACGTGTTGATCGCGGCCGCAGGATGCCCGTTGGACCCGTCCTCGATGTATACAGCTTCAATAGACATTTGCATTTGTTAAAAGGGAAAACTGGAGAAAGGGCGGCAACGGTCCAGGTTGTTGTTGCTTTCAGGAGGGGTTAACTCTGCCTGGAGGGCGGCAACACTTGTAACAGTTGTAGATTTAGGAGAAAACAGCCGGGAGGGCGGCACGCCTTTTGTTCACGCCGAATCGTGTAGTAGGTAACACAACCAGCAGGCTGACGGGCTGGTGCGTCGTCGGCGGGGAACGAGTCTTCGTGTTTCATGAGGGCAGGGTCCTCGTGGTTCGCGAGGGATGGATCCTCGTGGTTCGCGAGGGATGGGTCCTCGTGGTTTGCGGGGGTGAGTCCTCGTGGTATCCCCGCAGGGCGCGCTCCGATTTTGTGGGCCCGAACATGCTGTACCCCGCGCTTGGAGAGATGTATACTTGCTGTTGCTTTGGACGTAGAGGCGGACGATCCGTGTGGCGGTAGGAAAGACGAGTACGGGGACCGTAAGCAAGTGCGTGGTCGGCGCCGCATCGATGTTCTCGTCGAACGGGGCTTCTACCTTTATAAAGCACGAGGGAGGGTGTGGCTCCCTGGATTGCGGTAGCGACAGCAAAACGGCTGGTGCTTCCATGGCGTGCTTCTTTTGTGAAAATTGTTCACAAAAAAACGGGGTCCGGTTGAGTTTTGTCCGTGTCAAATGGGATCTGCTCCAGGCTGCGCTTACCTTGCGAATACGTTCGCAAAGACGGGGTCGCCTTTGGCGGAGTGAGGCAGTTGCTGTTCCGTGGTTGTTCATCGGTTGTGCGTTGGTCGTCTTGTGGGAAGACGAGGTTCAGGCGCGCGTTGCTACCGTGAAAATCGTTCACGGATACGGGTTCACCAATTGTAGCGTTGGAATTGATGAGCTCCCATAATCACGTCGTTGGGTCACCAATGTAGCGGTTTGTGTAGATCACCACTAAATAAGAGAGTTTGACTTCGACGAACTATTAACAAGTTGTTTATTTACAGGAACAGGTTAATTACAGCAGGTAAGATAGCAGGTAAGATGGCTGACTGTAGGAGCACCGTGGTATAGGTCTTGTCCCAGCGGGGACTCCACGAGGACTAACTAGAAGTTTCCCAGCTCAACTGCCAGCAGGTTCCGAGCTCAACTGCCAGCAGGTTCCAAGCTCAACTGTTGGAAGGTTCCGAGCTCTGATGTCATGAATCAGAGTACAGGAGAGAAGCCTGAGTATAGTAACAGACACATACAGTAAGGTAAGTTAAAGGGAATTATGTATCTCAGTGTAAGGGACAACCGGTGGTACCGCCACATAGGCCCCCCCAGAATTCGCTTTAACGAAAGTCCAAGGATGAGATGGTCTGACGAGCTGGTGGTCTCGGCGGTCGTGCTGTCTTGGCTTGGCGAGCGAGTTCCAAAGATGCTGCTCGTGAGCGGATCCTTACGCACGTCATGGCGAATAAAACGTATCCGTCAGGCGAAGGACCATAGAGACGTGCGAAACAGCAGGCCTTGTCAGAGTGACGGGCAGATTGGGCGAACGCGGGCGATGTCTCCGTTGACTGGTGAGCGAAACCTTCAGGAGGCTGGAACGCACGGAACAGTGCGTGCCATAATGCTACGACATTAACAGAACGGAGGGTGAAGAGTTGCTGTGTTGATCTGTGATCAGAGCAACTTCCACGTGTTGATCGCGGCCGCAGGATGCCCGTTGGACCCGTCCTCGATGTATACAGCTTCAATAGACATTTGCATTTGTTAAAAGGGAAAACTGGAGAAAGGGCGGCAACGGTCCAGGTTGTTGTTGCTTTCAGGAGGGGTTAACTCTGCCTGGAGGGCGGCAACACTTGTAACAGTTGTAGATTTAGGAGAAAACAGCCGGGAGGGCGGCACGCCTTTTGTTCACGCCGAATCGTGTAGTAGGTAACACAACCAGCAGGCTGACGGGCTGGTGCGTCGTCGGCGGGGAACGAGTCTTCGTGTTTCATGAGGGCAGGGTCCTCGTGGTTCGCGAGGGATGGATCCTCGTGGTTCGCGAGGGATGGGTCCTCGTGGTTTGCGGGGGTGAGTCCTCGTGGTATCCCCGCAGGGCGCGCTCCGATTTTGTGGGCCCGAACATGCTGTACCCCGCGCTTGGAGAGATGTATACTTGCTGTTGCTTTGGACGTAGAGGCGGACGATCCGTGTGGCGGTAGGAAAGACGAGTACGGGGACCGTAAGCAAGTGCGTGGTCGGCGCCGCATCGATGTTCTCGTCGAACGGGGCTTCTACCTTTATAAAGCACGAGGGAGGGTGTGGCTCCCTGGATTGCGGTAGCGACAGCAAAACGGCTGGTGCTTCCATGGCGTGCTTCTTTTGTGAAAATTGTTCACAAAAAAACGGGGTCCGGTTGAGTTTTGTCCGTGTCAAATGGGATCTGCTCCAGGCTGCGCTTACCTTGCGAATACGTTCGCAAAGACGGGGTCGCCTTTGGCGGAGTGAGGCAGTTGCTGTTCCGTGGTTGTTCATCGGTTGTGCGTTGGTCGTCTTGTGGGAAGACGAGGTTCAGGCGCGCGTTGCTACCGTGAAAATCGTTCACGGATACGGGTTCACCAATTGTAGCGTTGGAATTGATGAGCTCCCATAATCACGTCGTTGGGTCACCAATGTAGCGGTTTGTGTAGATCACCACTAAATAAGAGAGTTTGACTTCGACGAACTATTAACAAGTTGTTTATTTACAGGAACAGGTTAATTACAGCAGGTAAGATAGCAGGTAAGATGGCTGACTGTAGGAGCACCGTGGTATAGGTCTTGTCCCAGCGGGGACTCCACGAGGACTAACTAGAAGTTTCCCAGCTCAACTGCCAGCAGGTTCCGAGCTCAACTGCCAGCAGGTTCCAAGCTCAACTGTTGGAAGGTTCCGAGCTCTGATGTCATGAATCAGAGTACAGGAGAGAAGCCTGAGTATAGTAACAGACACATACAGTAAGGTAAGTTAAAGGGAATTATGTATCTCAGTGTAAGGGACAACCGGTGGTACCGCCACATAAGTATCAAATTTACCCTGATCAATAGCAAAGTCACCAGGTCTCACTCACTACTTTGCTTGCTGTAACTCTTTTTGACTCCTTAGACCACTCACATGTTGCCCGCTGCTCCCCTTTACCAGAGAATGCCAGTGACACTCCAGTCCTGCCTGTAAGCGCCAGGTCCCTCTCTATGCAGCCCTGGTCTCAGTTCCTTGAAAACTTTGCTCCCATCAAAAAAAATGGTGCTTCTTGCTCCGAATGCAGCGCACACGATTGCTTCAAGCGCTCAATCAAAGAGCCGTGCTACTGTCAATCATGTGGAAAGGTCAAAGAGCTGCACTTGAGCAGCAGAAGAGCCGGATGTGGCTTTGGAGCCAGTGTGTTGGCCATTGCTGTTTTGGGTTTGATGGACAGTATCAGATTTTTTTCTCTTGAAGTAATCCTCTTGATCAAAACAATTATTGTGCACAACAGGCAAGTTGAGAATTGATGAAACTCACCTTGTAAATGTCAGCTGGAGCAGTGGAGCAGATAGTCAAAGCAACTACAGCAAGGCAATTTATTAAGCTATTCATTAGATACCGTCGCCAGTTAGAATCTTATGCTCAGAGCTATAATTGAACCTTATGTTACTTGAAAAAAATAACCAGCAGAGCTTTGAAACTGATCTTTAACAAAATGAGCATTTTTTAAAGTCCAACTCTGCTCATCAATTCAGAACAAAACCACCTGGGACAATATTATTTTTGGTAAATTCATCAGAAATATAGAAAGTCTTATTAATATAGAATCATAGCTTGAGGGACTGGGTGGGGAACTGGAACAGCATATTATCCTTTCTCCTCAGGGAGCTCTGCTCAAATCCAGCACCACACATCGTTTCTGTCTGTTGGATGCAAGGGTCCTGCAGGAATTAATTTGGATACTTTCAATCTAATTCCTATTGGGTATAGGTCAGCGGTATAAAACTACCTCTCATTTGGCACTAAATTGGCAATTTCAGTCAGAGAGGCCACAAGAATCAATGGGCTCAGAAATATAAAGTTGCCACACTCGTGCAGCAAGGAGTACTCCACTGAGGTTGGTGCCAAGGTATAATATAGAAGGAGCTTTATTCTACAATTAGCTTATGCTATACCTGATCTGGGAGTCATTGATGCTGACACTGGATGTCTGAAATGGGAAAACGTTCCTATTCCTATTGTCAACACTGCTGACGTTGATAAGCAAAGAATTCACAAAAACATACTTGGAATCAATGTTCCCTCTAAGTTGTGTGTGTGCGTGGCTGCACAGCAAATTTAAAGGTACCGCGCACAAAAATTTTTTAGAGGTAACATTACATGTAATATAATAATGGTAGCAATTCCTGGACCAAATTGGCAAAGATGCCAAACTCAAGGGCATATTTGATCGCTTGGGCAACTTTCAGACTATAAAATGAACTGAGAGTGAGAATTCAGAGTTCTATAACTCGGTGGACTGCGAATGTGTTTGAAAAATTGGCCTAGATTTTCCAATCGTAAAACCAACAATAATCCATTACAATTAATGGGTTACTATCCGTTTTACAATTGGAAAATCTAGATCAATATGTATTCTTACAGAAAACCAAAATATGGGCTGTGAGCTCCAACATTGGCATCGAGCTTCTTTTTCAGGGTAGAATAGGCACAGTTGAATTGACTGATATTGAAGCTAAGAGCATCATTTTGCCCCAAATTCCTTTTGGATTTCTGTCTTTACATTTATGTGTAGAAAAAATGTCTTGGCATTTGTATGGATAGGCAACACCTGATGTAAAAACTTGGATGGATGAGTTTTCCTAACCCTAAAGCATATAATTTTGTATATAAACTCCTAGCAGAGAAGCCACATTCATCTTATGTCATAGTTCTTAGCTTGCTGTTAATTAAAAAACTGTGCGCACCTTATGTTCTGAGAAGTATTGTATAATGTATTGCAGTACCTTTCATCAACCTCTCCTTCCTTCTGGTTGGAAGATTAAATGTCTACACAGTTGTCAACAAGCAATATAATCATTACCACTTGTTCACCTCTTCAGAAGAATTATTTATTTAATTTTAAAGGGGAAGAATATTTTGTATGGAAGTAGTTGTTCAATTTTGTGTTCATTAAAGTGTGGGATGTCAGTGTTCTTCACTTTTAATACCCAGTATTGGCATCATACTTGGATCCAGAAAGTGGCTAAAAATTCCTTTACTTTACCTTAACCTCACACTGAGAAGATACACTCTTAATGTTTTTTTTCATTTCTCATACCAGCTATTACAGATTCTCAAGTGAGATTGCCAACTTTATACACAATTATGGACATTTTTTTCCCCCTATAGATCTATCCACTAAAAACTGGGTTGAAGATGCCTTATTTCACATAGGATGCTTAGCGTAGGCAGAGAGAGGGGCTTTGCATCTTATATTGAATCCAGGCTGGATTGAAACCCAGGTCCCAACAGTAAAATGACAATGTGTTAACCAACTGTGACCCTGAGTAAGTACTCAACACAAAGGGGGAGAAATTCGGTTGTTAGCGCCAGCGATTAGCGCCTAAAGAGGCCGAGAATTAGGGCATTACCCAATTTTCGGGTGGGTGCAGTGAACCCAGTGCCTCTTGCCATACTGAGTGGGCTTTTAGCGCCGGCGCTAGCGCCCGCTTGCGGGCGCAGGCAGATCATGACGTCATTTCAGTGTGCAACGCCTTTTTGGCGCCCCGGACCGGAAATTCAGTGGCGCCCCCCTCTGTTCCGACCGGCGCTAATAAGGACAGCTTCCTGGAACGTTCCCCAGTCGCTCTCGGGCTTAGGGGGGCGCTCTTTAAAGGGGACTGCACTGGTATAAAAGCAGCAGCCATTTTGGGAGCACAACTTATTTGAGATTTACACAGAGTTGCAAAGTTAAACTCTGAACCATTTCACTAGTGACCCAGCGCTGCCAGAGGACCTTCAGCCTTCATACCATCACCCTGCTGCTGGTGAGCATTTACACCCTATTTAATTTCTGCTGACCTATTATTATGGGGGCTGCTTTGGAGGGGAACGTCCTGCTGCTCGACCATCTGGAAAGGGCACAGGGACGGAGGGAGAGAGGGCCAGGAATGGCCAGACGGAGGAGGGCCAACAGACGTCGCCACACCAGACCTTACGCTGCCAGGGTATTCAGGCAGTTCTCTTACCTCAACATGTCGGAGGAGCAGTGTGTTAGGCGGCTGCGATTCCGAAAGGAGGTGGTGACTGAGCTGTGCCACCTGCTTCAGGAAGATCTGCAGCCGCAGATAAGGTGCAGGACCTCTCTGTCGGTGGCTGTGAAGATAACAGTGGCATTGAATTTCTATGCGACCGGCTCCTTCCAGTCAGCAACTGGGGACATTGCCAACATATCTCAGTTTGCGGTGCATAGCTGCATCCAGCAGGTTACAGATGCCCTGTTTAAAAGGCGGCATCAGTACATATGTCCGGCAAAGTGACACCGGAGAAGCAGCGGGAGCGTGCAGAGGGCTTCATGGCAATAGCGGACTTCCCCATGGTGCAGGGCACCATTGACTGCACGCACGTGGCTTTGTGGGCGCCTGTACAGAATCCTGAGGAGTTCCGCAACCGCAAGGGGTTCCACTCCTTGAATGTGCAGCTGGTCTGTGACCACCAGCAGCTGATCCTGGCGGTCAATGCACAGTTCCCAGGCAGCAGCCACGACGCATTTATCCTGCGCCAGACTTCAGTCGCTGACCTTTTCGAGGCCCCGGCTCACCCAGAAGGCTGACTTCTCGGCGACGAGGGCTATCCACTGTGCCCATGGCTGATGACCCTGCTCCGTACGCCCAGCACCCCTGCAGAAGAGCACTACAACGTCAGCCATCAGGCGACGAGGAACATTGTGGAGCACACAATCGGCGTGCTGAAGCAGCGGTTCCGCTGTTTAGACCATTTGGGAGGAGCCTTGCAGTACTCACCAGAGAGAGTCTCCCACTTCGTCGTTGTCTGCTGCATGCTCCATAACCTCACCACCCTGCGCACCCAGCCAATGCCAGCAGACATTGAAGGACCAGCAGAGGAGGAGGAGGAGGAGGACCAAGACTGGAGGGTCCGAGAAACTGGAAGGGCCGTCCGTCTGAGGCTGATAAGGAGTCGGTTCTAGGCCCCTCTCACGCACTGCTTGGTGCCATTCGAAGACCAGGAATGGAACCATTTGGATAACCCAAAGCCTATGAAGGCCACAATGATTATAAATAGCAGACATGGCCAATGACCATAACACTTTTTGTTTATTTTGAAAACTGTGCTTCCTTCCAACATGACAAAGCAATGGCAACAGAAAGCTTAACTAACAAACTAACACATAAGTGCCTCGCACACCCGGGAGACTATCCAAAACATGACTAACATTCAGATCAAGTGCCTCGCACACCCGGGAGACTATCCAAAACATGACTAACATTCAGACCAAGTGCCTCGCACACCCGGGAGACTATCCAAAACATGACTAACATTCAGACCAAGTGCCTCGCACACCCGGGAGACTATCCAAAACATGACTAACATTCAGACCAGCATCCACGGCCTTGATTTCTAGAAATAGGACGTTTCAGCAGCACCTTCTGCTCTTTCCCCTTTGATGGTGATCTACTTCTCTTGCGAGAACGGCCCCTTCCCTCCCTGCAGCTCCTCCGTAATGGGACCCCAGTGGCTGCATGAAGGCTGGGGGACGCCTGCTGACTGTCCGAAAGCACAGATGCCCCTGAGGGACGGCCTGGATGGACTCTGGGCTTGGAGGGGCCGGAGGCTGACTGCTCCAACTGGGCATGGGTGGAAGCAGTCTGTCCTGCAGGTGATGGCAGCTGCATTGGAGACGTGCCAGCGTTGGCATCAGGAATGCTGACATCCTGAGAGTGGACACCTGCTCCGTGGTCGGCCGACACACTGGCACTCTGACGGGGCAGCACCGCAGCATGCGGACCAATCGGCGGGTCCACAGATTGCTGGCCTGCTGTAGTGCTGCAAGGGCCCCGGGTAATCCTGCCTGATCCATCGAGGGTGGCAGCAGTCAGTGCTTGTGTGGCCTCAATCTGCCTCTGCATGAGGCCAGCGAGGGACTGCGTGGCAGCACTCAGCACTTGCGTGGCAGGTGCCGGTGCTTCGGTGAAGCCCTGGACAGTCCTTTCCAGTGATGTAGCGACGCCCTGGACAGTCCTTTCCAGTGATGTAGCGACACCCTGGACAGTCCTTTCCAGTGATGTACCGATGCCCTGGACAGTCCTTTCCAGTGATGTACCGACGCCCTGGGCACTCCTTTCCTGTGCTGCCCCGAAGTCTTGCACAATCCTTTCCTGTGCTGCCCCGAAGTCTTGCACACTCCTTGCCAGTGTCTCAATGGATTCAGGCATCCTTGCAACTGCAGCCATCAGCTCAGTGTGCCTGAGTCGAGCCTGGGCGCTCATTTCTGCGAGGGAATGCAGCTCTTCTGCGCTCTGTGCAGCAGTCATCGTGGCCTGACGCACCCTCCGGGGAGACAGCTCCCGAACTTCCCTACCCCCCTTGCGCTGCTGGAGGCCGCTGGTTCCTGCAACTGGTTCCTCCTCAGAGCCATCCCCCCCGCTCCCTTCCAGGGAAGCACTATCCCCAGTCTGCAGATGGGCTGGCTTGCCTGAGGGTGGGACAGATGGTCCGGCTTCCTCCTGCTCGTCGCCTCCGGAGTCAGTGTCCCTGGCAGCTTGATGGCCCGGCTCCCGAGCTGGTGATGCAGCATCTGAAAGCAGGGAGGTTGAAGAGTGGCTTTAGCGAAAGGACAGGGTGGCAGCAAGGGATGCAAGAGTGCTGCAATGCTCTGACATGGGTCCAGAGTGGAAAAGCATGCTGGTGGGGGGAACAAGTGGAAGGAGACAGTTCAAAAAGGTGATGACCTTACCATCGCTGTGCACAATGGGGTCGGCAGCTCCAGTGGTGACAGGACCACTCATCCGGCCTCCAACAATCTGGTGGACTCTTTCCTCCAGGTCCGTGAGTTCCTGCAGCTGAGGAGGGCCCCCTCCAGTACGAATCTGTTCCCTCCAGTTCCTGGCCAGCTTGCCCTGCAGGAGAAAGGATGGGAAGTTATGAAACATGCTGCCCTGAGTTGTCATCTCATGCCCCCCATGGTGGATCAGCCCTTACATTATGCCCTGAGTTGTCATCTCATGCCCCCCATGGTGGATCAGCCCTTACATTATGCCCTGAGTTGTCATCTCATGCCCCCCCATGGTGGATCAGCCCTTACATTATGCCCTGAGTTGTCATCTCATGCCCCCCATGGTAGATCAGCCCTTACATTATGCCCTGAGCTGTCATCTCATGCCCCCCCATGGTGGATCAGCCCTTACAGTATGCTCTGAGTTGTCATCTCATGCCCCCCATGGTGGATCAGCCCTTACATTATGCCCTGAGTTGAATGTGCGTGTGCGTTCCCAGAAAGGGCCATGGGTGCTGGCTGACAGATGGCCATTGGGGCATCGCGCACCCTCTGGCCATAAAGTCAGGTGCAGATGGAGGGATGAAGAAGATTGCCAACAAGCCACTCACCCTGACCCGAGTGAGATCGTTGAACTTCTTCCTGCATTGCACAGGAGTCCTGGGCGCCACGCTGCTGGAGTTGACTCTTTGACAAACTTCCCTCCAAGCTCTGTGGTACTCGTTCTGATGAGGCCTCCTGCCATTGTCAGGGTACAGCACTGCTCGCCAGCGCTCCGCTGCGCCAACCAAAGCATCCAATGCCCTTTTGGTAAAGCGCTCTGTTCTCTGCCTCACCCTCTCCATCTGGTCAAAGTTTATAACGCCTCAGATTGCACAGTGCCGATTTTGAGGCCTACAGGGCGATGAGTGTGGCTGCTGAATCTAAATGACCCGCCCCTTTAAGAGCTGGCCGGCGCCAGCATGTCTCGTGGTCATCGATTATTGACAGCACCTGCGCTGCGCCCATCCGCCCAGATATTGAGTAGCGTCGCCAGGTTAGCGCCTTAGGAGTCCCGTGCAGTGCCTGATTTTACGCCGCAATCTCCTTCTGGGGTGATGAAACCCAATATCGCTGGAGGTGGCGATAAGTTGCGCCTGGCGATACAATTTGCGCTCCGCCAATTCTAGCACCCCAAGCGGGGCTATACCCAATTTCTCCCCCAAAGAGTTATATTTTTTCCTCTCTTCACTGTTAGTGAAAAAGGTTGCTTTAAATATAAAGTGGGTTTCTCCACTTTATAATCACAGTGGCTTCTTTGCAAACATTAGCAAATGGAAGAAAATATATTCTAAATTACTTTCCTTTTTTACAATTCAGCAATATAATTGTACTGTCAGACTAAATTCTTCAGCAGATCTGATGTGGGGCTTCAAAGAAGCTCATTAATATCATTCATGAACTTTACCTTCCTTTAGGTGCTTAAGCACTCTAACGATGCTTCCTTTAGGTTATTGGGGTTTTGCATCTTTGTTCTTTCTGAATGTTGATTCAGCATGAGGTATCATAGGCTTACTACTGTGTAATGGAGTTGTAGTGTCTTTCTTCTTTAATTCGTTTCCCCCCCCATTTTCTAACCTCCAATACTGAAGACACTGACTCATTGGGTCTGTGGTTCCACGGGGGTCAATATTTCACTCAGGTGGTCATTCTTCATGTGGAAGCCTAAATAGTGAATAGCACCACACTATTCTACTGTGGAGGGCATCGCAGCAGATCCTGATCCTGTCTTCATCCAATGTCCATATATGTGCACTTTCCAGAGGGCTCACTGGATCGTGATCAAGAATGGGAACAGTGGCTGAGTTTATTCCAACCTAGCCAAGGATTCTGAGGCCAATTTTAACATCCCAGCTGCTGTTCTGGCAGAGCTGACTGAACACAACCTGGACACCATACCTGGACTTTCCTGGTCTGTATGACATAGTGCTACGTTTGGGTACCCACTAGACAAGCTTGAATGATACTATGTTATTTAATAACTCAAAAATATGTAATGCTATCAGGAGGCATAATATTAAATACAAGCTTCAAAATGGAGGTGGTATCTCAGGAAAAGGAGATAATAAGAACATAAGAACATAAGAAGTAGGAGGAGGAGTAGGCCATACGGCCCCTCGGACCTGCTCTGCCATTCAATAGGATCATGGCTGATCTGAACCTAGACTCACGTCCACTTCCCTGCCCTCTCCCCGTAACCCCTAATTCCCTTATCTGCTAGGAAACTGTCTATCTCCGTTTTAAATCTATTTAATGTTGCAGCTTCCACAGCTCCCTGGGGTAGCAAATTCCATAGATTTACTACCCTCTGAGTGAAGAAGTTTCTCCTCATCTCAGTTTTGAAAGGGCAGCCCCTTATTCTAAGATTATGCCCCCTAGTTCTAGTCTCACCCATCAGTGGAAATCTTCATAAACATTATGCAACAGCTCTCTTTCCCAGATTGAGTTCAATAAGCTAATGTTTACTTTAGGCATAATGCAATATAAAAGCTGCACTATCGTTTGTGGTATGTTTGTTATTATGAGTTAATTGAAGGGTACAGAAATGTATTGAAATACTTTATGTGTGATGGAAATGCTGAGTGCTGTATGTTCCTTTGTTTGAAAAAAAAACACAGGAGAATAGCTGGTTTTCATCATAATTCACAACATATTAAAGGAATCACCAGAATGCATGATTATGAAATATGTGATTCCTAAGGATGCAATTTCATTACAGGGAACAAAAGCAGAGGTCAGTCACGCTGCAACTGCTACAATGATCCTTTAACAGTTCTTAAGCAGCAAATGAACCATTTAACCTGTAAAGATGCTGAAAAGTTTATAAATTCAGCTGTGGATTGTGCAATTTTCTGCAACGTGGCTCAGTTCCAAGTTCCAAAAGCCAAATTTACTGACTCTTCTTCTTCTTAGGCAGTCCCTTGGAACCGAGGATGACTTGCTTCCACATTAAAAATGAGTTTGCAGGTGACTGATGAGTCCAATGCAGGACCTACAGTCTCTGTCACAGGTGGGGCAGACGGTGGTTGAAGGGGCGGGTGGGTGGGGTGCTTGGGTTGACGTGCGCTCCTTGCGCTGCCTGCGCTTGGCTTCCGCTTGCTCCCGGCGAAGAGACTTGAGGTGCTTGGCGCCTTCCCGGATGCTTCTCCACTTTGTGCGGTCTTGGGCCAGGGATTCCCAGGTGTCGGTGGGGATGTTACTCTTTTTCAAGGAGGCTTTGAGGGTGTCCTTGAAGCGTTTCCTCTGCCCACCTGGGGCTCTCTTGCCGTGCCGGAGCTCCGAGTAGAGTGCTTGTTTTGGGAGTCTCGTATCGGGCATGTGGACAATGTGACCCGTCCATCGGAGCTGATTGAGCGTGGTCAGAGCTTCGATGCTGGGGATGTTGGCCTGAGCAAGAACACTGACGTTGGTGCGCCTATCCTGCCAATGGATTTGCAGGATCTTGCGGAGGCAGTGTTGGTGTTACCTCTCCAGTGCTTTGAGGTGCCTGCTGTACGTGGTCCATGTCTCTGAGGCATACAGCAGGGCAAGTATCACTGCTGCCCTGTAGACCATGAGCTTAGTGCCGGGTTTGAGATCCTGGTCTTCAAACACTCTCTTCCTCAGGCGACCGAAGGCTGCACTGGCACACTGAAGGCGGTGTTGGACTTCGTCATTGACGTCTGCCCTTGTTGACAGTAGGCTCCCGAGGTATGGAAAGTGGTTCACGTTGTCCAAGGCCTTGTCGTGGATTTTGATAATCGGGGGGCAGCACTGTGTGGCGGGGGGCAGGTTGGTAGAGGACCTTTGTCTTTACTGACTAGGGCCTGAATGACTCTCGAGCTTTGTTGAGAGAGGCTGTTTGGAGTTGGGGGGGGTGGGGGTGCAGGTGACGGGGGTGGGTGCGGGGGGGTGCGGGGGGGGGGGAGGGAGGTCATGACAGTCCCTAAATATAGATGAAAGGTAACAATTGTTGAAGGTAGTTGCCAAAATTACTTTTGACATAAAGAAATGTTAGCAAGGGGAAGTGCTAGCAAGAATGCAGCAAGTAATAGATTAGAAGTGAAAATAGCAATGTTCTACAAATTAAATTATACATGTCATGATGAAAGATTGAATGAATTATAGCAAAGAATTTCCATGGGACAAATCAGCCTGTTACAATTCCCACTCCTATTATGTTCAAAAGCAAAACTAACAAATAATATGACAACCAGAAACAACTCACTCTAAATGAGCAAGCAATTGTTGATTTATTGGGGATGGAGAATCTGGAAGGCACTGATATGGAGGAGTCTGGATGGTAGCAGAACTGCTGGTATATGCCATACTTAACGTTTAATTTAACATATACACATGGCCCGGAATTTGCGGTTAGCAGTGAAGCAAAGGCGCTTGCCGCTGGCCCTGAAGAAAGATGCCCACAGAGATCTCATGATCTCCATGGCGAGACGTTTGCCTTTTTCAACGTTCAACTGATTCCAGCGCTCTGTAATGTGAATTCCGAGTGAGATGCTGCAGTGATGCCAACAAGCTGTCTAAGCAGCCAATCACATTGCATAATTCTGACAGGCTTCTTTTATCCAGACTTTTAAAAATGTTAGAGAGCAAAACAAAGATTGGGACTCTCACATGGGGATAGGTTAGAACCTGAAATATGAAAAAACTTTTAAAAAATGTTTGAAGGGTCTTAAAAGAGGAGAGGGAAATGGAAAGGCAAAGGGGTTTAAGGAGGGACTGAAGACACAGCACTAATAATGGAGCAAAGGAAGAGGGTTGCACAATAGTCTGGAACCAGAGAAATGGAAGGTTTAGGAAGGGGTGGGAGGTGGGGTTGTAAAACGTCCCTCCTGAATTGCATGAGAATACAGACCTTAGTGAACAAGCTTTACATTGGAGGTTGTTAGAACACAGGGACCATGTTGAATATCACTTGATTCCATACACACAATGGCATTGGAAGGTGATATGGTTAGGTTGCACCACAGTTGTCTGCACTGTAATCTACCATTGAACATGTGGCAACACCATGAACAACTGCAGTGGAGACCTCAATTATACAAGCCATAGGCATAGTAACAGCATTTCTGCTGCTTTGGAGGCTTAACCATATATGTTTGTAGCACAGAAGGGGCCAATTGGCCCATTGTGTCTGTACCAGGTCTAAAACTAATGCTACTGCTCCGCTCTGTCCACATAGCTTTGTATCTTGTTCTTCTAACGTTCTCCAACAACTCTCCACATAAAATAAATTCTCCCTACCTCTCTTCGTGGTCTTGTAGTGACAATTTTAAATTGATGATAACTTGTCACTGACTCCCCAACTAGAAGAAATAGTTTTTTCCTTATTCACTCTATCAAGACCATTCATAATATTAAAAACCTCAATTAAATCTCCTTTTATCCTTCTCTGCACCAGTGGAATAGTCCCAGTATCTCAATTATTTCCTCAGAGCTAGTTTCCCACCACTGCCATCGTTCTAGTGACTCTTCATTGTACACTCTTTTTGGTTTTTCTGTCCTTTCTATAATGGGTCTCCCATAACTGCACACAGTACTTTAACAGTGTTTTATACAATTTTTTCATTACTCCTTCACTCTTGCTAAGCCCTTATTTATAAATTAGAGCAATGGCTCATAAGAGTAAAGGTTCAAACTCCAAGATCCAGTAATGGCCATTTTTAATTTGCTTGAAGAATTGTTATAGACAGCTATTAGAGAGGGATTTTGAGACCTCAGAAATGGCCACAGGTCTACACTTAGAGAGGTCAATGAACATTGTAAAGACATACTGTAAAATAGTAGCATACTGGTTGGCATTCATGTCAGTTCTGTTTCATGACGTAACCATGTACATGTGACAGTCGCTACAAAGTAGTGAGCCCATGGCGACTAGAGCAATGACGACTTTTCACACCCTCTCCAAAAAAATGTTCTCTCTTGTTCTCTTGCAAGAACTAATTGCTGCTGGGAATGGTTGGTTGGGGAATGGTCCAATAGGTACAGGCTACCCTCCAGTACCTCATCCAAGTAGCTATGCTTTATTACTGTGAACATTGGTAAGCAATTTTTCCATGGGGTGAGGGTGGGAAGGCTTCACCTTGTTCTACCTTGTTGTCCACACACGTGTCTTTTCCAGTACAGGTAAGTGGATAGCAGTAGGGATAGGAACTCTAGCCTGGGGTGCTGAGATTACTTATAGCACCTCTAATGATAACTCGGTACACACTGGCTTTGAACCTGACTGGCATTACTAATTGAATCATTGATTGTAAAGACATGGTTAGTATCTCACGTTGCAAGTTGCTTCACAGAAGCGCAATCAGAAAAGCAACGACACCGAGAATGACAAAGAAGGAGATATTAGGAGGGGTGACTAAAACCTTGGTCAAAGAGGTATGTTTTAAGGAGAGTTTTAAAGGACAAGAGAGGTGGGGGAGAGGTTTTGGGAAGGGAATCCAGAGCTTAAAGCAGTGAAATTAACATGGATTCCACCACCTATGATTTTTTGTATGTTAAGTCTTATATCTTCTATCTATCTTCTATCTTATATATATAAAAAATCGTGGTGTCTGTCTGTCTGTCTGGGGCATCACTCAAAAGTTATAGAGCCTCCCTACACATATGTTATATCAAAAGAAAGCTTATGATTAGGGGAGTCTCATAGGTGTATTTACTTTTTGGTCAGACCAAAATTGTTCGGACAGTATACAAAAAACGTTCAAAAATCCGCTCATTAGCATTGAGGGACGTGAAGGTTGACCAATCCTACGGGGGGAGCGTGCTGCGTCACGGGGGGCATTTCATGGCGTGTGTGGGCGGGGCCTAATCTTTCAAACTGCCGTTAGTGCCTCACAAAATGGCGGCCGCCCCTCTTCACCCGCAAAATCTCCCTCCGGCTCTCACCTTTTAGTGAGGGGAGAGGCTGCTTTACATTAGACTCTTCATCTCTTTTGTTTTTCTTTTCTCTGGCCGGCTGCGCGGGAAAACAGACAACCACGCGGCCTGAGAGACAGCGAGCGGGGGAGCAGCGGGTGGCGGGCTGCAGTGGGAGCTGAGCTCGGGTGAGTGGCGGCGGGCCGCAGCGGGAGTGGGCCGCAGCGGGAGCTGAGCTCCGGTGAGCGGCGGCGGGCCGCAGCGGCAGCTGAGCTCCGGTGAGCGGCGGCGGGCCGCAGCGGCAGCTGAGCTCCGGTGAGCGGCGGCGGGGCCGCAGCGGCAGCTGAGCTCCGGTGAGCGGCGGCGGGCCCGCTAGCGGCAGCTGAGCTCCGGTGGAGCGGCGGCGGCCTGAGGCGCGACGCCGACGCGCGGGGGCTCCGCTTTCACTGGAGCGGGAGCTCATCAGGGGGGTTTTGCGACGGTGTGTTTTTGCTGTCTCTCGCTCCTTCCCTCGCTCTCCTTCCCTCTCTCTCTCTCTCTCTCCTTCCCCCACTCTCTCTATCTTCCTCCCTCTCTCTCTCTCTCCTTCCCTCTCTCTCTCTCCCTTCCCCTCTCTCTCCTCTGCTCTCCCTCTTCCCTCTCTCTCTCTCTCCCTCTCTCTCTCTCTCTCTCCCCTTTCCTCTCTCTCTCTCGCTCCTTCTCTCTCTCTCTCTCTCTCTCTCCTTCCCTCTCTCTCTCTCTCCTTCCCCTCTCTCTCTCTGTCTCTGTCTCCTTCCCTCTCTCTCTCTCTCCTTCCCTCTCTGTCTCTCTTCTCCTTCCCTCTCTCTCTCCTTCCCCCCCCTCTCTCTCTCTCTCTCCTTCCCCTCTCTCTCTCTCCTTCACTCTCTCTCTATCCTTCCCCCCTCTCTATCTCTCCTTCCCTCTCTCTCTCTCCTTCCCTCTCTGTCTCTCTCTCCTTCCCTCTCTGTCTCTCTCTCCTTCCCTCTCTGTCTCTCTCTCTCCCTCCCTCTCGCTCTCTGTCTCTCTCTCCTTCCCTCTCTCTCTCTCTCTCCTTCCCCCTCTCTCTCTCTCTCTCCTTCCCCCCTCTCTCTCTCCTTCCCTCTCTCTCTCCCTCTCTCTCTCCTTCCCCCTCTCTCTCTCTCTCTCCTTCCCCTTCTCTCTCTCCTTCCCCCTTTCTCTCTCTCTCCTTCCCCCTCTCTCTTTCCCTCTCTCTCTCTCTTTCCCTCTCTCTCTCTCTCTCCTTCCCACACAGACAGACAGACAGACAAACTCATTTATATATATAAAAATTATTTCTACTTTTTTCACAACAACATGCCCTCAAAAAACCCTCGGCACCACCGGGCACTCCAGCTAGTTATTAATACAATAGCTCCCCTTCTGCAAATAATGTGCTGAAATCATAGTGCACTCTTTCCCATTGAGATGATGGGAAATTTATATTGTCAACAAATAACCTCCAGATTTTAAGTGTTTACCACATTCAGATGATTGCTTGATGCTATACTAAAAGTCCATTAATCCTCACAGCTAAACGGTGATTCTGCAATTTCATAAAATGCAGAGTCCTCAAGCTGCTGCTGAAACTTTGTAGATTCAGGACTGGTGGAGCTCATGTTGGGGGGTGGGGGGTGGTGATTGGCTTGCTCTGGCTGCCTGCCAATGGCCATGAGGTGTCAGCCATATATCAGTTGGTAGCACTCTTGCCTCTGAGTCAGAAGGTTGCGGGTTCAAGTCCCACTCCAGAGACTTGGGCACAAACATCTAGTGCAAAAAACACTCCAGTGCAGTAGTGAGGGAGTGCTGCACTGTCGGAGGTGCCGTCTTTCAGATGAGACGTTAAACCGAGGTCCCGTCTGCTCTCTCACGTTGACATAAAAGATCCCATGGCACTATTTAGAAGAAGAGCAGGGGCGTTATCCCTCTTCTTCTTCTTCTTAGGCAGTCCCTCGGAACCGAGGATGACTTGCTTCCACACTAAAAATGAGATCTCAGGTGATTGATGAATCCAATGCGGGACCTACAGTCTCTGTCACAGGTGGGGAGATGGTGGTTGAAGGGGCGGGTGGGCGGGGTGCGTGGGTTGACGTGCGCTCCTTCTGCTGTTTGCACTTGGCTTCCGCTTGCTCCAGGCGAAGAGACTCAAAGTGTTCGGCGCCTTCCCGAATGCTTCTCCTCCACTTTGTACGATCTTGGGCCAGGGATTCCCAGGTGTCGGTGGGGATGTTGCACTTTTTCAAGGAGGCTTTGAGGGTGTCCTTGAAGTGCTTCCTCTGCCCACCTGGGGCTCTCTTGCCGTATCAGAGTTCCGAGTAGCGCGCTTGTTTTGGGAGTCTCGTATCGGGCACGTGGACAATGTGACCCGTCCATCGGAGCTGATTGAGCATGGTCAGAGCTTCGATGCGTTATCCCTGGTGTCCTGGCCAATATTTATCCCTCAATCAGTATCACTAAAAAAAGCAGATAATCTGGTCATTATCACATTGCTGTTTGTGAGAGCTTGTTGTGTGCAAATTTGTTGCCGCGTTTCCTACATTATAACAGTGACTACACTTCAAAATACTTATTTGGCTGTAAAGCACTTTGGAACATCCTGAGGTTGCGATAAGCGCTATATAAATGCAAGTATGTCTTTTTCTCTCTTCTGTGGTCTTGTCCGTACCTGGGTGACCCTGTAGAACATAAGAACATAAGAAATAGGAGCAGGAATAGGCCACTTGGCCCCTCGAGCCTGCTCCGCCATTCAATAAGATCATGGCTGATCTTGGGCTCAAAGCCACTTCCCAGCCCGCTCCCCATAACCCTTCACTCCCTTATCTTGCAAAAATCTGTCCATCTCCACCTTAAATGTATTTAATGACCCAGCCTCCACGGCTCTCTGGGGCAGAGAATTCCACAGATTTATGACCCTCTGAGAGAAGAAATTCCTCCTCATCTCAGTTCTAAAAGGGCAACCCTTTATTCTGAAACAGTGCCCCCCCCCCCCCCCCGTTCTAGATTTCCCCATGAGGGGAAACATCCTCTCTGCAACTACCTTGTCGAGCCCCCTCAGTATCTTATGTTTTACCTCTCATTCTTCTAAATTCCAATGAGTATAGGCCCAACCTGCTCAACCTTTCTTCATAAGTCAACCCCCTCATCTCTGGAATTAATGTAGTAAATCGTCTAGAGGGAGCATGCAGTGCCCACCGGTATGCTTGATGCCTCCCACGACCAGTGGGTACCGCAGGGTAGAGAGTGTCTGGTAGACATCAATAATAACATCCTGATTTAGTTGGGAAGGTATCCTTTTGTTTTTGGTGGCACATGATGCTTAATTTGGCATCTTTTTAGTCTGATTGGACCGTCTCACATTAGTGATGGGCTAAAAGGGGCACTTGTGATGATTTTTGTTTGGTGACCCTGGGGCAACTTAGTGACGCCCTTATTGGTCCGTCAAAAAAAAAGTCAAGCTGCAGTGTACCAGTTAATGTGAAGTTCCTAAAAGCAACTTCTCCCGTGACCACCTCGACTAGTTGAATGGACTGCACCATTTTTTCCCATTCTACTCTGAAGTTCGACTCGTCCATTTTTAATACATTACTGAGGATTTTTTTCACCTGAATTCACACTTGGAAGAATCTGGTCTCTGCACAATAAGGATTAATGCTGTGTGTGGGGTTTTTTTTTCTTTCAAAACATTCCCTGTCTCCATCCCTGTCTGTGTGTGTGTTTATTTTAAAGAGGAACACTTGTATATGTGGGATTCCGAAGATTTCTTTTCCTCCTTTCCCCCTCCTAAAGTTTGCGAATCCTTTAATCTGTGTGGCTCCCCGCTCTGGGCTGGTGTGTGTGTATGTGAGGGCGGGGGGAGAGCCCCTGGGGTGCTGGAGCTTGACAACGAGGCCGCCGTTCAGCGGCAGGGGAGGGGAGACGGCACCGCGCTCACCGCCAGCCGGCTGGCCGCCCGCCCGCTGATGTACGCGATCGACTAACCAGGGACACCGCCGCCGTCGCCAGCTTTTGAATGAGTTCTTTTGGAAGATGCCGGTGTGGAAGAAGAACATGCCTTCATGTCTGCAAGCTGATCACGAAAGAGGTAAAAGAGGGGAGGGGTGGTGTTTGGGGGGAAAAAAAAGCTGCTCTCGCATCTCTCTCACAGTCAGCTGGAAGAGGCGAAGGGAAGGCGCTGGCAAGCGGGAACTGCAAGGGTTCCAGCAAGGATACACACACACACACACACACACGTTGCTCGCAGCTATTTGTAGTACGGCACTGCCTCTGGAAGGTAAACCCTTCTCGGGAGGTGTTCCTAAAGAAGTTGCATCTAAAACTACCCCCTTCCCTCCCCCCAAAGAAAACTTACAGGTAGTTTTGCAAACATAAGATGATAACCCCAATCTTCAAGGCCTTTGTGTGTGCATTCTGTTGGGGTTAAGTATGATTCAGTGTTCTTTGATTTGAATTGTAACCCGTGTCCATTGACGGTGCTGTATGTGCATGATTTGCTGTCGAGTAGATCTCCAGACAGTGAAACAGCCTCTGATGGGGCATTGATTCCCTGACAGGCTCAATAATTGAAGCCAGGCTGGTTAATGTCACGTCGAATCGGTTCTGATTGTTCTCCGCTTTGTGCGACGCTGCAGTTTGGATACACCTGGTTACTTTGAAGATTAGAGGGAGCGGTATTTTGTTGGTGGAACATCTGCAGCATAGTCGGTACATGAATGAAAATGTAGCGATCTTGTTTGTATATCTGTGTGTGTGTATTTATATACCGACCATTTATGTATGTGTAATATTGACATATGGCTCATTCGGGTTCCAGAGTTGACTATTTGGTGTTTCATATTCAGCACTTTGCTGCGAGCTGGTGTATAAATGTGGCGTTTTCACGTAATCTCTCCTATCTACGGTTACAGCGTCAGTTACAAAAGCTGGTGATGAATAACATAATGGGAGCCACTACTGGGAATCCTTTAGTAGATGAAAGGTTACTGACGACGTTGGTGCTGCTTAGAATGAACTGGAATTTCCTGCGGGGGCGTAATCGGGAAGTTGCATTTGATTTACGCCCGTTCGTACGTTGATTTTGATGTCAATTTGCGCCAAAATTTTGCATCTAATGAGTCTGATAAGCCAGCGTAATTACAGCTCAAAAGTCGTTAATAGGAAATAAATTTAAATTAAGAAGCATTTACTGCAAATGGTGTTTTAAAAGTGAATACTACATTTCTTAATTAAATTAAATACTTAAGTATTAAATTAAAGAGTTAACCAATTAACAACCAAAACATCTGTTTCGATTAGTTTTAAAATGTTCCTGAATCGTCATTATTTCTGGAGGTTGCTCAGTAAGAGAAATAGGATCATGTGGAAAGATTTTAAAAATAAGCAAACTTAATCGTTTAGATGTAATTTCGTTAACCTCAATCATATACTACAGATGCTAGTGGTTTACATTTTGTAAATATTTTATAGCTGTGTGTAAAGCCTAAGTGCTAGAAACAGACAAAACATGAAAATGTTTTATGTGAATCTCTACTTGCTATTTATTTCATTGTCCATGTACCATGTGTAAATCACACACTTTTGGCCTGGATTTTGCAGTCAGCAGCGAAGGGACGGCGCTCACCGCTGACCTCAAAGAAAGCTGTTGACAAAGATTGTGAGGGCTCTGTTGTGTTGATTTCCCCTATTCCAGCATCAGTTTCAATCTGGGGCCATCTATAGGGGATCTGTGGCATCCAGGCACACTGAAGTCATGCAGCAGGCTAAGCAGCCTATCAGACTGAAGAATTCTCAGACAGCAACCCGAAGTAAAAAGCAGAAAATGCTGCAAATACTCAGGTCAGAAACAGAGTTAACGTTTCAGGTCGATGACCTTTCATCAGATCTGGAAAAAGTTAGAGATGTAACCAGTTTTAAGCAAGTACAGAGGCAGGGAAAGGTGGGGGGAAAAAGAACAAAAGTGAAGGTCTGTGGGTGGAAGGCAGGAGAGATTGGACTTGATGCAGGATAGGATGGAAGGCAGGTGAGCAGGACTTGATGCAGGATAGGGAAACAGGCAAGATGAAAGTGAACATAGAAGTTACGTAGAATTACATGGAATCTACAGCACAGAAACAGGCCATTCATCCAACTGGTCTATGCCACTTTTAAGCTCCACACGAGCCTCCTTCCACCCTATTTCATCTAACCCCATCAGCATATCCTCTACCAAAGCAAAATACTGTGGCTGCTGGAATTCTGAAATAAAAACAGAAAATGCTAGAAATACTCAGCAGGTCAGGCTTCATCTGTGGAAAGAGAAACAGAGTTAATGCTTTAGGTTGGAAAAAATGGGGGTAGTGGTTATAATCTGAAATTGTTGAACTCTATGTTGAGTCTGGAAGGCTGTGAAGTGTCCTGGCCAATATTTATCCCTCAACTAATATCACATTACTGTTTGTGAGCACTTGCTATATGCAAATTGGCTGCCGTGTTTCCTACATTACAACAGCGATTACACTTCAAAAGTACCTCTCTGGCTGTAAAGCACTTTGGGACGTTGTGAAAGGCGCTATATAAATGCAAGTCTTTATTTTAAACTCAGTTCCACCTCACTCAACAAGGATTAACTTTTTCAATTGATTTTACAACGCGAATAATGTGTAAAAAGATGAAGTGCATGTCACATCACTGATTCTGTGCCCTGAGAGCAACCTCCGGATTTCCGCGCTTAGCTACGCATGTGTGGACGCCAGAAGTTGCTGTCAGTTTTACAAAGTAATGACGGCAAACGCTGCCAGTTTCGCTGTCATTACAACTGCAAATTCTGGGCCATTGTGTGCAATTAATGCTTTTTCACCTTTTAGTTAAAACAAGTGGTCCAGTAGGCAATTCTTTTGATTATATGGCTATATTCTTACCCTCATATTATATTGAAAATAATAGCACTGGTACTTCATTGGCTGTAAAGCGCTTTGAGATGTCTGGTGGTCATGAAAGGCGCTATATAAATGCAAGTCTTTCTTTCTTAATTTCCATCATGTATTTGGGAGATTTGATGACTGATAATGAATACAAAAAAAATCACATTTCCCAAATTAGTTTTGAAATACCATGGGATAAAATGTGAAAGCTATTTTAGTTTTTTTTAACCTCTAGCACACTCGGATGTACATTGTTTTAAGATGCCTGTTTGAATATATTACACAATTGTACAGACCTTCCCAGCCAAGTATTGCCTTGGCGAATCTCACATAATCCATATTAAATGCAAACGGTGTGTTTTTGATTGGAATGAGAAGCCACAGCTGTTAAGAGCGTTGATAGAAGATCCTGTAATCTTAACACGTTCAAAGATAACAAACGACAAAATGCAGCTGAAGTTATTAGCAAGGGTTTTCATTTATCTCTATTAAACTTTAAATGCACGCACCATTTTTCTATTAAACCATTAATCTATTAATTATGGATGTTAATTTACAATAAAATATGGTTTCAGGTTTTACCTCTTCCAAACTATTGTACTACTAGCTGGGGGAGCCCGGCTTTGCCAGGGCTGTTTTGGGCTGGGCGGTTTAAATCGAGTCCCAGGCTTTGGGGCCTGTCTGTCTGTCCCTGTGTGAATCTGCTGCCGGGCAACATTTCTACCTTTTTTAATAGCTTCAAAGATGAAAGTGAAAGTACTTATAAAATGTTTTTGGTAAATGTTATGTAATTTTTAAAAGAGATACTAACTTTTTCGAAGCTGAATTAGCAGATTTTGAGCTGGAAGTAGTGAAGCAATGGCTGCCCGATGCCTGAGTTGAAAAGCATTAGTCCCGCCCACAGATGCAGCGATTGGCCAACCATCAGGCGACTGAACTGTAGGATTGGTCAATCGTGCCGGCACAGGATTGGTGGACCTTGACGTCAGTCAATCAATGCTATTAGCAGATAATGAGTTTAATTTTGAAGGTTTTTTGCATAATGCGCGAACAATTTTTGTCCGACCGAAAAGTAAATACGCTTATGACGGTTCTGGAATCGTAAGCTTTCTTTCGACGTAACACACGTGTAGGTACGCTCTATAACTTTCGAGTTTATTGAAGACAGACAGACGGAATGACAGACAGAAGTATCCTTTTATTTATATATCTACTATATATATAATAATAAAAGCAATACAGAAGTTTGGCACATGTATAAAATATATACATTATTTTAAACAAGAAAGACCAGACTAATAAAATGTCATTCATGACAATCTAACCAAGCTAGAGCAAGCAACATGAATATCAAATACTTTTTTTGTTCCTTCAGAAGGAACCAAACCCTTATTTTTTTTTAAAAAAAGTACAATTTTTTTGACTAACTTACCTTAGCTGCAATTCAAAAATAACCAACATTATACTATACTGAACAGCTCAAAAATTTGACATTCTTCAAGTTACCAGCGTTACTTATGAGATCGCACATCATCCAACGAGCCATTTACTCTGAGCTCATTACCATTTAAAGGGCCGTAGCATCGACCGTTTTTGAGTCCAGTCAATTTTACCCAATTGAACCGTCACTGGATAGGTTGATGCTGACTTTTACAAAATTTCTCTCAACTCGACGGGTAGATAGATAATTGGAAATGGACGCACTCACTGCATTCTGACACATTTCCTCCTCTTTGGGCTATTACTATGAAGATCACTTTACGAACATTTATTATTAAACAGCAAGCAGAGTGTAAGGGTCGGCAAGTGATCTTTCACATTAGTTGCCCAACATGTTGAGGAGGAAGTGAGTAAGAATTGTTTTCCATTATGAAAGGGTACCTGCTCTAATTGTCTTTTGATTCAAAATACTTTTATAGTCCTAGCTAACCACTG
Organism: Somniosus microcephalus; assembly: GCF_052327205.1. Classification (NCBI taxonomy): domain Eukaryota; kingdom Metazoa; phylum Chordata; class Chondrichthyes; order Squaliformes; family Somniosidae; genus Somniosus; species Somniosus microcephalus. Next base: position 72,527,900 of record NC_141002.1, read on the forward strand.
AGCCGCTGACCACTGAGCCACTGACCAATCACAACCATTCTCGATAAGCATAAATTCAAAGGATACCTGTGCACCTAAAATTTGTGTATAAGTTTACACCTGTCCTAATCCTGCATAAATGCAGCAAGCCTGCGTGTGCCTTCATTCTGGAGGCAGATGGGGCCATGCAGAGGACAGCCTGGACGAAGGTATTGAAGGACTGGGTAAAAGATCGAGGAAATTCGGGCATATTGTAAGAACGGACATAAATCACTCACTTATGCCCGAATTTCCTCAATCTTTGGTGCCGGAAATCGGCAATGAGCCGCAGTTATACCATTTTTGGGGCACAAATCGACAGGAAATTCCAGGCCAAGCTGCCTGGTAGAAGAGTAACTTTGATAGATTGTTTATTTTATTCAATGTTATTTATTTATTGTTTTAGCCATTAGTAAACACCTTGCCTAGCAACATTCTGGAAATTGAGTCCCCCTTCAAACATGTTGGTACTCTATTTGGATCGAGTAGGCAAATGAGAGAAATTAAGATGGCGATTTTAAAGAACTAGGATGGGGAGAGAGAAATTCAATCATTTAGAACAGTAATGCCCTTGTACGCAATTTCAGTGTATGGGATGATCATCAGTGGCATTTATTAATTACCTGTGTCACGCAAGAAAGGCAGTGCCTATGTATCTGTGAAAATATAGGGATCTGGATGGCTCAGTGCTTTACAAACCAGGAAGGTTCCAAGTTCAATTCATGGTGTGTGCTGAGATAGCGGATCTTAGCCAGGGCAGCATAGGGCACTATGGTTCATCTTGGCATGTTAGTTTGGAGGAGACGACAAAATCATTTTGAGTTCTTGCTTCTGATTGCTATCCCCAATCCTTGATATAATTGTTGTACAAGGACATCAAATTGGATATCAAGTGAGGGCAGGATTGCGGTTGACTGTGATGCATCGTTTAATTAATTTCAGAACACTCTTGAAATTCTAATTGCTTTAACCATGTGGAAACATCTGCATTTCCGCTAAACTCTTAATTTTCACACCCTTCCCCATTGAAAACTAATATAGCAATGATGTTCACTACGGGAAACTTTTTTTAAATCCGGGACCGGCGTGGTGCCGGTTGATCAAAAAGTCCGGATTACAGAGAGGTCTACTTACCAAGGTACGAGAGCCCCGGTTACACGGCCGCAGGTGCAGGAGCCCCGGTTACACGGCCGCAGGTGCAGGAGCCCTGGTTACACGGCCGCAGGTGCAGGAGCCCCGGTTACACTGCCGCAGGTGCAGGAGCCCCGGTTACACGGCCGCAGGTGCAGGAGCCCTGGTTACACGGCCGCAGGTGCAGGAGCCCCGGTTACACTGCCGCAGGTGCAGGAGCCCTGTTTACACGGCCGCAGGTGCAGGAGCCCCGGTTACACTGCCGCAGGTGCAGGAGCCCCGGTTACACGGCCGCAGGTGCAGGAGCCCCGGTTACACGGTTGCAGGTGCAGGAGCCCCGGTTACACGGCCGCAGGTGCAGGAGCCCCGGTTACACGGCCGCAGGTGCAGGAGCCCCGGTTACATGGCCGCTAATAAATAGTAAAACTTACTTGAACCTACTCCTGAATTTTGCCGGTTAAAAGAGTTTCCTGCATTTATTAATTTTAAAAAAAATTAACCATCGTTTATTTGATTGTTTTGTGAGGCCTTTTTTTAGAATATTCTAATGCAGGATATTTGAATATTAGGGAGTCTATAAGGGGATCACTGGGAGTTCATGAAGTCATTAGATTTCTGTTGCTCTTTACTAATAAAAATATTTTCTGCAATGATGTACGATTTTCCTTTTGGGTTATGATAAATACCTTTTTTATACAGATGATTGTTGGAGCATGTACTTTCGCCCAGGGAGTAGCTGAGGTTTACCTTTGCATCTTTTAAGGGAAAATTGGATAAATATTTGCTGTAAACCTCAATGATTCGATGGGTAATTGGCACTCTATTTTGAACGGAGGACAAGGGGTTCCTGTGTAGTTTGTTAATAACTGCAGGGAGCCCCACACAAGTTTGAAAAACAACCGGAATTCTCCAAAATTATAAATGTAAAATATATACTGAATATGAATTACCCTCAGGGATGTTTCTGTTGTCCTATTTGTAAAGCAGTGAATGATGATTAAAATTGGTCATTGTGCCAAAATATCTAATGGGCAGAGGTTTGCTAGTTTTTCATGGACACTTAACCAGTTATGATTTAATAGGTTGTGGCTGAAAAATAAACACTTGCAGATAAAGTTTTAAAAAGTCAGGTTTGCTATTGGCCAAAGATTTTTTCCTCCACAGTTCTAGTAGCTGTGAACATTAACCTTGCTGAGCAAACCATCTGGCTGCAATAGTACCGCCAGATGCCCTTTGAAAAATACAATTGGCTTCAGTCAGCCAATTTCTTGACTACATAGCAGGACTCCGCTTGCATCTGTTTTGGCGTAGGTAGGGAACTGTATGGTAAAGGTTGACAAAAGACCTTGCATATCTAGATGTTTAGGAATTCTAGAATGTTAGTCTTTGTGAATACATTTTTAAAAGCATTTAAAAAAATGTATTCTTTTATGGGATGTGGGCGTCACTGGCAAGACCAGCATTTATTGCCCACCCCTAATTGCCCTCGAGGGTGGTGGTGAACTGCTGCAGTCCATGAGGTGAAGGTACTTCCACAGTGTTAGGGAGGGAGTGCCAGGATTTTGAAGAAATGATGATATATTTCCAAGTCAGGATGGTGTGTGACTTGGAGGGGAACCTGGAGGTGGTGGTGTTCCCATGCGTCTGCTGCCCTTGTCCTTTTCTGTGGCAGAGGGTTTTGGAGGTGCTGTCGAAGAAGCCTTGGCGAGTTGCTGCAGTGCATCTTGTAGATAGTACACACTGCAGCCAGGGTATGCCGGTGGTGGAGGGAGTGAATGTTTAAGGTGGTGGATGGGGTGCCAATCAAGCGGGCTGCTTTGTCCTGGATGGTGTCGAGCTTCTTGAGTGTTGTTGGAGCTGCACTCCTCCAGGCAAGTGGAGAGTATTCCATCACACTCCTGACTTGTGCCTTTGGAGATGGTGGAAAGGCTTTGGGGAGTCAGGAGGTGAGACACTCGTCACAGAATACCCAGCCTCTGACCTGCTTTTGTAGCCACAGTATTTATGTGGCTGGTCCAGTTAAGTTTCTGGTCGATGGTGACCCCCCAGGATTCGACGATGGTATTGCTATTGAATGTCAAGGGGAGGTGGTTAGAGACTCATTATGCCTGGATTTTTTTCCTTCAAAATATTCTTGGTCGACATAGATGTAGATTTGAGCCTGTACACTCCTTATAAACTGAACCACTAAAATTCAAAAATATTGTACCCACAGGAACATCATTATGGCAAGCAGTGACTAAAGATAGGCAGTTATACACTTTAGTTTTCTGGTGAAGCTTTTAAAGTAAGGGCAAGTGTTTGTTTAAATAGGTTGGGAATTATTTTATTTTGAAAGCTTCTGAATGTAATTCTGGGCATTAAGCCAACAAACTTTCTTTGTTTGTCAAACGTAGGCATGTCATGGTTTTAAATATTTTGAATGTGGCTTCTTAAGTAGAGGCAGCCTGGAGTAAAGTATCAGCTCAAGGCTTTCCTTTACCCAGATATTGGGTAATGTCATCAAGGCTATACTGTTTAAGTTCTATTTTGCTTTATTAAAGTGAATAAAAATGAATAAAAAGGAATTGTTTATAAGCGAGTTTTAAGGATTCCTTTTTATTCACTTTAATAAAGCAAAGGTAGTAACTAAACAGTACCGATGACATATATTTTCAGTTATTTATGATGATCTCTCTGATTAATGAGACATGATATTTTATTTAGGAACAGGAGCAGGCCATTCAGCCCCTCGAGCCTGTTCCGCCATTCAATGAGATCATGGCTGATCTGCGACCTAAATCCATATACTCGCCTTTGGCCCATATCCCTTAATACCTTTGATTAACAAATATCTATCAATCTCAGATTGAGAATTAACAATTGATCTAGCATCAATTGCAATTTGGGGAAGAGAGTTTCAAACTTCTACCACCCTGTGTGTGTAGCAGTGTTTCCTAATTTCACTCCTGAAAGGTGTGGCTCTAATTTTTAGGCTATGCTCCCTAGTCCTAGAATCCCCAACCAGCGGAAATAGTTTCTCTCTATCTACCCTATCTGTTCCCCTTAAGGTCTTGAAAACTTCAATCAAATCACCCCTTAACCTTCTAAATTCTAGGGAATACAACCCTAATTTGTGCAATCTCTCCTTGTAATTTAACCCTTGGAGTCCGGGTATCATTCTGGTAAACCTAGGCTGCACTCGCTCCAATGCCAATATATCCTTCCTACGGTGTGGTGCCCCGAACTGCTCACAGTACTCCAGGTGTGGTCTAACCAGGGTTTTGTATAGCTGCAGCATAACTTCTTGTACTCTAGATATAAAGGCCAGCATTCCATTAGCCTTTTTTGATTATTTTCTGTACCTGTTCATGACATTTTAATGATCCATGTACCTGGACTCCCAAGTCTGTTTGGACCGCCACTGTTTTTAGCTTTTCACCACTTAGAAAGTACCCTATTCTATCCCTTTTAGTGGATGACCTCACATTTGCCTACATTGAAATCCATTTGCCAGTTTTGCCCATTCACTTAATCTATCGATATCCCTTTGTCATTTTATGCTTTCATCTACAATGCCGCCTATCTTTGTGTCATCGGCAAATTTGGATATGTGGCTTTCTATCCCATCATCGAAGTTGTTAATATTTTTTGTTGTTGTCTGCATTTGTTTAGCCATCTTCTATTGGGTACATTTATTCTTGGTTCATGGGAGCTCTCCATTTTATCATTTTGTTAGTTCCTTTTTGTAATCCTTAATGGTAACACTGTCATAACTCGGAAAAAGGCCTGGGACATGATTGCGTCCTCCCCTTTTTGAGGTGGAAAATTCATTTAAGATGCAGATTATTCACTGATGAATTATCTCTGATTTGTATTGAAGTCAAATGTATCTTTCAGAGAGTAATAGTTTTATTAACTTACTATTTAAAAAATGAGTAGGTTTTAACCTTTGTATTGACATACTTGCACATGGCTTGTCAATGTCAAAGGTCAGGCCCTTTAACCTATCTGGTATTGTATTCTTGCAATACTTTTCCTTAACGCGAGGTAAGTAAGTAATAGAAAATAAATACTGCAAACTCATTTTGTTTTCTCCCCACGAGTCACATGAACTTCACTTTAAACCCTCTCTCAAAATGTAGGTTCATGACTTGTGAATTTTTTATCTCACTTATTTTTGTAATTTTTTTCATCCATCACCCATACAAAGCTAGGTGGGGATGTAAGTTGAGGAGGAGAAAGAGGCTTCAAGGGGATATAGACAGGCCAAGTGAGTGGGCAAGAACATAACGAATGGAATATAACGTGGAGAAATGTGAAGTTCTCCACTTTGGTAGGAAAAATAGAAAAGCAGTGTATTTTTTAAATGGTAAGAGATTGGGAAATGTTGGTGTTCAGAGACCTGGGTGTCCTTGTACACGAATCACTGAAAGTTAACATGCAGGTACAGCAAGCAATTAGGAAAGCAAATGGTATGTTGGCCTTTATCACAAGAGGATTTGAGTATAGGAGTAAAGACGTCTTACTGCAATTATATAGGGCCCTGGTGAGACCACACCTGGAGTATTGTGTACAGTTTTGGTCTCCTTACCTAAGGAAGGATATACTTGCCATAGAGGGAGTGCAACAAAGGTTCACCAGACTGATTCCTGGGATGGGGGATTGTCCTATGAGGAGAGATTGTGCAGACTGGGCCTATATTCTCCAGAGTTTAGAAGAATGAGAGGTGATCTTTTTATAAAAAAAAAAAAATTAAAAAAAAATACAAAATTCCTACAGGGCTTGACAGGGTAGATGCAGGGAGGATGTTTCCCCTGGCTGGGGAGTCTAGAACCAGGGGTCACAGTCTCAGAATAAGGGGTCGGCCATATAGGACTGAGATGAGGAGAGATTTCTTCACTGAGGGTGGTGAATCTTTGTAATTCTCTACCCCAGAGGGCTGTGGAGGCTCAGTCGTGAGTATATTCAAGACAGAGATCGATAGATTTTTGGATATTAAGGGAATCAAGGGATATGGGGATAGTGCAGGAAAGTGGAGATGAGGTAGAAGATCAGCCTTGATCTTATTGAATGGCGCAGCAGGCTTGAGGGGCCGAATGGCCAACTCCTGCTCCTATTTCTTATGTTCTTGGGAGAGTTGTGACACAAGAACTGAGGTTCAAGTATTTTTGGTCATGAGTTCAAAGTTTTAATGTTGTAGCAGTTAGGCCGCACAATATGACCTCTCTTTTTCTGTTGTGCACCTTGCGTGGTTTTACACTTCAGAGAAATAAAAGAAAAAGCAAGACTTGCATTTATGTAGCGCCTTTCGTGACCACTGGACGTCCCAAAGTGCTTTACAGCCAATGAAGTACTTTTTGAAGTGTAATCACTGTTGTAATGTAGGAAACGCGCAGCCAATTTGCTCACAGCAAGCTCCCACAAACAGCAATGTGATAATGACCAGATAATCTGTTTTAGTGATGTTGATTGAGGGATAAATATTGGCCAAGACATTGGGGATAACTCTCCTGCTCTTCTTTGAAATAGTGCCATGGGATCTTTTACGTTCACCTGAGAGGTTTAAAGTCTCATCCAAAAAATGGCACCTCTGACAGTGCAGCACTCCCCTGGAGTGTCAGCCTAGATTAATGTACTCAAGTCTCTGGAGTGGGACTTGAAACCACAACCTTCTGACTCGGAGGTGAGGGTGCTGCCAACTGGGCCACAGCTGACACTTTGGTGATAAGCTATTATTTTAGTGATTGGTTATTATATGATATGTTGGTGAACTATGCCAGAAAGATTGCAGTCTCCTAATTGCCCTGTTGGGGAATTTGATGGACTGGTGAGGAAGGTGCTGATGGAGAGACTCATTTCGAGCAGTTGCAGGCCCAGACAGAATAGTCCATGTGGATGTAATTGTACTTTGGACTAGATCTGACAAGATCCAGTAATCAGTGAGATGATTTTATACTATTTAATCTTCTAATTCCTGTTTGGAATGATTGAGGAGGAAGAGGAGAATCTAGCTGGAGTAAGTGCATTCAGAAGTGTGCTGCAATTAACAGGATGTATGAATCAATGAAAAGACCTGGGGTTAATTAAAATGCTCCATAGAATGGTGAATTGAAATGGAAAAGAGTGGCGGCACTAAGCTTCCAGATAGGAGGTCTGATCTGCTTGGGAAGAAGCCCATATGTTATATTAATGTTGAACTGCAAAATAATTCTTCAGCCTCAAAATGGTTCAGAAGAGATTTTTAACTGTTCAACCAAAATAGAGGCGATTGACTAAAAGAGAAAGCCATCTTGATAAACAGTCTTTCTAGCCATCAACAAAGACATCATCACAGGTACTGATCCGTTATTGTCTGAGCAATTCATAACAGAAAACATTTGTTCATAAATATCATCAGCTAAGTTCTTTCATGTAGTTCCATGCGATATAAAAGCTCGCGGGATCGAAGCTTGCTGTTGATGTGTTGCATAAAGGCCCTACCGTCTATATAATAAAAGAAAGTACTTGATAATTAACCTTTTTCTTCCCACCTAATTCAATTTGACCCACAGACAGCCACATTCTGTGAATCATCCATTGATTGCAAAAGAGCACTGCTGATTTGCAGTCAACAGGCAGGACTGCAAAATGCAATTAGCCAGCAATGCTCCACGACAGATTAGAAAGGATGTTTCGGCAGTATAGTTCATGGTCTGCACATTTTGTTTAAATAAAGAAGAAGTGAATACAAAGATGCCCTCTTATAACATTCTTATGGATCAACATGTGTAACGCAATCAGAGAAAATCATGTTCGCACTCGAGTTTGAGCTAAGGAAAATGGCTGCAATCCCTTTTCACTTCTTGGATACTACCCGTAGTTTGTTAGTGGTCGTCCCTCTTCTTCCCCCTTCCCTTTGCTGAGTTAGTGAGACTGCTTGGCGAGCCAGTTTGCTGGCAATCTCATTGCCTACCTTGATCAGTGACTCAGTAAACTAGAGGCACCAAAGCACTTCCTTTACTCCTTTCCCCCGCTGAACCCATCACTCCCCACTCCTTTATGGTGATGCAAGATGACCCACAGATAGTTGGTGCTGTCCAACAGGCCTCAGCCAGGGTGCTAAATGGTGCAGTTTAAGAACAAATACCCAGATGTTTCATGTATTATTCTACCCTTTCCACTCAGTGATAGCTACCTTGACAGGTGAATCAGGATAACCTATTCCTGTTAACAACAGAAAATGCTCAGCAGGCCAGGCAACATCCGTGGAGAGAAAATAGAGTCGACGTTTCAGGTCTAACCCTTTTTCAAAACTGGAAAGGGAACAAAATAGATCGAAAGGCAGGGCTGGGAGAGAACAAAAGAAGTGAAGAGACATTAAGAGGTATTCAAAACGAGATGAGATGGTGATAGGACAGTGGAGACAAAAGACGGCTCTAGATTAGGTGTGAAATGTTCTGGCAGAATGGGAGACGGCTGCCATGTAGGAGAGGAAAAAAAGGGTGGGGGGGTGGGGGGAAAGGGCCAAAACAAAGATGTGGATAAAATATAAGCAAAAATGTAAAGGGGGCCGAGGTTATGATCTGAAATTGTTGAACTCGATATGGAGTCCGGAAGGCTGTAAAGTGCCTAATCGGAAGAGGAGGTGCTGTTCCTCGAGTTTACGCTGAGCTTCCGTGGAACAATGCAACCCGAGTACAATGAGGTCTGAGTGGGAATGGGGCGGTGAATTAAAGTGACAGGCGACCAGAAGCTCGGGGTCCCCCTTACGGATTGAACGGAGGTGTTCCGCAAAGCGGTCACCCAATCTGCGTTTGGTCTCCCCAATGTAGAGGAGACCACATCGTGAGCAGTATACTAGATCGCAAGAAGTACAAGTAAATCGCTGTTTCACCTGGAAGGGGTGTTTGGGGCGCTGGACAGTGGGAAGGGGGGGGTGGTACAAGGGCAGGTGTTGCATCTCCTGCTCTTGCACAGGAAGGTGCCAGGGGAAGGGGTGCTGGGGGTGATAGAGGAGTGGACTAGGGTGTCTCGGAGGGAGCGGTCCCTATGGAATGCTGAAAGGGGAGGGGAAGATGCGTTTGGTGGTGGGATCACTTTGGAGGTGACGGAAGTGGCGGAGGATGATCCGTTGAATGTGGAGGCTGGTGGGGTGAAAGGTGAGGACAATGGGAACCCTATTGTGGTTCCATGAGGGAGGGGCAGGGGTGAGGGCAGAAGTGCGGGAGATAGAACGGACACGGTCGAGGGCCGTGTCAACCACAGTAGAGGAGAATCCTCAGTTGCGGAAAAAGGAAGACATGTCGGAAGCACTAGTGTGGAAGGTGGCATCGTCGGAGCAGATGCGGCGGAGACGGAAAAACTGGGAAACAAATATCTCCAAGATATTCATCGTTCCTCGAACTACTGCTCTCGCCGCATCTTGAGATCCACGCTCGACGCCATGCGGCGCCACATGAACGCTCTCGACCTCTCTCTTCAGCAGCACCAACGCACTCTATTTCAAAGCTGACCGGGTCCACAGTTCCATTTCATCCTTCGACTCATCCGACGCTTCAACAAAACTTTTTTTCTTCCTTTCCGATGTCCAGGATCGCAAGCTTCAGCAACTCTTGAACACAACCACCACCTCCTTCACTTTCCTCTGACCCCCCCTTCTCCGAATCTCACCCCCTGTCGTGTCTTCACTATCCCCTCTGACCCTGAACGATCAGTCCTCAGCAAAGGCCTGAGCTACATCCCCACCTCAATGAATTTCGAGCTTGGCACGATAGTGAGCTCTTTCTCCGCCGCCTTCATCTCCGTGCCCACTTCTCTGGCCAGGAGTCTTCTTCCCCCCCCCCCCCCCCCCCCCCCCGGCACGGCTGACTCTTACTCCCGCTTTCAGAATTCCCGTTCTACCTGGACCCCTCCCCATGGCCTCTTACCCTCTCTAGATCTTTTCATCGCTAACTGCCGCCATGACATCGGCCGTCTCCATTTCTCTGCTCCCCTCACTCACTCCAACCTACCTCCCTCTGAACTTGCAGCACTCCATTCTCTTAGATCCAACCCTGACGTTGTCATTAAACCTGCTGACAAGGGTGGTGCTGTTGTTGTTTGGCGAACCGACCTCTACCTAGCGGAAGCTGAACGCCAACTCTCCGACACCTCCTCCTACCTCCCCCTGGACCATGACCCCACTACCGAACATCAAGCCACCGTTTCCAAGACTGTCACTGACCTCCTCTCCTCTGGCGATCTTCCCCCCCCCCCCCCCCGCGGCCACCAACCTCATAGTTCCCCAACCCCGCACAGCCCGCTTCTACCTCCTTCCCAAGATCCACAAACAGGACTGCCCTGGTAGACCCATCATTTCAGCCTGTTCTTGCCCCACCGAACTTATCTCTTTCTATCTCGACTCTATCTTTTCTCCCCTTGTCCAGTCTCTTCCCACCTACACCCGCGACTCTTCGGATGCCCTCCGCCACTTTAACAGTTTCCAGTTTCCTGGCCCCAACCGCCTCCTTTTCACCTATGGACGTACAATCCCTCTACACCTCCATCCCCCACCAGGATGGCCTGAAGGCGCTCCGCTTCTTCCTTGAACAGAGGCCCGACCAGTCCCCATCCACCACCACCCTCCTCCGCCTGGCTGAACTTGTTCTCACATTGAACAACTTCTCCTTTGACTCCACTCATTTCCTCCAAATCAAAGGTGTTGCTATGGGTACCCGCATGGGTCCTAGCTATGCCTGCCTTTTTGTGGGATATGTTGAACACTCTTTGTTCCAGTCCTACTCGGGTCCTCTCCCTCACCTCTTCTTCCGGTACATTGATGACTGTATCGGTGCCGTTTCCTGCTCTCACCCTGAACTAGACAATTTCATTCACTTTGCCTCCAATTTCCACCCTTCCCTCACCTTCACATGATCCATCTCTGACTCTTCCCTTCCCTTCCTCGACTTCTCCGTCTCCATCTCTGGGGATAGGTTATTGACCAACATTCACTACAAGCCCACTGACTCCCACAGCTACCTGGACTACACTTCCTCCCACCCCGCCTCCTGTAAGGACTCTATTCCATTCTCCCATTTTCTCCGTCTCCGCCGCATCTGCTCCGACGATGCCACCTTCCACACCAGTGCTTCCGACATGTCTTCCTTTTTCTGCAACCGAGGATTCCCCTCTACTGTGGTTGACACAGCCCTCGACCATGTCTGTTCTATCTCCCGCACTTCTGCCCTCACCCCTGCCCCTCCTTCACGGAACCACGATAGGGTTCCCCTTGTCCTCACCTTTCACTCCACCAGCCTCCACATTCAACGGATCATCCTCCGCCATTTCCACCACCTCCAAAGTGATCCCACCACCAAACGCATCTTCCCCTCCCCTTTCAGCATTCCGTAGGGACCGCTCCCTCTGAGACACCCTAGTCCACTCCTCTATCACGCCCAGCACCCCTTCTCCTTCGCCCGGCACCTTCTCGTGCAAGAGCAGGAGATGCAACACCTGCCCTTATACCTCTTTCCCCCCCCCCCCCCCCTTTCCCACTGTCCAGGGCCCCAAACACCCCTTCCAGGTGAAACAGCGATTTACTTGTACTTCTTGCAATCTAGTATACTGTATTCGCTGCTCACGATGTGGTCTCCTCTACATTGGGGAGACCAAACGCAGATTGGGTGACCGCTTTGCGGAACACCTCCGTTCAGTCCATAAGGGGGACCCCGAGCTTCCGGTCGCCTGTCACTTTAATTCACCGCCCCATTCCCACTCAGACCTCGCTGTACTCGGGCTCTTGCATTGTTCCACGGAAGCTCAGCGTAAACTCGAGGAACAGCACCTCCTCTTCCGATTAGGCACTTTACAGCCTTCCGGACTCCATATCGAGTTCAACAATTTCAGATCATAACCTCGGCCCCCTTTACATTTTTGCTTATATTTTATCCACATCTTTGTTTTGGCCCTTTCCCCCCACCACCCCCCTTTTTTTCCTCTCCCACATGGCAGCCGTCTCCCATTCTGCCAGAACATTTCACACCTAATCTAGAGCCGTCTTTTGTCTCCACTAGTCCTATCACCATCTCGTCTCGTTTTGAATACCTCTTAATGTCTCTTCACTTCTTTTGTTCTCTCCCAGCCCTGCCTTTCGATCTATTTCATTTCCTTTCCAGTTTTGAAAAAGGGTTAGACCCGAAACGTCGACTCTCTATTTTCTCTCCACAGATTTTGCCTGGCCTGCTGAGTTTTTCCAGCATTTTCTGTTGTTATTTCGGATTTCCAGCATCTGCAGTATTTTGCTATCGTAACCTATTCCTGTATTCATGGACTGCTTTTTGTGCCCCTCATGTTTTATGATAAAATCAGGTGCCACTGGGTATGAGTTGAGAGCAGAAACTCTCACCGCTTTCTCCTCCCGACCGTTCCCCCACATAACCCTCATCCTCTCACCAGTCCAGAGGTGCTGTGTATTACCCCTACTGATGGTCTGCTGGAGCTCTGCTAATTCAGCCCAGATTGGGAATCCGACCTGGAATCCTTTTAGAGTTTATATGGCTGAGTTGCACACTTGACTGCACTGAGATTAAAAAGAAAGAACTTGCATTTATGTAGTGCCTTTCAGGACCTCTGGACGTCCCAAAGCACATTACAGCCATTTAAGCACTTTTGAAGTGTAGTTATGTTGGTTATTGCCAAGATTCACAGGGGGTCACGGGAGGGAGTTATAATAGACGAGAATACCCAGCCATGGCAAACGGTGTTTAAGACCATTTAAACTTCCAATGGAAACTTCATATTAGAAGTTTTTGTCATTTTGGACCAGTTCTGCTCTCCATATTACAAAAAGGATATTGAGGCCCTGGCGAAGATACAAAAATGATTTACAAGGATGATACCAGAACTCTGAGGTTATACTTATCAGGAAAGATTGAACAGGCTGGGGCTCTTTTCTCTAGAAAAGTGGAGACTGGGGGTGACCCGATCGAGGTCTTCAAGATTGTGAAAGGGTTTGATAGAGTAGACGTGGAGAAGATGTTTCCACTTGTGGGGGAGCCCAGAACTAGGGGCCATAAATATAAGATGGTCACTAATAAATCCAATAAGGAATTCAGGATAAACGTCTTTACCCTGCGAGTGGCTGGAATGTGGAACTTACTACCACAGGGAGTAGTTGAGCCGAATAGCATAAATGCATTTAAGAGGAAGCTAGGTAAGTACAAGAGGTAGGAAGGAATAGAAGGATGTGCTTCTACCCCCAGATCATAACCACTGCCCCCAATTTTTCAGACAGCAGGGGCTGATTCTGCTACTCCCATTTACACCTCTCCTAGACCCATCTTTTGTTTCTTTACTTGCCCCATTACCACCCCCTTTTGCCTTGCACCATCATGCCTTTTGTCATTCAGTCTCTTGCTTTCCACCCGACCACAGATCTTCCCTTTAGTTCTTTCCTTCCATCCCCCCCTTTCCCTGCCTCTGTACTTGTTTAAAACCTGTTCGATCTCCCAACTCTTTCCAGTTCTGATGAAAGGCCATCGACCTGAAATGTTAACTCTGTTTCTCTCTTTCCACAGAACCTGCCTGACCTGCTGAGTATTGCCAGCCAGCATTTTCTGTTTTTATTTCAGACTTCCAGCATCTGCAGTATTTTGCTTTTGTATCGAAGGACATGCTGATGGGGTTAGCTGAAGTAGAGTGGGAGGAGGCTCGTGTGGAGCTTAAAAGTGGCATAGACCAGTTGGACTGAATGGCCTGTTTCTGTGCTGTAGATTCCATGTAATTCTACCTAACTTTTTTTGTTCACTTTCATCCTGCATGTATCCTGTTCTGCTCGCCCATCACTGCTGACCTATGTTGGCTCTTGTTCACCCAATACTTCCAATTTAAAATTCTCATCCTCGTGTTTAAGTTCCTCCATGGCCTTGTTGCTCCTTATCTCTAATGTCTTTCAGTCCTCCCTCCCTCGGGTTTAGCCTGCAAGATTTGCTGTTCCTCTGTCTCTGACCGCCCTCCTGATGTGCCTCAATTATTCCGAGACTCGAAGTTAGCAGAACAAAAGTAAGGCTTTTATTAACTCAGAACATAACACGTAAAATAGAGAGATGTCTTCCTTCAGGAGGCTGATGCCCGACTGAACTTGGATTACAAAGGAGCCAGGTATGGGCGGAGCCCTGCACACAACCAGTTCCAGCACATTCCAATACATAATACATGAGGACTGGGGGAAGGGAAAAGACACAGAAAGCAGGCAGTTACAAGACACAGAAAACAGGCAGTGATGAATGGAATATATTTCATCACACCTCCCTTTGCCCCACCATTGGCGGCTGTGCCTTCAGCTATCCACATGCTGGAATTCCCTTCTAATATCTCCTTCTTTGACTCGGTATCATTTTTGTCTGAATTCACCTCTGCAAAGTGCCGTGGGACATCTTTCTATGTTAACGGTACAATATAAATGTAAGTTGTTTGATTGGGGGCGAATTTCCTTGGGTCTTCTGCCGGAGGTTAGGCACAAACCCCATTTAGGTGTGTAAGTGGGGCTTCTGCTGAAATTACGGTGGTGGAGCAGGAGAAGCTCCAATGAAATGCACCCTCATTTGTAAAACAACACTGACCTGCTACAGTGTGACTGCCCAGAAGCAACAGATTTAGAGGAATGGAGTAACATCTCCAATGAGATCTTTCATTCAACCTTGAATGCAGAAGCAATCTCTGGATGTAATTGTACCTGTGCTTGAATCACTCTAATAAAGTTAGATAAAGCAGTGCTTTGCATGCATATAATCAAATTCATGAATGAAGTGCTGCTTACAGGCTCTCAACTGCCTGAGAGATTTTTTTAAAAATTGAAAAGTTAATTATTTCCCCAGCTCTTCAATCATTAAAACCTATCAATGGTACGGTGGCCCGCCAAAGTTTGGTTTTACTTTTTAAAAAAAAAATAAAAAAAAAATGCCTTTTTGTTTAATTTGCCACTTTTATACACAGCCACATTAGCATTGTCGCTCATATGAAGCCACCTTTTGCAGGAGATCTCTGCACCATCACACCAATGCCCATTTTATACTGTCCTTTTGGTATTGAGTTGGTTCCCAAGAGGACACCTCACCAGCAGCAAAACTCCAGTTTACGAGCAGCTACAGTGAACAACTGTTTCCCCACCATTTACAATTGTAAGGCTAGCTGACTGAAGCTGTTTTTAATTTTACTGGTTGGTCATTCTGAAGTTGTATAGATTTACTTTCATGCACTGGTTTATTAACCCAGACAGGGAAAATAAATAAATGGAGTCCTTGAGTTTTAATAGAATTGCTATAGTTGGCTCCACAAGAGTAATTACACGATAAATTTAGTAGAGATTGAATATCTAAAACCATTTTCTATTTATACTCACTCACGTCTGTTAATTGGGTACTTTTAGTTGTTTCCTCAAGAGACACATTATACAGCCCCTTTCCACCATACCTGTTTGACTTCCATAACATTGCTCACTGGTTGCAGTTCTAAATTGAAACCAATATGAATTTATTTACATGTTGCAAATTTTCTCTTCCAAGTAAAAATTTATCGTTCCATGATTGTCAAATTCCACTTCACTGAAGATGACGACCTATTTCAGCGCCTCCAAATTAGGTTCACCTGCAGGTTTCCTTTAAGACCCTCCTTTAACATCTATCTCTTTGACCAAGCTTTTGATCACCTGTCCTAATGTCTCCTTCTTTGGCTGGGTGTCAGTTTTTGCTTACTCTCCGGTAAAGCGTCTTGGAATGTTTTACTACATTCAAGACACTAAATAAATGCAAGTTGTTGATCCCATTTCCTCCCTCCCCCATTCCCTAACAAACTGTATCTCCGCAACCTCAAAGACCCCTCCCTATGCTCTGTTTATTTCTGTTAAAAGCTGAAGTAGGAAAGCCTAGAAATGAGACGTGGATGGCTGGATGAAGAAACTGATAAAAGTAACAGAACCTGATCAGGATAGAAAATTCTCAATGCATTTGGCAGTGCTGTCTTTGAGCTAGTTCTCTTCCCAGCACTTAATAGGCTTAGCTCCTCCTTGACACCCACCTGCTGCTCCCTTGACCTCTGTCTTGCCTCGCTCCTGACAACTCAACTACATACTTGTTGCCCCTTCTGAAAGCATTTGACGTGTGCTAGTTGAATTCCAGTACATCACCCGGGTGTTCTTTTACGCATGCATGAGCCTTAACTGTTGTATCAGTTGGCTATTTGATCATAGAGGATATTGTAGTTGAGACTGATGGCATCCTGGAGCCCTGCCTTCCCCAGAAATGTGGTTCCCGTTTGCATCGCTCTGAGTGTTAAACCAATTTTGTTGTATTCCGTGCATTATAAACATATTTTGATTTTTCTTACTGTTTATCTATTTTGTCTTGTTGGAGCTCTATCGTCTTCATAGAGGGTTATATGGATGCTGGGAAAGTCCCTCTTCCATAGCAGGCAAAAGCGAAAGAAAATTGTGAAGCATGGAGTTACCACCACAGTTGGGGGTTGATATCTTGCTGGCACGATTGCTGCCAAATTCCAGAGAATTGGAAGGTGTGATCTTGAAGTAGTGCCTGCAGAGGGAAAGATCATTTATTTCCTGAGTTTTCCTTCAAAATTTGTTGTGGAGACAAGAGGGTGTAGTGCAGTGATAGACGAGCTGTCCCAAAAAGAGTTGGTACCTAAAACGTGGGGCTCGAGATGGTAGAGGTTGTTATGTGGCTCAGGCAAGTGGAAGGCATGCAGATCGCTGTGAAATAGTTACTTCTTTACAGCAGTCCAAGGGGATAACAAAATGTTTCTGATACATTATGGAAGTACTACTACAAGCCTCAAAGGGTTAAGCGTAATTTCCTGTCCGTTCTAATAATTCCTGTAGAAATTGCTTGTTAATATTCAACTGCTTAGCAGATGAACAATCCAAATCTAACCTTGTAATGTTGACACCCTGGTTACACCATTCTATAATTTATCACTTTCAAAAGCTTTTGGAATAACTTGCCTAGATTTAAATTTGTTTTTTTAGGGAGGGGGTTTGAAAAATGTTGTGAATCATAAAAAGATTAAAGGAATTCTACACAGAGAATGTTCAAATATTAATATTTGCAATTGTATTTTAGTTCACAGAAATTCCCCTGATCACCGCCTGTTTGATGTAGGGAAGATATCCTCTGCTTTGTAATGAGATTTGATCAATGCCTCCACAAGTCTGGATAAGTTACCTGTGTTTTTTTTTCCTATTCATCATGGTATCTTGCAGATTAGATTATGGCTACCACAGAAACATCATTCCCGTTAAAACTTTTGTTATTTTGCTGACCCACATTTTAAATCCACTGAAACAATCCCGATGCAATTCATTTTCCACAATGTACTGCCTCGGAACATTCATTTGGAAGTTCAATTCTTCTCTCTGCACACCTTCCTGTTGCTGATGTGACTGTCAATATTGGCTTAGAATTTGCTTTGCTTGGCTTTGCTTTTTTTTTTAAATGGTTACATGGAAACTGATGGAGCATTTTTTACTTAATGGCATAAATGAATGATGAGGTGCACATGTCTGAGTTTTTACCATGTTGGTAATTATGTTGGCATGAGTGTTTAAAACAGTCACTGGTCACCCGTTATTGCTTAATTGTCATGATTTGCTTTTTAGCTGATTTTATAAATGCTCTGCAACTTTTACATAGCATATATGTTGAGGCTAGTAGTGTGAGATAAATATCTCAACAAGTGAGGCTGACCAGATAAATTGTAAATGGAAATATGAATTGTAAGAAATTGCTGCCAATGGCATCTTTTTAAAATTTGTAATGTTTTCAACTGGCTGAAGAAAATAGATTGAATCTAATTGAAAAGCTACACAGGTGAATATTTTTTACATCTCTTAGTATTTCTCCACATATAGCTCTTCATATTTCTCCACGTGAGCATTCTCTCTCTTAGGCAGTCCCTCGGAACCGAGGATGACTTGCTTCCACATTAAAAATGAGTTCTCGGGTGACTGATGAGTCCAATGTGGGACCTACAGCCTCTGTCACAGGTGGGACAGATGGTGGTTGAAGGGGTGGGTGGGTGGGGTGCTTGGGTTGACGTGCGATGCCTGCGCTTGGCTTCTGCTTGCTCCCGGCGAAGAGACTCTGTGTTCGGTGCCTTCCCAGATGCTTCTCCTCCACTTTGTGCGGTCTTGGGCCAGGGATTCCCAGGTGTCGATGGGGATGTTACACTTTTTCAAGGAGGCTTTGAGGGTGTCCTTGAAGCGTTTCCTCTGCCCACCTGGGGCTCTCTTGCCGTGCCGGAGCTCCGACTAGAGCACTAGTTTTGGGAGTCTCGTATCGGGCATGCGGACAATGTGACCCGTCCATCGGAGCTGATTGAGCGTGGTCAAAGCTTCGATGCTGGGGATGTTGGCCTGAGCAAGAACACTGACGTTGGTGTGCCAATGCATTATAGCATAAACATCTTGTATTCCCGAGAGTGATCAAATGCTTGTAAAGCATCATAACTCACTACTGTGATGCACATAAGCTGCGTTGTTCAAAAATACTCGTCTCTCACGCTGAAATACGTAAAGGCCACTACTTCAAAAAGTGGTCCAGGTCATTGTAGATCAAATCTTTGTGTTCAACCTTTGTTCAGTCTTTCTAGAAGGCAATGATGTAATCTGGTCTTTGACTTTAGTGCTGAAATGCTTTTGCAATTCTCAGAATTCTGGCGATAGAATTCTACTTTATCATCATCCCACCCCTGAAAATGTTCCTTGCCTCCTCTACTCAGGACATTAATGTTTTGCTGGGATACAGTTTTGTGAGCGTCCCCTGTTCTCCAGCTCTTCACTCAAGTGGCCATTATTCAACAATGACCATCGGTGGAGACTTTTAGCAGACTATTTGATTGTAGGGACAACACAGCCCAGCCTGATCATGTCTTTACCCAGTGTGGCTGGGATCAATTATGGTAGCATTCTTGCCTCAGTCAGAAGGTCATCGGTTCAAGCCTCCCTCCCGGGACTTAGAAAAATAATCTTCAGTGCAGTACTGAGGAAGTGATGCTAAACCAAGACCTTGTGTTTTTTTTAATCTCTGTTCAAGTGGGCATAAAATACCCCATGGCAGTACTGGATAAAGAGCAGGGGAGTTCTCTTAATGCCCTGGCTAAAGTTTATCCCTCAATCAACACCACCAGAGCAAGTTAACTGGTCATTTGTTTCATTGCTGTTCATGAAGACCTTGTGTGCAGATTGGCTGCTTACAACAGTGACTAATTCAGAAGTACTTGTGAAGTGTTTTGGGATGTTCCGAGGGCATGTAAGCCATATGTAATCGTAAGTTTGTTCTTATTACCTCTACTGCTGCTTGCCTGCAATCTGGTAATTCAGGACAGGGATTGAATTTAGAACTTTGTGTCAATATGACAACAGTTATCTTTAATTTATTTAGGTTTCAAATTCAAATGAGTAGTGAGAGGATTCGAGTACAGGAACAAGGATGTCTTGCTGCAGTTGTACAGGGCCTTGGTAAGACCACACCTTGAGTATTGTGTGCAGTTTTGGTCGCCTTATCTGAGGCAGTATGTTCTTTCCATGGAGGGAGTGCAGCGAAGATTCACCAGACTGATATCTGGGATGGCAGGAATGACGTATGAGGAGAGATTGGGTCGATTGGGCTTATACACGCTGGAGTTTGGAAGAATGAGGGGATCTCATTGAAACTTATAAAATTCTAACAGGACTAGACAGACGAGATGCAGGAAGGATGTTCCCGATGGCGGGGGAGTCCAGAACCAAGGGTCAGTCTAAAGATAAGGGGTAAGCTATTTAGGACAGAGATGAAGAGGAATTTCTTCACCCAGAGAGTGGTGAACCTGTGGAATTCTCTACCACAGAAGGCAGTTGAGGCCAATTCATTAAATATATTCAAGAAGGAGTTAGATATATTTCTTAAGGCTAAATGGATATGGGGAGAAGGCAGGGACAGGGTACTGAGTTCGGATGATCAGACATGATCTCATTGAATGGCGGAGCAGGCTTGAGGGGCCGAATGGCCTACTCCTATCTTCTATGTTTCTGAGTAGCTGGGTTACTGGGGAACCTGTGCTAATAATTTTAATTAGCAGTGGGGAAAAATTCAATGCTATAATAGAAGCTCACAGTATTTGTGGGAGTGCCCTCCATCATTTTCAGTTGAGTCCTGCATGCAGAGTTGTAAGACTTGAACTACGCAATCAGGTTGCATTGGAAGAAGTCCAAGCATTAAGTTCTAAAAATGGAGAAAACATGAGCAAGAATCCACACTCAATGTTAACTGCTTGACTTGATGAGTGAGTCCAGCATTTTCTGTTTTTATTTTTACTTCGCTTTGAGGAGAATGCACAAACTTCACGCACTCAAACACATAATTTGTAACTTTAATTTTCTTTCCTTTTCCTTGTTTGGGATTTTACCCCCAACATTGCAGCCTATAACCAGCACCTCACTGAGAAGAATCCCTGCAGCTCAAAGTCTCTAATCATTATGATTCCACCCAACACAATCCAAATCTTTTACAATAGATGTGGAATGACCTTCTTGGAAGAAATGCTTGGCTGATCCATGGTGTAGAAAACTATTTATTTTCTGTACACCTTCTTTGTCAGCTAAAGACTTTTAGCAGAATGCATTTTCATCCCGGATGTCAGTGTGACCCCTAATGAGATATAATAACAAAATACTGTGGATGCTGGAAATCTGAAATAACAACAGAAAATGCTGGAAATACTCAGCAGGCCAGGCAGCATCCGTGGAGAGAGAGAAATGGGGTTAACGTTTCCGGTCTGGAACCCTTCATCAGAACTGGAAAAAGCTGGAAATGTAACAGATTTTAAGCAGGTGCAGAGACGGGTGGGGGGGGGGGTAGGAATTGAAAGAACATGCTGTGAAAATGTTGCAAATGGGAATGGCAAAATCATACTGCATGAAAAATGGGGGCAGGGATTATTATGTCCTCGGCCTAATACATTGTTCTAATGAAGCTCGAGGAACAGCACCTCATCTTTCGCCTGCGCCTTTCACGACCACCGGACGTCACAAAACGCTTTACAGCCAATGAAGTACTTTTTGAAGTGTAGTCACTGTTGTAATGTGGGAAACGTGGCAGTCAGTTTGCACACAGCAAGCTCCCACAAACAGCCATGTGATAATGACCAGATAATCTGCTTTAGTGATGTTGGTTGAGGGATAAATATTGGCCAGGACACCAGGGATAATTCCCCTGCTCTTTTTTGAATTGTGCCAAGGTATCTTTTACATCCACCCCTGAGGGCAGACAGGACCTTGGTTTAACATCTCATCCGAAAGGTGGCACCTCTGACAGTGCAGCACCCCCTCGGCACCGCACTGGAGTGTCGGCCTAGATTTTTATGCTCAAGACCTGGCATGGGACTTGAACCCACAACCTTCATGACTCTGAGGCAAGGGTGCTACCCACTGAGCTACTGGCTGATACTGGTGAAAACACAGCCATTAATATATAAAAATATAATCTGCATTGGCTGGATTATCTACATGCTTCGAACCGCAACCAAACTTTTACCAAGGTGGCAAAACTATTTGCAAAACATTGGGACGGAATTTTCTCTCTGATTTACGCTGAAATTTACGTTGGTTTCTAAGCCAGTGTTGCTGATGACAAATTACCATGTCGCAATTTCCTGAGAATCTCCTTAGCATATGCAGGAATGTAAAGTCCAGTGTATAACGAGCAGAAATCAGGGCTTGTGGACAAGTGGAACAAAGTCATTGAACCAACATTGATGCACATTAAGCACAGGACATTTAAGAAAATGCAGTTGTGAAAGCTTTTTTTTCATATAACCGAACCTGATTAACAGAGAGAAATAAAAGCAATTGTTAAAATACGCTGTAAAACACCAGATTCAGCCACACCGGGCCAGCCACTTAAATACTGTGGCAACAAGAGCAGATCAGAGGCTGGGTATTCTGCGGCGAGTGTCTCGCCTCTTGACTCCCCAAAGCCTTTCCACCATCTACAAGGCACAAGTAAGGAGTATGATGGAATACACTCCACATGCCTGGATGAATGCAGCTCCAACAACACTTGAAGCTTGACACCATCCAGGACAAAGCAGCCTGCTTGATTGGCAACCCATCCACCACCTTAAACATTCAATCCCTCCACCACTGGTGCACCATGGCTGCAGTGTGTACCATCTACAACAAGGGTGGGCAATTATTTGGGCTGGAGGGCTACTTAAGCTGTTGAGGGCCGCACACCAATGTTTCCCCCTAAGGTTGCGCTCCAATCGCGAGGCCCTGCGCAGGCCGCTCACCAGCTCCTGCCGCTGGAAGGGATACCGCGCAGTAAATTTAAAGGGACTGCGCACGTTGGTGAGCGCAAAGTGCTAAACTGGTAAATTACAAACCGGGCAACTTGTAGTGTTTGATCATCACTCTCACTTCTACCCTCCCAATAATTTATAAACATCATTTCAGTTAGTAGTCATATACTATCTTTAAATACAAAAAAAATAATGCAAAATAGTAAAATCTTCCGTTACTAAATGAATGACATGATTGATGGATGGATTGATTATATGTTGTACTGAAAGTCTGCGTAGACGCGGCTCAAGTCTACGGGGCCTCCAATACGAGAGTTTTTTTGTGTGTGCTGAGTACGGGAGCCCAAGGCTTCGCAAGGCCTGAACTATAATCGCATGCCATGACCTGGAGTCCTTGTCCGCTGGGATCCACTCCCATGCCTAAGACGGCGATAAGAACCCCTTTGCCGTCATACTCTGGATAACGGAGGAAGAAAGATGCAGCGCCGGCCTCTTTGGTAAAAGAACCATCGAGGTGAACAGCCATGTCTCGACTTGAACTAATGTGCAGCTCGAGCTTCAGCGAGCCGGATAGAATGAACTGGCGGGCCGAATACGGCCCACGGGCTGTATTTTGCCCACCACTGGGCTAGAAGCTCCCCCGCTCTTTACTGAGCAAACTCCCAGAAATGGCAGAGGCCCGCTGTAACTGGGTCTGTGCCAGAGTTACGCCGGGAGACTGGCGGTGCCTCTGCGTAATTCAGACAACACCTTTCACTCAATTGTACCAATAAACAAAAGTAGCATTTTCTAACTCACTGGAATGAAATCAAGCCCAGGACTAATTTTGAATTAGTCACTAAAATTCCTTCAGAGACGAGTTGAGACTAAAAACTCGCTGCAAGTTTTAAAAATGGTTCTAAGTAAACAATCTTCCAATTGATTCGATTGTGTCAATTCGCAGTCATGCTCCCAATGGTGTTATTTTATATATTTCAAGTATTTATATTATCCTGCATTTATCTGGAAAGTTTGCACAGATTTATGGAAGCTGAACCCACAAACCATGAGTAACTCGCCTTTCACGTTGCAGTGATGGAGCAGAAACTAAGGTTTCGGGGGTGATTATGACACATTGATGCAGTGGATGGCAGATTCGATATTCCTGCCTCTTTTTGATTTTGATTCCCCTGTTGCCTCGCCAACAATGAGCTGTGTCCTGACTGGTCAGTCTAGGGGTCAGGTGCAGTGGACACTTGGCCTCGAAGCCAGGCCTTGACGGACCAGATTGAATCCATTGATGGGCCGAATATGGCCTGCAGGCCGTTTATTTACGCCACTGATCTACAAGATGCACTGCAGCAACTTGCTAAGGCTTCTTCGGCAGCACCTCCTAAATCTGTGACCTGTACCACCTAGAAGGACAAGGGCAACAGGCGCATGGGAACACCACCACCTGCATGTTCCCCTCCAAGTTACACACCATCCTGACTTGGAAATATATTGCAGTTCCTTCATCGTCGCTGGGTCAAAATCCTGGAATTCCCTCCGTAACAGCACTGCGGGAGTACCTTCACCTCGCGGACTGCAGTGGTTCGAGAAGGTGGCTCACCACCATCTTCTCGAGGGCAATTAGGCAAAAATTGCTGGCCTTGCCCGTGACATCCACATTCCATGAATGATTAAAATAAAATAGTAACGTCAGGTCCTACTGCGCCTAAAATTTTGGGCGTAGAATTACACCAATTCAGAACTGGCGTGAATGTGGCAAACTTGCATTCTCCGCCTCTCTTGTATGGGACGGGGCTAGGTTAATGAAATAAGTGGGATTCAACGGTCGTATCTTGGGAGTGGCGGAAATGATTGAGGAAATTCAGTGTCACAAGGTTCTGGTGTAAAATCGGCATAAGCACTAGCGTGCTAATTTCCTCAACAAACAAAAAGTGCAACGCTGCTCTGGCGCTATTGTTGTATCGAAAATTGTAAGGAAATTCTGGGCCATTGTGCCAATTCCAGCTTTGTGGTTGTGATTTTAAACCATGATTCATATTCAGTGAACCACAAACACAATGACCTTTTTTAGTTTCCATCTTTTGGAGTACTTGGCATCCTGTTGAGTTCTGGGCCTTGGCCAAGAACATGCTCTTTGCCTGTTTGTGCTCACAGTCTAGAAATAGTGGGGGAGAGGTTAAAATTAAGTCTTTATGGTGCAAGTAGATGCAGATTTACACATGTTTTACTTAGATTAGGTACTGGTGATTTTTCTGTAATTTTTTTACCATATTGTACTGTTGGACATATTCTGATCAAACCTGTTTGATGCTCTCTTTCCACCCCGCCCCCCCCCCCCCCCCCTCCATTTTTTTCCTGCTGTTGCTTGTAAAGCGCTCATGAGAACATGAGTGCCCTGTCCTGGTCAGGCTTGTATCAGTGCCAGCACAGCCTGAAGTCAACAATGTGCTGACATTTCTGTCCCAAATTTAGCAATGTTTTGTGTTATCATCCTTCTTTCTAGAAATTAAAAATATTTCCTTGTTCCAAATGGAAATTTGAGTTGCTGTGTTTTCGTGGAAACGTTCCACCTCCACACTCTCTACAACTGCAAACCTAATGCTGCATTACATTAGTTATGAACAATTTCTTCATTGCAAACCTCCCTGAAGATTATTCCTTGAATAAAATTCAACTTTGGTAGTTTATTGCTGCAGGATTTACTCTTGTGTGCATTCAAGACAGATTGCTGGTGCATAATACTGTTAAAGAATTGGCAGCAAAAGTACCACTGTTAAAACCTGTGTATAATCTAGCTTAGCACAAAGACATTTTCTTTGGTAGATTTTAATTTTGGTGTTTCCATGCTTTCCCAGGGAGGCTCGTTCAGCAATTGGTACTTTTACTGTAAATTTTCCCCAAAATAACTGGCATGCAATTTTCGTTGCTCAAATATGTATGTTTACAGGTGCAATAAATCACATTTTAAAAATGTGATTTCCGGTTTCCTCCTCCCAAACCGTTTTTGAGCTCTATTGTTGGGACTCTAATCATGTGAACATAAGAACATAAGAACTAGGAGCAGGAGTAGGCCAATCGGCCCCTCGAGCCTGCTCCGCCATTCAATAAGATCATGGCTGATCTGATCCTAACCGCCAATCCACTATCACAGAACCATCTCCTGAATCTAACCGAATTAGACACACGAAATAGGAGCAGGATCAGGCTACACGGCCCCTGGGCCCGCTCTGCTACCCACAGGGCCATGACCGATCCGAACCTAGACTCATGTCCAAATTCCTGCCTGCTCCCCGTAACCCTTAATTCCCTTTTTACTTCTAGGAAACTGTCTATTTCTGTTTTAAATTTATGTAATGATGTAGCTTCTACAGCTTTTTGGGGCAGCATATTCCATGGACCTACCACCCTCTGAGTGAAGTAGTTCCTCCTCATCTCAGTTTTGAAAGAGCAGCCCCTTATTCTAAGACTATGCCCCCTAGTTCTAGTTTCACCCATCATCGGGAACATCTTCCCCGCATCCACCCGATCCAACCCCTTCACAATCTTATATGTTTCAATAAGATCGCCTCTCATTCTTCTGAACTCCAATGAGTAGAGTCCCAATCTACTCAACCTCTCCTCATATGTCCATCCCCTCATCCCCGGGATTAACCGAGTGAACCTTCTTTGTACTGACTCGAGAGCAAGTATGTCCTTTCTTAAGTATGGACACCAAAACTGTACGCAGTATTCCAGGTGCGGTCTCACCAATACCTTGTACAACTGAAGCAATACCTCCCTGTTTTTATATTCTATCCCCCTAGCAGTGAAAGCCAACATTCCATTGGCCTTCTTAATCACTTGCTGCACCTGCATACTAATCTTTTCTTTCTACCAAATAGAAAATGCAGTAAAAAATTTGATGCCGTTTCAGACCCCTATGTTTAGATGCCTGTTAATCTCCCATTGAACCGTGGCACGCGGGGCTTGAGTCAGGTACTGTTTTGCTTAAGTGCTCTATAATCCAAGATACCTAAACAACAAACAAAGGTAGACATTTTCACTGGCTAGAAATCCTGATCGATGCATCAGAGCTTGGTTTTTTTGGGGAGGAAGGGGAAGGAGAGAAAGAAAATGGTTTTCCGTTGACATGTTGACTATAGGTAATGGATTACCAGGCTTTGTGATATTTGATTGCCATCTTAAATAACTGCTCTGCCGTGTCCATAATTAGGTTGTTACTTTGGGTGCATTATTTTAGCAGGATGCTGAGTCTGCTGCACTGCTTCAGATCAAGTGGAATCGATCAGATAAGGACAAGTCACTTACAAGCACCTGTACTCTACACTGCATTTCCACTGATTGGCTCTGTGGTTCTCTCAAGTTGAACAAAAGAGCTAATTTCGGAAATTGATAAGACTGGATTAAGCACCTCATTAATGATGGTAGCTAATCAGAGAAAACACAAAGGAAAATGCTGGCACAGGAATACTGTTGGAAGCTGTGCCCTGAAATGAGGTGGATTTGATTTAAAGAGGCCTCCTGTTCGATCTAGATGAATGTATGAAAATGTTCAAACATTAGTCTGCAATTGTTTGGAAGACATCCTTGACTTTAAAAATGTTTGCTCTTCTGCAGAGTTGGAGAGTATTTCTAGATTAATACACAAGATCTCCATTAGCATTGTTATAAGCTGAAAATAGTGTTTTTTAATGATCAATGAACGAAGTAGGAATGTGTGTACTCTCAACATATAAAACAACTCCAGGTAATGTTAAAAAGTACTCAGTAGATCTGAGGGACATGTGCTCACATTTTAAAACCAGGTTTGACACCACACTGGAGCTTTATTGCACATAGTGTCAAACCCAAATGATGTAACACTACCTCTTCCAGTGATTTTCACACTGCTTATCTCCAGACTCTGTCCAGACCTCAACTCCAGAGTTTACTGTAACTTAAACGTTGCTGCAAAGTGGAAACCTGCTGTAAAGCAATGCTAAGGTCACAGTAGAACTGAACCCAAAAGACTACTAGAAATATAAATGTTTGCTGTTGTCAATGATCATCCCTTTCCGGTTGCTTTCAGTGTCTACTTCTGCCAGTTCAATTCTGTCGGACTCCATCCTGTCTCGAGCATTTCTGCCTTTTTCTTTGCCAAGCTTAGTTCTGAGCACATTGCAGATGCCCTAACTATAATCTTCCAAAGTCCTCTTGATTCAGGAACCGTTCCTTTAGATTGGAAAATTGCGCATGTCACTCAGCTATTTAAGACTGGCGAGAGAGGGAAGCCAGGGAATTATAGACCAGTTAGCCTAACATCTATTGTTGGGAAATTGCTAGAGTGTATAATTAGGGATAATTTTCAGTTGATCAGAGAGCCAGCATGAATTTGTGAAAGGCAGGTCATGCATGACAAACCTGATTGAATTTTTTGAGGAAGTGACTAAAGTAGTGGACAGGGGATTGTCAATGGATGTTATTTATATGGACTTCCAGAAGGCATTTGATAACCGTCTTTTATGTGGACTTTAACTAAAGTAGAAGCCTGTGGAATTGAGGGCAAATTATTGACCTGGTTAGGAAATTGGCTGAGCGGCAGGAGACTGGCAGTAAGGATAATGGGTAGGTACTCAAATTGGCAGGACGTGTTGAGTGGTGTCCTGCAGGGATCTGTGTTGGGACCTCAACTATTCACAGTATTTATTAGCGACTTAGATGATGGCATAGAAAATCATATATCCAAATTTGCAGATGACACAAAGACAGGAGGCATTGGAGGCAGTGTGGATGAAAGCATAAAATTACAAAGGGATATCGATCGATTAATTGAATGGGCAAAACTGTGGCAAATGGATTTCAATGTAGGCAAATGTGAGGTCAGCCACTTTGGACCTAAAAAGGATAGAGCAGGGTACTTTCTAAAGGGTGAAAAGCTAAAAACAGTGGCGGCCCAAAGAGATTTGGGGGTACAGGAAACTTTCGATTTACCGGCACCTAAATAACCGGAAATCTCGGTTAACTGGCAAAATTCAGGAGTAGGTTCAGGTAAGTTTTACTTCATATTATACTTGCCTTCCTCGATCTGTTGCTGTGCAAGGGTGTGGCTGCAGCTGTTGCTAAGCTACAGAGACGCTTGGAACTTGTGGCCATTGTTCTGCACTTGTTGCTAAGCAACAGGGTTTGTTGCGTTATACGGAGCTGTCAGCTCTCCGTATCTTTTACTATAGCTTTCGGTTATCCAGAATTTTTGATGAACCGGTGTCCCGTCGGTGCCGGATTAAAAAAAAGTTTCCTGTACATAGATCGTTAAAATATCATGAACAGGTACAGAAAATAATCAAAATGGCTAATGGAATGCTGGCCTTTGTATCTAGACGACTAGAATACAAGGGGGTAGAAGTTATGCTGCACCTATACAAAACCCTGGTTAGACCACGCCTGGAGTACTGTGAGCACTTCTGGGCACCACACCTTAGGAAGGATATATTGGCCTTTGAGAGAGTGCAGCGTAGGTTTACCAGAATGATACCTGGACTCCAAGGGTTAAGTTACAAGGAGAGATTACACAAATTAGGGTTGTATTCCCTTGAATTTAGAAGGTTACGGGATGATCTGATCGAAGATTTCAAGATATTAAAGGGAACAGATAGGGTAGATAGAGAGAAACTATTTCCGCTGGTTGGGGATTCTAGGACTGGGGGCATAGTCTAAAAATTAGAGCCACACCTTTCAGGAGTGAAATTAGGGAACACTGCTACACACAGGGTGGTAGAAGTTTGGAACTTCCGCAAATGGCAATTGATGCTAGATCAATTGTTAATTTTAAATCGGAGAATGATGACTTTTTGTTAACCAAAGGTATTAAGGGATATGGGCCAAAGGCAGGTATATGGAGTTAAGTCACAGATCAGACATGATCTCATTGAATGGCGGAACAGGCTCGAGGGGCTCAATGGCCTGCTCCTGTTCCTATGCTCAATGTTTTCTTTCTTTGGCTGTCTAGAGTCTCTGTTTTCAGGTTAAATTCACTATCTGTGGATCCTTTTGTCCTTCTGTTTCTGTCCTCTTTTGAGTGTATTGAAGGTTTCACTCTCATTTTGACCTTGCTTCATTTGTTCGACTGCATCTTGGTTGTTTCTCTATTTTGGTTGTTTCTCTATTTTCCTTTTATTATCTTTTATTATTGTGCCAGTCAAAGAATGAACTTCTAGTGTTAACTTGGAAGCTATGATTTCGACTTGGCTCACAACTTAGGGTGAAGCCATTAAATCTTGCCATCCCTTGAACTTGACATTGCAGATAACAGCGATGAGGGAATAAAATGTTATACTTTCAAAGCAAAATCATAGTCTTCCATACAATCCAAGGTTTGTTTTCACTTTTAACTCCGAGCTCAAAGTAAAAGAATGAGTGGGTTTTGGATAGTGCCCTAGTTTGGATTGGATCCTTTGATATACTCCTTTTATTCCAGTAAGGGAATAAGTATTAAAGAAAGGCTGTGTCTCCAAGAGATTGGATCAAATTTGAAATTAGAAAGAGATGCCTTTAGTGTTGCAGGGCAGATTTTTTTTAAAAAGAGCCAGAACAAATACAGTATAAAGAATATAGGAAAACTTTTAAGGCGTTTAGAAAGGTTGAGAGGGAGCATGAGAAAATGAGCCAAAAAAAAGCGCAATGTAAGATTTGGATCACTGGTCACATACAGATTACCCAAAGGGTCTTGGGAGTTGTAAGGCTTTTTATTAAAGAGCTACAGTTTAAAGCATAATCAGCTATTACTACATGCGATTGAAATAGATACAGTAGACATACAACCCGTGACAGATGAGGACGCTCAACAGCCCTAGACGGTTGTTGGAGGTGTTAGGCCGTCAGCCACCTCCGAGGCTAAACTTGACCAAGGTGTTAGGCCATAGCCACCGCGGGGAAGCATTCGCCCCTAACTACCTGATTTCTCCTCTCGGTCGTCTATATTTATAGTTATTTCGGTGGGCTGGTGATTACCTGGTGTCAATCATTTGTTCCCTATCTATAATCCAATTGTGAAGCGGGAAGGCATCCCTGCCGTCCCTTTCTGCATGGCTGACGAGACCTCCCTCTTATCTTCCTGAAGAATGTTTTGTTATGTTTCTTTAAGGACATTTTATGACTTTTTGGCTCACCTATTATCCCACCACCGTGTTTTGCATTTTACGATTCCCTTATCACTTCTATTTGTCTTTTGGTGCTTGTTATTCGACCTCGCTGGCACTCCTGCCATCTGTTCCCAGCTGCATGTTGTCCATCTCTGTTCTAAGAATTAAAATCCCATCTTTGAATCTAACGGCTATTTCTTACAGCAATAAGGATGATTTTCTATTAGCACATTAGTAGTTAAGTGGGTTGTCAAGGCAGGGATAGGTTTGATGAGAGATGAAGCAAACCAGCCTTTTAGTGGAGTGAGGGATTGGCACAAATACCAAATAAGTACTTGCCTCAGTTTTCACAGAGTTGGATATTGAAGATGTAGAATAATTAGTGGAAGTTATTATTCACAGGAATATATTAAGTTAGGAAATTATACACCAGTTAGTCTTGCTTCAATTGTTGGCAAACTACTAGTGTTTATAATACAGGATGAAATTACTAAACAACACCTGGAGAAGCGTGAAAGAATCAGGACCATCTGGCATGGATTTCTAAAATGCAGGTCTTGCTTGGCCAACCACACACAATTCTTTTGAAGAAATAACAGTGGGCAGGTAAAGAAGCACTGTGGATGGGAAGGGGGAGGGGTGATTTTACTGTCCAGTGTGCCGAACAAATGTTCAATACCCAGACACCGAGGAAAGGAAAAAAGTATGCAGCAAAGACTGGAGGATGCAAGAAGGTAAGTCCCTTTATCTTTCATGAGCAGCAGAATAAGATTGGTGCTGGGAGCTGCTGTTTTTTGGACAACATCCAGAAAACCCTAACACGGGGCTGCTGCATTTCTCCATCCTTTACCAGCTTTGGGTAGGCCAGATGCTTTGGGCCTAGCCTAATGATCTAAACCTACAAGTACGCTGGGTTCAGGCCAGTTCATCTGGGGCACACTTCAGGTACAGAGTACAGGAAAATGATCCCCATAATTTATGTGGATTTTAAGACGCTTCACAGGAGATTGATGGACGATAATGGCGCATGGAATGTGGGTTGGGGTTAGAGAACTGGATAGAGAGCTGGTTGGAAGGCAGAAAGCAAAGTGTTGGGGTAAAACTAGAGGACATAAATTAAAGATAATCAAGATTAGTTTAAAGTGGAGCTCAGAAAACTCTTCAGAGTGTAGTTAGAATGTAGAAGTCTGCCATAAACTGTTGTTGAGGTAGAGTTCAGAATTCTTTTTTAAATGGAATTCAAAGGTTGCTTATAAAAGAGGAATATTAAAGGGTAAGAGGAGTGAGCAGGATAGTAGAATTAGATGAGGTGGCTTTTGGAGAAAGCCATTGGTGCAGACTTGATGGGCCGAATGGCCTGCTTCTGTTACAAGTCCATGAATGTTCCTGTGAGTTCTTTGAAGTAATAGACACTGAACTGATTAGAGTAATAGATACAGTTGAGTGCTTTAAACTGCTTAAAACCCACTATTTGAGTAGAACACACACTGGAATGCTCATTATGAGCATTAATGGATAGAATGTGATGTAACTGTAACCCCTTCACGGTTCTCTAGTCTAGATATATGTGAGATGTGGTCTCTGTTGTAGACAGTATTCTATAGTCCAGTAAGGAGATCACTACTACAATGGCTTAATTCTAATTATCTTACTTTATAGTTTTAACGTCAGACAGCATAAGAAGATTACGGGTCAATGACCTAAATTAGACATTTGCATACATTAGAATGAATCTAGACATAATAAACATACATTCTCCATTTATATGGATTCAAAGGAGAATCTGTCCCTGTGTCCAAATTCGAGTGCACTCTTTCGTTGGCGCGCTTAAGTTGGAGCTCATGGTATGTATAATGTCTGCAAGACTTACAACTCCGAACCCCTTCGTTGAATTCTCTTCACGATCACTGAATCCCACTTTGAGTTCTGGATGCAGAGCTACTAATACGAAGGGCGGCGGCCGAGTTTGGAAGCCTGGGACGGGATGCGGCAGCCATTTGCCTCCTGAGCCCTTTTTTTCGGAGCTCCTGCCCTCTTTTCCAGTCGCTCCCGTTTCCCGCTCGAAAAACCCGACTCCACCCCTTCCTCCTGGGGTTTCTGCCTGGAGACTGTGCAGCCTCACTGTCTGCAACAGTTGATACTGGTGCAGAATTATGGAAAGTCTGCTCTTAGTCACATTGTGTCCTTAAAAGTTCTTGCCGTACCTTCACATGGGCAACTTTAACCCAGGGATTTATAACAATGATAATACAGTGTCTAAGTTAAAGATTGATAACCATACTTAGCGTACATAACATTTCCAGTGGGTATTACATAACTATTGAAGCGTGACAACTCAGTTCTTTTCTTTTCAAAATGCTGATTTCACCGCCCCCCCCCCCCAACCCCTGTTCCCCCAAAAAGTGCCATATTGTCTGCTCTCTCAACCTAACGTGATGTAGGAATTCAATTGATTATTCACTAATACACAAGGAGTTATTTTGAGCAATTTGCACAGAACATCTGCTAGTTTAATGTCATCTGAGGGACTTGCCCAGTAGTTTAGTGGGTAACTGCGTGCTGCAGTATTTCTACGCTACACAGACCAGGAACGTTTCTGGTTTGTCCCTCAATTATGCTGTTCTGAACTGAGGCAGTCATTGGCGTGTAATGGTTAGCCTCGACACTCTGGGCTAGGGAGATGCAAAATCAGGCAGAGTTTACACTCCTGTCGGCTCTCCGGTGACCCCCACCCAGGTGTAAAGTGCTCAGATGTAAATGTAGGAGAGGACAGGTTTGAACTTGACTGATGGTTCCCATAGTGAAATAGCTCACCCGCATTCACTGCTCAGACTCTTAAGTAAGGAACTGCCAATTTGGTTAGGTACAGAATGACTACAGTTATTGTACTCCTGCAGGAGGCAGGTGAAAAGAATTAGGAAATTTCAAGAGGAGTAAATAAGTGTCATTAGAATATTAAGATTTATATGATTTAACTTGAATTTTTCCATGTCCGCTGTGTATATGTGTGTGTATATATACTAATCTATAAATGGCTTTTACAATAAACCAACAGTAATAAAGAAATATAACTTCTGAGCAGTTGGCATTGTCTAGAGAGTCTAAAACCCTCAAAGTTAGTGAGGGTTCAAAATCTCAATCAGATTAGGAAACATTGTGGGGTCGAGTATCTGCTGGTTTCCGTGAGTTCTATCAATCAAATTACTGCTAGTAAAGGCAGGGCACTTGGCAGTATAACGTTTGTGTAGAGAGAGAAAAGGGTCCTTACCATTTGATCTTCAGCCTCACTCGAATAGATTTTTTTTTCCCCAGTGGCTTTTACAGGACCCCTTCCCAAACACTTGAGGCCTGCTGGGCTCTGTTCCCAGTCACTAATCGATTACGCTCGTTTACGCTGCTTTGTCATGCTGACTCATGGGAAATTTTACGTTTGGGATTATGCAAATGAGTTTGGGTGGCAACTTGAAGTGTAACCTCAAATTGGAAAAACCATGCATTTTGGGCACAATTTCCAGATTGAGCCCAAAGTGAAAGCTCGACCCCTGTAACTTCAGTTTCAATGCCATATATATTGGATTTGTATAAAATGATGCTTGCTTAGGGATTACATTTAAGACTACAAAGTGGAGTTTAAATGAATCTTTATAAACGCTTGATAATTAGGTTTTTCAGCCTTGAGATTTATTCCCAAATACTTAATATCCTACCAGAAGATCATAATAAGTCAGAGGATAAACTGTTATGAGCTATGTTGGAGATAAGATCAGAGCTGCTAATTTAGTGATTTGAATAAATCAAATTCCATTTTTATTAAATGGTATTCTGGAATTTTTACAAGTGTTTTGGGAATTGAATTCCATGATGCTGTACCTCACAGGAGACTATAGAGAAGAATAAGGGATCTGGAATTATGGGAAGGGTAGCAAATTGGAGTAAAAACTGGGAAGAAGACGAGAGTGGGAATTAAGGGCAGTATCTCCGTCCCTCTGCCAATGATGGGTTCTATTTAGGGGCCACTTTTGTCCACTGTGTACATCAATGATTTGGATATAGGGATAGCGGGAGTGGTGTCCAAATTTGCAAATCGTACTAAAATAGGAGGCATAGTAAATAATTCTGAAGCTGCAAGGGGGATAATGATAAGGCGGTGCAGTTGACAAATAATTGGCAGATGGAAATCCATGTCAGTAAATCTGAGGTGGTACATTTTGAATTAAAAAAAATACTGAATTGGCTAATGTGGAAGAGCAGCAGGATTTGAGGGTTTAGGTTCACGACTTTAAAAGCAGCATCTCAAGTGGTGAAAGCTGTTTAAAAAGAAAAATCTACTAGAAAACTTGATTTTATAGCAAGAGTCTTGTGATGTAGAAGTCAAGATGCAATAGTCAATTTATTTAACAGCTCAGTAAGACCAGTGTTGGCATGCTGGGTGCAGTTTTGGGTTCCAGACTATAGGAAAGATGTTGAGGCAACAGAGAGGGTACAGTGCAGATCCACCAGGATTCTGGCTTGGTATGAGGAAATATAAATCTGCAGACCAACTTGAAAAATTGTGGCTGTTTCCAGTGGTTGAGAGGTCTAGAATGAGAGGAAATATAAAAATTAAATTTGGGATCGAGAGCAGGAGACTTTTTTTTACATAGAGGGTGGTGAGGCTGTGGAATTTACTATGAGTTTGTGATTAAAGTGGAGACCAGTATCGATATTTAAGAGCGTGTTACATAAGATGGTCGAAGAATGAGGAGATAGAATATGGGAACAGGACAGGTACGTGGGATTAAGGCTACTGCTTGTGTGGGCTGGTTGGACTGAGCTGCCTTGTGCCATGTTGTCACTTCTATGTAATTATTCTGTGACCACTATAAATGAGCGGCATTTGTATTATGACTAATAGAAAACGCTGATGTGTTTCAAAGCTGAGAATGCGCAGCAAGTTGGGAGTTAGATATTTGGGCCCATATTTTCCGACCCGTACGGGTGCGTACGAGCCCGT
Source organism: Somniosus microcephalus (assembly GCF_052327205.1). NCBI lineage: Eukaryota > Metazoa > Chordata > Chondrichthyes > Squaliformes > Somniosidae > Somniosus > Somniosus microcephalus. The sequence continues at coordinate 72,563,435 of NC_141002.1, forward strand.
AGGGGCCGTGCAAGTTTGGGGTTCGGGCGTGCAAAGCGCATGCGCTGAAACCCAGAACTTGACATCTCAAGAATTCTCTTGACAGATCCAACGCATGCCCAAGAAAAGTGCCTGTGTGGGTGGAGAGTTGCGCTATTTGCTTAACCTCTGCCCGCTGAAAGGCCATAGAATTCGCAAGGCCTGCTTTTACCAGCATAAGAGTTTAGAAAATAGAAAAATAAGATTTTATCACTCACTTATAAACTTACCTTATTGGACAGAGTTTTTAATTTATATTAAGCCCCGTTAAAACATTTTTTAAAAATTAAATTTTTGTTCCACATTTAATTAAATGTCATTTTAATTAATTTTATATATGTAATGGTTTTTATTTATTTATTTCAGTGTGTTGGTGCATTTTTGTAGTCATCACCATTCATACTTTTGATAGTTTTGCCCCTACAGACCTGTCAAAGTATGAAGGGAGATTTCCTCCTTCCATTAGTTGAGCTGGCCCACGTGATCCCAGGGGCGCTTGTGAACCGCATGCACCCCTGGGATACGTGGGCCTCTGCGCATTTCCAAGAGGAGAGGTCCAGGAGCGGAAGCCTCGAGATCTCTGGGACCAGCAGGTAGGTTCGTAGATTTTTTTTTTTGCTGATCAGATGCATCCGCCCGCAGGAAGCCTCCGATCGGAAATTCAGGGTTTAGCAGAACTGGGTATGTGGGGTTCAGCTGCACTGGGGGCTAAACCCAGTGGCACCGCTTTGAGACACTGGTGATGATTCTGCACTTTAGTAGCACTGGGGAGGGGTGTACTTGGGCTTTTGCAGAGTTGTGATGGGTGCCCTGGAATTTCACAACCCTTTAGTGGGCTGTTGGTGTTTGCAAATCCTTGGCTCATAGTGGGGGAATGGGTGGGGATTACTGGGCAGTGCCTGTTTCAAGTCTGTTGTGCGTGAACAGCTGCAAATGATTGACGTTATTCAAGTGTTCTAAGTTGCAAATTACTCGAGTGTAATGATGTTGCAACCTTTTATTGTATTGAAGTCTTATTACTAATCTCATGTTATTTCAGGATGTTTCCTTGCTCTGCTGAAGAACAATTGCAGTCTGTAGAACAACTTAAACCATGATGGGGTGAATTCTGTTGAACAACTACATTTCAATCTTAGACCAATGCTATAAAGAATGTAGCTATGCTGCTGTCCTCGCTCTCAATTTTTATTCTTTCATTTTAAAGCTGATTAGTTTTTCCCACTCATAAGATTTCCACACATTCCTCAGATAAGGCAGTCGGAAAATCTGCTCCCAGGCCTCCAGACGATATTGTTGTAGAGTTGGCATCTCTGAGCTAAATGAGTGGCCCCAGGCAAGTCAGCTGCCAATGTTTCCTTCCCTCACTACATGGAATCTTCTGATCTCGCTGCTGTGTGGAAACCTGAATATGAAACTAATTCCAAATACAGCATGTTGAACTGCACCATCACTCTGGCAACTTGCACAATTTTTTGCATTTATTCAGGGCTATGTTATGTCACAATAACATGTATCTTATTAACGCATTGTGGCGGGAATGGTAGCATAGTGGAAATGTCACTGGGCTAGTAATCCAGAGGCCTGGACTGATGATGAGTTCAAATCCCACTGTGGCAGCTGAGGAATTTAAATTCAGTGAATTAAATAAACCTGGAATAAAAAGCTAGTATCAGTAATGGTGACCGTGAAACCATCGGATTGTCGTAAAAACCCATCTGGTTCACTAATGTCTTTTAGGATGTCCTTTAGGGAAGGAAATCTGTCGTCCTTACCTGGTCTGGCCTGTATTTGACTCCAGACCCACAGCAATGTGCTTGACTCTTAACCGCCCTCTGAAATGGCCTAGCAAGCCACTCAGTTGTAACAAAGCACAATAATAAGAATGAAACCAGATGGACCACCCGGCATTGAGCACGGCACCGACTATGGACACGGCAATGGCACATCCAGCCCAGTCGACCCTGCAAAGTCCTCCTCACCAACATCTGGGGACTTGTGTCAAAATTGGGAGAGCTGTTCCACAGACTAGTCAAGCAACAGCCTGACAGTCATACTCACAGAATCATACCTTTCAGCCAATGTCCCAAACTCCTTCATCACCATCCCTGGGATGGTGGCACAGTGGTATACAGTCAGGAAGGAGTGGCCCTGGGAGTCCTCAACATTGACTCCAGACACCATGAAGTCTCATGGCTTCAAGTCAAGCATGGGCAAGGAAACCTCCTGCTGATTGCCACCTACTGCCCTCCCTCAGCTGATGAATCAGTACTCCTCCATGTTGAACACCACTTGGAAGAAGCACTGAGAGTAACAAAGGCACAGAATGTACTCTGGGTGGGGGACTTCAATGTCCATCACCAAGAGTGGCTCGGTAACGCTACAGCTGGCCGAGTCCTGAAGGACATAGCTGCCAGTCTGGGCCTACGACAGGTGGTGAGAGAACCAACATGAGGGAAAAACCTACTTGACCTCGTCCTCACCAATCCACCTGTCGCAGATGCATCTGTCCATGTACAGTATTGGCAGCTGTGACCACTCATTGTGGAGGCGAAGTCCCGTCTTCACACTGAGGATACCCTCCATCGTGTTGTATGGCACTACCACTGTGCTAAATGGGATAGATTCAGAACAGATCTAGCAGCTCAAAACTGGGCATCCAAGAGGCACTGTGGACCATCAGCAGCAGCAGAATTGTATTCCACAACGGTCTGTAACCTCATGGCCCAGCATATCCCTCAGTCTACCATTACCACCAAACCAGGGGACCAACCCTGGTTCAATAAGGAGTGTAGAAAAGCATGCCAGGAGCAGCACCAGGCATACCTAAAAATGAGGTGCCAACCTGGGGAAGCTGCAAAACAGGACTACATGCATGCTCGGAAGCGGCATGCTATAGACAGGGCTAAGTGATCCCACAATCAATGGATCAGATCAAAGCTCTGCAGTCCTGCCACATCCAGTCGTGAATGGTGGTGGACCATTAAACAACTAACGGGAGGAGGAGGCTCCATGAATATCCCCATCCTCAATGATGGTGGAGCCCAGCACATGAGTGCAAAAGACAAGGCTGAAGTGTTTGCAACCATCTTCAGTTAGAAGTGCAGAGTGGATGATCCATATCGGCCTCCTCCTGAGGTCCCCACCATCACAAAAGCCAGTCTTCAGCCAATTCGATTCATTCCACGTGATATCAAGAAACGGCTGAGCGCACTGGATACAGCAAAGGCTATGGGCCCCGCCAACATCCTGGCTATCGTGCTGAAGACTTGTGCTCCAGAACTAGCTGTGCCTCTAGCCAAGCTGTTCCAGTACAGCTACAACACTGGCATCTATCTGACAATGTGGAAAACTGCCCAGGTATGTCCTGTCCACAAAAAGCAGGACAAATCCAAACCGTCCAATTACTGTCCCATCAGCCTACCCTCCATCATCAGCAAAGTGATGGAAGGTGTCATCAACCGTGCTATCAAGCGGCACTTACCAATAACCTGCTCACTGATGCCCAGTTTGGGTTCCGCCAAGACCACTCTGCTCCCAACCTCATTACAGCCTTGGTCCAAACATGGACAAAGGAGCTGAATTCCAGAGGTGAGGTGAGAGTGACTGCCCTTGACATCAAGGCAGCATTTGACCTAGTGTGGCATCAAGGAGCCCTAGTAAAACTGAAGTCCATGGGATGGGGGGGAAACTCTCCACTGGCTGGAGTCATACCTAGCACAAAGGAAGATGGTTGTGGTGGTTGAAGGTTAATCATTACCGCCTCAGGACGTCGCTGCAAGAGTTCTGAGGGCAGTGTCCTAGGCCCAACCATCTTCAGCTGCTTCAACAATGACCTTCCCTCCAACATAAGGTCAGATATGGGGATGTTTGCTGATGACTGCACAGTGTTCAGTGCCATTCACAACTCCTCAGATAATGAAGTAGTCCATGGCCGCATGCAATAAGACCTGGATGACATTCAGGCTTGGGCTGATAAGTGGCAGGTAACATTCGCGCCACAGAAGTGCCAGGCAATGACTATCTCCAACAAGCGAGAGTCCAACCACCGCCCCTTGACATTCAATGGCATTACCTTCGCCGAATCCTCCACCATCAACATCCTGGGGGTCACCATTGACCAGAAACTTAACTGGACCAGCCTCATAAATACTGTGGCAACAAGAGCAGGTCAGAGGCTAGGTATTCTGCGGCGAGTGTCTCACTTTCTGACTCCCCAAGGCCTTTCCACTATCTACAAGGCACAAGTAAAGAGTGTGATGGAATACTCTCCACTTGCTTGGATGAGTGCTGCTCCAACAACACTCAAGAAGCTCAACACCATCAAGGACAAAGCAGCCCACTTGATTGGCACCTCATCCACCACCTTAAACATTCACTTCCCTCCACCACCAGTGTACCATGGATGCAGTGTGTACAATCTACAAGATGCACTGCAGCAACCCGCCAAGGCTTCTTCGGCAGCACACCTCAAACCCGCGACCTCTTCCGCCTAGAAGGACAAGGGCAGCAGGTGCATGGGAACACCATCACCTCCAAGTTCCCCTCCAAGTCACACGCCATCCTGACTTAGAAGTATATCGCCGATCGTTCATAGTCGCTGGGTCAAAACCCTGGAACTCTCTCTACCTAACAGCACTGGGAGTACTGTCACCACATGGACTGCAGCGGTTCAAGAAGGCGGCTCACCACCACCTTCTCAAGGGCAACTAGGGATGGGCAATAAATGCTGGCATTGCCAGCGATGCCCACATTCCATAAACAAATGAAAAAAATGCTTGGCTTCTTGGGACACTGGTTCATAATGTATTACATTTAAAAAAAAAAACAAAACAATAGTTGTTTATACAGCCAATGTTCTTGATTTTAGCCTAGCAATCTATGGAAGCTTTTTGTAAGGTTGGGAGGAGGCAGATTACCCACTTAGCTAAATATAAGTAACTTAATTTTTTTTGATCAGTTGTCAGTCTGCCATATTGCTCCCTCTACAACTCATTCTGCGCATATCCCAGACTAAAGTTTATTGGTAAATCACATTACAGGGTGCTGACTTTTGTACCTGATGCTGAACTTGAGTGAACATGGCAAAAGCCAGACCCAGATTTTTAACCTCTTGGTATGCAATATTTAGTCTTACAATCATTCTTGTATGTAGATGGGTGGAAGAGGTAGGTGAACGTTTTTGGTTGACTGATTAATCCAGATAGCGGTCAACATATGACTTATTACACAGTTGTGAAATCATATGCACTACAGAGCTGAAAGAGATTGTGATTAGCAAAGTAAATAGAGGTGAGATTGTAAATTGGGAGAGAGTGGTAAAATATAAAAAATCAAGCTTTCCTGAGCAGCCCTTCCAAATAGTGTAGATTATGTTCTTTTTTCAGGGATCAGTCAGTATCTTGGTATTTATTCCTATTGAAAGCCACATGAACCTTAAGAGTCTGGCCTGAGGCATGTTGCCATGAATAGGATGCCACCTTAATAATTGTCTTTAAGGTTTAGACGTGGCGATCTTATCGAAACATATAAGATTGTGAGGGGGCTTGATCGGGTGGATGCGTTGAGGATGTTTCCACTGATGGGTGAGACTAGAACTAGGGGGCATAATCTTAGAATAAGGGGCTGCCCTTTCAAAACTGAGATGAGGACAAACTTCTTTACTCAGAAGGTTGTAAATCTATGGAATTTGCTACCAGCTGTGGAAGCTGCGACATTAAATAAATTTAAAACGGAGATGGACAGTTTCCTAGCTGATATGGGAAATTAGGGGTTACGGGGAGCGGACGGGGAGCGGGCAGGGAAGTGGGCGTGAGTCTAGGTTCGGATCAGCCATGATCCTATTGAATGGCGGAGCAGGCCCGAGGCTCCTACTTCTTATGTTCTTATGTGGTGTCTGACCAAACCTAAATACCAGTAGGCAGCTGTCATTTTCTAATGTAATCGACAAACATTTGACAATATATCATGTCAGCTGTTTTCCAACTCTCTCTCAGAAAAAGAACATCAGCAAAGCAACATTAGTGTAGTGTGTTGTGGGGAAACCATTATGCTGTTGGAAATACGCAAGACTCAGAGTGCCGTAAAGAAAGAACCTCGGGACGTCCCAAAACACTTCACTGCCAAATAAGTCCTTTTTGAATTGTAGTCGCTGTTGTAAGGTACGGAAACGAGGCATCGAACGCTATATGACCAGGTAATTTTCTTTTGGTGGTGTTGGTTGAGGGATTATTGTTGGCTAGAATAGCTCCCTGCTCTTCTGCGAGAAGTGCCATGGGTTCTTTTACATCCAACTGAGGACAGAGGAGATTTGTTGGAGGTGTTTAAAATCATGAAGGGTTTAGATAGCATAAATAAAGAGAAACTGTTTCCAATGGCTGTAGGATCCATAACGAGAGGCCACAGATTTAAGGTGATTGGCAAATGAATCACAGGTGACCTGAGGAAAAACTTTTTTACGCAACGAGTGGTCAGGATTTGGAATGCACTACCTGTTAGGGTGGTGGGTACAGGTTCAATAGTAGCCTTCAAAAGGGAATTGGATAAATACTTGAAGGAGAAAAAAATTGCAGGAATATTGGGAAAGAGCGGGGGAATGGGACTAGCTAGATTGTTCTTTGAGAAAGCTGGCACAGACTCGATGGGCCGAATGGCCCCCTTTTTTGTTGTACTATTCAATGATTCTAAGATGGGGCATTAGTTTAATCATACAAATAGCAGCTCGAACAAGCGCCACTCCTTCAGTGCTGAAGTGTCAACCTAGATTATGTGCTCCAATCTCTGGAATTGAGCTTGAACTCACCACCTTCTGATTTAGAAGAAAGAGTTTCTACCACTGAGCCAAGTCTGATGGTGTTGGCTTCATCCTTAAGACCACAGGCACCAGAATCTACATCGTTGTAACTTTCATAAGATGTTACAGCTTTAGGTGTCTCTCTCAATTTTGCAGGTTGGTGTCACTAAGACTTGAGACACTGCAAGATTTAAGCCTGTGTCCCTAAATTCATGAATGTTTTGATTACCTGATGCTCTGTCATAATAGATGGTGCTTAAAACAACTGTACTGCAATGCAGACATCCACACATGGTTAAAGTCTAAGGAAGCTACCATGATTTACTCAGTAATTCTGTAATGATATTCTTTAGAAATGCAAATACTGTAACAAGGTTATATGGCCTATATTTCACTGGAGACAGCAATTGTGTGTGTCCTAAAACTGCAGTACATTAGTTTTCAGTTGTCTGCATAGAAGTGTATGACGTTGTCTGTATCTCGATAGAAAATGAGGCTGCAGTTGCAGTAATATTGGGTGAATACCAAGTCCTGAATCTGGAAATGTAGACTGGAGACGAGCAGCTGCTGTAGTAACTCCAGTAACTCATTTGTATAATAAAACTGTTTAGTTTGTATTTGTATGTGTCTGTGCTTCCCTCTTCTGGAATCATGGTCTCATGCTGGGGTATGGTTCGACAGCTGCCAGCAAATAACATGCCTAAGTGGCTATTCTTCATAGCCCCCTGGATGGCGAATTTGGAAGGCCATTCATTTATGGGAAGCATCGTCTCTGCGCCTGATCCTGTTCTCACCTGACGTCCATCAACACTTTCCAGCAGGCAGCCCTGTGCAGCAATCAAGACTGAACCCCGGCTAATACATTTTTATTCTCCCAGAGCCCTTTAAGCCAAGTGTAGCACTCCCAATCTCTCCAATTATGAGCAAGCATTCCTAGTTTGCAGTGGATCTGTTGCGTACTCTACCTGCCGTTTTATGATTTATCAACATGATTTGTAAAAAAAAAATAAACCTCTCATTATACTCAGCTTTGAGAAGTAGGAAGTAGAAAATTTCAATTAAAAAAGAAATCAAAAATCACAGGAGTAAAAGTAAAGTTTTTGTGTAATCTCCTGCATTTGAGATGGACTGCTTCAACTGAGATTCACTTTACTGAATCATGAACAGGATATTAGAATCTGAAATAAAAACAGAAAATTCTGGAAAAACTCAACAGGGGAGAGAGAAACTACATTAAGATTTCCAGTCGATGATCTTTTGTCAGAAGTGATGTTCTGACGAAAGGTCATCCAGCATTTCCAGCATTTTCTGTGTTTATTTCAGATTTCCAGCATTTGAAATACTTTGCTTCAGAATCTGAGGTTTTGGTGACCAGTGGGTGGACTAGAATGCTTTTCTATTTCAGAAGAAAAAGTTTAAGGCTCAATTATCACTCCTTGAGATGCTGCCAATGGTGAAGTGGTTGCTCAGCTAGCTGGGTGAGGTTATTCCATCAGTATCTGAGCCATATAGACCAGGAACATCCCAGGTTTGATTCCTGGTCTGTCCTGTATTAAGCTGTGGATTGTGAACGGAATTCATAGGGCAGACAGAGAGAAACTTTTTCTGCTGGTGGGGGGAGTCTAGGACAAGGGGACATAACATTAAAATCAGCGCCAGGCTACTCGGGGGAGACGCTTCTTCAGGCAAAAGGTGGTAGAAGTGTGGAACCCCCCCCCCCCCCCCCTGCAAAAAGAAATAGATGCTAGCTCAAGTAATCATTTTAAATCTGAGATCGCTAACCAAGGGTATTAAGGAATAAGGAGCCAAGGCATGCGGATAGAGTTGAGATACAGCTCGGCCCTGATCTCATTGAATGGCGGAACAGTCATGAGGGGCTAAAGGGCCTGTTCCTATGCTCCGCACCCCTTGCTTAAGGAAGGGAAATTGCTCCGTTCCTGCTCCGGACCATTATCCAGCAACCCCTGCTGGAAGCGTATGGATGTGGATGCTGGCTGAGGACAGGATTGGGCTCGGCCGTGACTTTTCTCCCCGTCCCCCAATCCCTGGACTGATAAATATGTTAATAGCCACCTGGAGATCTGAAAAGGCCAGTCAGCACCCGTGGAATCACAAGAACTCAGTCTTCAAGAGACGAGGGTGAATAATTTGGGGGGGGGGGTGTGGAAAGAGAGGGGAAAAAATCTATTGTGTATGCCACTCTGGAAAAATAAACACACTTCCATATGCCTCAATGGTTTTGCAACCTGCGCTGCTGGTGATCCTAAATTTAAAATGTAAATTTTGCTGATGTTGCTGCTGTGATTCACTCACCTCAGTATGAATCTGAAGAATCAATGTCATGTTGAAGTATAAATTATATACTGAAATAATAGGAAACTGGTAATGTTTGCAACAGCCTCCTTTTTCTAAGGGTATCAGTTAAGTATGTTTTAGAAGAATGTTATTTATTCAGGTATACTGCACGTCCACAGATTGACAATCAATAAATAATTGACAACATTACACACAAAACAATTGTTTCACTTAACACTTAAACGCTTGGCAGAGGCCCTGTACAGTCGTAATCCAACTTGTGGTTCTTCCTAAGGTAGTTTACCCTCCAGTGAATTTACACCTTCCGCCCCCCCCCCCCTCTCCTTTTTCCCTTTAGGGTTAGGAGGTAATGATAGTTGGCATGCTTAGAGGCACATTGTGGCTTGGTGAGGATGCCCCTTCTGATTTCCCCCCCCCCCCCCCCCCCCCTTACCCCTCAGTTTGTTGGTGAATTTCTGGCTCCGACCAGTGGCGTGTGGGCTATTTATTCACTCTGTGAAATTTTTCATTGTTCTGCCTGGAGTTCTGCCATGCTGGCTGGATTCACTTCATTTTGAAAGTGCCCCTTATTTTTGCAATTGCGCGGGAGGGATATTTTTTTTTTCATGCAAATCTCAGCACTATTGCAGAAGGTTGTCCCAGACCTGTGTTCCGCCTTACAGAAGCAAATGTAACTTGTTAAAATTGAAATGGGTTGAAATCTTTCAATAAAATATGTATATCTCATACATAAGTAATTGTATTCGCTGTTGGAATGAATTATTTAATATGATATTTGTCAGGATATAGATGCAGAATATTGATCTGATGTAATCAGTAATATTTCAATAACCAATGGAGAATAACTGGTAAGCATCTCATAACCTGGGTTATCTTTCTGAAGCTAAAAATACTAAAAGTATAGTTCTATCATCTGCCTTTATTATTGTCATTAAAAAGGTTTTTTTATTGAAAATTGTGGATTGTATTGCCTCATGATGCCATCTGGATGGATTGGCTATTTCCATGCAGTCATTTATACAAATTGCTTGAAATCCATTATGTGATGTTATACACTCTGGGATCACTGGGGTCTCAGGCATTCACTTAGCATTAATATCTGTAAGGACAAGATGGTAGAATCCTTCTGCACTGATCACAATGATCATCTCATAAGAACTGGAACTCGGCAAGTTTATCAAGTACTATTCCGCAATGGATTGACAGAAGTGCAATTAATAACAATGTTTTTAAAATTAGCTTCTGTGCAGTAGTTTCATGCATTAATGTGTTAATACATTCTTATAGTCACTGTGTACTTGCATTTTTCAACATGTCTACTTCTCACGAAGCTCATTACTTACCAGCTATTGCCTCCTGATCTCCATTTCATTCTGCTATCATTGAATCTGACCAGCAACTTTTTCCTATGACGATTCTGACATAAAATCACTTGCCTTTCCCCTACTGTACTACCAGACTTCCAGATTCTCGAGTTCTGTCTGTGATGATAATGGGGTTACATTTTAAGGATTTTTTTTTGTTGCACTGTCTTCTCTCCTGATGGTCTAACAGCTGTTCCCATAAGTGGATCTTTGTCCCCTAGGACCTAGAACCCTGTACCTTTTTTTAAAATTTACTTTTCCCCTGTTGAGGTGAGTGTCATAAATCGCAACTTCTACAAGAAGTAATTCAGGAAGTACTACTGAACAGCCAGCTGAGGGCGCCGTCCGAGGAGTATAAATACTCAGGCGTGGGCCCAACTTGGCAGAGACAGTCTGGAAACCGGAAGCTCGTGACTACTAACTAGACCTCATGTTTTGTTACAAGTTGATTTAAAGCCTTGCATTATGTACAACCAAGTGCGTAGTGAGTCTTTATTACGTCAGTGAGTATATGAGGGCTACAACTATTCCACATGCAGTAATCTGGGGACCAGTTTATCATTACACTACCCAATTTTCATTGAAATGACAGATATTGCCATACAATCCAGGGGTTTACAGGCAATGTCACTAAAAGCTTTATTATTTAAATAATAAAATGAGGCACAGCAGATGGAAAATATGAGGTGTACCATAGACATTTATAACATGTATAAATAGAATGAGAATGTCTAATAGGATAATTCCATTAAGTGCAACTTCAGATTTAGTTGGTGTCTCTGACCATTTGACGAACCTCTTGATTTTGTACTATGATTCCTGTCTCCACTTTAGCACAAAATAATCCAGAATCCTACTGGATAACCAATGTTTGATGGGGAAATTTGTCTTTTGCATTTATACAAGTACAAAAGAAATGTGCAATTCTGTCTGGGATACAACAAAACTATCTGGATGTCCAATTAAAAGGTTCACAAAATAGGTTTGGATGACAAAAGGTCTTCTGATCCCATTTAAGGTGCTTTTTTAAAATTCGCTTATGGGATCTGGGCGTCGCTGGCATTGCCAGCATTTATTGCCCATCCCCTTGAGAAGGTGGTGGTGAGCCGCCGCCTTGAATCGCTGCAGTCCATGTGATGAAGGTACTCACACAAGTGCTGTTAGGGAGGGAGTTCCAGGATTTTGACCCAGCGACTATGAAGGATTGGTGATATACTCCTAAGCCAGGATGGCATGTGACTTGGAGGAGAACTTGGAGGTGGTGGTGTTCCCATGTGCCGGCTGCCCTTGTCCTTCTAGGTGGAAGAGGTCGCGGGTTTGGGAGGTGCTGCTGAAGAAGCCTTGGCGAGTTGCTGCAGTGCATCTTGTAGATGGTACACACTGTGGTGGAGGGAGTGGATGTTTAAGGTGGTGGATGGGGTGCCAATCAAGCGGGCTGCTTTGTCCTGGATGGTGCCGAGCTTCTTGAATGTTGTTGGAGCTGCACTCATCCAGGCAAGTGGAGAGTATTCCATCACACTCCTTACTTGTGCCTTGTAGATGGTAGAAAGACTTTGGGGAGTCAGGAGGTGAGACGCTTGCCGCAGAATACCCAGCCTCTGACCTGCTCTTGTTGCCACAGTATTTGCCTACTATCTTTATTCTTGCTGCAGATCAGTTTGGATTTCACATCAATGCTAAAGTAGGTGTGCAAGCAGGGTTGATGGCAGGTCGAAGCAATCTCCAGATTCGACTGTGTAACTGCAGCACTTGGATGCTTTTAGACCCGAATTGCAGATCTCGCCGCCGTGTGAACATGAACTGCTGCAGCTCAGATCCCGAAGGGCAAAGTTTAGCAGCACCAAGCGGATTTTTTTTTGAATATGAAGAATCATTCCCCACTTGGTTGTCCCTCTTGGGGTTAAAGTTAAAAATAATTTAAAGGTGAAAAACATTGAGCTGTTTTGTTTGCACGTGTTGTGACATGAAGACATTAGGGTAGAATTCCTGCTTTGAGTGCAGTCGGTGATTCCGGCGCAAATTGCATCTATTTATTTCCCCCAAGTTTCTGCTCAAACACATTTGCATATCACCGAATGCAAAATCTGCCATGAACCAATGCAATTGGGCAGCATTTCTTTATAAAAAAAAAAAAAAAAATTTGCTTTAAAAAATATTCCTCGATATACATAAGAGTGTGAACTTGGTAAAGTTTGACTAATACAGCTAAAAATGGGTTTATCACAAAAAAATAAGCATTTTAAACCTGCTGAGTAACCTGATTTTAAATTACTTTAAAAACAAATATACAAATCTATTTTCGAGTTTGATTTGGAGTACAGCAGTCAGTTCTTTGGCAAATTCATTAAAAAATCATTCAAAACTTACCTATTGGTGTCCTTGAGCCCAAAAGATCCAGCTTAATTTTTGGCACTTCTGCGAAGGCCTGCAAACGAGCGCAATTAGCAGAAACTCCCAATGGTGATTAATTCAATCTGGGGGTGTGGCTTGCTTCTAGCGTGATGTTTTTCAAACTGGCACAAAAAATCGTGGAAACTTGAGTTGCGCTGAACGCAATTTGCCCTTAAAGTTCTGTGATCTTTTGTGCCGGTTACGCAGATATTGGTGCAATCTCACGTGGGGGGGGGGGAAACCCAGTGCGTTTGAGTGGAAACTCCAGGCCATTACCATCAAAGGAATCTGCACCAGCTCAGATTTTGGTTTGGAGCTGTCTGTGTGAAGGGATCCTCCAAATTCAGAAACTTCTGAATTTCATCAATGGTGTGTGAATGCACCGTTAATCTCATCCTTCCAGCATACCAACCCTATTTTTCCCATCACCACATGTTCCTGCCCTATGTTCTGGCTTCTACCTTGTTCTGTCGGCTCATTCCACCTGTGTGTGCCAACACTTCCTGACTTCTGGCCTACTTTTGGTTTTCACACCTCCTGAATCTAGGCCCTCTTGTCCAAGTGCTTTGGCCTATTTGAGAGTATTGTTTTGGGTTTGCATTATCTATCCACTAAAGTGTTTTATAAAGCTCTTGATTAGTACAATTTATTCACAACGGAGCAAATGTCACGGGGAAACCCCTGCTATTTAGATCAATGAGACCATCTGCAATTAAATTCAGCAAACTAACCTGATCTAAAATAATCTTCGTTCATTAAGGTGAAGAAAACCAAGTTTATGCATCAGTCAAAGGTGAAAATGTCAGGGTCTGGAACAGTCCATCACAAAAGGTAAAGCCATACAAAAATCTAATTTTTATAACTTTTGTATATTTACAAGCTCCCTTTTCAATTCTTGCCAAAGTAATCCTGTACTGAATATAATCGATCTTAACAAAAATGATATACTTTCATTGTGCTAATTGTCTGCGTTTGGTGCAAACAACTCGCTTTTTGACAACCGTCCAACACATGCAATGTCCAAGCTTGTACAGACATGGTAAGTCACGAACATTGCAGAGAAGGAGTCAGCTGGAAGCCACTGGACCAGTGGAGTGGACGGGAGTTAGCAGATACAGTACAAGAACAGTTCCCGTATAACTCTTCCACATGCCATAGGCAAAACAACTGTCTTTCTAAACTAACTCACTTGTACACAAATGACTGCAGTGCTGTAAATTATCCCAAACCATAAAAACATAATATTAAACCACATATAGTAGTGATCACTGTTTTGACTTTGGAGGAGATACATGAATATCCTAAAGGGTGAATTTTCTTAGATATGACTTTATAGTTCACTGCTTTTCTCTCCTATAGATGCATATTAGTTCAGCACAAAAAAAATCCCATTCCAATCAAACATTGCATACATCAAGGCAGGGTTGTCTTCTCTTTATCTCGCTGACCGTGCCAGAATGTGTATTTAAAAAATATACAACTATGTGATTTCTAATTCTCCATCATTATTATTATAGTGATGGAGAATCTGACTGAGGAGGAGAAACTGAATGGAGGAATAGGCAGACACATGGCAGATGAAATTCAATGCAGATAAGTGTGAGGTGATGCATTTTTTAAGGAAGAATGAGGAGAGACAATACAAGTTAAATGGTACAATTTTAAAGGGGGTGCAAGAACAGAGACCTGGGGGTGTTTGTGCACAAATCTTTGAAGGTGGCAGGACCAATTAATGTACAGGAAACTTTCTGATATCCGGGACTGGCGTGATACCGATCTATCAAAAGTTCCAGAGTGATGAGCGGATTATCTACCCAGGCTGTTTTTAACAAAGAAAAATTTTAAAATCAAGAAATGTGCAATATACAGTAATTGGGTACTCAGCTACAGAATGTTGTGTTAAATGGATGGTGAAAGATGCTTGATTTACAGTACTGCCAGTTGATGGTAATCCATAACTCTAAGTTTTGTTTTACTGTTAAGTAATTAAACGACTACAGTAAAACAAAACTTATAAACGACTGTGCAGTGCACCAAAACTTAAACGACTGTACAGTATAAAGTACTGTACGGTGGTTGACTGTACACTTATTCCAAGCCAACTGGTTCATCAGGATCATGTACTTCAACAGATTCTTCAGGCACTTCCACTGCTCCAACTCTTTTGGAAGCTTTCTTAAACATGTCCCGGATGTCTGCTTGCTTAGTGGACTCTTGCCTTCTTTGTAGAAAGGTGGAATGCAGAATATGGAGCTGCATAACTTCTTGGGCAGAATAGCAAGAACGCCTTTCAGCAAATTTCATGAATGAAGCAAGATCTGCTGCAGCTTTAGCCCAAGAAATCTTGTTCACTTCAGAAATCTCATCGTCTTCATTTTCCATCACACTTTTCTTTCCTTGGATTCAAAACAGTCTCCATTATTTCATCATCACTTAGCAAATGCACAACAGCAACTTCTCTACCTGCATCAACCCACTGCTCAATATCACTTTCACTGAGGTGATGTAGAGGGTTTGCTGGGCCTACATCTTTCACCATGTCAGCCATTTCCATTACTGCAGTCTTCCGCGGACGAAGATTGAACCCACGAAATTCCTCCTCTGAAGAAGAACCTTCAGCAAACATTACAGAAGGCCACAATTTGCGCCAGGCTTGTCTCAAAGTGTGACCTTTCACCAATTTCCAGGAACATGCAACATTAAAGATGGCATCTTTAAGATTGTATTCCTTCTGAAATGCCTGAATACCTGTCTTGTCATCTTGGCTTATCAGTTTACGTAGGAAGTCTTTCTTGTAATGACACTTGAGATTTTGGATAACGCCCTGGTCCATGGGTTGTATGAGAGAAGTTACATTTGGTGGCAAATAAATGCTGAAAATATTTCCAGAAACCAACTCTGATTCATGTGGATGGGCTCTACAATTATCCAGCAATAAAATGCATTTGCTATCTTCAGGTTTCCTTATTCTATGGAAATGTTCCCTCACAGATGGAGCAAAAGTAAGATGGAACCAATTTGAAAAGATTTCCTTATCCATCCAAGCATTTGCTTGAGCTTTGTACTCAACAGGTAAGTGCCTCACATTTTTAAATGCACGGAGATTTTTATACTTCCCAATGACGAGAAGTTTAACCCGGTGTGATCCAGCAGCGTTCGCACATGTTAGCACAGTTACACTATCTTTTTATTTTTCTTGTAACCTGAAGCATTAGCCTCACTAGCCCCAGCAAGTGTTGATTCTGGCAAAAACCTCCAAAATAAGCCAGTTTCATCGGCATTGTATAGCTGTGCTGGTGACAAATCATGTTGCTGCACAATCCAATTGAAATAATCGCAGTATTCTTCTGCGGCGTCGTGATCAGATGATTTCTTCTCCCCGCAAACATCGAGTCGTCGTATCCCATGCCGTGCCTTGAAGCACGATCGCCATCCATCAGAGAAAGCACACTTGTCAGTGAGCTCCATCTTTGCGTAAAAATCCTTCGCTTTTTCGATTAGCATAGGCACGGAAATCGGAACACCCTCTGAACGCTTCAGAGCAAACCACTCATAAAGCACGGTATCCAGCTCTTCAAGCTTAGGCTTACGAAGCATGCGCCGTTTCTCTACACTCTTGGATGTCTCCGAGCTTGCATAAAACTTGAGCAGCTTATCCTTCTGTGCTTTGATGTCGTACATTGTTGACGAACCGATTTTGAATTCTTTCATAATGTGCATACGCTTCGCTCCCATTTCTAGTCGTTTGCATATATCAATTTTCTGTTTTAAAGTTAACACCACTCTCTTCCTTTCGGTTGGATCAACTTTTGGGATTTCCCTAATGCAGTCCAATGAGTTGCAGCAGCGTGGGAGATACACAGTACTGTACTGGAACCCCAAAAACTGGCGGATCAGAGGAGGCTACCGGCAGCGTGGGAGACACGCAGTACTGTACTGGAACCCCAAAAAATGGCGGATCAGAAGAGGCTACCGGCAGCGTAGGAGGGTGAGACTCCTGATGCAGGGTTTCTGAGGTGTTCCGACTTCCGCTGGCGCCAAGAGGCCGAGTAGTGGCAGTTTGTAGAACTACCCCCACTGACGAACTCGGCAACCGTTGGAGACTCGGACTCGGAACCGGCAACACTGCTGGTTACTCAGGCGCTGTTTTCGGGGGGTGAATTCTGCCGGTAGAGTGAGGTTTCCGGACATACAACCTCCGGTTAAACCAAAGTTTCCTGTAGTTAATAAAGCAATATGGGATCCTGAGCTTTATAAATAGACGCAGCGTGTACAAAAGCCAGGAATTTATGCTAAACCTATATTAAACACTGGTTTGGCCCCGGCTGGAGTATTGTGTCCAATTCTGGGCACCGCACTTTAGGAAAGATGTGAAAGCTTTGAAGAGGGTATAGAAGAGATTTACTAGAATGGTTCCAGGGATGAGGGATTACAGTTACGTGGATAAACTGGAGAAGCTCGGGTTGTTCTCCTTAGAGCAGAGAAGGCTAAGAGGAGATTTGGTAGTGGTGTTTAAAATCATGAAGGGTTTAGATAGAGTAAATAAAGAGAAACAGTTGCCAATGGCTGAAGGGTCGATAACCAGAGGGCACAGATTTAATGTGATTGGCAAAAGAACCAGAGGCGACATGAGGAAACATTTTTTTACACAGCAAGTTATGATCTGCAATTCACTGCCTGAAAGGGTGGTGGAAACAAATTCACTGGTGGCTTTCTAAAGGGAATTGGATAAATACTCGAAGGAGGAAAAAAATGTAGGTATATGCAGGAAGTGCCAGGGACTGGGACTAACTGGATTGGTCTTTAAAAGGGCTGATGCAGATTGGATAGGCCGAATGACCTCCTTCTGTGCAGTACTACTCTGATTCTAGGAGAAAATTGTACTATTTTAGGGATGTGAAGGATTACACAGTTGCAGATAGATGTAATGACCTCTTCCCAAAGGGATTGGCGGTATTGTAACTGGTGTTTCCATCATACTGCAAGGAGTTATTTGAGTTGGGATATTGTTTCAGGTTTTATTTAAAGTCTACCCAAGGTAGCTGGAATTGGTGAACAGCCACAAGACAGAGTATAGAGACGGGAAGAGCAGCAACAGTATTAACATAATAGGCATCAGCCATATTCAGGTGATCAGTGCAGTTGTTGCTCCACTGTACTATGTAGTACTGCAGGTTAATTGAGACCTTGGTGCAATAGGTTGCAGATGTGCAGAATTTTCCCTTCTGCAATGCAGTGGGTAGTGTGCGACGAAAATTATTACCAAGCATGCAGCAACTCATTTTCCTGGATCCTGCAACACACTCTGTTTACTCCTACAATTCCCTCGACAGGAAATTTGGAATAAACCCAAGTCTTGATAGTTGAGGGTGATGATGGCTACCACCTAAATCTCTGTTTATCATCCTCCAAACCAGTACTGCTTGCAGAAAGGAAAGCTGATCGGGTACATCGCACTATTTCAGAAGAATGTTTAACATGTTACAGGCATGTTCAGCTGCCTTGAGAATTCTGGTATTTTGGTACAATTTAATGCTCAGAATGTCTTAAAGAAAGAAAACTTGCATTTATGGAACACCTTTCATGACCTCGGGACATCCCAGAGCATTTCACAGCCAATGAAGTATGTTTGAGATGCAGTCACTTGAAATGTGGCAACCAATTTACCAAGGTCACATAAACCACAACTAGATAAATGACCGGATAATCTGTTTTAATAATGTTGGTTGAGGAATAACATTTTGGCCAGGACACGGGGAGGACTCTGCTGTTTTTTGAATAGTGCCATGGAATTTGTTTTACATTCACTTGAGAGAGCAGACTGGGCCTTGGTTTAACGTTTCATGTGAAGACAACACCTCCGAGCATTCACTCAGTACTGCATTGAAGTGTCAGCCTTGATTATGTGCAGTGGAGTGGGGTGTGAATCCATGACCTTCTGACTCAGATGTGAGAGTGCTACCACTCGGCTAACTCTCTTGACACTGATCATTCTTCACAGCATCCTACGAATCCCAGAACTTTTCCACTCGCTGCGGGATTCCATTTGTAAACTTGTCATTAACAGATATCAGAGGTACATGTCCCTGCTCCTTCTTTGTAATTAGTTGAGACACCGGTACAGGGCTAAGGCCCACAGTGCAAGATACCATCAAGGTTGAACAGACTACGAGACAAAGCGAGAATAATCGAGAAGTCCGGGCTAGTTGACACTAAACGTGGGTTTTAAAGACATTGTCTTCCTTGCCCCCTTCCCTTCCTCCTACAATCACTGTATGCTTCAAAATGCTGGAAGAATGCGAATAGTGTCAAAAATAAAATGTCCTGAAGGGACATGCCCCCGGACCCTTGAAGAATAAATTTTGCACCACTATAGTGCACTTCTCACCCTTCAAAAATTGCTAAATCCACCTTTTGTGTACTTCAGTTTTTTCCCCTCTGCATTTGATGAAATATTAGATATAGCTGCAGCTTCATTTCATGTCCCGTTGTAACCAGCTCTCTTCATTCTTCATACGTCAGACCATTGAGTTTCAGTTTTCACGTTTATAAAAAAAAACTGAATTGCAGAATGTGATCCCAAAACAGCAATAAAGAAATGAAATCCAATTTGATAAAAAGGAATTTAAATTTCAGTCACTTTGAAGCAGTGGCCTTGGTTGTAGGTCTTTTACTAAGAGTTGTTGTACAGTACAATGCTTTTTGGGTTCTCTGCTTATTTTTGGGGCTGCTTTTTGGCTTTTCTAAGGCTGTTTTGTGAGTTAGCATCTGTGTACCTCAACTACAGTACTACTTGTGGATTCTTAACTAAGTCAAGAATTGTCATGTCATTCATAATAAAGGTTCAAAAGTTCATTTCTGCTATTGATTTGAGATGAGTTGGCACATTCTTAGTCTAGAGTGCCCACGTGGTTGTTCCTTCAGGCCAATAGGACTTTAAGGATGAAGCTATTCTGGTGTGAGTTAAGTGAAATTCAATCTAATTTGTTAATTTGGAAGCAGTATAGCCTAATGGAGAACCATTATCTATATATATAAATAGGTACGTCTGTCTGCCTGTCTGTCATTCTGTCTGTCATCGCCTGTGTGTCTATCGGGCTATGCGCTCGAAAGTTACAGGGCGTACCTACGCGCGCGTTACCTCCAAAGAAAGCTTACGCTTCCGAGACGGTTTTAAGCATATTTACGTTTCGGCCGGGCTAAAATCCCGCCCGCGGTATCCCAAAAACCTTCAACGTTCCACTCATTAGCATCTCATTATCCGCTCATTAGCGACAGTGACCTCGAGCTCGACCAATCGTACGCCGGGTTGCTGGCGTGTGCCGCCGGGCCAATCGGTGCGCGTGTGGCCGGGCCTTATCCTTCTGAACCGAGGTGAGTCGCCGCCATCTTGATTCCAAACTTTTCCTTTCTTTTTCCCGCTTTCTGCGTCTTAAAAAAAAAAATTGCTTTTAAAACACACATTGTTTTAAAAAAAAAAAAAAAAAAATGATTTAGAAAGTAATTAACTTATCTAATCTCATTAATTTTCCTACCTTTCCCCGTTTTTCCAGGTAGGCCTAGAAGCCTCGGCGTCTCCTCCGCACCCACGCCCGAGCTAGGCACCTCCCGGCCCCACTCGAAGGCTGGAGGGCCGAGCCTCAGCCCAGCGCCGCTAGGGTGTGCGCGCAGCAGGAGCTGAGACGCAGCATCTCTCTCTGGCTCGGCCGGGGGGCGGGGCTTGCTGAGCGTCAAGCGTTACCCTGACAACCCCGGCCGGCCGTCTCTCACAGCCGCAATCGGCGGTCTTCACCTCGCGCGCGCAGCAGGAGCAGCTGAGACGCGGCGTGTCTCTCTCTCTGGCTCGGCCCGGGGGCGGGGCTTGGTCAGCGTCACGGTTACCCTGGCAACCGGGCCCGCCAGCCGAGCCAGAGAGAGACGCCGCGTCTCAGCTCCTGCTGCGCGCGCAATCGGCGGCCTTCACGCCGGGGGGGGGGGGGGCCGCGACCCTCGGGCGGGGGTGGGGGCGCGACCTGCGGGGGGGGGGGTGCCCTCCCTCCCTCCCCCCGCCCTCCCTTCCCCCCCGCCCTCCCTTTCCCCCCCCCCGCCCTCCCTTTTCCCCCGCCCTCCCTCCCCTCCCTCCCTTCCCCGCCCTCCCCCCCCCCCCCCCCCTCCCTTCCCCGCCCTCCCCTCCCGCCCTTTCTCCCCAGTCGTGCTCTCTCTTCCAACAACAACATTTCCTCGAAAAAGCCTCGGCACCGCCGGGCACTTCAGCTAGTACACCATATAATGGAGTTAGAGAATTTGTGTAGAGTAAGTACCATTATCCGCACTTTTTCTCTACTCCCACCAGTCTAAACTATTATTTTTGGACACTCAAACTGTGAAGATGAGACTGAGATTGCAGTATTTATTTAATTTTAAACTGTGGGAGAATCCTGGTTTGAGACCTTTTAAAGTATACTTTGTGATGCTATGCACTGATTGTGAATATGTGCAGTTCAGGTAAAGCTGGAAAATCCCAGGAGCATGCCTTGTGCCTTATTTGGTGCTGGGATGATGCTACCCAGCTTTTTGTGATCAGGCTGCACTGGTGTTGCTGGAGGGCCCTCGATGGCAGTGCAGCACAAGCTCATTATAGGGCCATGAACCATGCTGGTGAGACCCGGGCTTCCATAATCTTCATCAGGTTTGCCCCAGAGAAGCAACATGGCCACTTGGCGCCCAGCATTCTGGAAGCTGCTGTAATGCATTGATCCTACATCTATTGACTGGCCACTATTATTTTGCGGAATATCAAGCCGAATTGTAACTAAAGCAAAATATACTGAGGCACATGCCCTCACAAGGGTACAAATATAAAGTATACCTTAGGCACGCTGAAGCAAAGGCATTGCTAATTGGACAGTGTGGGGAAGCCCGACTGTACAGTTAGATAAAGGTATCCAAAATGCTAGCTTGTGTGCTACATGTTGCACAATTTTTCACTCGGAAGAGGAGTTACCAAGTAGCAAGTAAAAGAGGCAGGCCCTAAGGAGGATAATGATCATGAACCTAAGGTTGCAGAGTTGCCTGTTTCACTAGAACAGCTGCCAGGAAGTTACCAAAAATGGTAACGTCCATTAGACATCAATTTTAATTAAGGTGCCCCGTCGTGCCAGTACAAGCAGTTCGGAATCAATGTTCCCAATTAATTGGTCCACCTAATGCCATGCTTGCCATTATGCCACACTTCAGCTGACCTAACATGCATTCATTTCCTGCTACAGTAATCGGCTTCGTTGTGAATTAGCTCCCTGCACAAAGTGGAATTTAAATTCAAATAATTGATTCACCCAATATTTTAAATCTGAGTTTTGTCTAGTAGTAATATTATAAATCCGAGTTCATCTAGTTGTACCTAATCTAGAGTCATAGAGTTATACAGCACAGAAAGAGGCCCTTCGGCCTATCGTGTCCACGCCGGCCATCAAGCCCTGTCTATTCTAACCCCATTTTCCAGCACTTGGTCCGTAGCCTTGTATTTTATGGCATTTCAGGTGCTCATCCAAATGCTTCTTGAATGTTGAGGGTTCCTGCCTCTACCACCCTTTCAGGCAGTGAGTTCCACATTCCAACCACCCTCTGGGTGAAAAAGTTTTTCCTCAAATCCCCTCTAAATCTCCTGCCCCTTAGAATCTAGAGTTTCTTCTAGCTGCTACAGCAGTGGGAGAAGCAAATGAGGTGGCTGGTTAGTGGTTACTGGATCTCAAAGGATGGCTCTTGGGCTGATGGTGGTTGTATATTTCCTCGTGTAGTTTCTTTAAAGTTTATGGTACCATGTCCAAAGCTGTAGTGGCTGGGCCTACCCTCTTTCTACCTTGGCATGGGTCATTTGAGTGGGATAGCTGATGCAGATGTTGCATTGCACTGAGGCAAATCCCCCAGCTCTGCCCCGTCACTGAAAACTCCCTCAGCATGTCCTGTGATCCGCATTGGAGTCGATCAGAAGCTGTAATGCGGAAATTTTGAAGTCTTGTATTGGTGCTATTCAGCCGATTCCATATCATGGTAATAGTAGACAGAATAGACGCATGGACATTGGAACCCAAGATCTCCATAGCATCAGCTATGCATCAAACCTCTGACTGAGCTGGCCTCCTGCTGCCATTTCCACTTGCTCCTCCTCACTTGTGCTTGGTATTTTACTTAGCCTTCAAAGTATAACTCTCGACTCTTCCCCCCCCCCCCCCCCAGAGTGGATTTCCCAGTGCTGGTGCCTGTTGCAGGTGGGGGAAGTGATACTGTCGTCAGATGGTTGACTTGGCTTCTTTGCAAGAATGGCTGCTACCGTGTGCCCTTGAGGACACTTGTAGTAACAGAAAATGAATAGTGGAGTCGGTAGCACCCTGACTCCTTGTAAGCAGACTTGTCATTATCTGGTCTGGCGTAATGCTGGAGTGCATGATAAATTAATGATGACGAGTGCCGGGGTGTGTGAAATATTGGGGACAGGTAAAATGAGCACCAGTGGTGGGTACTAGCCTGTAGGTGCATAATACCCTCTTGTATGCCCCTTGTCAATTGTCTTCACACATTCTGGCCCCACTATTTTGAGGGTTATTTATTCAAGTCCAGTTAGGGATACCAGTTGATAAAGTCCCGCATAGGAGACTGGTCAGGAAGGTAAGAGCCCATGGGATCCAGGGTGCCTTGGCACATTGGATCCAAAACTGGCTTAGTGGCAGAAGGCAGAGGATGATGGTGGAAGGTTGTTTTTGTGACTGGAAGCCTGTGTCCAGTGGGGTACCGCAGGGATCGGTGCTGGGTCCCTTGCTGCTTGTGGTCTACATTAATGATTTGGATGTGAATGTAAAAGGTATGATCAGTAAGTTCGCAGATGACACGAAAATTGGTGGGGTAGTAAATAGCGAGGAGGGAAGCCTCGGGCTACAGGACGATATAGATGGGTTGGTCAGATGGGCGGAACAGTGGCAAATGGAATTTAACCCTGAAAAGTGTGAGGTGATGCATTTTAGACGGACTAACAAGGCAAGGGAATACACAATGAATGGTAAGACCCTAGGAAGGACAGAGGATCAGAGGGACCTTGGTGTGCATGTACATAGATCCCTGAAGGCAGCAGAACAGGTGGATAAGGTGGTTAAAAAGGCATATGGGATACTTGCCTTCATTAGCCGAGGCATAGAATATAAGAGCAGGGAGGTTATGATGGAGCTGTACAAAACGCTGGTTAGGCCACAGCTGGAATACTGTGTGCAGTTCTGGTCGCCCCACTATCGGAAGGATGTGATTGCTTTGGAGAGGGTGCAGAGGAGATTTACCAGGATGTTACCTGGGCTGGAGCGCTTCAGCTATGAATGAAAGACTGGACAGGCTGGGGTTGTTTTCCTTGGAGCAGAGAAGGCTGAGGGGGGACCTGATTGAGGTGTACAAAATGATGAGGGGCATAGATAGGGTAGATAGAAAGGAACTTTTTCCCTTAGTAGAGAAGTCAATAACAAGGGGGCATAGATTCAAGGTAAGGGGCAGGAGGTTTAGAGGGGATTTGAGGAAAAACTTTTTCACCCAGAGGGTGGTTGGAATCTGGAACTCACTGCCTGAAAGGGTGGTAGAGGCAGGAACCCTCAACATTCAAGAAGCATTTGGATGAGCACTTGAAACGCCATAGCATACAAGGCTACGGACCAAGTGCTGTAAAATGGGATTAGATTGGACAGGGCTTGATGGCCGGTGCGGACACGGGCCGAAGGGCCTCTTTCTGTGCTGTATAACTCTATGAATGGTCTACTTCCTCTTGCTCAAGTCACTTGTATGTAGTGAACATTTTTTTTTACTGCAATCATAATTTTGAAGTGCTGCAAGGTGATAGAGCAATGCATATGGGCCACTTTGCTTCTCAACATATTTAAGACCATTACATATAATGTACAGAAAGAAAACAGGCTATTTGGCCTAACTGGTCCAGACCAGTGTTCATGCTCCACCTGAGCCTCCTCTCGCCCCTCTTCATCTAACCATCTAACCCCATCAGCAGAACCTTCTGTGTTGCTTTCTCTCTCGTGTTTAGCTTCCCCTTAAATGCCTCTATGCTATAACCATGAGTTTGCAGCCAGTAAGTTGTTGGTGGAAACGTTAGTAGGCCTAAGTTATTTAATAAATGAGCTACAATGTTGTACGGTTTTCTTGAAAGGTGCAAGGTGTGTCTTGTGATCGTGTACGGCTAGGTGTACCAAATGAGAAATGTTAGGGTTAAGGAGTTTGAATTGTTGAAGTCATGCCATACCATTTAACTTAATGCAGCTAAATGCTGGATGTACTTAGTTTTGCAAACTTTCTGCAGGTGGAAATTGTCTTGCCCGAGTGGTCATCCTCCTCACTGGGGACACCTCATTGACCTGCTCGACGATTTCGTCCCACTCGATCCACGCTGCAGCCTTCTGAGGAGGATGTCCCGTGGATGGCGCTCCTTGCTGCATCTGATGCAGCATCACCTGCAGGTCCCTCTCTCTATAAAGGAGGCAATCCTCTCTCTGTCCTGGT
Organism: Somniosus microcephalus; assembly: GCF_052327205.1. NCBI lineage: Eukaryota > Metazoa > Chordata > Chondrichthyes > Squaliformes > Somniosidae > Somniosus > Somniosus microcephalus. Next base: position 72,588,836 of record NC_141002.1, read on the forward strand.
CATTTGCACGTCTTGCATGTTCCAAGTTTGGTAGCTCAATTCTTGGATCAATTGTTTGATGGTCAGTTCCCTTTTAAGACAGAGCAACAGCACTTTAAATCTGCTGCTGTGCTGGATCTCCTTCCCCTATAACAGCTATGTTCCCTGCGCCATACACAATTCACGCAGTGAATCAGGAATAATATTTAATAGGCCCCAAGCTCTGGAAATACATCCCGGAACCTCTTCACCTCTCTCCTCCCTTGAGACCCTCCTTAAAACCTTACTCTGACCAAGCTTTTAGTCACCCCTTCTAATACCTCCTCCTTTGCTCAGTGTCCATTTTTGTTTGATTTATGCTTCTGTGAAGTACCTTGGGACATTTTCCTACGTTAAAGGTGCTATATACATTGTCCACACTAGTTTTTATCTTCAGCCTCGGGCAGTTCTTCATTAATGTTACGGTGACTCTTATTGCAGTGCTCTGATTATTGCATTGTCCTCGTTAATTGTAAGCCAAGTAATGGACAGATGCCTTTTGGGTAAATACAAGATAAGCTCCAGTTTCAGAAGATGCCACAAATAATAAGAGTGGTTCCTTTTTGTTTACCAGGAAATAATAGAAGCTGTATATATTATTCAGTGAATACTAACCCAGTATAAACAGCCAATGAATGACTTCTGAAGTGTAGCCTCTGTTGTTTTGTAGGCAACCAATTTGCCCACAGTAAGGTCCCACAAACAAGAATGAGATGAATGACCAGTTAATCTGACTTGATGGTGTTGACTTGGGGATAAGTGTTTTCCAGGATACTGGAAGAATGCCATGATCATCTTTTGGAAAAAGTGCCATGGTATCTTTTAACTCTACCTAAACAGGCAGATGATGCCACAGTTTAACATCTCGTACAACAGATAATGGGCAACTTTCCTCATTCGTGATGTCACGTGGAGTAATGCATAGCCAGATTAAAGCTGCCTTTTCACAGTTATTGAAGTTGACATCTGTCAAATTATGTCAATTTATGGTCAATGCTAGTTTTGTTTTTAAGAGCGAGAGAGTACTGTCACAATAAATGAATGTGTTCGCTATAGAATATAAAACACGTCAAACTTTACATTTCTTAATACTCTTTTGAGAGGACAGTGGTCAGTACTTCAATAGAGTGAAGCCATTGGAAAAGTTTACAAAGTCATTAAGCATCAGTGTTTGATGTGCCATGGATAACATTTTGAATGGAGTATCAAGCTGTTCACAACTTTGAGAATATCTTTTTTTTAAATGATCCATAACTATATAAGTTTTATTTATTATAGTTTCCCCCTCCCTAGCTTTTAGACTGCGATACAGAATTCTTGGGCTACAGAATCCTCTGCAGCAGTGATCAGTTTTGGCTTCTGATCAGGCAACAGGAGGTATAATTTGAAACAGAGCAGTGCTGGCTCTGGCCATTCCTCTGTTTTCTTTCTCGACCCATTCACCTGAAATTTAAGTTCTTGTTACTGTGGCTGCACAGCTGAGAAATGACACTACGCACGCACCTCCCTCCACCGCCCCCCCCCCCCCCCCCCCCAACCAAACCAAGGCAAGTGAAGATAACTGGAGTGACCAGCAGCTGTAGTACTTGAAGCTGTAACTTTCTGGTATTCTATTGCTTGAGCTGCTGGCTGTTTATGATTGGTGACTTTCAACTGCTAAATGCTGTACTGTATTGTAAATCAGAATTTCAAAAAATTGAATAGGCCAACTGGAAATGAATACTGGATGAGCTTGAAGTTCAAATCCCATTCTTAATTGCTGCTTGTCGGATCTTGATTACATTTCTGGATTGAGCATTGACTAGCTGAGGGAGGATAAGAAAATTAAAAATAGAGATGTCTTTTGTGAGGGCATTAAGAGTTGACCGCATGGTATGGGACTGGAGTCACATGTAGGTCAGAGCAGGTGGTAATGGCAGGTCCCCTTCCCTGAAGGACATTGGTGAAGTTTTTAACAACGGTTCACAAGCTTTCATGGTTATTTTCCAGTACCAGCCTACAAATTACCTGATTTTTAAAAATCTAAGTTCAGTTGTGAAATGTTACAATCTCTGGGTTGTGAACAACGTTCCCTCTAAGCTGCGCAGCTGTCTGCTGGTCCTGCTCAGCCCGATGCTTTTCCAATGTTAAATTTTGCGCATGCGTGACACACTGGGCCGGGCACCCAAAATAAATTAGGGGGAACATTGGTTGCGAGTCTAGTACCATAACTCCATGGCTACTGCACCTGAACTGGATAATGGGCATTTCATTGTTTCATTTTTATTCACCAGATTTGTCTATTCAAGAAAAAAATAGTAATATTTCTATATCTCAGAATCTACAGTGCAGATAGAGGCCATTTCAGCCCATCGAGCCTGCACCGACACATATCCCACCCTATCCCCGTAACCCCACATATTTAATCCCCTAACACTAAGGGTCAATTTATCATAGCCAAATCAACCTAACCTGCACATCTTTGGACTGTGGGAGGAAACCGGAGCACCCGGAGGAAACCCACGCAGACACAGGGAGAATGTGCAAACTCCACACAGACAGTTGCCCGAGGCCAGATTTGAACCCGGGTCCCTGGCGCTGTGAGGCAACAGTGCTAACCACTATGCCACCGTGCCCCCCTCTATGCCACCGTGCCCCCCTTTTGGTTTCCAGTGATGCCTCACATGGTTACAGAGGGGCATTGGGAGCAGGTAGCCTCTTGGTGGAGTAATGGTGCTTAGACAGTAAAGGAGAGCAGCTTAAAAAGGATGTGGATTTTTTCATAGTTTAGTGCAGAAATATTGTTTTATTCATACAGTATTTTGGAAAATAAGTGAAAATATCCTTATTTTGCTAACATTTTTAGGATGAATTGGGTAAACCATGAATTCCTTGCCTTCCTCTCCATTTCTCCTCTTTGCATTCATTTTCTTCTCTCTTCAGATTACTTCTAACAGCACTGTTAGCTGGAATATATTTGATATGTCATCACTGTGTCTGCTGTTAAAGATAGGATAACCATTTGTATTCCGGTCACAAGTCTAGTTAATGTGTAAGTTCCTACTCCTGTAGGAACAAGATAAAAACTGCACACTGAAGAATCATTTGTCACATTTTTCTCTCCTATTGCCCTCCGTCCCTCTCCCCCCCCCCCCCCCCCCCCCCACCCAACCCCTGTGACATTGCAGAGGACTATTTAATCTGGTTGTATAGGGGGTCTGATTTCAGTTGTTTTCCACAAGTGCCACAGATTATATAGGATGATCAGTAAAGAGAAGGTGTGATTCGATCCAAATAAGGTAAATAATATTTGCGTCTATTCTTCCATGTCCCCCGCCCCCTTTGCCGACTAATTGTTCCAGCAATCCTGTTAAGATCCGATTAAACTCCTGGCTAAGAATAAATGACTGGCACCTCTGCTACATGGACTCCTGATCTTCAGGCTTGACAGCTTGAATTACTGGCCGACCAGTTTCAAATAAAATAATTCTGAAGATTTAATCGTAGTTTCATTTGGCTGTCAATTTGTTGCCTAAGAAACAATGCATAATAAACCGTGAAGCCATTTGTGTTTCATATTTTGTGGGTTTTGAAGTAGCTATTTAAAGTGTTGGAATATAGTGCCATTTGTTGAGCTACACCATGGCGAGGTAAAAATGTGAGGAATGTGCTTGAGTTTCTGATCTTGGTTGTGCCATCGGAGGAGTCCAGCAGTGGGATGTCTTTCCTCGGCTGCTGTAATGCATCCATTAGTGCCAGTCAATAATTTTGTGGCAAGGCCCCGGAAGCAGATCATTTGTTCACCCTCCTGGCTCAGACTAGTACAGCATCTGATAGAGAACTGGTTGGCAGACAGGAAGCAAAGAGTTGGAATAAACGGGTCTTTTTCCAACTGGCAGGCAGTGACTAGTGGGGTACCGCAGGGATCGGTGCTAGGACCCCAGCTATTCACAATATATATTAATGATCTAGACGAGGGAACTAGATGTAATATCTCCAAGTTTGCAGACGACACCAAGCTGGGTGGCCATGTGTGCTGTGAGGAGGATGCCGAGAAACTCCAGTATGATTTGGACAGGTTGGGTGATTGGGCAGATGCCTGGCAGATACAGTACAATGTGGATAAATGCGAGGTTATCCACTTCGGTGGCAAAAACAGATAGACAGATTATTATCTGAACAGCAATAGATTGGGAAAAGGGGAAGTGCAATGAGACCTGGGTGTCCTTGTGCACCAGTCGCTGAAGGTAAGCATGCAGGTGCAGCAGGCGGTTAAGAAGGCAAATGGTATGTTGGCCTTCATAGCGAGAGGATTCGAGTACAGGAGCAAGTATGTCTTGCTGCAGTTGTACAGGGCATTGGTGAGACCACACCTGGAGTATTGTGTGCAGTTTTGGTCGCCTTATTTGAGGAAGGATGTTCTTGCCATGGAGAGAGTGCAGCGAAGATTCACCAGACTGTTACCTGGGATGGCAGGAATGACGTATGAGCAGAGATTGGGTCGATTAGGCTTATATTCGCTAGAGTTTAGAAGAATGAGAGGGGATCTCATTGAAACTTATAACATTCTAACAGGAGTAGACAAACTAGATGCAGGAAGGATGTTCCCGATGGCGGGGGAGTCCAGAACCAGGGGTCACAGTCTAAGGATAAAGGGTAAGCCATTTAGGACAGAGACGAGAAGGAATTTCTTCACCCAGAGAGTGGTGAACCTGTGGAATTCTCTACCACAGAAGGCGGTTGAGGCCAATTCATTAAATATATTCAAGAAGGAGTTAGATATATTTCTTAAGGCTAAAGGGATATGGGGAGAAAGCAGGGACAGGGTACTGAGTTTGGATGATCAGCCATGATCTCATTAAATGGCGGAACAGGCTCGAGGGGCCGAATGGCCTACTCCTGCTCCTATCTTCTATGTTTCTATCTCGGGTTACCACTTTCTGCCAAATCCGAAGCTAGATCAGGGACGAGATTCTGGCTTGAGTTTTGAAATTTATTACGCTGCTGATAAATTAATTGAAGCCAGTAATTAATACCACCATATCGTGAGATAGAAGTGGGGGGGGAAATAATTTGATTTTGATTTTTAAAACTTGACTTTTGGGGGTCTTGGTTTATATTTTTAAAATTTCAGCACCGTCCACTGCAAACTGGCTTGTCTGGTCCAACAGCAACAACAACTTGTATTTATGTAGCGCCTTTAATGTAGTAAAACGTCCCAAAGCGCTGCACAGGAGTATTTTAAGACGAAAAAATTTGACACGAGCCACAAGGATAAATTGGGGCAGGTGACCAAAAGATTGGTCAGATGTTGGTTTTAAGGAGCGTCTTAAAGGAAGAAAGAGGTAGAGAGACGGAGAGGTTTAGGCAGGGAATTCTAGAGCTTGGGAGCGCAGATAATCTGTTTGGCGGGGGCAGGGGGTGTGTATGGGCCTGAAGGAGATTAGAGGTAGGAAGGGGCGGGGCCATGGAAGGATTTGAAAACAAGGATGAGAATTTTGAAAGCGAGGTGCTGCTTAACCGGGAGCCAATGTAGGTCAGTGAGCACAGGGGCGATGGACAAATGGGACTTGGTGCAAGTTAGGATACGGGCAGCTGAGTTTTGGATGACCTCAAGTTTACATAGGATGGAATGTGGGAGGCCAGCCAGGAGTGCGTTGGAATAGTCAAGTCTAGCGGTAACAAAGGCATGGATGAGGGTTTCGGCAGCTGATGGGCTGAGGCAAGGCCGGAGACGACCAAAAACAATAAAATCAGAGAAGTGGTAACCTGTACGGTTTCTGGCAAGAGAGGGGGCGGGGGTGCCTCAAACAGGTGTGTGCATATAAATATATATAAATTTGCCTTAAATATCTTTTTTATAATGGTTAAGTAGAAGCTTGAGAGTAAATTCTTAATTCTCAGCTGTAGACATTTAATATTCCATTTATGTTACACAACTACTTCCATTGGAAGCTTAAATATTAGATTGAGTTTTGCAAGTCAGGCTGAAATAGTGTTGTACTCGTGGTACAGGCTCACTTGTGTACATAGACTTGCATAGAATTTTACAGCACAGAAACAGGACATTCGGCCCAACGGTGGGGGGGGGGGGGTTGTGTGTGTGTGTCCCTCTTTCAGCATGATTAGGCTGTTGTTGCAGGAAAAACTTTCCCACAGAGCCTGGGGAACATAAGAAATAGGGGTGTTGGCCATTTGGTCCATCGAGCCTGCTCCGCCATTCAGTAAGATCATGGCTGATCTTCTACCTCAACTCCTATCTTCATATCCCTTAGTTCCCAAAGATTTATTGATCTCTGTCTTGAATATACTCAACGACTGCACATCCACAGCTCTCTGGGGTAGAGAATTCCAAAGATTCACAACCCTTTGCGTAAAGAAATTTCTCCTCATCTCAGTCCTAAATGGCCGACCTCTTATTCTGAGACTGTGACCCCGTGTTCTAGATTCCCCAGCCAGGGGAAACATTTTCTCAGCATTAACCCTGTCAAGCCCCTTAAGAATTTTATGTTTCAATTAGATCACCTCTCATTCTTCTAAACTCTCAGGAATATAGGCCTAATCTACTCAATCTCTCCTCATAGGGCAATCCCCTCATCCCAGGAACCAGTCTAGTGAACCTTCATTGCACTCCCTCTAAGGCAAGTATGTCTTTCCTTGGGTAAGGACACCAGAACTGTACACAATACTCCAGGTGTGGCCTCACCAATGCCCTGTGTAATTGTAGTAAGATTTCTTTACTCTTCGCTTTTGCTGCAAAGGGATTGGAGTATAACATACCATATGCTTTCTTAATTGCTTGCTTTCTGTGTTAACTTTCTGTGATTCATGTACAAGGACACCCAAGTCCTTCTGAATGCAAACATTTCCCAGTCTTGCCATTCAAAAAATATTTTGCTTTTTTGTTATTCCTACCAAACTGGATAACTTCACACTTCCCCATATTGTATTCCATTTGCCATGTTCTTGCCCACTCAGTCAACCTGTCTATATCTCTCTGCAGCCTCTTTGCATTCTCCTTACAGATTACTTTCCCATCTAACTTTGTATCATCAGCAAACTTGGATACGTTACACTCAGTCCCTTCATCGGGTGAGACGTTAAACCAAGGTCCTGTCTGCTCTCTCAGGTGGATGCAAAAGATCTCACTATTTCAAAGAAGAGCAGGCAAGTTATCCTGGCCAATATTTATCCCTCAACCAACATCACTAAAAGCAGATTATCTGGTCATTATCACATTGCTGTTTGTGGGAGCTTGCTGTGCACAAATTTGCTGCCGCGTTTCCGACATTACAACAGTGACTCCACTTCAAAAAGTACTTCATTGGCTGTAAAGCGCTTTGGGATATCCGGTGGTCGTGAAAGGTGCTATAGAAATGCAAGTCTTTCTTTCTTAATATAGATTGGGAATGCAAAACCCAGTAAGGCAGCAGCTCTTATGAGGTCCTGGCTGCTATAAAGTAGGATGTTTGTACTAGAGAGATCCCTGCCACCTCGTGAAAGCTGCATGCTTTGTCCAGTCAGTGCACCCTTTTCACTGACCAAGTGAAAGTGTTGCCCCATGTAAACTTAGTGTTTGACACTTGCTGGATGCACGTGTGCACAGAAGACCATCTGATTTGGCAGATGCCTCCTGGGTGGCGTCTAGTAGTACCTTTTACTATCCAATCATATGAAAGCTTCATGCTGTGGTCTCCTGCACCTGTCCCTAATCCAGATGTAGTGTGCAGCAGATGGCACAACTCTGGCCATCTGTCTTGTGAAGTCGAAAAGTAGGCAAAGATGGGTCTGCCGTGACATGTTCAGGTACATGTGGAGGGGTCTTTAAACGCAGGTCCCAGGTTACTGACTGGTATGATCAACATGCCTCAGGTGGTGTTGCCGTTGGATTGTTAGTCCCTTATGAACTCTTGTTCCTCATCTCAATTATGCAGCACATTTAGAAGCTGTGAAGTGTAATCTCAATGCTAGCAGCAAGCAAGAATAATGACTAAGTGCTAACAGGATAAAGAGGAGGACGACCCATTCAAATCAACTGATAGATGTAGCAAAATGCAGCATGACGTACATGAAGATGCAACAAAACCCAAAATTACTGATGAATAGAACCCCACCCCCTTTTTCACTAAGAAGCTGCCTTGAGCAGGCTGGGTTTCAGGAATTCCTTGCACTATGTTTTTATTGGTGAAGTAGTCGTGAAATTCAATGAGGGACCATTAATGAGGGAATTTTTATTATTAAAATGGGGTGGTCTGTGCTGAGTCCACAGCTTCAGTTTTTTCCCCAGAATCACCTGTCAGAAAATCGGGCATCCTGCAAATCGGTCATGTGACTTCAGACGCTTGATTTTCTGACCCTCCAATGTAAGTAATGTCAAAATAATTTATAAATATCCTGCCACACCAAGTATTCCTATTTACAATTTCCCACCCCTGTGGTGACTTATTATTTCAAGTCCTCTCTCTGCAGGAAGCAACGCTGCTGCTTTCAGCAATGGAGCATCAGCAGGCAGCTCAGTCAGGAGCTCCGTGCTTCCTGGACGGCAACAAAATTCAAGTTGCCCCTGAGCTAACAGCTGAGTACACAACAATATTCAGCTGCTAGTGAAGTTTTCAAACTCTGGTGCCCCAGCTTGGCTTGTCGGATCGGAAAAGGTACCACTAGACGAGCTTCTCTGTGGAACTGCAGGAGTTGACAACAGTGAAACAACTCCTTGGAGAGGCGAGGGGGAAGAACCTGCAAAAGCAGACAACTACACAGGTGAAATCGTGAATGAAACCAGGAATGGCTCTGTTGCAGACAGACGTGTTTTGGCCTTCAAACCTACCTCTTTGACCAAGCTTTTGGTGATCTGCCCTAATTTCTCCTTATGGTAGGGTAGTAGTAATGTCACTGGACTAATGATCCAGTGACAAGATGTTCAAATCCCACCACGACAGCTGGGGAATTTAAATTTAGTTAATTAAATAAATCTGGAATAAAAAGCTAGTATCAGTAATGGTAACCATGAAACTATCGGATTTTCCTAAAAACCCATCTGATTCACAAATGTACTTCAGGGAAGGAAATCTGCTGTCCTCACCTGGTCTGGCCTATGTGACTCTAGACCCACAGCATTGTGGCTGACTCTTCACTGCCCTCTGAAATGGCATAGCAAGTCACTCAATTGTAACTAACCACTACGAAACATAATAAGAATGAAACCGGATGGACCACCTGGCATTGACCTCGGCACTGGCTATGGACACGACAACGGTACACCCAGCCCAGTTGACCCTGCAAAGTCCTCCTCACCAACATCTGGGGACTTGTACCAAAATTGGGAGAGCTGTTCCACAGCCACAGACTAGTCAAGCAACAGCCTGACAGAGTAATACTCACAGAATCATACCTTTCAGCCAATGTCCCAAACTCCTCCCACCAGGGGTGGTGGCACAGTGGTATACAGTCGGGAAGAAGTGGCCTGGGAGTCCTCAACCTTGACTCTGGACCCCATGAAGTCTCATGGCTGCAGGTCAAGCATGGGCAAGGAAACCTCCTGCTGATTACCACCTACTGCCCTCCCTCAGCTGATGAATCAGTACTCCTCCATGTTGAACACAACTTGGAAGAAGCACTGAGAGTAGTAAGGGCACAGAATGTACTCTGGGTGGGGGACTTCAATGTCAAAGAGTGGCTCGGTAGCCCCACTACTGACCGAGCTGGCCGAGTCCTGAAGGACATAACTGTCAGTCTGGGCCTGCGACAGTTGGTGAGAGAACCAACACGAGGGGAAAAACCTACTTGACCTCATCCTCACCAATCTACCTGTCGCAGATACATCTGTCCATGACAGTATTGGTAGCAGCGACCACTGCACAGTCATTGTGGAGGCGAAGTCCCGTCTTCACACGGAGGACACCCTCCATCGTGTTGTGTGGCACTGCCACTGTGCTAAATGGGATAGATTCAGAACAGATCTAGCAGCTCAAAACTGGGCATCCATGAGGCGCTGTGAGCCATCAGCAGCAGCAGAATTGTATTCCACCACAATCTGTAACCTCCTGGCCCGGCATATCCCTCCACCATTACAGTCAAGCCAAGGGACCAACCCTGGTTCAATGAGGAGTGTAGAAGAGCATGCCAGGAGCAGCACCAGGCGTACCTAAAAATGAGGTGCCAAACTGGGGAAGCTGCAACACAGGACTACATGCATGCTAAAAAGCAGAAGCAGCATGCTATAGACAGGGCTAAGCGACCCCACAATCAACAAATCAGATCAAAGCTCTGCAGTCCTGCCACATCCTGTTGTGAATGGTGGTGGACCATTAAACAACTAACTGGAGGAGGAGGCTCCATGAATATCCACATCCTCAATGATGGTGGAGCCAGGCACTTGAGTGCAAAAGACAAGGCTGAAGCGTTTGCAACCATCTTCAGCCAGAAGTGTTGAGTGGATGATCTACTCCTGAGGTCCCCACCATCACAGAAGCCAGTCTTCAGCCAATTCGATTCACTCCACGTGATATCAAGAAACGGCTGAGTGCACTGGATACAACAAAGGCTATGGACCACAACAACATCCCGGCTATCGTGCTGAAGACTTGAGCTCCAGAACTAGCCGCGCCTCTAGCCAAGCTGTTCCAGTACAGCTACAACACTGGCATCTATCTGACAATGTGGAAAATTGCCCAGGTATGTCCTGTCCACAAGAAGCTGGACAAATCCAATCCCGCCAATTACCGTCCCATCAGTCTACTCTCCATCAGCAAAATGATGGATGGTGTCATCGACAGTGCTATCAAGCGGCACTTACTCACCAATAACCTGCTCACTGATGCCCAGTTTGGGTTCCGCCAAGACCTCTCTGCTCCCAACCTCATTACAGCCTTGGTCCAAACATGGACAAAGGAGCTGAATTCCAGAGGTGAGATGAGAGTGACTGCCCTTGACATCAAGGCAGCATTTGACCGAGTGTGGCATCAAGGAGCCCTAGTAAAACTGAAGTCAATGGGAATCGGTGGGAAAACGCTCCACTGGTTGGAGTCATACCTAGCACAAAGGAAGATGGTTGTAGTGGTTGAAGGTCATCCATCACAGCCCCAGGACATCGCTGCAGGAGTTCCTCAGGGCTAGGCTCAACCATCTTCAGCTGCTTCATCAGTGACCTTCCCTCCAACATAAGGTCAGAAATGGGGATGTTCGCTGATGACTGCACAGTGTTCAGCGCTAGGGAGAGTTCAAAAGCAGCGGGAGCAGAGCGATAGCGCCAAAACCCGGGAGAGCTCCATAGCAGCGGGAGCAGAGTGAGCGCGCCAAAACCCGGGAGAGTTCCATAGCAGCGGGAGCAGAGTGAGCGCGCCAAAACCCGGGAGAGTTCCATAGCAGCGGGAGGCGCTGAGATACAAAGGACCGGTGAGTGTAAAGAAGTAAAAAGTAATCGAAGTGTGACGTCACCAGAAAGCAGGTAAGTGATTGGTTGGTCAGTATTTCTCTCTCTCGCTTTTTTTCCAAACTTGAGCGTCTAAATTTAAGTGCCTTGGTGTAGATTAAAAGATATGTGTTCCAAATGTTAAAACAAATTAATTAACTGAGATGGGAGACCAGGCAATGTGTTGTTGCATGCGCGAGCTCGTGGACACCGTTGAGGTCCAGGGCGACCACATCTGCAGCAAATGTTGGCTGCTCGAGGAACTTCGGCTCAGGGTTGATGAGCTGGAGTCCGAGCTTCAGACACTGCGGCACATTTAGGGAGGGGGAGCGTTACCTGGACACACTGTTCCAGGAGGCAGTCACACCCACTAGAATAATTACTTCCAATTTGGCCCATGGTCAGGGACAGGAGGGTGTGACTATAAGCGAGGTAGGTATTGGGATCCAGGAGGTAGTGGTGGAGGAGCCTCAGCCCTTGTCCCCCGAACAGTAGCAATGCTGTTGGACAGAGTATAAATCAACAAATAATGGAGGCCTGTAAAAAAGGCACAGTAATAATCATGGGTAATTTTAATCTCCATATTGATTGGACTAATCAAATTGGCCATGGTAGCCTGGAGGAGGAGTTCATAGAGTGCATCCGGGATGTTTTCCTAGAACAGTATGTAATGGAACCAACCAGGGAGCAGGCTATCTTGGATCTGGTACTATGTAATGAGACAGAATTAATACATGCTCTCATAGTAAAGGATCCTTTAGGAAAAAGTGATCATAGCATGGTTGAATTTCAAATTCAGTTGGCGGGTAAGAAAGTTGTATCCCAAACCAGTGTCCTGATCTTAAACAAAGGCAATTATAATGGCATGAGGGCAGAACTGGCTAAAGTGGACTGGAAAAACAAATTAAAGTGTAAGAAAGTTGAAATGCAATGGCGGACATTTAAGGAGATATTTCATAACTCTGAACAAAAATATATTCCAGTGAGAAAGAAAGATTTTAAGAGAAGGGAGCACCATCCGTGGCTAACTAAGGAAGTAAAGGATGGTATCAAATTGAAAACGAAGGCATACAATGTTGCCAAGATTGGTAGGAGACCAGAGGATTGGGAAATTTTTAAAAACCAGCAAAGGATGACTAAAAAAAATAATAGAGAGAGAGATGATGAATTATGAGAGTAAGCTGGCAAGAAACATTAAAACAGATAGTAAGAGCTTCTACAAGTATATAAAAAGGAAGAGGGTAGCGAAAGTAAATGCTGATCCCTTAGAGGATGAGACTGGGGAATTAATAATGGGGAACAGGGAAATGGCAGAGACTCTGAACAAATATTTTGCATCTGTCTTCACTGTAAAAGACACTAACAACATCCCAATAATGATAATCAAGGGGCCACGGAGTGGGGAACTAAAGACGATCACTATCACTAAGGAAATAGTACTCAGTAAAATAATGGGACTAAAAGACAAGTCCCCTGGACCAGATGGCCTGCATCCCAGGGTCTTAAAAGAAGTGGCTGCAGAGATAGTGGATGCATTGGTTGCAATATACCAAACTTCCCTGGGATCTGGAGAGGTCCCAGCGGATTGGAAAACTGTTAATGTAACACCCCTATTTAGGAAAGGAGGGAGACAGAAAGCAGGAAACTATAGATCGGTTAGCCCAACATCTGTCATTGGGAAAATGCTGGAGTCCTTCATTAAGGAAGCAATAGCAGGGCATTTAGAAAAACATACTGCAGTCAAACAGTCAGCATGATTTTAGGAAAGGGAAATCATGCTTAACAAATTTGCTGAAGTTCTTTGAGGATGTAACAAGCAGGGTGGATAAGGGTGAGCCAGTGAATGTGGTGTATTTGGATTTCCAGAAGGCATTCGATAAGGTACCACGTAAAAGGTTACTGCATAAGATAAGAGCTCACGGAGTTGGGGGTAATATATTAGCATGGATAGAGAATTGGCTAACTAACAGAAAGCAGAGAGTCGGGATAAATGGGTCATTTTCTGGTTGGCAAACGGTAACTAGTGGGGTGCCACAGGGATCGGTGCTGGGGCCCCAACTATTTACAATCTACATTAATGACTTGGATGAGGGGATCGAGTGTAATGTAGCCAAGTTTGCAGATGATACAAAGATGGGTGGGAAAGCAAGTTGTGCAGAGGACTCAAAGAATCTGCAAAGGGATATAGACAGGCTAGGTGAGTGGGCAAACATTTGGCAGATGGAGTATAACGTGGGAACGTGCGAAGTTATCCACTTTGGCAGGAAAAATAAAAAAGCAAACTATTATTTAAATGGAGAGAGATTACAAAATGCTACAGTTCAGAGGGACCTGGGGGTCCTTGTGCATGAAACACAAAAAGTTAGCATGCAGGTACAGCAAGTAATCAAAAAGGCAAATGGAATGTTGGCCTTTATTTCAAGGGGGTTGGAGTATAAAAGCAGGGAAGTCCTGCTACAACTGTACAAGGTATTGGTGAGACCACACCTTGAGTACTGCGTACAGTTTTGGTCTCCTTATTTAAGGAAGGATATACTTGCATTGGAGGCAGTTCAGTGACGATTCACTAGGTTAATTCCAGAGATGAGGGGTTTGACTTATGAGGAAAAGTTGAGCAGGCTGGGCCTATACTCATTGGAAGTTAGAAGAATGAGAGGTGATCTTATCGAAACATATAAGATACTGAGGGGGCTCGACAAGGTAGATACAGAGAGGATGTTGCCCCTCATGGGGAAATCTAGAACTCGGGGGCACAGTCTCAGAATAAAGGGTCGCCCTTTTAGAACTGAGATGAGGAGGAACTTCTTCTCTCAGAGGGTCGTAACTTTGTGGAATTCTCTGCCCCAGAGAGCTGTGGAGGCTGGGTCATTGAATACATTTAAAGTGGAGATAGACAAATTTTTGCAAGATAAGGGAGTGAAGGGTTATGGGGAGCGGGCTGGGAAGTGGCTCTGAGCCCTAGATCAGCCATGATCTTATTGAATGGCGGAGCAGGCTCGAGGGGCCAAGTGGCCTATTCCTGCTCCTATTTCTCATGTTCTTATTCATAACTCCTAAGATAATGAAGCAGTCCATGCCCGCATGCAACACGACCTGGACGACGTTCAGGCTTGGGCTGATAAGTGGCAGGTAACATTCACGCCACAGAAGTGCCAGGCAATGACTGTCTCCAACAAGCGAGAGTCTAACCACCTCCCCATGACATTCAACGGCATTACCATCACCGAATCCCCCACCATCAACATCCTGGGGGTCACCATTGACCAGAAACTTAACTGGACCAGCCACATAAATACTGTGGCAATAAGAGCAGGCCAGAGGCTGGGAATTCTGCGGTGAGTGTCTCACCTCCTGACTCCCCAAAGCCTTTCCACCATCTACAAGGCACAAGTCAGGAGTGTGATGGAATACTCTCCACTTGCCTGGATGAGTGCAGCTCCAACAACACTCAAGAAGCTTGACACCAGCCAGGACAAAGCAGCCCGCTTGATTGGCACCCCATCCACCACCTTTATCATTCACTCCCTCCACCACTGGCGTAGCGTGGCTGCAGTGTGTACTATTTACAAGATGCACTGCAGCAACTCGCCAAGGCGGCTTCAGCAGCACCTCCCAAACCCGCGACCTCTTCCACCTAGAAGGACAAGGGCAGCAGGCGTATGGGAACACCACCACCTCCAAATCACGCACCATCCTGACTTAGAGGTATCGCCGATCCTTCATCGTTGCTGGGTCAAAATCCTAGAACTCCCTACCTAACAGCACTGTGGGACTACCTTCACCACACGGACTGCAGCAGCTCAAGAAGGCGGCTCACCACCACCTTCTCTAGGGCAATTAGGGATGGGCAATAAATGCTGGCTTTGCCTTGTTTTTTCTCCCTCTTTCCCCGCCCCCAATGTTTTTCATTTAAATAAAAATATCCTTCTTCGGTAGCGTGGGAGGAGGATGGTGGGGAAACCTCTTGGCTTTTTAACTCATTTGCCTCATATTTCCCAAAGGCAGGGACTCATTCTGGGATAGGGTTCCTCTGGCATCTTGCCCAAGGGGCCGCCACTCATGCTCAAGGCCAAGACCATGAAAGCTGAGATGCTATTTGACCAATCCAGTCCTCACCTGGCAACCGTACAAATGTATTTTTCTGACGGGGAGATTTGATGGTGATAGAGAGGCAACACTCTTGCTGATAGTTTTTTTTAAAGAATGCCAAAAAAAAAATCTTTCCTGAGTATTGTATCAAATTATGTGACACAGTTTTATAGTTCAGAGCAAAGATTAATTGCTTTATTCCATTTTAAGTTGGTTTAATAAAGTATTCATATACTGTTTGCTGCACTGAAATTTAGGCCTCTCATGATCCAAGTGGAAGTATTTCCATTTAACTACATAAGAAGGGCATATAAGCGTTTAGAATTTGCCAAGTCTTCTGCAGCATACGGGATGAAATAGTACACTGAGTTCTACTACACTTAATTTAGTCTAAAATTGAAGTGCACATCTGCTCCAGTTTTGAAAAAGAACTGAAATCTTTATTACGCTCCCAGCAATCTCTTTTACAATACTCTGTGAAGTGCTTATCAGTAGGGTTTCATTCCATTAAGTTTTTTTTTTACATTTGCATCAGAAATTGATGAATGATATAAATTGTAAGGCTGTCTCATTTGTATTAACGCAGAAGCTTTAGCTGGAAATGCTAATGCTAATTTTATCTGATAACATGTCATACGCTGTAAATACCTCAGACATGCAGAAAGCAATCACCAGTGACTATATCACTCTGGCAGCATCTTTTCTGGCTCACAGGCAGCTTGAATGTAAAGTACATCTTCGGTCTTTCCACTGTGCTTTGTTACTGTACATTTGGAGAGTGACCTCTGAGTTAGTAGGGTATTTAATATTGACTTTATTTTGCTTCATATTCATCAATGTCCGCCCACTATCTAAATCTTTGTATTTTCATTATTGACAATTCTGATATGGGAAACTTTTTTCTTCTAGTTTCATTTTCAAAAACTTGAGGTATTAAGGGGAAAAATGACATCAACATTTAATTGTCGTAAAAGCCAAGGTTTCTCTGTTCTTTTCAGATGGAATCTGAATGCACTGCCTGAATGGGTGGCAGAAGCAGATTCAATCGTAACTTTCCAAAGAGAATTGGATATATACTTAAAAGAGAAGTTTTGCAGGGCTATGGGGAGAAAGCGGGGGGAGTGAGACTAATTGGACAACTCTTTCAAAAGAGCCGGCACAGGCAAATTGTAATAATGGCTTTTAAAGAGTCAGCACTGTGCCACAGGGAAGGGTCACACTGCTGTGTAATCTTGTCCTCGCATTAGTTGATCATCTAAAGACACAACATGGTGCCTCGAAGTATGGATATGGGCCAGTGCAATTTCTGGCAATTTTTCAGTGCATGATGACAGCCCATAAGTAGCCAGCTGTCAGCGTGACCAGTCTTGTCACACTTCTGTTTTTACATTGATCCCATCACGGTTGGACCCTTGGTAGTCCTGGCATTCTGCTCTGTAGCTTGCTTGCAAGTAGCTTCTTCTGTTTACTCGAGTCATTTTGCAAACAGAATGTATGGCGGTTAGAATATTTTTAAGTGGTTTAAATGATCAGAGTATCCCAGCATGCTTTGCGTTAGCATTTTAGCCAGAGAGCGAATGTGGAGGAAAAGGGAAATTGCATTTTGTGTCTGAACAAAGGACAGTTTGGAAACTCGGAGAGAGAATGATAAACTCCTAGATCAAGAGATGGCCCCATACCCTGATAAGGGACTAGTTGCTAAGACACCGAATACCACAGTATACTTCTGAGGCAGTCAGAACTATGAAGGCCGGAAGGCCACAAGTAGATAAAGATTAGTCTATGCGCATCTCCAAGCACTGGAGAGGTACCACCAACGCTGCCTCCGCAAGATCCTGCAAAACCATTTGCAAGATTGGCACACCAACGTCCGTGTTCTCGCTCAGGCCAACATCCCCAGCACGAAGCTTTGACCACGCTCGATCAGCTCCGATGGACATGCCACATCGTCCGCATGCCCCATACGAGACTCCCAAAACAAGCGCTCCACTCGGAGCTCCGACATTGCAAGAGAGCCCCAGGTGGGCAGAGGAAACGCTTCAAGGATACCCTCAAAGCCTCCTTGGAAAAAATGCAACATCCCCACCGACACCTGGGAATCCCTGGCCCAAGACCGCACAAAGTGGAGGAGAAGCATCTGGGAAGGCGCCGAACACCTCGAGTCTCTTCGCCGGGAGAAAGCAGAAGTCAACACAAACAGTGGAAGGAGCGCACATCAACCCAAGCACTCCACCCACCTGTCCCTTCAACCACCGTCTGCCCCACCTGTGACAGCGACCGTAGGTCCCGCATTGGACTCCTCAGTTACCTGAGAACTCATTTTTAGTGTGGAAGCAAGTCATCCTCGGTTCCGAGGGACTGCCTAAGAAGAAGATGCATTACAATACAATAAACAAAGCTGTGGGATAGTTTTGAGGCCGAAAAGATTAGGACATTGTGTAAATCGCTCAAATGTGGCGTCAGCTTACAGGAATACTGGTAGGGGTAGGTGCAGCTCAAGGTAGCCGGATAGTATAAGAATAGAACCTGTTCCTTCCAAAAGTTAGAGCGCTCTCGTGGATAGTCGGTCATCCTTTCAGCATAACGGTGACCCACGAATGTCTGATCAGCTTGAACGGGACTTTGTGGAGGAAAGCAGTTGTACTAATTGCTTGCCATTTAGTGTAATACTGTAGAACAGTTGTATAAAAACAATACTGTTGTCAATGTATATTAAAGCTTGCTGTTTGATACCACTCGGGCCTGAATGAGGCGGAGGTTATCTTTGCTGGACTAACAACCCTTTGTTGCGACTGTAACCACGGGAAATCCGCTAACAGTAGCTCTACTGCCTTTAAGACTCTAACTAAAACCCATCATTTCAACCAAGCGTTTGGTCACCCCTTCAAATATCAGGCCAGTGCCATTTATTTCTGATTTATGCCTCTGAAGTGATTGAGGACATTTTTCTACGTTAAAAGCACTAGGTAAGTTGTGTATCATTAAAAATTGGGGCAGACAGGTGTAATGCAGGCAGACTGATTCCCTGAGATCAAACCACTCAACCAAAACTTTTGTGCCTCTTGGCAAGTGTTACGTTTGATGGACAAGCAAAAGCTGGAGGTTCCTAATTTTCTTAATTGCCAACTGTTTTAATTGCCAACATACACAACAAGCTGTAGCCCTGGGCAAGAGATTCTGAAGTGAAGACATCATTTGTGGAGATCTCGTATATCAATCTCTTGTCAGCTCAAGCAGTATTCGTACTCATCAATATACCAGCTGCGTTTAACTTTTAGCCAGTATAAAATCGAGAATGCATCTGTGTATTTTTAAAATTCTTGGTCTAGAATACGTGGAGGAATAGGAGAGCCCCAGGCCAGGACCCATGCTTTTTTAAAAAAAAGGGAACTTTATTAAAGCATAATTAGGCTTGTTTTACCACTATTGTAACAATAATGAAACCAGTAATCTAGCTGTGGCCTAACTAGTGTTTTATACAGTTCAAGCATAACCTCCCTGCTCTTATATTTTATGCCTCGGCTAATAAAGGAAAGCATTCCGTATGCCTTCTTAACCACCTTATCTACCTGTCCTGCTACCTTCAGGGATCTGTGGACATGCACTCCAAGCTCCTTCTGTTCCTCTACACTTCTCAGTATCCTACCATTTATTGTGTATTCCTTTGCCTTTTTAGCCCTCCATCGCAGTTTTTACTTTCTTGTCAGCCTTGGCTCAGCAGTTGTAATCTTGCCTCTGTGTCAGAGGGTTGTAGGTTTAAGCCGGAGACTTGAGCACATAATCTAGGCATGACACTTCAGTGCAGTCTAAGGAAGTGCTGCACAGTCAAGCGGTGCTGTTTCAAATGAGATGTGACACCAAGGCACACTCTGCCCACTTGGGTGGATGTTAAAGGTCCTAAGGCACCATTTGTAGAAGAGCAGGGCAGTTCTCATAGAAACATAGAAGATAGGAGCTGGAGTAGGCCATTTGGCCCTTCGAGCCTGCTCCGCCATTCAATGAGATCATGGCTGATCATCCAAATTCAGTACCCTGTCCCTGCCTTCTCCCCATATCCCTTGATCCCTTTAGCCTCAAGAAATATATCCAACTCTTTCTTGAATATATTTAATGAACTGGCCTCCACCGCCCTCTGTGGCAGAGAATTCCACAGGTTCACCACTCTCTGGGTGAAGAAATTCCTCCTCATTTCAGTCCTAAATGGCTTACCCCTTATCCTTAGACTATGACCCATGGTTCTGGACTCCCCGGCCATCAGAAACATCCTTTCTGCATCTAGTCTGTCCAGACCTGACAGAATTTTATAGGTTTCGATGAGATCCCCTCTCAATCTTCTAAACTCCAGTGAGTATAAGCCCAATTGACACAATCTCTCCTCGTACGTCATTCCTGCCATCCCAGGTATCAGCCTGGTGAATCTTCGCTGCACTCCCTCCATGGCAAGAACGTCCTTCCTCAGGTAAGGTGACCAAAACTGCACACAATACTCAAGGTGCGGTCTCACCAAGGCCCTGTACAACTGCAGCAAGACATCCTTGTTCTTGTACTCGAACCCTCTTGCTACGAAGGCCAACATACCATTTGCCTTCTTAACCGCCTGCTGCACCTGCATGCTTACCTTCAGCGACTGGTGCACAAGAACACCCAGGTCTCTTTGCACTTCCCCTTCTCCCAATCTATTGCCATTCAAATAATAATCTGCCTTCCTGTTTTTGCCACCAAAGTGGATAACCTCACATTTATCCACATTATATAGTGCATTTACCATCTGCCCAATCACCCAACCTGTCCAAATCGTACTGGAGTTTCATGACATCCTCCTCACAGCATACCCTCCCACCCAGCTTTGTGTCATCTGCAAATTTGGAGATATTACATCCAATTCCCTCGTCCAGATCATTAATATATATTGTGAACAGCTGGGGTCCTAGGACAGATCCTTGCGGTACCCCACTAGTCACTGCCTGCCACTCGGAAAATGACCCGTTTATTCCAACTCTTTGCCGCCAACCAGTTCTCTATCCAAGTCAATACCTTGCCCCCAATCCCATGTGCCTTAATTTTGCACGCTAATCTCTTATGCGGGACCTTATCGAAAGCCTTCTGAAAGTCCAAATACACCACATCCACTGGTTCTCCCTTATCTATTTTACCAGTTACATCCTCAAAAAATTCCAGTAGATTAGTCAAGCATGATTTACCTTTTGTAAATCCATGTTGACTTTGTCCGATCCTGTCACTGCTTTCCAAGTGCTCTGCTATTACATCTTTTATAATTGACTCTAGCATTTTCCCCACTACCGATGTCAGGCTTACCGGTCTATAATTCCCCGCTTTTTCTCTGCCACCTTTTTTGAATAGTGGGGTAACATTAGCTACCCTCCAATCCATGGGTACTGTTCCAGAGTCTATCGAGTTCTGGAAGATGACCAGCAACGCATCTACTATTTCTAGGGCCACTTCCTTAAGTACCCTGGGATGTAGATTATCAGGCCCTGGGGATTTATCGGCCTTCAGTCCCATCAATTTTCCTAACACCATTTCCCTACAAATACCGATTTCTTTCAGTTCCACCCTTTCATCAGACCCTATGTTCCGCGGTATTTCTGGGAGGTTATTTGTGTCCTCCTTTGTGAAGACAGAACCAAAGTATGTATTTAGTTGGTCTGCCATTTCTTTGCTCCCCATTATAAATTCCCCCGATTCTGACTGCAAGGGACCTACGCTTGACTTCACCAATCTTTTTCTCTTTACATATCTATAAAAGCTTTTGCAGTCAGTTTTTATGTTCCCTGCAAGCTTACTCTCATATTCTATTTTCCCTTTCTTAATTAATCCCTTTGTCCTCCTTTGTTGAATCCTAAACTGCTCCCAATCCTCAGGATTATTGCTTTTTCTGGCCAATTTGTATGTCCTCTCCTTGGATCTTATGCTATCCCTAATTTCCCTTGTTAGCCACGGTTCAGTCACCTTTTTTGTTTTATTTTTATGCCAAACTGGGATGAACAACTTCTGTAGTTCATCCATTTGGTCTTTGAATGTTTGCCATTGCCTATCCACTGTCAACCCTTTGAGTGCCATTCCCCAATCAATCCTACTCAACTCGCTCCTCAGACCATCGTAGTTTCCTTTATTTAAATTGAGGACCCTAGTTTCTGAGTCAACTACTTCATTCTCCATCGCAATGAAGAATTTGATCATATTATGATTGCTCCGACCCAAGGGGCCTCGTACAACAAGATTGCTAATTAATCCTTTCTCGTTACATGATACCCAGTCTAAGATGGCCTGATCTCTGGTTGGTTCCTCGACATATTGGTCCAGGAAACCATCCCGTAAACACTCCAGGAATTCCTCCTCCACAGTATTGTTACTAATTTGGTTGTCCTGGCCAATATTCATCCCTCCGTCAACATCACCAAAAAACAGATTATCTAGTCATTTATCTCGTTGTTATTTGTGGAACCTTGCTGTGCACAAATTTGCTGCTGCATTTCACATTACAACATTGACTGTACATCAAAAGTACTTCATTTGGATGTGAAGCACATTGGGATGCCCTAAGGTTCTGAAAGGCACTATAGAAATGCTAATTCTTTTTTCCAGTCCTAATTTTTTTCAAACACTTTTTATTGGTTATTTCCCCACAATTCATGATACCAGTATCTATCTAAAAAAAGAAAATAAATAATCAAATTCAATTTTTTTCACGGAGTCTTGTAGTCATTTAATGAAACTAAGTTCCCATGGATCCCCTGATAGTCTACTGAGCAAAGGTGTCATGTTGCAAGGTTCAGACTTATTCCTGGTCTGTGCTGTGTTAGCTGTTCTCAACTGGGGGAGTACTTTGGGTGCTCAAATTGGTCTTTGCCCTTGAGCTGGGAAAGGAAACAAAATTAGTCTGGGTTCCCACTCTTCACCCCTATCTGCTGATCTATGATAGAAAAGTGCATGTCTGTGGCTATCGATTGAGTCGTCTTAGGTAGTCCCTCGGAACCGACTTCCACATTAAAAATGAGTTTGCAGGTGACTGATGAGTCCAATGCGGGACCTACAGTCTCTGTCACAGGTGGGGCAGACGGTGGTTGAAGGGGTGGGTGGGTGGGGTGCTTGGGTTGATGTGCGCTCCTTGCGCTGCCTGCGCTTGGCTTCTGCTTTCTCCCGGCGAAGAGACTCGAGGTGTTCGGCGCCTTCCCGGATGCTTCTCCTCCACTTTGTGCGGTCTTGGGCCAGGGATTCCTAGGTGTCGGTGGGGATGTTGCACTTTTTCAAGGAGGCTTTGAGGGTGTCCTTGAAGCGTTTCCTCTGCCCACCTGGGGCTCTCTTGCTGTGCCAGAGCTCCGAGTAGAGCGCTTGTTTTGAGAATCTCGTATCGGGCATGTGGATAATGTGACCTGTCCATCGGAGCTGATTGAGCGTGGTCAAAGCTTTGATGCTGGCCTGAGCAAGAACACTGACGTTGGTGTGCCTATGCTGCCAATGGATTTGCAGGATCTTGCGGAGGCAGCGTTGGTGGTACCTCTCCAGTGCTTTGAGGTGCCTGCTGTACATGGTCCATGTCTCGAGGCATACAGCAGGGTGGGTATCACTGCTGCTCTGTAGACCATGAGCTTAGTGCCGGGTTTGAGGTCCTGGTCTTCAAACACTCTCTTCCTCAGGCGACTGAAGGCTGCACTGGCACACTGAAGGCGGTGTTGGACTTCGTCGTCGACGTCTGCCCTTGTTGATAGGCTCCCGAGGTATGGAAAGTGGTCCACGTTATCGATTGAGTAAGGATTATGCTCAGCTGTGATGCGCTCGGAGCAATAGGCCGACAACACTTACTCAGCTTATGAAGAATGACCTTCTTGGGGATTGTACTAAAGTGCTTCCAGCTCCCATGAAATTGTATCCCTTGCTGTAGTCAACAACTTCAGGAGAGCAGGGATTATTAAGTGCAAGTTGTTGATTAAATGGATGTAGGCAAAAACTAAATCAATGCTGCCAGAAAAAATGATATTTCTTGAGTGCAGTTTCATTCTATTCTGTTTTCTGCTGCTGTCACTAACTATTGATGGCCAGGACCCTCTGCCAATCATTAGTAGAGTTTCATTTACTTTATAATCAAGAGTTGATTACCAGGAAATGCGTTGACACTATACCTATACTGTTTATCTCTCCTCTGGGAAATAATTCTGCCAGTACCTCTAACCCCCAGCCAACCAATTTAAAAAAAAAAAAAAAAATACAACAATGAAAGCACTAGTTTCTAAAACTTACTGCACATTTAACAGAATAACCAGTAAGTGGAGAATTTTCATTTTTTTTTTTTTAAAGAGAAGAATGTGCCTTTAAAAAAAAAAAAAGTGTCCACAATGAAGAACATTTATAGCTAGTAGTTTATCTCAATTAAGTAACGTGTCATTCTGTGATTAAAATTAAAAAATTCAGTGCAGATTTTGCTTTGTATAGCTTTTTTATTGTCACTATGATGATTGTCAGTAAATATCTGATTTATATGCTGCATAGTTGAAAAGCAGCCACAGTTCATCAAAGGTCTGCTGCTGTGAATTTTCCGATTTTCTTTTTATATTGCTCCAGCTCATCTGTAACTGAAGTTTGCTAGTTTGATGAGAGTGATTCCGTAATGCAAACTTTACATTTAATTTATAGATGTGACTGTTGCTGTGCAATGCACGATATGGGGTTGTAGCAATAAAGTACATGTGCAAATGTGATTATCCAGTTGGTCTGTGGCATTCCCTTCCTAATCTGATGTAACTAGATTTTTTTCTGTTCCTCCGATAAATTTTGGTAGTGACTGATTGCAATTGCTGGTAACTTTGCAGCAGAATGTGTACATGGTTGGTTGGCATGTTTTGCTGCTGCCTCTGAATCCTTCCAGTGTGTGGGTCTGTGCTTGCAGCAGCGTTCAACAGAATACTTTATTTGATCAAAACATTTGTATTAAACAAGTTGCACCAGGCTTTGTGCTCTATATATTTGTGAAGAGTAAAATGAAAGGTCTGTGTCTTGGCTCTTTTAAACAACTCTTTAAGATAGCTTGTTTGATTCTTTTTTTCTTCATATTTGCGTAATCATTTGTAAATATTGCCCCATAAAATATCTTTTAAAAACTCAGTGTTGATCAATAAGCAAGACAGAATAGCTTTAATATGATATACAAATGCCATCTATTAGATTTACCTTTTTTCTAACTCAAGTCTTGTCTGCAAAATGTAGTGTTCCTTCAACAAATCAGGTTGCAGAACCAATCACCCATCAACCTGTCCTTTCAACCAACCACACCGCTGAACTACATAACCAGGGCCCAATCAAATCGCAGAACCATCTGTTATTTCTGATTGGTTGTTTCCAATTATATGCTTTACAAGATATTGTGGTACGCAGTTGCCATGCCAGTCCTCATCCCCACTATATACCCTCCAAAATAAAACATATAACATAAGAATAATTTAGAACATAAAAAGTCACATACACACACACATGGTTCCAACAGATCACCACCCAAATAAACCAAAACATGTCTCTGGGTGTCTGAACAGTCTAGGTTCCAGGTACACACTCTCTTCATGCTTTCCATTCCTGTCCAGCTGAGTCATCAATGGAGTCCCCCAGTGGATCACTGCAAGGGTGACTTTTAATGCTGTCTGCTTAGCAGAAACCAGACGAGCGGGCTGTTAAATTGCCTGTGAGTCTCACCCACGCATGTCCCACACCAATCCCTCGGGTTCCGATATTAACTTGCTCTTCTGAGCAGGCAAAAGAGACACCCACCAGAAACGGCGATGTCCTTCATAAAGTATGGAGATCATGCTCTGATGACATCACTGGGGCCTGACTGCTATTTTAACCAGAGGTCTATGCAGGGAAGCTGTTGTGGCTTTATTGCATGGCCAAGCTAGCGAGAAGAGGCCTGAAAGTCTAAGTCCTTTTACTGTTTCTTGACTTTCCTTGTGGGCCAGGAGGAATGGGAGTGCTCCTCCAGATCCCACAAGGAAAGTTTAGGCCTGTCCTGCCTCGGGCTAACCTACCACCGTCCCCCCGATTGTGGGACCCTCCTGAATCCTCTTCCCGCGACTTGACTGAGTGCTGGGGCCTGTTCCCTTGGTTCCCGGTAGGGGCCTCCTGCTGTCTGACATTGGATTCCTGCTAGCCAGTTGTTGTTTGTTGCTGGCAGCTAGTTTTGGGCAGGATACTGACTGAGGCTATGCGGACAAGTCTCATGCTGCCGAGGTTGGGATAGTTTGTCGCGGCCCCCACCCTCACGATTTCTGCTCAGTGTTAAAATTGGGGCTTGTGTCCTTGCAAGACACTTTCATCTATTTCTTGTGGTGTTCTTCATATAGAAGAAAGGCAGAAGGTTAGGAAAGTGAAAGTAGAGGGATGAGAGAGAGAAAAGTAGAAAGAATCAAATATAGGTGTGTTTGTGTGTGTGTCAGAAAGTAAGGTGGAGGTTAGAGAGAACAAAAATGGAGGAGATGGAGAGACTAATTTCTATAGCTATCTGATGTGGGAAAACTCAAGCCAGTCTCCAGGTCTCCATGACCAGCAATGGGAAAAGGAGTGTGGCAAGGGTGAGTGTGTGAGATGCATAGAAATTAGAAGTACAGGGAGTGAAAGAGAAGGAAGAGGAACAAGTGTGTAAGATGCATAGAGAGAGTAAGAGACATATAGAAATAAGGAGAGACTTGCACAAAGGAAGAGAGTGGGAAAAAATTGTAGACACAATCTGATGACAAGGTGTGCAAGAGTGGGAACACCACCACCTCCGAGTTCCCCTCCACGTCACACACCACCCTGACTGAGAAATATATCGCCGATCCTGCATCGTCGCTGGGTCAAAATCCTGGAACTCCCTACCTAACAGCACTGTGGGAGTACCATCACCACATGGACTGCAGCAGTTCAAGAAAGGGGCTCACCGCCACCTTCTCAAGGGCAACTAGGGATGGGCAATAAATGCTGGCATTGCCAGCAACGCCCAGATCCCATAAACTAAAAAAAAGTCATAGAAAGTGAGAATAATAGACAGCAAAGACTGAAAGTAGCAGAGTTGGAGGGAGACTAGCAGAGAGATATTGAAAGGAGGAAAGAAATTTAATGTGGTGCAAGAACAATTATTAACTAATGAAGAATATAATATCTGGCAGAAATACAAGGAAATACTGTATTAAGCTTCCTATGACCCTAAAAACTGGTTCAGCTTGGCGCCTAGTTTCTGATGATGGTATAAGCCGCCTTGATTGGATTAGTATCTTGTGTCTCGCTGGCAGCCAACTATGATCTGAAATGAAATACAAGATAATTGCACTCCTCCCCCCTCACCTCAAGCTGACCCTGATGAAAGTGGGCAGAAAGCCTGCAAGCTGGATCATCTTATCCCTTGGTTGAAGAAGGTAGCGCGATGGAGAGGGGCAACAGTAGGCACTTGGATCAAGATCTATTGTGTTACTGCACAATATAAGAGATGTATACTTGTGGTGCCTCAGTACATATAACTGAGAGGTCCTCCTCTCTCCACCCACTTTCTGTGTACCTGTACTAGAATTTTTTTTGCAAAATACCACGTTCAGTCTTGTGTGCAAGAAATTTTATCATCTGCTAGACATCAACAACAGTGACATTTTGTTGAGTTAGAAAACAATGGGAAAGTATTCAGCATGTAAAGCTAACTGGGCAGCACCTAATTTTGTTAGATATTGCAGCATGTATTGTCATGATGGAGCTGGATCACTAGGCTCAGTGTTGTTGAGCTTTGATGCAATTTTCTGTACTTTAAAAGAACATTATCTCTGCAGTACTGCAGCATGCTCACTTTATAATTGCATATATAGCTGTTGTAATGTCTTACTGGCTGTACAATAATATTAGACCAAATGTACTAGTTTGTTTTGGTGGGCTTTCATTTTGAGTCACTTCAGTGAAATCTCACCTTGCTTAGTGCAGGGTGGGGGGTGTTGGAGAGAAAGAGTAACATAGAAGATTCATAAATCTATTGCTATGGAATTTCAATTGGACAAACTGTTACAGATATAGTGATGAATTGAAGTGTTAGCTTCCATCCGCCTTCCACTAAACAGTTCGATCCTCCACTCTCTTATTGGATATTATTGTCATAACAGATGCAGGTGGGGATTATTCAAGGCTGAGATCGATAGAGTTTTGGACTCTTGAGGGAATCAAGGTATATGAGGATTGGGTGGGAAAGTGGAGTTGAGGTCGAAGATCAGCCATGATCTTACTGACTGGCAGAGCAGGCTCGAGGGGCCGTATGCCCTACTCCTGCTCCTAATTCTTATGTTCTTATTACGCAGTTGAGAAGCGAGGAATCCCGAATTTGATTAGAAATTCTCAAACCAGTTTCATGACATGATGCTACAGTAACAACAGTCAACACGTCAGTGACGTGCTAAAAGATTCAAAAATCCTTTCTCTTGTTAATTTTATTTTGATAACCTGATTAAACTTAGGTTCAAAAATGCTTTTGGGATTCTCAGTGTTTTTCGAATTGAGTTAAAGAATAAGCACAGTCATTTTGAGTGCTATTGAATTCTAAAGAGTTTTTGTAATTTTAGAAGTCGTTTCATCAGTGAAGCATCTGGAACTTTCCTCAGTTCTACAACAATATCTCTTAAAGATGCAAGGCACCATTTTAATTATCTTGTAAAGGGGATAGCTTCACTTTTTTATATGTAATATATATATATAATAAAAATAGTTTTACTGTAGCAATATTTTAAAAAATGAAGAGCTGTGTCAGTGCACTTAGGGTTTTGGAAATAATCCTATTTATAATGTGCACGGAATATAGAATATTTCAAACTATTTTGGGAATCGAATTGTAATGATATCCCAAAGGAAGTCTGTACTCTATTGTAAACTTCCCAGCACACATCATTGAGATGCTAGCACTCTTTGCGAGATGGTTTCTTAAATACTGGGGTGAAAAGTGTTAAATGTTGTATTGTTTGTCCTTTTTTTTATTAGTTCATGGGATGTGTGCGTCGCTGGCAAGGCCAGCACTTATTGCCCATTCCTAATTGCCCTTGAGAAGGTGGTGGGAGCCGCCGCCTTGAACCGCTGCAGTCCGTGTGGTGAAGGTACTCCCACAGTGCTGTTAGGGAGGGAGTTCCAGGATTTTGACCCAGCGATGATGAAGCAAAGAAAGAAGAAAGACAGACTTGCATTTAAATGGTGCCTTTCACGACCACCAGACATCTCAAAGCGCTTTACAGCCAATTAAGTACTTTTTTGAAGTGGAGTCACTGTTGTAATGTGGGAAACGCG
Organism: Somniosus microcephalus; assembly: GCF_052327205.1. Taxonomy (NCBI): domain Eukaryota; kingdom Metazoa; phylum Chordata; class Chondrichthyes; order Squaliformes; family Somniosidae; genus Somniosus; species Somniosus microcephalus. The sequence goes on from NC_141002.1 coordinate 72,617,622, forward strand.
GCAGCCAATTTGCGCACAGCAAGCTCCCACAAACAGCAATGTGATAATGACCAGATAATTTGTTTTTGTGAAGTTGGTTGAGGGATAAATATTGGCCAGGACACCGGGGATAACTCCCCTGCTCTTCATCGAAATAGTGCCATGGGATTTTTTACGTCCACCTGGGAGAGCAGACGGGGTTAACGTTTCATCCGAAAGACGGCACCGCCAACAGTGCAGCACTCCCTCAGCGCTGCACTGGAGTGTCAGCCTAGCTTTCTGTGCTCAAGTCCCTGGAGCGGGACTTGAACCCACAACCTTCTGACTCAGAGGCAAGTGTGCTACCAACTGAGCCACAGCTGACACATGGAATGGCGATATACTTCCAAGTCAGGATGGTGTGTGAACTTGGAGGTGGTGGTGTTCCCATGCGCCTGCTGCCCTTGCCCTTCTAGGTGGTAGAGGTCACAGGTTTGGGAAGGTGCTGCCGAAGAAGCCTTGGCGAGTTGCTGCAGTGCATCTTGTAGATGGTACACACTGCAGCCACGGTACGTTGGTGGTGGAGGGAGTGAATGTTTAAGGTGTGGATGGGGTGCCAATCAAGCGGGCTGCTTTGTCCTGGATGGTGTCGAGCTTCTTGAGTTGTTGGAGCTGCACTCATCCAGGCAAATGGAGGGTATTCCTTCACACTCCTGACTGCCTTGTAGATGGTGGAAAGGATTTGGGGAGTCAGGAGGTGAGCCACTCGCCACAGAATACCCAGCCTCTGACCTGCTCTTGTTGCCACAGTATTTATGTGGCTGGTCCAGTTAAGTTTCTAGTCAATGGTGACCTCCAGGATATTGATGGTGGAAGATTTGGAGATGGTAATGTCGTTAAATGTCAAGGGGCGGTGGTTAGACTCTCGCTTGTTGGAGATAGTCATTGCCTGGCATTTGTGTGGCGCGGATGTTATCTGCCATTTATCAGCCCAAGCCTGCATGTCGTCCAGGTCTTGTTGCATGTGGGCATGGGCTGCTTCATTATCTGAGGAGTTGCGAATGGCACTGAACACTGTGCAGTCATCAGCGAACATCCCCACTTCTGACCTTATGGAGGGAAGGTCATTGATGAAGCAGCTGAAGATGGTTGGGCCTAGGACACTGCCCTGAGAAACTCCTGCAACGATGTTCTGGGGCTGTGATGATTGACCTTCAACCGTCACAACCATCTTCCTTTGTGCTAGGTATGACTCCAGCCAGTGTAGAATTCCCCCCCCCCCCCCCCCAGCGATTCCCATTGACTTCAGTTTTACAAGAGCTCCTTGATGCCACACTCGGTCAAATGCTGCCTTGATGTAAAGGCAGTCACTCTCACCTCACCTCTGGAATTCAGCTCTTTTGTCCATGTTTGGACCAAGGCTGTAATGAGGTCGGGAGCCGAGTGGTCCTGGCGGAACCCAAACTGGGCATCAGTGAGCAGGTTATTGGTGAGTAAGTGCCGCTTATTGGCACTGTCGACGACACCTTCCTTCACTTTGCTGATGATTGAGAGTGGACTGATGGGGCGGTAATTGGCCGGATTGGCGCTTGCTGCTTTTTGTGAACAGGACATACCTGGGCAGTTTTCCACATTGTCGGATAGATGCCCGTGTTATAACTGTACTGGAACAGCTTGGTTAGAGGCGGGGTTAGTTCTGGAGTACAAGTCTTCAGCTGTATGCAGTGTAGGGTACAGTAGAATAGTGGTTATGTTATTGGACTAGTAATCCAGAGGGCTGGACTAATGATCCGAAGATGTGAGTTCAAATCCCACCAATGGCAGCTGGGAAATTTACATTTAGTCAATTAAATAAATGTGGAATAAAAAGCTAGTATCAGCAGTGGTGAATAATTAACGAAACTATCGGATTGTCCTAAAAACCCATCTGGTTCGCTAATGTCCTTTTTAGGGAAGGCAATCTGCCATCCTTACCTGGTCTGGCCTATGTGACTCCAGACCCACAGCAATGTGGTTGACTCGTAACTGCTATCTGAAGTGGCCTAGTGAGTCACTCAGTTGTAAAAAGCCACTACAAAAAACAGTAAGAATAAAACTGGACGGACCACCCGGCATCGACCTCGGCACCAGCTACGGACACGACAATGGCACACCCAGCCCAGTCGACCCTGCAAAGTCCTCCTCACCAACACTTGGGGACTTGTGCCCAAATTGGGAGAGCTGTCCCACAGCCACAGACTCGTCAAGCAACAGTCCTCATACTCACAGAACAATACCTTTCAGCCAATGTCCCAAACTCCTTCATCACCATCCCAGGGATGGTGGCACAGTGGTATCCAGTTAGGAAGGAGTGGCCCTGGGAGTCCTCAAGATTGACTCTGGACCCCATGAAGTCTCGTGGCTTCAGGTAAGGTATGTGCAAGGAAACCTCCTGCTGATTACCACCTACTGCTCTCCCTCAGCTGATGTTGAACACCACTTGGAAGAAGCACTGAGGTAGCAAGGGCACAGAATGTACTCTGGGTGGCGGACTTTCAATGTCCATCACCAAGAGTGGCTCGGTAGCACCACTACTGGCCGAGTCCTGAAGGACATAACTGCCAGCCTGCGACAGGTGGTGAGAGAACCAACATGAGGGGAAAAACCTACTTGACCTCGTCCTCACCAATCTACCTGTCGCAGATGCATCTGTCCCTGACCGCATTGGTAGCAGTGACCATCGCACAGTCCTTGTGGAGACGAAGTCCCATCTTCACACTGAGGACACCCTCCATCATGTTGTGTGGCACTACCACCATGCTAAATGGGATAGATTCAGAACAGATCTAGCAGCTCAAAACTGGGCATCCATGAGGCACTGTGGGCCATCAGCAACAGCAAAAGTGTACTCCATCACAATCTGTAACCTCATGGCCCAGCATATTCCTCACTCTACCATTACCACCAAGCCTGCTTCTATAAGGAGCATAGAGGAGCATGCCAGGAGCAGCACCAGGCATACCTAAAAATGCAGTGCCAACCTGGGGAAGCTGCAACACAGGACTTGCATCCATGCTAAAAAGCAGAAGCAGCACGCTATAGACAGGGCTAAGCGATCCCACAATCAACAGATCAGATCAAAGCTCTGCAGTCCTGCCACATCCAGTCATGAATGGTGGACCATTAAACAACTAACGGGAGGAGGAGGCTCCATGAATATCCCCATCCTCAATGGTGGTGGAGCCCAGCACGTGAGTGCAAAAGCCAAGGCTGAAGCGTTTGCAACCATCTTCAGCTAAAAGTGCCGAGTGGATGATCCATATCGGCCTCCTCCTGAGCTCCCCACCATTACAGAAGTCAGACTTCAGCCAATTCGATTCACTCCACGTGATATCAAGAAACGGCTTGATATCACGTTGGTACTTGTTTATGTTTTAATTCACTCTTAAAGTTTCTGATCTTTTGCAATATATGTCATGATGGATTAATGCAAGGACTGCTGGCCGTGAGTGGTACTGGTTTCAAGAGTCCCAGATTCCAAAAGAAGCTAAGTACTGAAAGAGATTTCCAGTTATTTTCCTCCCATATTTTAAATTCAGAACCTGTTCTCCTCTTGTCCCCTCACCCCCAGCAGTTGCTGAGAGCACAAGTAAGGGACGTGTTTGGAGGCATTGACTAACTCTGCCCTCTAGGCAGCTGCTGGGCATGTGCAAAAGTGTTGTGGAGTGACATCCAATCTTCCACTTGCCTTCAACAGCCCAGGCATGATTAGAATTCCACCACATGGGGGAATCCTGCTCATGAATTCATGTTCTACCATCCACTGTATAACATGCCGGCACATCAAGGTATTGTGATTTTACTACTAGTTCATACAGAATCCTTTAATAAAAATATTTGAAAGCAGACTCTGCTAATTTGGAGCAAGGGGAACCCAGACTTTTAATTTGGGACGTGTCATGCCAGTCAATGATATTTCCTACCAGCTGCTGAATTTTTTTCTCCACAGTGCCATGTGACAAAATATGCCTTTGTTGTCTTGAACAGTAATAAGGAACTGCATGTCCCTTCTTGCTTAATTATATTCGCATTTAGCATGAAACAACAAACTTCTGAATTTATGCTCAGCTGTAAAATGGCATTGTGAAAAATCAAGGTTTCCTGACCTGCCGATGTTCTTTGTACAGCTCCACTAGTAATATCTTAGCAAACATATAAAAGCTTTTCTTTTGGATTCGTGTTCTTTTTCTGACTCTCTCATCACTTCTCCACTCCAGACACCTGCTACAGTACTAAATAAATCAATTTTACTGAAGTTATGGTGTCAGGCCAATTGGTATCAGTTAGTTCTTGTATTTTGGAAAGGTTTTTAGAATTGACCTGCAATGGCTCTATTTACATGAAGTTATGCATCGATAAATTTGCTGTTGTCTACTTTTTTTGTGTTTAACGACTGATTCACTGGACTGTGCAATGCAGTTTGACCAAATGTGTTGTTTGATTTTGATGATTGAATATCACAAATTTTGATGATAAATTCTGAAGAGTAGTTGATTTAATCTAATGATTCTCATTCGGTCAAGAAGAAAATAGCTCTTTGCATTTATTTTGTGCTCCCCATTCGTAGAAAGAAGTTGGCTAATACGGTACATGGCAGACATTTAATTTGGTTTTCAGGCTTTACACGAGCAGTTGGGAAACTTCAGAATTAGTTGATAAATGCAGACAAAGTTTTTGTTTCCACAAAACTAGTTGATAAAAGTTTGTGTTAACAGTTTAGAATAATTGTTTTCCCTATTTGCTCACTAGATTCAAACTAGTCGACGAAGACACAAATAACATTGGCTTCATAAGGAAACTTGGCTCTTTCTCAAGCTTCTTCTACAGCTGTTTGTTGCTTGCCAAAGCTAATAGGTTCCAGTAGAGGGCGCTCCAAGGTTGGCAGTAGGTAGTGTTATATAATGTGACTTTTACATTTCAAGCTTACAGCAAGATTAACTTCTTAAAGTTTTACTTGTATGCTTAGTAGAGATATCAATTGAATCTTAACATTGTGTTTGCACTCCCCCGCTCCCTTGTATATGCAGTGAAGTTAAAATGTGAGTTCCTAGATTATGCCGACTTTTCACAATCAAGTGTCTTTGATGTTTCTTGTAACATATTCACTTCATTGAAAGGGAAATAAGGATTGGATTAAAGGCGAGAGAGAGGAAAAAGAGACAAGTAAGAACATTAATTATTTTTTGTTCAAATCTCTAAGAATTTACTACATCCAAGAATGATGTTCAACAATTTAAACTCTTCCATTACTGGGCCGGAGAGGTTGATTGGCGTTGCATTAACAATTACCACATTGTTGAAAGAGTACTTGCACTGTTACGTACGAGCCATAACTTTCTGCAGTGAGTTTAATGTGCAAATCCAGCCTGTATTTTACGATCGGAGGCTTCCTGCGTGCAGATGCCTCTGATCTGGAAAAAATCTACACCCTTACCCGAGGGCTCCGGAGGTCCGGACACTTCTGCTCCTGTGCCTCTCCTGGTTCGCGTGTGCAGAGGCCCAGGGGCGCAGGCAGTTCGCAAGCGTCCCTGGGATCACGTGGGCCATGGGGAACCAATGGGAGAAGGGAATCCCCCTTCATACTTTTCAGAGATCTCGGCTTCGACCCGTCAAATGTATGAATGGGGATCACTCAAAAAACACACTAAAACATTAAATAATTTTTTTTTTAATTACCTTTTTTAAAAATTAGTTAAAATTACATTAAATTAAATATTTTAAACAAAAATGTAATTTATTGAAAAAGGTAATTAAAGTTTTTTACAGAGCTAAAAATAAACTTATCTTTTAAAAGTATTTTTAAATTATAAATGAGTGGGGGAAAATTTTTTTTTTTTTTACTTTTTTAAACTCTCATGCTGACAAAAGCAGGCCTTACGTCTGCTTTTACCATGCGTAAGATTTTTAAAGATTTTCAGCGGCTGGAGGTTCTGCAGAAAGTGGAACTCTTTTCCCCCCCCCCCCCCCCCCCCCCCCCCCCCCCGCAGAGGCCCTTCTCCAGGGCAGGTGTGCGATCTGTCAAGAGGATTCTGGACCGATCGGAAATGCCAGTTTTTAGCGCATGCGCTTCGCAGCCTGAAACTGGCACTTGCGAGGCCCCTACGGGTGTGTACACAGCGCGTACACACCTGTAGGGATTGGAAAATACGGGCCAATAGAGAGAGGCTAAGAGCGAGTTGTTGTTTGTGTGAAGCAAATGGCGGAGCGGCGTAAATCGACCAGCATGTTCTGGCGATTTGCAACTCACGGCATGTATCTTCATCCCTAGAAGTTGCTGGCCAATTTGCGCATTAATAACAGCGTGCGTTGTGAACCTGCTGTTATTTTTCCAGGAAGATTTGGGTCAATAGCTCATCTGTTCTCTCCGCAGATGCTGACACGACTGCTGTTGTGTTTCCAGTATTTTCTGTTCATGTTTTGAGTTCCAGCATTTGCTGTGTTTTTGCTTTTTGTTTAAAAGGTTTCCTTGAAACGGGGCACTAGTGAACAAGGTGAGGTGCAGAGTGTATATATTGTGGTGCACAAGGCATCACAGTTGGGTGGGACAGGCTGGATGGACCAGAGAGAGTCTTCCTGTCCGTCAACCTTCGTCTGTTTGTTCGGCATGGAATTGTCTATGACCTCGCAGCCCAGTTAACGCAGTGCAGTATTTGTGACCCTTTTACATTTTGTGCACAAGTTTGGATTATGGGCAGTTTACGCCCCTGTAATTGAACCCAATGTAAAAGCACCTTCATTGAACGATCGTACAATCCTGCTTCACACGTGTAACTTGCACAGGAAAGTGTCCCTTGTTATCTCCAGGAAGTGAGAGAACTCGCAGATCTTTTCTCCAGGCAAAAGAACAGCAGCTAAGTTTGTTTTCATCAGTACCTGAGACCCTAAAGATCTGGCACTATACCAAATTATAGTGTAGAAACATAGAAACATAGAAGATAGGAGCAGGAGTAGGCCATTCGGCCCCTCGAACCTGCTCCGCCATTTAATGAGATCATGGCTGATCATCCAAATTCAGTAACCTGCTCCTGCTTTCTCCCCATATCCCTTGATTCCTTTAGCCTTCATGTGGGTTGGTTTCGAGAACAAAATAGGGAAAAATTGCTACATTAAAAACCTGCCCTCCTGCAATTGCCGTACTATCTCCTGCAGTGCCTTTTTTCCTCTTGTGCTCTGCTTCATTCAAACATTTTCTTTTGACTCAATTGTCCTAAGGTACGAAAACATTCATGTGCAGTGTTTTACAGCTTGCCCTTTTTTCCCCATTTCAATTTTGCTCATTTTAAAAGGATTTCTGATGATGGGGTGGGGATGAAATAGCCGCCTTTCTCCTTTTCTATATACTTGTCACTTTTAAGGGTGTCATCTTTTGGGATTTCTGGCTATTGGGCGATAGAAGGAATTTGGTGTAATTTGTAGCAAAATAATGTGCCCTCCTTGTACCTTCAACTTCTGCTCAAGTTTTATCTGATTATGTTTCTGTGAAACATCCTGGGATGTTTTTCTATGTTTAAGGGCACTACATAAATGCAAGTTGTTGCAAAATGGTGATATTAAATAAAAATGACTGCACAAGGGATTAAATATACAGAAGTCAAGTGCTGGGGGATATGGATTCATTGTGGATACAAGAATTTGTGAAGTGGTTTTGGAGAAAGTAAGATGAATTCAGAATTTCTTCTTCTGTTGTAGCTATAACATTTCTAATTTTGCATTTCGCCTTGTTTCCCTGTTGTTCTTATGGTATTCTCTATAGCTGTCCTTTTTTGTATTGTATGTTTTCCATTTATGACCCCATTATTGCTTCCTGCCCCTATTTATTTCCTGGCATGAATTATTCAATTTGTTCGTACTAATTTTGAACAGTCAAGTAACGACAATCTTTTGATGCAATGGTTTGGCCTCGATTTTGGCACACTTAGTGCCCTTCTTTAAAACATACTTATATATTTTTCAAGAGTTGTATGCTCAGAGGCACTGTTATTCCAGTTTAATTCATGAAGCAGACAAGAGGTTTGTTGACCTATTTTTCTAAAGCATCTAGCTAAGCCAGTGTTCACTCATTTTGCCTGTGGTTAAAATGGCCCAGTGTCAGCAATTCTGTGAAGAGTTTGCAAGCTATATAATTTGACCCGAAGCCAGTCTCTTTCGCTCCATACCCCTCCTTCCAGAATTCAGTATTTTAAGACATGTAGTCCAGATGCTAATAAGTTGCACAGAACCAAATCTACATTGCTGGTTATCAGGATCAATTTCATAGTGCAACTAGGACTTCACAGGCAGTGATTTTTTTTTGTGCCAGGGGAAGCTTCCAGGGGAGTAATCAAGAAGGAAATCTGCATATCTGTCAATACTGAGACAGTTGGTTAAGGAAAACCTGCTACTAGAGAGGAAAGAGCCAAGGGAGCTGACAAGTGCACAACTCTCACTTTCAGATGGTTTGGTCTCCTTGTGAACATGGCTGGGTTTCAGAGGGCACTTTGCCAGAAAACCAGTTTCATAGGTGCAGCTTCTAGATAGTCCCAGAACTGATTTGACTGTCTGAGGAATGCTGTCTGAACATTCAAACACAGCTGCTGGTATCCTGTCCTGCTCACAAGATGGGAGCAGTCAGCTTTGTCTTTATAAGACCCGTCGAGATTTTCTGCAGGATTAGGAGATTGATGTAAGTGTACATAGATGATGGGTAAATAATTGCGGATTTAAAAAACTGCTTTGGCCGAATTTCAGTTTGAGGTTGCAATTGAAATCCTGGTGTGATGAAATATGTCATTCATCAGACTCTGTAGTTAACTACATATATTGTATTGCCTGCTCCGGTGCTTTACCGTGTATTGTGTATAGTGCACCGCCCCCTTTGTGTGTCGGCTCCGCCCATACCTGGCCCTACTTAAGACAAGCCCAGGTTTGTCTTGCAGCAGAACAGCAGCATGCTAGGTGAAGCCACAGGCATCTTTTCTTTGCTAATAAAAGCCTTGTTTTATTCAGTTAACTTTGAGTCTTGAAGTCATGGAGGCGCGTCAATTTTATTAGCAAACTTTTAACGATGGATCAACTTTTGAAACCGGAACGCTTGGATTTGGACCCGCATGCTTCGGATGCATCGGCACGGTTTGGACACTGGTTCCAGTGCTTGGAATTCTTTATGGCCAACTCCGAAGCCGTCACAGCCTCTAAAGCCACCGGAGATGTGAAACTCGGGATCCTGCAGAATCGGGTAAGCCACCGGGTTTTTCCACTCATCCAAGACGCCGCCACCTACCTGGATGCCTGCAACATTCTAAAGGCCCACTATCAGCGGCCTACCAACGAGGTGTACGCCAGGCACCTGCTTGCTACCTGCACACAGCGACCCGGAGAGTCGCTAGAGGACTTTCTAGTCACCCTAAAAGTGCTTGGCAAAGACTGCAAATGCAAAGACGTGAAAGCCACGGTATACACAGACGAGCTTATTCGGGATGCCTTTATCGCAGGCCTTAGCTCTAATTACATCCGGCAGAGACTGCTAGAGAAAACGGGCCTAGACCTGACACAGGCTGTGGACACAGCGCGATCGCTGGATGTGGCTCAGAAGAACTCTGACTCCTACTCTTCAGGTCGCGCGGCCCACGCCGCCTCTGCTTCCCCGCCCGGTAGCCCAACACCGTCGGGGCCCTGCTCTCCCCCCAGAAGCCCTACGACCGCCGCGACGCATCGGGGCCCCAAATGCTACTTCTGCGGGCAGCCGAAGCACACCAGGAACCTGTGCCCGGCGAAAGGCACCACCTGCTGTAAGTGCGGTAAGAGGGGGCACTTTGGGAAGGTGTGCAGAGGGAACCCCGCAGGCAAAACCGCCCGCGCCGTGGGAGCGGCCATCTTGGACGCCATCTTGTCCGACCTCGTGGGGTCCGCCACCTCGCGAGCAGACATCGTGGACGCCATCTTACCCGGCCTCGTGTGGCCCACCATCTTGTCCCGATCAGGGCCCTACAGTGGCGTCGATCACAGTGGACCAGTCCAGACCGCACCCACTATCCAAATCGATGGTGGACATCGAGGTAAACGGGTGCAAGGTTAAATGTTTAATTGACAGCGGGAGCACGGAGAGCTTCATTCACCCTGATCTGGTACAACGACTCTCTCTAACTATAGTCCCTACTCAGGGCAGGATCTCTATGGCCGACAAAACCCAGATATCGACTATTGCGGGTTACTGCGCGGTACGATTGTCTGTTAAAGGCACTGTATATAATAATTTTAAACTGTTCATTATGAAGGATTTATGTGTGATCTTGGGCCTGGATTTTCAGTGCCACCACCAAAGCATCATGCTCAATTTCGGTGGGACCCAGCCGCCCCTCAGTGTGCGGTCTGGCTACCCTGAAGGTAAAGCCGCCTTCGCTATTCGCGAACCTTACCCCTAACTGCCGGCCAATAGCGACCAAAAGCAGGAGGTACAGCTGGGAGGACAGGCGGTTTATCGTGACCGAGGTAGACAGGCTCCTAAGGGAGCGCATTATTGAACGCAGCAACAGCCCGTGGTGCGCCCAAGTGGTGGTGGTGAGGGGTAGCGAGAAGAAGCGGATGGTGATTGACTATAGTCAAACAGTCAACATCTATACCCAACTAGACGCCTACCCGCTACCCCGCATATCCGAGATGGTGAACCAAATTGCCCAATACCGGGTGTTCTCCACCATCGACCTCAAGTCAGCGTATCACCAGCTCCCTATCAGACCAGAGGACCATTCGTACACCGCCTTCGAGGCAAACGGGCGCCTCTACCAGTTCCTCAGAGTCCCCTTTGGGGTGACGAATGGGGTCTCGGTCTTTCAGAGGGAGATGGACCGCATGGTCGATGACCACCACTTGCAGGCAACCTTCCCCTATCTCGACAACGTCACCATCTGCGGCCACAATCAACAGGACCACGACTCAAACCTCGCGAGGTTTCTGAAAACCGCACAAAAACTCAACCTCACTTACAGCGAGGACAAGTGCGTTTTCAACACCACGCGCCTCTGCATACTAGGCAGCGTGGTGGAGAATGGGGAAATCGGACCAGACCCCGACCGATTGCGCCCCCTACGGGAGCTGCCCCTGCCCAACACTCCCAAAGCCCTGAAAAGGTGCCTGGGGTTATTCTCGTACTAAGCCCAATGGGTCCCTAACTACTCCGATAAAGCCCGCCCCCTCTTGAAAGCATCCTCTTTCCCGCTCTCTGCTGAGGCCTATGCTGCCTTCAAAAGCATTAAGCAGGATATTGAGCGGGCCACCCTACAGGCAGTGGACGAGAACGCTCCCTTTCAAGTGGAAAGTGATGCGTCTGACTTTGCCCTGGCGGCCACCCTCAACCAGGCGGGGCAGCCCGTAGCTTTCTTCTCGAGGACCCTCCAGGGGCCCGAGATCAGACACTCCTCCGTGGAAAAGGAGGCCCAAGCCATCGTGGAGGCAGTGCGGCACTACCTAGCCGGCAAACGCGTCACCCTACTTACCGACCAGCGGTCGGTAGCGTTTATGTTCAATAATAAACAGAGGGGGAAGATTAAAAATGATAAGATTCTTAGGTGGTGGATCGGGCTCGCCACCTTCGAGTACAACATCATATACCGGCCGGGGGCCCTTAATGAATCCCCCGACGCCCTCACGAGGGATGTGTGCCAACGCCACCGGGGATCGGCTACAGACCCTCCACAACGACCTCTGCCACCCAGGGGTGACACGGCTGTTCCACTTCATAAAGTCCCGCAACTTACCCTACTCGATTGAGGAAGTTCGGTCCCTGACCAGGAACTGCCGCACTTGCGCCGAGTGCAAGCCTCGGTTCTACCGCCCTGATAGAGCCCACCTTATCAAAGCTACACGGCCCTTTGAGCGGCTTAGCTTAGATTTCAAGGGCCCCCTCCCGTCCGTCGACCGCAATGTTTACTTCCTGAACATTGTGGACGAATACTCCCGTTTCCCATTCGCCTTCCCCTGCCCAGACATGACCAGCGCCACGGTCATTAAATGCCTCAACAGCCTGTTCTGCCTGTTCGGTATGCCAAGCTATATCCACACGGATAGGGGGGCGTCCTTCATGAGTGAAGAGTGACGCCAGTACATGCTGTCCAAGGGGATTGCCACGAGCCGTACCACCAGCTACAACCCCCAGGGTAACGGTCAGGTGGAGCGAGAGAACGGGACAGTATGGAGGGCAGTCACCCTAACTCTAAGGACCAAGGGCCTCCCTATCTCTCACTGGCAGGATGTCCTCCCAGATGTGCTCCACTCAATATGGTCACTATTGTGTAGCGCCACTAATGCCACGCCTCATGAGCTAATGTTTGTGTTTCCCCGGAAATCCACCTCCGGCGTATCCATACCGTCATGGCTCTCCACCCCAGGTCCGGTACTTTTGCGGAAGCATATGAGGGGCCACAAGACGGACCCTCTCGTGGAGCCAGTGCACCTGCTCCACGCCAACCCACAATATGCGTATGTCCGGCACGCCGACGGACGGGAGGACACTGTGTCCATAAAAGACCTCGCCCCAGCCGGTAACAACGACTACAACAACAACAACCACAACGACCACAACAACTATTATCCACCCACTCCACCCACTATTCTTTCATCACCCCCGGAAGAACACCAGCCAACGGTACCCCCACCACCTACTCCTTCAACAACCCCGGTGGCGCCCCCGGCAGGGACCCAGGAGACCACCCGGGACACCCAGCCGGCACCCGCGGCACCGCAACCGTTACGTCGGTCACAGAGGACTATCACACCCCCGGACAGACTAAATCTGTAGAAGGGGTGAATGTGATGAAATATGTCATTCATCTGACTCTGTAGTTAACTACATATATTGTATTGCCTGCTCCGGTGCTTTACCTTGTATTGTGTATAGTGCTCCGCCCATACCTGGCCCTACTTAAGACAAGCCCAGGCTTGTCTTGCAGCAGAACAGCAGCATGCTAGGTGAAGCCACAGGCATCTTTTCTTTGCTAATAAAAGCCTTGTTTTATTCAGTTAACTTTGAATCTTGAAGTCATGGAGGCGCATCACCTGGATCCCCTATCCATAGGCAGAAGTCCCAGCCCAGCAATTCAACCTATCGGAACATTGGTCAACAAAATGTTATCTCTTCTATCTTAACTAGTGTGGGTTAATTTTGCATCTCAATGGTGGAAACCGCACAGGAATGTTTTGGCAGGTCTATGACTACAACAACATGACATTAACTACAAATTCCTCAACAAGTTTGGGGAATAGATGTGCACAAGGTACATGATCTGTTTGAGAGACTGTGACACAAATGGGGGACACATTTATGAAGGTGCAATGGCTACGATTTCATTTCCGGTGTTTTTTCTCCATCCTGACGAAGGGTTTTGACCTGAAATGTTGACTCTCTTTTTCTCTCCACGGTTGTTGCCTGGCCGCCTGAGTTTTTCCAGCATTTTCTGTTGTTATTTTGGATTTCCAGCATCCGCAGTATTTTGCTAACATGCAAATGTGTTCAACGGTTTGTATAGATCATAGAAAAACTGTTCCACAATTTATTTTACATAGTGTGTATAAGTTGCATATAAATATATTTTGCTGTAGTTATGTTTCACAATTTATTTTTATTCCTTTCCTTTTTTCTAAACCTCTACAATTATATAAAGCTTTGAACAATCTCATCCCGATTTCAAATTGCTTACATTCATTTTATTATCATTTCTATATAGCTCTACAATGACTCATTTGCCATTATATCATTTAATCCTCCCATTTTTATCATCCAATTTCCCGTTATGAACACCACGGGAAATTACTATAATAATATAAAATAAAAAGTATTATATAAAAATAAGGGCAGAATTTAGGACTTTAAAATGAGAACTGAATTCCTTGGTCCAATTATCCCCCACCCTCTAACCTCACTTCAGATGAAGACTGCACTTGGTCTTGACTCCTTATGTGCAACAGCAGGAGAGATTAATAGTATTGTATTAAACATTTTGTATTTGCGTGTGCTCTTTCTGTTCATAAACTTCACGTTTTGTTGTCAAGATTTTGGGGTCATGCTTTTTCTGTCAACATTAAAATTGCCTATGTGAGCAAATATAATTGCATTTTCTTATGTAAGCATTTGTATAGAAATGTAATTAGTGTTCTGCCATTACTATAGTGCTCCTTACTCTTGTTTGATCGAATCCCCAAGTGCCACTTGTAAACCTGTTGGTATTGGTTTGCTAGAGTTGGTTTTCTTTGAGCTTTTGTTTTGATTTTTTTTTTCCAAATTGTGCATTTTCACACTGCTCTGTCAGTCCTGCTTCCTCCGGCCCTGGTGGAAGTCCCAACCCTGCACCTCCCTCTGGCCCTGGTGGAAGTCCCAACCCTGCACCTTCCTCTGGCCCTGGTGGAAGTCCCAACCCTGCACCTCCCTGGCCCTGCTCTTTTTTCACCATTTGAAGTTTCCCCACCTAAACCCTCTGCCCCCGTGTTGCCTTCCAGCCCTGTTCTTTGACACTGCCCTCCTACCCTCGCCTTAACTCTTTCTAGCCCTGCTACCTTACCTGACCCCACACCTTTTGACCACTGGCATTCCCCATCAGCCCCACAGGCCTTCCCAGCACTGTTACTTTAATGCTACCCACAGCTTCCTGGGCAGTAGAGATTAGAATGCATGGGGGAGTGAAGATAGAGGAACAGATAGGGCAGAGAGAGATATGATTTGAGACCGAAGCGAAAGGCAGATATATGTAACCCCTTCACGGTTCTCTAGATATGTGTGAGATGTGGTCTCTGTTGTAGACAGTATTCTATAGTCCAGTAAGGAGATCACTACTACAATGGCTTAATTCTAATGATCTTACTTTATAGTTTTAACGTCAGACAGTATAAGAAGATTACAGGTCAATGAACTAAATTAGACATTTGCATACATTAGAATGAATCTAGACATAATAAACATACATTCTCCATTTACATGGATTCAAAGGAGAATCTGTCCCTGTGTCCAAATTCGAGTGCACTCTTTCGTTGGCGCGCTTAAGTTGGAGCTCATGGTATGTATAATGTCTGCAAGACTTACGACTCCGAACCCCTTCGTTGAATTCTCTTCACGATCACTGAATCCCACTTTGAGTTCTGGATGCAGAGCTACTAATACGAAGGGCGGCGGCCGAGTTTGGAAGCCCGGGACTGGATGCGGCAGCCATTTGCCTCCTGAGCCCTCTTTTCAGAGCTCCTGCCCTCTTTTCTTCCAGTCGCTCCCGTTTCCCACTCGAAAAACCCGACTCCACCCCTTCCTCCTGGGGTTTCTGCCTGGAGACTGTGCAGCCTCACTGTTTGCAACAGTTGTTACTGGTGCAGAATTATGGAAAGTCTGCTCTTAGTCACATTGTGTCCTTAAAAGTTCTTGCCGTACCTTCACATGGGCAACTTTAACCCAGGGATTTATAACAATGATAATACAGTGTCTAAGTTAAAGATTGATAACCATACTTAGCGTACATAACATTTCCAGTGGGTATTACATATAGAAATACAGAGACCGAGATGAGGATAGAGAGACAGTGGGAGACATGGTGGCACAAAGACACCGGGCATACATAGCGGCAGAGATCCAGGGGGACAAATGGAAGAGAATGAAAGAATGAGCGATGAGGGTGACAGACACGGAGGTGGGGAACATAGATGCAGTGAGAACTGGCAGCAGGAGAGAAAGGGTATAAAAAGGGGAGACATTCAATTTCAATGGGGGAAGAAGAGGGGGAGGAATTTTTCTAAATATACTAACTTTAGCTTCCTGTACTTAAAACATTCTCCTGGTGGCCAATCAAAATGTGCCATTAACTAATTTGACAGCAGAAGTGGAGAAGTCTACACAGCCTGGTCTGCCTAGCCTCCTGGCTGAAGAAGACATCTAGTGTCAAGTAGCCTGCAAGGGCAGGAAAACAAAACAAGCTGATGCTCCTGTGACTGTAAAGGCAGTATGAGTTAATGCATTATCCTGTCCATCTGTATATATCACAGCCTTTGCCTGTGATCCGAGTACAATTTGGAATTACTCAATCGGATATACTGAGTATAAGTTCTCTTTCAAGTCTATTAATTCTTCAACTGAAAGCGTCAAGTGCTGAAAGTAATTGAACACAGCATGGTAGGATCAATGTACATCTGTTTTTTTTACTTATTGAGGCATTTCCTCTTTAGTGACATCACCGAAACACGTTCTGAATTAAGTGGCACATATGAGAAGCAGGATTGGCCATTAGATTTTCTAAAATGCATCATGGAAAACGTTTCAGAAAGGCAGTAATTGCTGCTGATATATAGTGACATAAAGTTCTATGATGTGATATTTTTAAAGTTCAGAATGGTTTCCATTGCCTCTTGCAGTTAATCTGTACTGTCTCTTTTTTAATTAGCTCATCAAAAAAAAATAATTAGCATTAAATTTCACTTGAACAGAAGCCCTGAAACCATCACACAGTTACATATATGAGGAAAGTAAATAAGAACATAAGAAGTAGGAGCAGGAGTAGGCCATACGGCCCCTCGGGCCTGCTCCGCCATTCAATAGGATCATGGCTGATCCGAACCTAGACTCGCGTCCACTTCCCTGCCCGCTCCCCGTAACCCCTAATTTCCCATATCGGCTAGGAAACTGTCTATCTCCGTTTTAAATTTATTTAATGTCGCAGCTTCCACAGCTCTGAGGTAGCAAATTCCATAGATAAGAGGTGTAACATAGATTTGACTTGACTGGATCTCATTTTTGCAGATCATAATTTAAGTAGACTACTCTAGAGTTATTTCAAATGTTCTCACAATTTGTCAAAATTCAGAACAACCTGTTGAAAGATGCAATGCCCTTGAAATGGAGTATAAACATTGCTGGGCTGTTTTGCTGCACTTAAGTTTGTTGCATTTTACTTGATGGATTGTGGGGGGTTTTTGTGCAAAATTACATTCTTAAATTTGTTTTTATTTCTCTATTTTTATCTTATTTTCTTGCACATTTTAAAACCTCTGCACCTTCCAACAGCTCATTTAGTGGATCTGCTATTTGGCCTTTACCAGTGTCACTCTTGAACCCATTGTTGGAATGTGAGAGGGTGGCTTGATGTGTCTTACTCACAAGTCAAAGGGCATTGCTTTGAAACCCAATCCGTGCTGAGATAGCTCAGACTAAGAGGGTAAAATAAGCCAGGGTTCAATTTCTAATCCCAAGTGAAACCCGACTGGGTTGTGCGTTTGTGTGTGTTGTACACATTGGTAATGAAATGATCAGCCACACCAGTCAAATGGCCGACCAACAATTAATGCTGAGTTTACACATGAAGAATGACGACTTAGGCCAAGTGCAAAGGGGCACCTTTTGTCTCTGGTAGCTTATCTCAACATGAATTGATGTCTTAAGGAGATGAAGGGAGAAAATGGGGCTGGGGAGTGGAATGGTGGAGGGATTTTTTTTCTTTCCCCTTTTTTATATGACCTATACAAGACTGAGATCTCTCCCAGTAGGGGATTGCAGATGTGATCCGGTGTCCTTCCACTTCATTGCAGAGTTATTGGGCAAACCAAAAGACGGTGCCACTGGGTCATACTTTGAATAATCTTTGAACATTCGAAGTCCTTATGTTAGCTGGTACGAGGTTAACGGTTTCTAGCCTTTAGCCTCTCTGCATGCTATCTTCAAGTGATGTACAAAATCTCTGTTTGGAGCTGGAGGAACAACACATCAAATCCAGCAAAAGAAGGAATTGGCAAGATTGATCAGTATTATCTTAATCTCCAGTGTAGTACTGAGGGAGTGCTGCACTGTCTGAGGTGCCATCTTTCAGATGAGACGTTAAACCGAGGCCCTGTCTGCCCTCTCAGGTGGACGTAAAAGATCCTATGGCACTATTTTTGAAGAAGAGCACGGGAGTTATTCCTGGTGTCCTGGGCCAATATTTATCCCTCAATCAACATCACTAAAACAGATTATCTGGTCATTGTCACATTAATGTTTGTGGGAGCTTGCTGTGCGCAAATTGGCTGCCGCATTGCCTACATTACAAGTGACTACACTTCAAAAAATACTTCATTGGCTGTAAAGCGCTTTGGGATGTCTAGTGGTCGTGAAAGGTGCTATATAAATGCAAGTCGTTCTTTCGTTCTGGAACCTCATTGACGCACTGTGAACTGGTCTGTAGAATAAATTACTTCAGCTCAACCCCGCTATAGCATGAAGGGCTGGGCACATACTTCAGAAATAGCTTTAAAAGGGGTTAGAACTGTTATGGGCGCCTTTTAATGTATTTTGATAAATGAAAATGAAAGTAAAATTTTAATTGCTAAATAAAAAATGTCTTTGCACTTCAATGATCCGACACAGCAGGGTGGATTTGATTTATCTCTTGTTGCAGTGAGGTTGGAGGTGCTACACAAAGACGCTGGCCTTGCATACCTCTGTGAATTTAATTATTTTGCAGCCATAGCATTTGCTGCCATATTATGTGTTCCACCGCTAGATTAAGGAATTGAGCTTCAATTTTAGAGCATTGGGTTGGCATTGTGTTGTGCTGTAAATCAATGGTTTTAGCCTCATAATTAAAGATACAGCAGGGTAGAGTTTCTGCTCGGTTGCGCTGCTATTTCTCTGCGTAATTTGCCTGAAATTGGTGTAACCGGCACAAAGGATTGCGCTAGAAGCAAGCCCCGCCCACAAAACAGGTCATGCCCCCGGGTGACTTAATCACCAGTTTCCGCTAATTGTGCTCATTTACAGGCCTTCGAGAAGGCTATAAAAATTAAGCTGGAACTTTTGGGCACAAGGGCACTAATACAGACTGTTTTGACTGAATTTTTAAAAAATGTAATAAGTAACTTATCTCAATCTAATTAGAAAGTAGTTTTGTATAATTCATTTTCAATAATTTAAAATCAGGTTACTCACAGGTGGTGGATTGACACTGATTTTAAAATGCATATTTTTTGTGATAAACCCATTTTCAGCTGTATTAATCAAATTTCACCAAGTTACCACTTAAATATATCAAGGAATTTTTATTTTTTTTAAAATAATTTTTTTAAAAATGCTGCTTGATTGCGCTGGTTCATGGCAGACTTTGCATTCGGCGATATGCAAATGAGTTGGAGCGGAATTTCAACTTTACCAAACCGGCGCAATTTTGGATGCAATCTATGCCGGAATCGCCGATTGCGCTCAAAGTGGAAACTCTGCCCCACAGTATCAATACTATCATGTTACTGAAATATTGCAAGTTTCTGAACCGTTTTTAATCTTTCCTCTTTAACCAGATTTTATGTCGTTTCTGTTTTCAATTCAGACAGTAGTATTAATATTCCACTTCTATAACACTCCTTCTCTAGACCTGAGGGACAAATTAATTTGCCTCATCGCTAGAGATTTAGGGTAACAGTCACCTTTGTTGGGCGTCAAAAATGTGTGAATAAACAGATAAGCAAGGCTGATCGAATGCTGTATTGAACATTTTATCTGTTATTACCATTACTCTGAGTCTTGCTCCCATCATAAAATGTGTGCAAG
Organism: Somniosus microcephalus; assembly: GCF_052327205.1. Lineage (NCBI taxonomy): Eukaryota > Metazoa > Chordata > Chondrichthyes > Squaliformes > Somniosidae > Somniosus > Somniosus microcephalus. Next base: position 72,637,135 of record NC_141002.1, read on the forward strand.
GAAATTAGCATAAAGAAGTTTCTTTTTGAGGATAGTTAATGCTTGCTAAAGCCCAAATAGGACTAATCTGTGCCGAATTCTGGTGTGAGTAATAATGGAAAGGCAGTCTTGAACTCCAACTCCGATCAGATAGTTATACAAAGAAAGAGCAAGATTTTGAAATATCCACATGCCAAGTACTTATTGTTTGAAAAGAATCTAAATGTGCTGTCCATTCACCATACAATGCTGCAGAAATTTAGATGTCTCTTCAGAAAATTGTCATTACATATAACTAAAATAAATTGATGCATTGCAAAATTTCATTTTTTTAAGGAACCTTTATAAAAGAATTACAACATATTACATTAATAAAATACACCAATATGATTTAGCAATGGACTGATTTCACCAAATGTGATAGATTTTTCAAAAGTCATGGATTAGTTATAATTTTCCAAAGTGTGCTCAATTCAGGAATTGTGCCTTTTGGATTGGAAAATGACACATGTCACTCCATTAATGAAGATGGGAGACCTGTCAGTTCAACATCAGTTGTGTGGAAGTTACTGGAATCCATCATCGGAGATTGAGCACTTCGACAAGAATCAGCTGATCAAAATGAGTCGGCATGGATTTGTGAAGGGTGGGTCATGTCTGACTGATCTGGTTTAATTTTTTGAGGAGGTCATTAGTGTGATGGATAGCGGAGTGTCTATGGGTGGTGTCTATATGGACTTCCAGAAGGCATTTGACAAGGCCCTGCACAAGAGCTTATTAGCAAAGATGGAATTGGAGGCAACCTTGTGATGGGTGTTGGTAAATGGTTGGGTGCGGGGGCGCTGTAGGAGACAGAGAGTAGGGAATACAAGGAACATTTTCTGGTAGGATGTGACGAGTGGTGTTCCCTCGAGATCTGTACTGGGACCTCCGCTTTTCACTATTTACATTAATGACTTGGATGAAGAAATAGAGTGTTGCATATTCAAGTTTGCAGATGACACCAAGTTAAGAAGCATAGTAAGTTGTGTAGATGAGAGCAGGAAGTTACAAAGGGGCATAGACTGACTGGGCAAATCTTTGGCAGATGGAGTTCAATCTGGGCAAATGTGAGGCCATCCACTTTGGATCCAAGAAAGACGAATCGGAATATTTTCTTCATGGTGAGAGAGCTGTCATGGAGCAAAGGATTTTAGGTGTCCATGTGCACAATCACTAAAAGTGAGTGCACAGGTACAAAAATTAATCCAAAAGGCAATTGGAATGTTGGCTTTTACCTCGAGGGATTTGAAATTCAAAAGTGAGGAAGTGATGCTTCAGTTGTACAGACGCTTGGTCAGGCCTCATTTGTTCAGATTTGGGCACTGAACCTCCGAAAAGAAATATTGACCTTGGAAAAGGTACAGCGCAGATTCAGAAATTTATACCAGAGTTGTTATGAGGAGAGGTTGCATAAATTTTGCTTGAATTCCCTTGAAGTTCGAAGGTTCTGGGGTGATTTAATCGAGGTGTTTAAATGATAAAGGATTCGCTTGGGTAGATCGAGAGAAGCTATTTCCTCTAGTGGTGGAATCCAGAACAAGATGGCATGTTTTTACTCGAAGGGTAGTGGAAAGCTGGAATTCTCTCCGGAAAAGCTATGTAATGCTGGGTCAATTGAAGTTTTCAAGTCTGAGATCAATAGATTATAGTTGGGTAAGGGTATCAAGGGATATGGAGTAAAGGTAGGAAAATGGAGTTGAGGTACAGATCAGCCTAATTGAATGGTGGAACAGGCACGACGGACTAAATAGCCTACTCCTGTTCCTCTATTTTTATTACTGCACTTTTTGTTGGTTGGACCTATTAAGTGGTAATTTTCCATTTTAAGAAGTGTTAAAGGAGCATTACTACATGTCCAGCATTATTGGTTGGTTGTCTCACATTATATAGGATATACAGCACAGAAACAGGCCATTTGGCCCAACCAGTCCATGCCGACGTTTACGCTCCACTCGAGCCTCCTCCCTAACTCTATCAACGTAACCCTCTATTCCCTTCTCCCCATATGCTTGTCTAACCACCCCTTAAATGCATCTATACTATTCGCTTCAACCACTCCCTGTGGTAGCGAGTTCCACATTATCACCACTCTCTGGGTAAAGAAGTTTCTTCTGAATTCCCTATTTGATTTCTTGGTGACTATCTTATATTAATGGCATCTAGTTTTGCTGTTTCCCACAAGTGGAAACATTCTCTCTCTATCTACTCTATCAAAACCTTTCATAATTTTAAAGACTTCTATTAGGTCACCCTCTCAGCCTTCTATTTTCAAGAGAAGAGACCCAGCCTGTTCATCCTTTCCTGATCGGTGTACACTTACATTTCTGGTATCATCCTTGTAAATCTGCTCCGCACCTTTTCCAGTGCCTCTATATCCTTTTGATAATATGCCGACCAGAACTGTACGCAGCACTCCAAGTGTGGTCTAACCAAGGTTTGATACAAGTTTAGCATAACTTCTCTACTTTTCAATTCTATCCCTCTAGAAATAAACCCTAGTTCTTGGTTGGCTTTTTTATGGACTTGTTAACATGTGTTGCTACCTTTAGTGAATTGTATATTTGTATTCCAAGATCCCTTTGCTCCTCTACCCCACCTAGACTTGCACCCTCCAAGTAATATATGACCTCCCTATTCTTCCTACCAAAATGTAATACCTCACATCTATCGGTGTTGAAATTCATTTGCCAATTATATGCCCATTCTGCAAGTTTATTAATATATTCCTGTAATTTGTTGCACTCCTCCTCAGTATTAACTATTTCTCCCCCGCCCCCCCCCCCCCCCCAAAATCCAATTTGGTGCCATCCGCAAATTCAGAAATTGTGTTTTTGATTCCAAAGTCTAAATCGTGAACAACAGTGGTCCCAGCACTGATCCTTGTGGAACACCACTTCCCACCTTCTGCCACTCTGAATAGCTACCCTTTACCCGTACATTCTGCTTTCTCTCTTGAAGCCAGCCAGTTGCCACTTGTCCCCTGACTTCGCATTCTCTGACCTTATTCTTTATTCTATTATATGGTACCCTATCGAATGCCTTTTGAAAATCTAGATAAATTAGATCTACTGCATTACCCTTGTCTACTCTCTGTTACCTCTTCAAAAAATTCAATGAGGTTGGTCAAGCAAGACTTTCCCTTTTGAAATCCATGCTGACTATTAGGGGTGCAAAATTCTGGGAATTTTTAAAAGAGGAAACTTTCCATGGGAATTTATGGGAATTTTGAGTTTTTTTGCACACTGATGGTTTTTGTCTCTGACCCTTATATTATCTTTGTCGTCAAAATAGACATACTGTTCCATACAAATAAAAACAGGCTTTCAAAACTTTATTTAGGTTATAATTTTGAACTTTATTGAACCCCCACAAAAAAGACCCATCTAAAATAAAATAAAAAGAGCGTCAGCTTATTTAGCCTGTAATTTGTCCTTATTTTGTCCCTTTTGAGTCTTCTACTCATGAGTCTTCTGAGTCTTCTGCTCCTTATTGCTCCTCCTGATTCTCTGACTCTGGCTCTGACGTGTCCATTTCCTCCTCTGTGTCAGTGTCTAGCTGTGTGGTGGACACTTCTGTATCTGGCTCAATAAGTTGTAGGTTCGCCCGGATAGCCACCAGTTTCTCCACTCTCTTGTTAGTCAGCCTGTTGCGCACCTTTGTATGCGCATTCCCAAAAAGTGACCAGTTTCGTTCAGAGGCCGCTGATGAAGGTGGGATTTGGAGTATCACCGATGCAATAGGTGACAGGGCCTCAGATGCACAAAGTCCCTTCCACCAGGTATGTGCACTGATATGCTTGCATGATTCCCATATCCATCCCCATTCCAAAGACCTTGCTTGGTAGAGAACTTTGCCAGACTTCCCAGAACTTTGCCCACATCCAGATTGAGATGGTGTGAGAGGGTAGAAATCACACTGTAAGCGCTGTTGATCTGTTCTCCAGAAAGCATTGGTCTCCCAACATGCTTTGGGTCCAGCATGTATGCTGCAGCATGAATCGGCTTGACACACAATTTTTGACGCGTCTGTATGAATTGAACAATTGCCTTCTCCTCTGCTTTGAGCAGCAGGGATGTGGGTAGGGCAATGCTGATTTGTTCTTTTAAATCAGTAAAAAGCCTGAGAACATCTGACAAGACAGCGTCATCTTCAATCTGAGCAATTGCAGATGCTGCTGGTGAGAGTAGTTTAAGGCTGCTAACCACTCTCTCCCAAAACACATCATCCAGCAGTATTTTCTTGATGGTGGTTTCCATATCCCCAGACTGGGATATTGCCATTTCTTGCAGCGACTCCTTACCCTCCAGAAGGCTGTTGTACATTATGACAACACCACCCCATCTAGTGTTGTTGGGCAGCTTCAGTGTGGTGTTCTTGTTCTTTGTCATTTGCTTGGAGTTGTAGGTTGCTGCAACTACCTGTTTTCCCCTGACATACTTAACAACTTGCTTGGCTCTCTTGTACAGTGCTTCCATGGTTCTCAAACCCATGATGTCCTTGAGGAGCAGGTTAAGCCCATGAGCTGCGCACCCAATAGACGTAATATGAGGGTAGGCCTCCTCCACTTGAGCCCAAGCAGCCTTCATATTCGCAGCATTGTCAGTAACTACCGCAAAGACCTTTTGTGATCCAAGATCGTTGATGACCGCTTTCAGCTCATCAGCAATGTATGTGCCTGTGTGTCTGTTGTCCTTCGTGTCTGTGCTCGCTATCGTTTCTTTGAGCTTTCCTTGGACTCTGTTATACTCAGCCTCCAGCAAATAAGTAGACAAAGCATGTCTGGTGGGAGGACAGTATGCAGGGCGAATAACATTGAAAAATCTCTTCCAGTACACATTGGCTGTGAGCATGAGGGGTGAGCCTGTTGCATATACAGCTCGAGCAAGGCACTCATCTGCATTCTTCTGGCTATGGTTATCCATTGTATCAAAGAACCTTCCAAGTGGGCCAGGAGTTGCTGACGATAAGGAGCCTGATGCTGATTGAGAACCATCATCTTCTTGAATGGAAGCAGAGGAACTCTGGGCTGACTGCTGAGAGCTTTGAGTGAAGTTGTTGCATTTGGATAAATGCTGCTGCATCTTTGTGGCATTCCTTACATATGGCTTTCTACAGTGTTTGCACATGTACACAGTCTTTCCATCTTTAATGCCTGGGGTAAAATGCTTCCACACATCCGACGATAAACGTGGCATTGTTCTATGCAGAGAAATAAAGGGCATTCATCTGTGTCGAACTGCAGTCGATCAGCACGATTGCAACAGGGTGAGTACATTTTTGCTGATGCTCCATGTGATGGAAGCATGACCTGTACACACACGACGCTACATCACCAATAGTGTATTATTTTGTATATTTTAAATTGAAGGACAACAGAGTTCAACAAGTAACTGGTTTATTTGGTATAAAGTCTGATTTACTTACTGCATCATCACAACATCAGCAGAAAACAAAATGACTTCCCTCAGGACCCCTAACCTGGATCTTAAAAAAAACTATAGCAGTCTTACAGATGCCTGCAGGCCAATCACAATTCGATATGCAAATATTACAAATAGAGGGAGCTAATCGCTCATCCACTCATCCAACCAATCAGGACACATTTGTTCACAGTCACACACAAAACTTGTAATTATTAAAACAAGCCAAGTAAGAAGATAAACATATATTGATTAAGAAATTCCTTAATAATTAAGATTCCATCTCTGTTAGTAATTTTAAGAGAGGACCTGTGGGTGGGGAAAAAAGAAAGAAATACAAAAAAAAACAATATTATGCTAGCATGTGCTTTTTTGGGCAAAATTCCCAAGCTAAACTTCCTGTGGAAAATTTACCGGAAACTTTCCACCCCTTTGCAACCCTACTGACTATTCATTATTATAGTTTTGGTTTCTAGATGTACTTCTATTTTCTCTTTTTTTTAGTAGGGATTCCATTATTTTTCCTACCGCCGATGTTAAGCTGACTGGCTTATAGTTCTCTGGACATGTTCTATCTCCCTTCTTAAATATAGGTATTATGTTCGCTATTCGCCAGTCCTCTGGCACTACACCTTTTTCTAATGAATTATTAAATATGTGTAGTAAGGCCTCTGCTATCTCTTCCCTAGATTCTTTTAAAATGCGCAGCTGTAATCCGTCCGGACCAGGGCTTTTATCCTCTTTGAGTTTGATTAGTTTATTTAATATATCTTTTCTCTTTTATTTTAAATGCAGTTATCTTGTTACTCGTCTCATCATCAAATGTCATGTCATAGAGTTATACAGCACAGAAAGAGGCCCTTCGGCCCATCGTGTCCACGCTGGCCATCAAGCCCTGACTATTCTAATCCCATTTTCCAGCACTTGGTCCGTAGCCTTGTATACTATGGCGTTTCAAGTGCTCATCTAAATGCTGCTTGAATGTTGTGAGGGTTCCTGCCTCTACCACCCTTTCAGGCAGTGAGTTCCAGATTCCAACCACCCTCTGGCTGAAAAAGTTTTTCCTCAAATCCCCTCTAAACCTCCTGCTCTTTACCTTGAAACTATGCCCCCTGGTTATTGACCCCTCTACTAAGGGGAAAAGTTCCTTTCTATCTACCCTATCTATGCCACTCATAATTTTGTACACCTCAATCAGGTCCCCACTCGGCCTTCTCTGCTCAAAGGAAAACAATCCCAGCGCGCCTCTCGTCATAGCTGAAGCGCTCCAGCCCAAGTAACATCCTGGTGAATCTCCTCTGCACCCTCTCCATTGCAATCGCATCCTTCCTATAGTGTGGCGACCAGAACTGCACACAGTATTCCAGCTGTGGCCGAACTAGCATTTTGTACAGCTCCATCATAACCTCCCTGCTCTTGTCTTCATTAGCCGAGGCATAGAATATAAGTATCCCATATGCCTTTTTAATCACCTTATCTACCTGTCCTGCTGCCTTCAGGAATCTATGTACATGCACACCAAGGTCCCTCTGATCCTCTGTCCTTCCTAGGGTCCTACTATTCATTGTGTATTCCCTTGCCTTGTTAGTCCTCCCAAAATGAATCACCTCACACTTTTCAGGGGTAAATTCCATTTGCCACTGTTCTGCCCATTTAACCAACCAGACTATATCATCCTGTAGCCTGAGGCTTCCCTCCTCGCTATTTACCACTCCACCAATTTTCGTGTCATCTGCGAACTTACTGATCATACCTCCTACATTCATATCTAAACCATTAATGTACACTACAAGCAGCAAAGGACCCAGCACTGATCCCTGTGGTACACCACTGGACACAGGCTTCCAGTCACAAAAACAACCTTTGAGCATCACCCTCTGCCCCCTGCCACTAAGCCAATTTTGGATCCAATGTGCCAAATTGCCCTGGATCCCATTGGCTCTTATCTTCTTGACCAGTCTCCCATGTGGGACTTTGTCAAAAGCCTTACGGAAGTCCAGGTAGACTACATCAACTGCACTACCCTCATCCACACACCTAGTCACCCCCTCAAAAAATTCAATCAAATTGGTTAGACATGATCTCCCCCCTGACAAAGCCATGCTGACTAATCCTTGCCTCTCCAAGTGGAGACTAATTCTGTTCCTCAGAATTTTTTCCAATAAGTTCCCTACCACTGATGTTAGGCTCACTGGCCTGTAATTCCGTGGTTTATCCCTGCTACCCTTCTTGAATAATGGTACTACATTAGCTATTCCCCAGTCCTCTGACATCTCCCCTGTGGCCAGAGAGGTTCTGAAAATTTGTGTCCGAGCTCCTGCAATCTCCTCCCTTGCCTCACACAGCAGCTTGGGATACATCCCGTCAGGGCCTGGGGATTTATCCATAGAAACATAGAAGATAGGAGCAGGAGTAGGCCATTCGGCCCCTCGAGCCTGCTCCGCCATTCAATGCGATCATGGCTGATCATCCAAATTCAGTACCCTGTCCCTGCTTTCTCCCCATATCCCTTGATCCCTTTAGCCTGAAGAAATATATCCAACTCCTTCTTGAATATATTTAATGAATTGGCCTCTACTGCCTTCTGTGGTAGAGAATTCCACAGGTTCACCACTGTGGTAAACCACATTTATCGTTCACTATCGTTACACTATGGTTATCACTGTTTACACTGTTGTATCACTACACGAGGTCGCCTCTTGTCACGCTGTTATACCTGGGCTGACCACTGCTGACTCCGCCCATGGCTCCACCTACTTGCCCAGGTATAAAGGTGGTCGACTGGCTGGTATTCCTCCTTGTTGGATCTGATCACCCATGAGGGTGGGCTCTGTTATTTAGCCAATAAAAACCTATAGTTACTGTCTTAACTCGTCGCTTTTCATTGGATGAATTGATAGGTATATCAATTTTATTGGCTAAATTTTGAAATGTCTTTAACGGAGCAGCCAAACGACCAGTCAGATGCTCAGCTACAACAGCCACAGCAGCCGGCCTGGCTGCGAGCCCTCCGACCGCCGTACCTGGATCTAAACACACAGGCAGCAAACTCAGCCCTCGACTTCAAACACTGGCTGAGCTGTTTCGAATCCTACCTGGGAGAATCCGGCGTGCCTCAGAGATCCATGCTAAGAGTTCTGACCGCCCAAGTGAGCCCTAAAGTATTTGCACTCATCCAGGACCTTACTACATACGAGGACGCCCTCAACCTGCTGAAAGAGCAGTACCGGAGCCCGGTAAATTTTATGTATGCCAGACATCTCCTAAGATCCCGCCCGCAACAGCCAGGAGAGTCTGTAGATGAATTTTTACGGGCGCTACAAACACTCGGCAGGGACTGTGACTTTAAAGCTGTAACGGCTGCAGAAAATACTGAAGGGAATATCCGCGATGCCTTCGTGAAAGGCCTTCGGTCCGACTACTCACGGCAAAGACTGCTCGAATCAAAGGACCTCGACCTGAACACAGCTGCAGCCCTCGCTCGCTCTCTGGAAGTGGCCCATCGGGACCTCGGCGTATTCCAGGTACTGTGCTGCGCGACCCTGGGACTCGGGCCCGACCCCGACCGCAATACCCCTCGCACCGCCGCCTCTGGGACCTACCCCAGCGTCCCGGACCCGATCGGGACCGCCACCCCATGTACCGGCTGCGACATTGGAGCCCCGCGATCGGGCCGCTGGCTGCTTTTTCTGTGGCCAGGCGAAACACCCGAGGGCGCGCTGCCCTGCAAGAAACGCGACTTGCTCCGATTGCCACAAGAAAGGCCACTTCGCGAAGGCCTGCAGGGGGAAAGCCACAGACGCCAGCAGTGCCTCATGCGAGTTGTGGGGGCGGCCATCTTTGATCAAGGCCACCGACACCGGCAGTGCCTCATGTGAGTTGTGGGGGCGGCCATCTTCTCCGCCATTTTATGCAACGTCGTGGGCACCGGCATTTTGTTCACCACACTCGACCGCCACCTTGTCTCCAGACCCGACCACAGCCTCACCCGCAGACTACAGCAGCTCGCTCAGCCATACACTAGCCTCCGTCACACTGGACCAAGCTCGCCCGCATCACCTTTCCAAGTCCATGATGGACATCAAAGTAAGCGGCCACGCCACGACCTGCCTGTTCGACAGCGGAAGCACGGAGAGTTTCATCCATCCAGACACGGTGAGCCACCACTCCCTCACTGTCCAGCCAACGCGCAACCGGATCTCGATGGCGTCGAGGTCCCATTCAACAGACATCAGCGGATACTGTGTTGTGACCCTGTCGGTTAGGGGCACGGAGTATAAAAATTTTAAACTTCTCGTCCTGCCCCAACTCTGCGCTGCCGTCCTACTAGGGCTGGATTTCCAATCTCACCTTCAAAGTGTCACTTTGGCATACGGTGGACCCCTCCCCCCCACTCACAGTCGACAACCAACAGCCTTTAAACCGCCCACCGCGTACCACCTGCGGCCTATCCACCCTCAGGGTTCCGCCCCCCTCCCTGTTCGCCAACCTCACCCGCGACTGTAAACCCGTCGCTACCAAGAGCAGGCGGTACAGCGCCGGGGACAGAGCTTTTATTAGCTCTGAGGTGCAGCGTCTCCTGAAAGAGGGCATCATCGAGAGGAGCAACAGCCCCTGGCGTGCCCAGGTCGTAGTCGTTAAGACCGGCAATAAAAACCGCCTAGTCATCGACTACAGCCAAACCATAAACCGGTACACCCAGCTGGACGCATACCCCCTTCCCCGCATATCTGATATGGTCAATCAGATTGCACAGTACCGAATATTCTGCACCATCGACCTTAAGTCGGCCTACCACCGACTCCCTATCCGCCCTGAGGACCGCCAGTATACCGCCTTCGAGGCGAATGGCCGCCTCTACCACTTCCTTAGGGTTCCCTTCGGCGTCACCAACGGGGGTTTCGGTCTGCCAAAGGGAGATGGACCGGATGGTTGACCAGAACGGGCTGCAAGCCACATTCCCCTATCTAGATAACGTCACTATCTGCGGCCGCGACCGGCAGGACCATGATGTTAATCTGGAGAGATTCCTCCGTACGGCCCAACGGCTGAACCTCACCTACAATAAGGAGAAATGTGTGTTTAACACCTCGCGCCTTGCCATCCTCGGCTGCGTAGTAGAGAACGGAGTCATCGGCCCCGACCCCGAAAGAATGCGCCCCCTCATGGAGCTTCCCCTCCCCCACTGTCCAAAGGCGCTGAAGAGGACCCTGGGGCTCTTCGCCTACTATGCCCAATGGGTGCCGAATTATGCGGACAAAGCCAGACCCCTCATGAAGTCCGCCTCCTTCCCCCTGACGGCAGAAGCGTGCGCAGCCTTCTCCCTCATTAAGGGAGACATTGCTAAGGCCACAATGCACGCGGTGGATGAGTCTATCCCTTTCCAAGTGGAGAGCGATGCATCCGACTTCGCCCTAGCCGCAACCCTTAACCAGGAGGGGAGACCGGTGGCCGCCTTCTCAAGGACCCTCCAGGGCCCTGAGATCCGACACACCTCGGTCGAGAAGGAGGCCCAGGCGATCGTGGAGGCTGTACGACGCTGGAGGCATTACCTGGCAGGCAAACGATTTACCCTCCTCACCGACCAGCGTTCGGTCGCTTTTATGTTTAATAACAAGCTGAGGGGCAAAATCAAGAACGACAAGATCTTGAGGTGGAGAATCGAGCTCTCCACCTATGATTATGATGTCTTGTACCGGCCTGGTAAACTGAACGAACCCCCAGATGCTCTATCACGAAGTACATGCACCAACGCGCAAATTGATAGACTGCAGACCCTCCACAACGACCTCTGCCACCCCGGAGTCACCAGACTTTACCACTTCATTAAGGCCCGCAACCTGCCCTACTCCATCGAGGAGGTCAGGACCATGACCAGGAACTGCCAAACCTGTGCCGAATGCAAACCGCATTTCTTTAGGCCGGACAGAGCAAGCCTGATCATGGCCACCCGCCCCTTCGAGCGCTTGAGCATCGATTTTAAGGGGCCCCTCCCGTCCTCTGACCGTAATGTGTACTTCCTCAACATCATTGACGAGTACTCCCCTTTCCCCTTTGCCTTCCTCTGCCCAGACATGACCAGTACCACGGTCATCAAATGCCTGAACGACCTCTTCGCCGTGTTCGGGTTCCCGAACTATATACATAGCGACCGGGGCTCCTCCTTCATGAGCGAGGAACTTCGCCAGTTCCTACTAGCGAGAGGTATTGCTGCAAGCAGGACCACCAGCTACAACCCCCGAGGGAACGGCCAGGTGGAAAGAGAGAACGCGACTGTCTGGAAGGCCGTTCTCTTAGCCTTAAAGTCCAAGGGCCTCCCAACCTCTCGCTGGCAGGAAGTCCTCCCGGCAGCGCTGCATTCCATCCGGTCACTGCTTTGCACTGCCATTAACGCCACCCCCCATGAACGAATGTTTGTTTTCCCCAGGAAGTCGACTACGGGAACCACGCTACCAACTTGGCTGACCTCTCCGGGGCCCGTCTTGCTGCGAAAGCACGCGAGGGCCCATAAAACGGACCCCCTGGTCGAGAGGGTGGACCTCCTGCACGCCAACCCCCAGTACGCCTATGTGGCATACCCAGACGGGCGGGAGGACACAGTCTCCTTACGAGACCTCGCACCCTCGGGCATCCCTGAGACACCACAGTTACCCCCCCACCACCCCCCCAAATCCAGCCCAGGTAGACGGCATGCCGGAACCCCACGAGCCTTCGCCGACCACGCAGACACCAGCATTAACATCGGATACTGCATCACCGCCGCCGCTGCTGCGACGATCAGAGAGACTTACGAGGCCTCCGGACAGACTGACATACCCGAACTGGTAGTACACTTCACCCCGCCGGACTCAAATCTAAACAAGGGGTGAATGTGGTAAACCACTTTTATCGTTCACTATCGTTACACTATGGTTATCACTGTTATATCGTTACACTGGTTATCACTGTTTACACTGTTGTATCACTACACGGCGTCACCTCTTGTCACGCTGTTATACCTGGGCTGACCACTGCTGACTCCGCCCATGGCTCCACCTACTTGCCCAGGTATAAAGGTGGTCGACTGGCTGGTATTCCTCCTTGTTGGATCCGATCACCCACGAGGGTGGGCTCTGTTATTTAGCCAATAAAAACCTATAGTTACTGTCTTAACTCGTCGCTTTTCATTGGATGAATTGATAGGTATATCAACCACTCTCTGGGTGAAGAAATTCCTCCTCATCTCTGTCCTAAATGGCTTACCCCTTAGCCTTAGACTGTGACCCCTGGTTCTCGACTCCCCGACCATCGGGAACATCTTTCCTGCGTCTAGTCCTGTTAGAATTTTATAAGTTTCAATGAGATCCCCTCTCATTCTTCTAAACTCCAGCGAGTACAAGCCCAATTGACCCAATCTCTCCTCATACGTCATTCCTGCCATCCCAGGCATCAGCCTGGTGAATTTTCGCTGCACTCCCTCCATGGCAGGAACATCCTTCCTCCGATAAGGCGACTAAAACTGCATACAATACTCGATGTGTGGTCTCACCAAGGCCCTGTACAACTGCAGCAAGACATCCTTGCTCCTGTACTCAAACCCTCTCGCTACGAAGGCCAACATACCATTTGCCTTCTTAACCGCCTGCTGCACCTGCATGCTTACCTTCAGCGACTGGTGCACAACGACGCCCAGGTCTCGTTGCACTTCCCCTTCTCCCAATCTATTACCATTCAGATAATAATCTGCCGCCTTGTTTTTGACACCAAAGTGGATAACCTTGCATTTATCCACGTTATATTGCATCTGCCATGCTTCTGCCCAATCACCCAACCTGTCCAAATTATACTGGAGTTTCTCGGCATCCTCCTCACAGCACACACACCCACCCAGCTTTGTGTTGTCTGCAGACTTGGAGATATTACATCTAGTTCCCTTATCCAGATCATTAACATATATTGTGAATAGCTGGGGTCCAAGGATCGATCCCTGCGGTACCCCACTAGTCACTGCCTGCCACTCGGAAAAAGAGCCATTTATTCCAACTCTTTGCTTTCTGTCTGCCAACCAGTTCTCTATCCAAGTCGATACCTTGCCCCCAATCCCATGTGCCTTAACTTTACACGCTAATCTCTTATGTGGGACCTTATCGAAAGCCTTCTGAAAGTCCAAATACACCACATCCACTGGTTCTCCCATATCTATTTTACCAGTTACATCCTCAAAAAATTCCAGTAGATTAGTCAAGCACGATTTACCTTTTGTAAATCCATGCTGACTTTGTCCGATCTGGTCACTGTTTTCCAAGTGCTCTGCTATTACATCTTTTATAATGGACTCTAGCATTTTCCCCACTACCGATGTCAGGCTTACCGGTCTGTAATTCCCCGCTTTTTCTCTCTCTCACCTTTTTTGAACAGTGGGGTAACATTAGCTACCCGCCAATCCATGGGTACTGTTCCAGAGTGTCTCGAATTTTGGAAGATGACTAGTAATGCATCTACTATTTCTGGGGCCACTTCCTTAAGTACCCTAGGATGTAGATTATCAGGCCCTGGGGATTTATCGGCCTTCAATCCCGTCAATTTCTTTAACACCATTTCCCTATAAATACTGATTTCTATCAGTTCCTCCCTTTCATTAGCCCCTGTGTACCCCGACATCACTCAGAGGTTATTTGTGTCCTCCTTTATGAAGACAGAACCAAAGTATGTATTTAATTGGTCTGCCATTTCTTTGTTCCCCATTATAAATTCCCCTGATTCTGACTGTAAGGGACCTACGCTTGACTTCACCAATCTTTTTCTCTTCACATATCTATAAAAGCTTTTACAGTCAGTTTTTATGTTCCCTGCAAGCTTACTCTCATACTCTATTTTCCCCCTCTTAATCCCTTTGTCCTCCTGTGTTGAATCCTAAACTGCTCCCAATCCTCAGGTTTACTGCTTTTTCTGGCCAATTTATATGTCCTCTCCTTGGATCTTATGCTATCTCTAATTTCCCTTGTTAGCCACGGTTGAGTCACCTTTTTTGTTTTATTTTTATGCCAAACTGGGATGAACAAATTCTGTAGTTCATCCATGCGATCTTTGAATGTTTGCCATTGCTTATCCACCGTCCACCCTTTGAGTGACATTCCCCAATCAATCCTACCCAACTCGCGCCTCATACCATTGTAGTTTCCTTTATTTAAATTCAGGACCCTAGTCTGAGTCAACTATTTCACACTCCATCTTAATGAAGAATTTTATCATATTATGATCACTCCGACTGAAGGGGCCTCGCACAACAACATTGCTAATTAATCCTTTCTCATTACATAATACCCAGTCTAAGATGGCCTGATCTCTAGTTGGTTCCTCGACATATTGGTCCAGGAAACCATCCCGTATACACTCCAGGAATTCCTCCTCCACAGTATTGTTACTAATTTGGTTAGCCCAATCTATATGTAGATTAAAGTCACCCATGATAACTGCCGTGCCCTTATTGCACGCTTCTCTAATTTCCCTTTTAATGCCATCCCCGACCTCCGCATTACTGTTTGGAGGTCTATATACCACTTTCACTAATGTTTTCTGCCCCTTGGTATTTCTCCGTTCTACCCATACAGATTCCACATCATCAGAGCTAATATCCTTCCTTACAATTGTGTTAATCCCCTCTTTAACCAGCAATGCTGCCCCACCTCCTTTTCCTTTTTGCCTATCTTTCCTGAATATTGAATACCCCTGGATGTTGAGTTCCCAGCCTTGGCCACCCTGGAGCAATGTTTCCATAATCCCAATCATATCATATATTCGTTTACCTCTATTTGCGCAGCTAATTCATCCACCTTATTATGAATGCTCCTCGCATTAAGACACAAAGCCTTCAGGCTTGTTTTTTTAACGCTCTTAGATCTTTTAGAATTATTATTTACTGTAGCCATGTTTGATTTAAACCCTTGATTTCTCTGCCTGCCACTTTTGTTTTTCTCCTTCCTGTCTTTTGCTTTTATCCTTGTTTCCCTTTCCTCTGACTCCCCGCTCAGGTTCCCAACCTCCTGCCATTTTAGTTTAAACCCTCCCCCAGGGCACTAGCAAACACTCCCCCTAGGACATCGGTCCCGGCCCTCCCCAGGTGCAAACCGTCCGTTTTGTACTGGTCCCACCTCCCCCAGAACCGGTTCCAATGTCCCAGGAATTTGAATCCCTCCCCCTGGCACCATTCCTCTAGCCACATATTCATCTGAAATATCCTTCTATTTCTACTCTGACTAGCACGTGGCACTGATCGCAATCCTGAGATTACTATCTTTTGAGGTCCTATTTTTTAATTTACCTCCTAACTCCCTATATTCAGCTTTTAGGACCTCATCCCGGTTTTTACCTATATCGTTGGTACCTATATGCACCACGACAACTGGCTGTTCACCCTCCCCTTCCAAAATGTTCTGCAGACACCCTTGACCCTTGCACCAGGAGGCAACACACCATCCTGGAGTCTCGTTTGCGGCCGCAGAAACGCCTATCTATTCCCCTTGCAATAGAATCCCCTATCACTATAGCTCTCCCACTCTTTTTCCTCCCGTCCTGTGCAGCAGAACCACCCCTGGTGCCAGGAAGTTGGCTGCTGCTGCCTTCCCCTGGTAAGCCATCCCCCCCCCCCCCCCCCATCAGTATCCAAAGTGGTGTATCTGTTTGAGAGGGGGATGTCCACAGGGGACTCCTGCACTACCTGCCTGCGCCTACTGCTCTGCCTGTTGGTCACCCATTCCCTTTCTGCCTGTCCAACCTTTGCCTGCGGTGTGACCAACTGCTTTAAAGTGATATCCACGACGTCCTCAGCATCGCGAATGGTCCAGTATGTATCCAATCGCAGCTCCAGCGCCGCAATGCGGTCTGCCAGTAGCTGCAGCTGGATACACTTCCTGCACACATGGTTGTCAGGGACACAGGAAGTGTCCCTGAATTCCCACATAGCGCAGGTGGAGCATGCCATGGGGCTGAGCTCTCCTGTCATGACTTACCCTTTAATTAATTCAAAATAAATTAAATCAAATCAATCCCACCAATTACACTAAAGTTAAATGATATATTTAAGGGCCTTGATTTACAAACCGTCCCCGCTACACCACGGAGACCTTAGAAACTATAAACCACAGAGTTAATGTTTCAAAAAAGAGAGAAATACTCACCAACCAATCACTTACCTGCTTTTTGGTGACGTCACACTTCGATTACTTTTTACTTCGCTCTCGGATGGGTAAGCCTACCTGGTCCTGGGGCTCGATTTTTGTACTGCCGCCACTTTTAAGCCCGCTAAAACCGCTAGTACCTCCTCCCCCTCAATACTAATTTGTTCAAGTATATCACAATCCCCCTGCCTGATTTCTATGCCGACATTGTCCTTCTCCATAGTGAACACAGATGCAAAATATTTATTTAAAACCTCACCTACATCTTCCGGCTCTACACACCGATTGCCACTTTGGTCCCTAATGGGCCCGACTCTTTCCCTGGTTATCCTGTTGCCCTTAATATACTTATAAAACACCTTGGGATTTTCCTTTATTTTGCCCGCCAGTGTTTTTTCATGCCCCCTCTTCGCTCTCCTCATTTCTTTTTTAAGTACCCCCTGCACTTTCTATACTCCTCTTGGGCTTCCACTGTTTTTAGTCCTTTGTATCTGCCAAAAGCCTCCCTTTTTTTCCTAATCCATTCTTGTATATCCCTTGACATCCAGGGTTCCCTGGGCTTGTTGGTCCCACCCTTGACCTTTACGGGAACATGTTGGCATTGTACTCTCTATTTCCTTTCTGAAAGACTCCCACTGCTCTGATGTGGATTTTCCTACAAGTAGCTGATCCCAGTCCACTTTGGCCAGATCCTGCCTTATCATATTAAAATCGGCCTTCCCCCAATTTAGAACCTTTATTTCCAGTCCATCTTTGTCCTTTTCCATGACTACCTTAAATCTCACCGAATTATGGTCACTGTCACCAAAATGCTCTCCTACTGACACTTATACCACTTGCCCAGCTACATTCCCTAGAATTAGGTGCAGTACCGCCCCGTCTCTTGTAGGACTTTCTACCTGTTCTATCTCCCTGGTAAATACTGAAGCATTCCTGCTAGCAAATTCAGGCAACACAAAATCATGTACAAAAGTCTACAACAAAAAGGCTCATTTATTCTCAATAGTCAAATATATCCCTAAAGCAAAATACTTAGGTGTTTTGGAAGGTTGATGTATTCAGGCAGTGTGGATGAGATAAAAGCCGAGTTTTAACTTTACCCAACTTTCACACAAATATCTGAACTTGTTCTTGTGCAAGCATGTCTTGTTTTTTTAAATTTACTGAGATATGACAAATATGCTTTTTCAAGTGTGTGAACTTCTCTATTGCCTTGCCACCTATTTCAGTTAATGGATATTCATTTGGTCTCGTACTATACAGTTACATCAATCTTTTTGATTTCCATCCCCAAACATGTAATGTTTTCAAAATGACAACTCAGTTGTCATTCAAATACTAATTGAACCCTCTCTTAAAATGCAACATTACCGTGATTACTGATGGTGAAAAAGCTGCATTTGCAGCAAACCTGACATTAAAAACCAGAAATGCTGAAATAGCAGCTAATGCAGCATCTGCAAGAGGAAAAGATTAGTGATTTGGTAGGGACCCTCTTTTTTCAGAACCAAAGATTCTTTTCTCAAATGTTACCTGTCTTCTCTTTTCAGATGTAGTGGACCTAGAAACATAGAAACGTAGAAGATAGGAGCAGGAGTAGGCCATTCGGCCCCTCGAGCCTGCTCCGCCATTCAATGAGATCATGGCTGATCATCCAAACTCAGTACCCGTCCCTGCCTTCTCCCCGTATCCCTTGATCCCTTTAGCCATAAGAAATATATCTAACTCCTTCTTGAATATATTTACTAAATTGGCCTCAACTGCCTTCTGTGGTAGAGAATTCCACAGGTTCACCACTCTCTGGGTGAAGAAATTCCTCCTCATCTCTGTCCTAAATGGCTTACCCCTTATCTTTAGACTGTGACCCCTGGTTCTGGACTCCTCCGCCATCGGGAACATCCTTCCTGCATCTAGTCTGTCTAGTCCTGTTAGAATTTTATAAGTTTCAATGAGATCCCCTCTCATTCTTCTAAACTCCAGCGAGTACAAGCCCAATCGACCCAATCTCTCCTCATACGTCATTCCTGCCATCCCAGGTATCAGCCTGGTGAATCTTCGCTGCACTCCCTCCATGGCAAGAACATCCTTCCTCAGATAAGCCGACCAAAACTGCACACAATACTCAAGGTGTGGTCTCACCAAGGCCCTGTACAACTGCAGCAAGACATCCTTGCTCCTGTACTCGAATCCTCTCGCTACGAAGGCCAACATACCATTTGCCTTCTTAACCGCCTGCTGCACCTGCATGCTTACCTTCAGCGACTAGTGCACAAGGACACCCAGGTCTCGTTGCACTTCCCCTTGTGTATTTTCTGATTTTCTTGGCTACTGTCTGCTTGGCAGTACACTAAGCTGTTTGTGTCAATGTTAGTCATGAATATGCTTGAGATTTGAGTGCTTATACTGGTATTCCTGGCTGGTGTTGACTACATTATCGGCTCTCCTCATTTAGTGCATGATTACGTTAAGCTTCATATAACTATAAAATATATTTCCCCATTTGCTTAGTGGGTAAATACACTGCCTGGTATGATCCTGAACTAGAAGGATCCTAACTTCCATCCCTACTCTGTGCTGAGTTAGTTTGTGTCAGTTGGGCAGCAGTACCGGGGCTACAATAGGCTTCAGTGTCCTTGGGCTAGGCTGGGAAAAATCACCCATGTTCCCACTCTGGATCCCCATCGGTGAACCCTACTGAAAGTGCTTTTTTGTAGACTGCCAGGTGAAGAATGGCTCAGGCTTGGCTTAGCCACCCCATGGTTGTGCAGTCTGTCTCACTGACTAGGCTAACTCATGAAGAATGGTTGTTGGTGCCTGTGGAATCGTATTCCATCGTGAGTCACTGTCTTTAAGAAATATAGAGAAAATTGGACCTAAAACTGTGCAATATATTACATTTTTATACAATATATAGGCTGCAAACTGAATAATTTAAATTAGGGAGTCTTGAAGCTGATCTGGGGAACCTGCTTTGATGAAAGAACTGGATTATTGACTGCAGCAGAATCCATAGCAACTAATCACAAATGTCCATCACACAGACAGACACTGTGTATTTGATAATTTGTTATGTAGAGTAATTGTAAGGGACATTGATTTAATTAATGGATGTTTTATTTGCAGAATAGAATTTGGTTGCTGGGAATGAATTACTGTAAAAGTCCACCAACTATTGAGGAAGCTTTATTAAAGACTCTGAGCACATCAGGGACTTGGGACTTTCGATGTTTGTCGCAACTTATATCTGAACAGCCAATGTATGGTCTTTTAAACCCTTGAAAATTTCAATTTAATTCCTGAATATTTATGAATTTGAGTCAGTGTACAAGTTAATAAGCTGGTTACTGTGAAGACGGCAAAATGCGTAAAGATACATTACCTCAAACGTTTAGGTAATGTTGCAATTTCACTTGAACCACTTTGATCCTTTCATTGTCCAGTGCCCCAGTACAATGTGCAATACAGTAATAGTTTCATAACATCATGGGAAATATGGAATCCCAACACACAGACATGTTTGGTGAAATGCTGACGCATGGTACAGCGGGAGGTTTTATAAAGGGGTCACGGTGGTTTTCGGGAACATTTTCAGACCGCTTAAGTGGGAATACTGGAGTGCAAGTCAATCCGAGTAAAATTTATTCAGCTTAGTGGTTGATTTGCAGAGCAACATTGCCAGCTGGCTGCCTGCATTCCCTCTTGGGTTGAGTACGAGATTAAGCACAGGAGATTGTAGAGGAAAATGATCTTTAAAATGGGGAATAGATTTTAAAAAATGATTGCACTCTGAAAAAGCACTAAGAAATTAAAATGTTGCCACTGAGACTTCAGTTAAAAATAGATTGGTGAGTACGTTGGTGTCCTTCGTGAACTCTAGTGTTATCTCCACTTAACTGTGGAAAAATACTCACCGTACGATTCTAGATTTTGTCCTTCCAAACATAGGTTGTATTTGGAGAGGCAATTTTGAACGAGGCTGAAGTATTTGTGACTATGAGACAGTCATTGATAATGGTAGTAATGGGGGTAGTTTGATGAATTAAGAGCACCACACCTTGGGTGAAGAGGATGTGGCAGTGAATTAGACCCTGATCTTTCACCTCCAGGAAGTGGGTTCAAATTGCTGATCTGAAAGTCCTCTGCCCAAGGGGAATGTGAAATGAGTTTGAGCAGTCTTAAGCCTAGTGGGCTTGAGTCTACAACACAAAAACTGTCCTTAAATTGTCATTAATTGCCAATCTCATTCAAAGTCCACAAGGTGGCTGGTGTGGGAAAATAGGAAAAAGTGTCACTGGTGTGGGAGTGAGTGCTGTTCTGAGGTTGGGGCAGAATAGAGTGAGTCTGGCTGTGCCGTTCCCTCGCCTGAGAATGCTTGATGCTGACACTGGGTGCCTGACGTGGAAAGTGTTCCATTGCCCAACGCTAACATCCCTCACTTTGAGCATAAAAAAGTATTGCTCATTAAAGTGTATTGGTTTAAGTGTGGCTTTTCCTATAGTTTATTGATGCCAATAAGCTGCACAAGTCTTGTGGCAACACTGCTGAATTATCTGGGAGAATTGATGGTGGCGAGATTCTGTTTATACACTTTCTTCTGTTAGTGGCACATGCAAATTTCTATCTAACCCAAGCAAAATGTTTCCCAACACTCTTGTTCTTAATTTAATTGGGTCATGTGACTGTTACACAGATTGCTCCAACGTACCGTTTCTCAGCAGATTGAAGCTCACCAGGCTCCAAAACTTCTGTGTTCCAAACTTATCATGAGCCATGTCAAATTAATCTGTTTTTGTTGCCACAACCCACAATTGATTCCAGCGTACAATCCAGTATAGGTATTGACAGTCGCTGGCTCAGTAGTGTTACTATCCATTTCCTGGATTGGTAGACTATTGAAAACTAGGTAGCAATTTGTCTTTGAGTACAATAATCATGTCATTTTAAATGACAGTGCAACAAAATAGAAACTTATAATTAGCCAGTTATAAGAAGTGCTTTGTATTACGCAGCGAGTGTGATTTGTTAAGATATAGCATTATCGCACAAGGAGGGGGAAAGAGCAATTGAAGGTCAAAACACGGAAACCTGTACAATGAGATTTTATGTTAAATCGTTCTTGCTTTCTCTATCTTTGTGCTTTCTGTACTGCAACTGATTTTTATTGAACTTAAAACTGCACTAAGCTGTTGGATAGACATGTGTTAAATTTTTTTGGTGAAGGACCAAGTTGCTTCTAGGTGCAAAATTAAGTCTTTATTTTTGCTCCCACACAGAAACTTCCAGTTTTGTTCCTTTGCCCCTCTCCACTCTCAATATTACATCGTTGGGTTTTCTGCCCTGCAGCAATCATTTTTTGGCCACAAGTTCACACCTCTGAGTGCTCATTTCTTACTGTGAAGTGTTTGTTTTTGCTTAGCTATGAGAAGTTCTGATATTTATTCATGAAATGCCAGTGAATCTCTGATGGTTTTGTCCCTGGTTAATCAGAAGATGGTATCCTGTTTATAATGACCATTTCATTATAACATGTACTCTATTATTCTACTGAGCTGGAATGATTTTTTAACCAGGCCTGCTGTCACTTTAAGGTCACGAAGTTCCATTGCTGGAAACAGAAACTTTCATGTGTGATATCTGAAGTACGATAGATGTAATGCAAAACCAGAGAACTGGAGGGTTGCCAATGAAACATCTCTGTTTAAAAACCAGTTATCTATAGACAAGTCATCCTAATATTGGTATTGAGCAAACTTCTAGAGGCTACGGTACAAGATAAAATTAATACACCCTAGAAAGACATGGATTAATTAAGGACAACCCGCACAGTTTTGTGAAGAGCAAGTCATGACAAACAAGTTTAATACAGTCTTTAAAGCAATAACAGTGTATTGATTAAGGAAATATAGTGGCTGTTGTGCATATGGATTTTCCATGCTGTTGCTAAAATGAAGGCACGCGGTAGTAAAAGGAATTTGGCAGTACAGATAGGAAGTTGGTTAAAGAACAAAACACAGCGGTGGTGAATGGATCTTTTACAGACGGGAGGGATGTAAACCATGGTGTTCATCAGAGTCACTGTTGGGACTACTACTCTTAAAATAAAAGACAGGTATACAATATGAAAATGATCTGGACTTGGGTAAAGGGGGCACAATATCAAAATTTGCAGGTGACACAAAAATGAGTGTGGCTATCTGTGAAGAGGCCTGTAAGTGACTTCTGGAGAACTTTGACAGATTAATAGATTGGGCAGGTAGATGTCACAATGAAGTTTAAATGTGCGGTGATGCAATTTGGAAGGAAAAATGAAGCCATAACTTTAAAAGGACTAGAGGAGCAGAGGGGTTCAGATATACACATCTTTAAAAATTGAGGACCGATTACTACAGCTGTTTAAATATTTTTTTTTAGAAAAGCCTATGGGATTGCAGGCTTTATAAATAGGGGCAGCGAGTACAAAAGCAAAGAGATGATACTAAACCTGTACCTTCTCTGGGGCAATTAGGGATGGGCAATAAATGCTGGCCTTGCCAGCGACGCCCACATCCCATAAATTAATTTAGCAAGATTATTGGCTGGGCAGCAGTTTGGATCCGGTGTCCAATTGTGGGCACTCTATCCTGGAAAGAATGTCAAGAGTATGGAGAGTAGATTTACTAGGATGACACCAGGGAATGAGAGGCTTTAGTTTCTGTGTCACAGTTGGATTTCCTCTGACTTGGAGCTGGAAATTGTAAAAGATTCTTCTCATTTGCAAATTTCTCATGACAACTAATCAGTAATTGACCCAAATACAAAAAGAAAATATGGCAGATGCTGGAAATCTGAAATAAAAACAGAAAATGCTGAATAAACTCAGCAGGCCAGGCAGCATCTGTGAAGAGAGAAACAGAGTTAACGTTTCAGGTCGATGAGCTTTCGTCAGAACTGGAAAAAAGCAGGAAATGGAACAGATTTTTAAACAAGTGAAGAGGATTGGAAAGGGAGGAGGGGGATGAAAGAACAAAAGGGAAGGTCTGTGATAGGGTGGAAGAGATTAAGAGACATTAAGAGATATTCAAGGCAAAAGGAGATGGTAATGGAACAGGTTAAGAAACAAAGATGAAGTGTAAATTGTGCTGGCGGAATGAAAGACAGCTGCATGTGGGGGAGAAGAAAAGGGGCCGAGGTTATGATCTGAAATTGTTGAACTCTGAGTCCGGAAGGCTGTAAAGTGCCTAATCGAAAGATGAGGTGCTGTTCCTCGAGCTTACACTGAGCTTCCGTGGAACAATGCAACAGGCCGAGGATGGTGAGGTCTGAGTGGGAGTGGAGCGGTGAATTAAAATGACAGGCGACCGGAAGCTCGGGGTCCCCCTTACGGACTGAACGGAGGTGTTCCGCAAAGCGGTCACCCAATCTGCATTTGGTCTCCCCAATGTAGAGGAGACCACATCGTGAGCAGCGAATACAGTATACTAAATTGCGAGAAGTACAAGTAAATCGCTGTTTCACCTGGAAGGGGTGTTTGGGGCCCTAGACAGTGGGAAGGGGGGAGGTATAAGGGCAGGTGATGCATCTTCTGCGCTTGCACGGGAAGCTGCCGGGGGAAGGGGAAGGGGTGTTGGGGGTGATAGAGGAGTGGACAAGGGTGTCGCGGAGGGAACGGTCCCTATGGAATGCTGAAAGGGGAGGTGAGGGGAAGATACGTTTGGTGGTGGGATCACGCTGGAGGTGGCGGAAATGGCGGAGGATGATCCGTTGAATGTGGAGGCTGGTGGGGTGAAAGGTGAGGACAAGGGGAACCCTATCGTGGTTCCGGAAGGGAGGGGCAGGGGTGAGGGCAGAAGTGCGGGAGATAGAACGGACACAGTTGAGGGCCGTGTCAACTACGGTAGAGGGGAATCCTTGGTTGAGGAAAAAGGAAGACATGTCAGAAGCACTGGTATGGAAGGTGGCATCGTCGGAGCAGATGCGGCGGAGACGGAGAAACTGGGAGAATGGAATAGAGTCCTTACAGGAGGCGGGTGGGAGGAAGTGTAGTCCAGGTAGCTGTGGGAGTCAGTGGGCTTGTAGTGAATGTTTGTCAATAACCTATCCCTAGAGATGGAGACGGAGAAGTCGAGGAAGGGAAGGGTTGGAGATGGACCATGTGAAGGTGAGGGAAGGGTGGAAATTGGAAGCAAAGTAAATGAAATTATCTAGTTCAGGGCGAGAGCAGGAAACGGCACCGATAGTCATCAATGTACTGGAAAAAGAGGTGAGGGAGAGGATCTGAGTAGGACTGGAACAAAGAGTGTTCCACAAATCCCACGAAAAGGCAGGCATAGCTCGGACCCATGCTGGTACCCATAGCAACACCTTTGATACAAAAAGAAAATACTGCAGATGCTGGATACAAAAAGTAATTGACCCAAGATGTTTACAGCAATGGAAATTGGGTTTTTTGAGATAAGGAGGAGGTTTGACAGGTGTTCAAAATGATGAGGGGTTTTGATTAAATAAATTGTGGGATACTATTTCTACAGGTTGGTGAATTAGTAACTAGAGAGCAGAAATGTAAGATAATCAGTAAAATAATGAAGAGATTGAGAGAGATGTTTTCATACAGAGGGTTGTTAGAATGCCCTACCAGAAATGGTGGTGAAAGCAAAATCCATAATAGCTTTTAAAAGAGAAATGGATAAATATTGGAAAAAGAAAAATTAAAAAGGATTTAGAGAATGGGCAGGGAAATTTGATGAAGTGAATAGTTCTTTCTGGCACAAGCATGCTGGGGAAAATGGGCTACTTCTGTCACAAATTTCTGTTTGTAAAAATGTTTGTGTATGGATCTCGTGGCATTGCTCATGAGAAATTGTAGGATATGTTCTGTAACTTATCTGTTCATGTTGTCTTCATGTTGCTGGTTGTGCCTCTGTGTCGTTACTGAGTTCTGTTTTATGATATTTTCTGCATGTTTCTCACTTCCTCGTACCTATCCCTTCCTCTCTCCTTGATCCACCTGAGCTGCCCTTTATTATTCCCTGCTTTTCCAACTTAGTGGCCATATGCTATCCTGCTCCTCATTGTCCTGTATTTAACTTGCCTTTGTGCTTTGATGTTCTAGTTACATCTCTACAGTTCCCCTTCTTCATCTTCCTGGTCACCCTCCACACTCTGTTGGGAGATTGTGCTCCTGACTGCACTTATCCAAGTTATACATCATTTGCCAGTGTTATGCATGTGGGCAGGGCGAATGCTCAACATTCATACACCCTTCAGGGAAAAGCATTAAAGAAGGTGGAGATGGAAAGAGATTTGGGCATCCTAGTGCATACATCTTTAAAGGTACATGAGCAATGCTGTGAAGCGATAGCTGGAGCAAGTGGGGTGTATTCATAGAGTACAAGACGAGGCATACTATTTTGTCCTTGTACAAGACCTTGGTCAGACTTCACATGGTGGGTGATGTTGAGGCTTTGGAAAGGGTGCAGAGGAGGGCCACTAGACTAATTCCCAGTTCAAAGCATCTTAGTTATCAAGATAGGTTAAAAGAGTTGGGAATCTACACTTTAGAGAAGCGTAGACTTAAGGGTGAACTGGATAACGAAGGGAATAGATTGTGTTCCAGTTGACAGTTTGTTCCACGGGTTGCAAATTTAAGTTGTGTAAGGTCAGATCTAGGTTAGATGTCAGGAGCTGGTTCTTTTCCCAGAGAATAGTGGACCTCTGGAACAGGCTGGCCTCTCGTGCGGTGGACGCCGACTCACTGAATTCCTTCAAGCGAGAGCTGGACCTGTTTCTGACTGGGGCGGAGATCACCTCTTACAGAAGGTAGGTACTGCAGGGAATTCAGGACCAGAGTGATCTCCTGGACTAGTTTTGATTGCCTAGATGGGTTGGGGAGGAATTGTCCAGGTTTTTTTACCTCCATATTGGCCTAGGTTTTTTAATCTGGTTTTTCACCTCTCCCAGGAGATCACATGGTTTTGGGTGGGGTGGCGAGTATATATTGTGATACACAAGGTATCGACATTTTGTGGGACAGGCTCGATGGACCAGAGGGTCTTTACCAGTCGTTCGTACTCATTTTTATGCCTATTCTACTTCATCTGTTGGTCCTTTGCCAAAAATAATCTTGTGTGCTCCCTCATACTCATACATTGTCCCATCCCCTTTCCACTCTCACCTGTACTTTACTGCATTGATCTTCACTTCTCACTGGCACCTTGTCGATCCTGTTTCCAATCTCATCCCTCACTCATTTCCCATCAGAATTTGCTCTCTCAGTACCTCCCTGCTGCCTTCTCATTTTTCCTCCATCCACCCTTCCCCATCAGTGTTACCCTCTCACTCTCCTCTTCTAATTGTCTTCCTCACTCCTCTTTGCCCCTGAACTTGATGTGCCTGCCCTATACTCTCCACCACCATTCTTATCCAAATTTTGTAGCTGTAATACTACCATCCCTCCACCCTTCTCTCCAGCCTGTCTTGTCATCTGTTCCAATTTCCCAGCCCTGGAGTTCATAGCGCTTATATTTTAAATACATTATATTTTAAGTGCTGTGAATGTTATCAAAGGCTGAAGTGCTGTTTTCCCAGTATTGGGGAACCGGCGAAGAGGACAAAGTAGACCAAAGACTAGGACGGGGGTGGGGGTGTGGGGGGCTGGGGGTGGAGTGGGAAGGAGGAGAAATAGGGGTAGGATCCCAAGTCATTTTGCAGGCCTGCGCTGTATCCCCACCAGTGTTACTTAAAACCGGCAATGGTAACTTAGCAAGGGTAGTGGCGAGGGGTGCACCCCAGATAATAGCAGCAGAAGAGGGGTCTGGTGAGGGTGGGTGGATTGCTGCACAGAGATGACCGGTCAGACAGCTAGGGCTGGTGATGGCGAGAGGAGGTATGCCGCACAACAGAAGAGGGGGGTCATCGATGTCTATATTAATGGCTTGTAGAATGCAAATTTCCTATGTGTGCTACATTTACTTCCCAGCCTGAACACTTTTTTGTTGGTGTTTGATCAACTGTACCCATTATTTGTTCCATTTTTAATCATCCTTCCACTTTAACAATGATGTTAAATTTGAGATGCAGTGTCTCTGTTGGATACTGTTTACCAAACTGTCCTTCAATAATTGACCAATAATTGAGAGGGGAAAAGCCCCTCGAAGATAATGAAAATGTTGAAAGATTAAAAGAAATGACTTGATTAATCAAGAAGAAGATAAACCTTTTCTGAATCAAAACGCGCATGTCTTTTGGCCTGCTGAATTATGCAGCTTGTTATCAATCTGTAAATTTTGTTTATTAAACCACCAGATCTTTGTCTGTAATCTTTAAAAGATCAACACATGCCTGATTAGAAAGTAATTTTGCTCCAGGGTTCAAAACCGCTTCCTGCACACTCTTGTCGTGCAGAATTCCTAATCCAAGCAGAAATGAATAATGGTATGAATTGGTTGCTATAGCAACATCTGTTTATACTCTGAGGGCGGTTGCAACTGGAAATTAAATTCCAGAAATGCTAAGAATCCGTGTTGTGGTTGAATCTGGCATCGCTAATAATGATGTTTACTTCGATTTACAAATTCTGTGGAGCCATTGGAGGTGTTGTAGAAGCTTTCTTGCTGCTAGCTCTTCCAGTTCTGTTTTACCTCTTGTTTCTGGTTCAGAAAATACACCATGAAGTAAAATTTCCACTTTCAAAAACTGAAGACGTATATATCCTCTCCTCAATTGAAAAATGGCACATAAGACTGTCGAACTGCAGCCAAAGTAAATAATAAAAACACATCACTGGTGATGATATAGTCTCATTAATTATGACTTCGGGAGATAAAATAATACAAATAGTAGAATAATCTGTATAATTAACTAGTTAATGACACTCTGACCCCCTCACTGGCTTCAGTTTGCATCTCAGTCATAATTCCAGCAAATTTGTATCCCATACTTCCATATCTGTCCATGATGTACAGTGTACTCCTTGAACCAGTGCAGTCAATTTGACTATAACAAATCTGAGGACCTTTTGAGTTCTTTTGTTTATTTCCTGTAATAAATAGCAGCTCTTACAATGAATCACAGAATATATTTGCTTTATCTATTCTCGGATAAATCTTGTCCCACAGACATCAAGAGTCCACTCCACCAGAAAGGCAGCTACCTCATTTATCATGTAACAACAGTTGAAATGGAAGAGATATTGGGCTGCATCTGTATCTACCATTCTGCAATATGCAGGGCCAAGTTGTGCCTCCTTTACGTGCGCATTCTTTTTCTCCCCAATTTCATTAAGTATTTTTCATCACAGCTCTCAATCTAAATTGTACTCGACACAGGGTCAGAAAGCTTGTGGGTTCAAGCCACACATCAGGACTTCAGCGCATAATCCTAGATGACACTCCAGTGCAGTACTGAGGGACCATGCATAGTTGGAGGTTCTGTATTTTACATAATGTATAAAAGGTCCAAATGCTGGTTTTGGTGGTTCGCATTCACATTAAACATCCATGGCACTACTTGAGTAAGTGTCCCGGCCAATATTCCCCCAAACCAATGGCACCAAAAAATAGATTAGCTGATCATTCATCACGCAGCTCTTTCTTGGGGTCTTGCTATGCATGGCTGCCATTGCATCTAAAACAACAGTCCCTGCACTTAATTGTACATGAAGTGCCTTGAAATGTTTGAGAGATGCATTGTGATGCTATATAAAAGCAAGTATTTTTTTCTTTTAGTGCTTCTATACTCAATTGTGTGTTTGGGTAAAACAGAAAGGAAATGGTTGCTTGCTCTCAGCCAGAACACTTGTACACACATACAATTTCCCATTCATTATCTGCTCTTGCATATTCGTGCAGGCCGATTGGTGAAATAAATGGACCTGGGCAGACACAAAAACAGACATTCCAGTTGGATCCTTGCTCACTGCATATATGCTACTTGCGGGGGGTGGGGGGGGGGATGCCATCCGTACCATTCATTGCAGTTTGGGGGTCTTCGAAACAACATTTATGAAAGTTTTTGATGTCGGAAATCCAATTGATAACATACATTTACAGAAAGAACGAACTTGCATTCATTTACATGTATATAAGAGTGGAATTGGTGATGTTGTCTGCAGGTGTACATCAAGCACACAGTAACACTACTGGGCATTTTGTGTCATCTCTTGAAACAACCCTTTATGTTCTTACAAGACAAGTAATACTAACCAACTCTTGTTGTCGGTAACTTTTAGTCCAAATTTTATGAATCTTGTTTAGATTAGTGGGATCAGGAGTTTGACAAGTCATGTGTTAATCGAATCTAGGTCATGAAACTTGACAATTTCAGTATAACAAAATGGATACTTTATACTTCCTGTAAATGTCCAGACATTATTGTTAACCCCCATCTATGCTTTTTGGCATCTCTAGGTTGTCTTCTCCAGTGCTGCCTTTGACCGCCTCCCAAGTTGCATCTTACACCAACTTTAACTCATCCAGAACTCTGCCAATAGCGTCCTTTGCTGCATTAAGCCATGCCTAACCCCTTTTCTCACTGATCCCCATTGGTTTTCCATTCGCCAGTACATTTACTTCAGAATCTTCCTCCTTGTCTACAGATCTGTTTCCATGGCATCACTCCACCCTACCTCTGCAACCTCCTCCAGCTCTACATTCCAACTCACCGTCGCCTCTTCCGGCTTTTATCTAATGTGCTTCCCACCCCTCCCCCACCGTCTATTTCAGCTCAACACTTTAGAATTATCTTCATAACCCCCCACTGCCTTCCTACATCTCTGCTTGCTTTCAAAAGCCTCCTCAAAACCTCTTTACTGCACCTTCTATCACCTCCCATACATCTAAATCCAATTATTGCCTTGGGATGTTTCAAATGTGTTAGTGCAAGTTATTGGATCTGGTACAATTGTAATACAGTATATCACAATTAATATACCACAAAGGAAAATTGAGGTCTAGACTACATCTGATCAACTAGCCCTGTTTATCCTGCTATGACCAACTCATAACTGTCCTCCTTGGAGAGGGAGGAAATGGTTTCTCCTTAGGATCAAGTAAGCTCCAAGGTAAAACATGTGGTACTGAGTCAGAATCTACAATCCAAAACTTGAGCGAGGCGTGCCTGCAGTATTTGAGGGTGCCGTTGATAATTGACCAGCCAGTCTGACCATGTCACTGGGGGCTATATTCTATCCACTCCGCTCCAGAGAACTTTGCAAGCTCATGTGCTAACAGGTAGGGTGGCCCTAGCTGTATAGCAGCAAGAAACTTGGCAGAACACAGTGCTGGTAAGCTGCACTGTTTTAGCTGGTTGCACCCCAGCAGCTCTTGTGCACGCAGTTGGTTCTTGCCTACCTGCACCTAAGCTTTCTGGAGTTGGTTAAGTGGGGTGTATCCCTCTAGTAAGAAAGTATGTATATTGGGTCAACAGAATCCTACCTGCCTGTTTCTCAGTAGCTTGGTTTGGAGACTCTTGCGCATGATGTGTACAGGTGTTCCAAATTCAAAGCATGGCATCTATTGTATTAAACATGATCTATCCCTTTTTGAAGCATTTCTCATTCATTCAGTGTATATTTCAATTTTTAATTTAACTAAATGTGTGCGCGCTCAGAAGTTTCTCTAACTGTACACATGGAATAACATCTTCCCCACAATTATATTGCAGTTTTACTTTGTAACTTGCATGTACTACTGATGTCACCTGGAGTTCTGACTGCCCCCAGCATCATTTTAATTACAGAGCTGTATATTTCATTACTGCATAACACGAGAGTGGTGTCACTAGACAGTCTGATTTGGGAGCAAGGGGGAATGGAAAATAATTAAACTCATGACATCAGGACGTGTGCTTTGAGGGCTTAGTGAGCTGCGTTTTCCAATGCCGTACCCCATTTTCTTCATTTTATCCTATCACTTCCTTTTTGTGTTGCGCTTATTTAAAGAAATCCATAGGACTGCTTAATAATTAGTATGTAACAATACAATTTTTTACAGTTAAACCCAGGGGGTAACCTGTTACTATATTCAACGTTGCCTTAATTTGTTCTTTCTGTTGACTGACTGCCAGTAGCTATTTTGATCTGTTCAATTCTGGAACATTATTTTCTGTTAAACTCGTATGGTGCGTGGAGCACCTTCCATGTATATATTTTTTTAAATGACCTTGCATTAAATCTTTTATCCAATTTCAGCCAGGCAAAAAATGCTGAGTTTTGGTGGGAAAACCTTTTTTTTGCTTGCTTCCCCCTGTCTGCACCTGATAATCGGAGTCCTGTGCTTATTTTGACAGAAAATGTTTGGATACTGTGTCTAAACCCACTGATTTAACTATTTGTTACAGGATAGATCCAACCAATTTTAGACAAGTGATTTTCCTGTCTGACGATATACCACATTTTGAATCTGAAAATCAGAAAGATGAAGTTCCATATTTACATGCAATCTACTCTTAATTCAAAGTTGCCTAATTCAAATTACATAATACTGTAATTGAATTTGTTTAGCACTAATTTCCCAACTTTTTGTTATTTATGTTGTTATTCAAATATTCATAGTACAAAAAACAACTTCACATAGGATATACAGCACAGAAACAGGCCATTCGGCCCAACCAGTCCATGCCGGCGTATATGCTCCACTCGAGTCTCCTCCCATCTTTCCTCATCTAACCCTATTAGCATAACCCTCTATTCCCTTCTCCCTCATATATGCTTATCTAACCACCACTTAAATGCATCTATACTATTCGCTTCAACCACTCCCTAGCAAATTCCACATTCTCGTCACTCTCTGGGTAAAGAAGTTTCTTCTGAATTCCCTATTTGATTTCTTGGTGACTACCTTATATTGATGTCCTCTAATTTTGCCCTTCCCACAAGTGGAAACACTCTCACTGTATCTACTCTATCAAACCCTTTCACGATTTTAAAGACCTCTATTAGGTCACCCCTCAGCCTTCTCTTATCTCGAGAAAAGAGACCCAGCTTGTTCATCCTTTCCTGAAGGGTGTACCCTCGCATTTCTGGTATGATCCTTGGTAAATCTTCTCTGCACCTTCGCCAGTGCCTCTATATCCTTTTTATAATATAGCGACCAGAACTGCACGCAGTACTCCAAGTGTGGTCTAACCAAGGTTCGATACAGGTTTAGCATAACTTCCCTACTTTTCAATTCTATCCCTCTAGAAATAGGCCCGAGTGCTTGATCCTTGTGGAACCCCACTTCCCACCTTCTGCCATTCTGAATAGCTACCCTTTACCCCTACTCTCTGCTTTCTGTCTTGAAGCCAACTACAGGAAACTTTCGATTTACCGGCACCTAAATAACCGGAAATCTCGGTTAACAGGCAAAATTCAGGAGTAGGTTCAGGTAAGTTTTATTACTTGCCTTCCTCGATCTGTTGCTGTGCAAGGGTGTGGCTGCAGCTGTTGCTAAGCTACAGAGACGCTTGGAACTTGTGGCCATTGTTCTGAACCTGTAAGCAACAGGGTTTGTTGCTTTATATGGAGCTCTCGGCTCCGTATCTTTTACTATAGCTTTCGGTTATCTGGAATTTTTGATGAACCGGCACCACGTCGGTCCCGTCGGTGCCGGATAAAAAAAAGTTTCCTGTAACTATCGATTCTGCTACCTGTCCCCAGACTCTGCATTCCCTGACCTTATTCATTAGTCTATTATGTGGTACCTTATCAAAGGCCTTTTGAAAATCTCGATAAATTAGATCTACTACATTACCCTTGCCTACTCTTGTGTTACCTCTTCAAAACGTTCAGTTAGGTTGGTCAAGCAAGATGTTCCCTTTTGAAATCCATGCTGACTATTTATTATTTTTCATTTCTAGATGTTCTTCTATTTTCTCCTTTTAATTTTCCTACCGCTGATGTTAAGCTGACTGGCCTATAGTTCCCTGGACATGTTTATCTCCCTTCTTAAATATAGGTATTACATTAGCTATCTGCCAGTCCTCTGGCACTACACCTTTTTCTAACGAATTACTAAATATGTGTAGTAATGCCTCTGCTATTTCTTCCCTAGATTCTTTTGAAATGTGTGGATGTAATCCGTCCGGACCAGGGGTTTTATCCTCTGAGTTAGTTATTTAGTATATCTTCTCGTTTTATTTTAAATGCAGTTAACTCGTTAGTAATCTAATCATCCGATGTCATCTCCATCTGTTCTATCACTTGAATTAGTCTGCTGACAGACTGTAATCTGTCTGACACAAAAAACTTTAACATTTACATTAGATTTCTAATATGCATTGAACTATTAATTCTACATCACAAATAATTACAATAGTAAACCAATGTTGCTGAGAGTCAAGACTTTGTAACTTAAACCTTTGTTTTATTTTGAATGACAATCTTGGTCAGTTAGAGATATCCTTTTCTCAATCCATTATTTTTTTAGGGCAAATCACTGGTGGCTGGCTTTTTTTGTAGAATGTAATTTTTGGCCTTCCAATTCATTGAAACTCTCCAAAATACTTGGGACAGTGCCCAGCAATACGTGGAACTTTAGAAACTTCAAAATTTTTTAACAATCATTTGACACCCTTTATGTTTGGTAGCTAAAAATATACATTGTAAATGTTTTTCTAGAACTTTTAGTGCAGCTGATTAAAATGTTGGTTTCTTCTGGACGTCTTGTTTCAACATCAGTTTGGGATATTTCTTGCTTGTGTAGAATGTAAAAAATGACTTGCAATGGAAAGTTGTTTCTTTCAGATAATTAAGAATGAACATAACTGATTGCATTTAATGTATTAACCTTCTGCCAGTAGGAATTTCAGTCTGGTATTATCATAAAATGTTGGCTGAATTTTTCTGTGTGTGCAAGATCTGCTTAAAGTCCTTGCTCAACACCTGAAACAACCTCATCAATAATTTGTGCTATTTGACAGAGATTAATATTCTAATTAAGGGGATCGATTTCTTTTCTTGCAGTCCATCTCTTAGAAGTCTAAATTACTGTTTTACAGCTAAAAAATCTTGATTATTTGAAAGATGACGGTGTGGCGCAGCATCATTTCACTCTTGTTTGTTCATAACTATTAAAAGCGTTAAATTTATGAAATGTATATTTTATAATTGTAGCACAATTACTATTTAATTTCTGCCTCTTCCTTTGTCACACATTTTACCTACTGCCCCTTTATTGGGCATTCACAACCTGATATCCAATTCACAACCAAATGTCAAACTTATGAGACTAAGACAGGAGCCTAAGAAGGAAATAAAGCTGACTAAAAAGGACTTTAAGCCGATCTTGCACACACAGGAAAAATTCAGCCAACATTTTATGATAAAACCAGACTGAAATTCCTACTGGCAGAAGGTTAATACATTAAATGGAATCAGTTATGTTCATTCTTAATTATCTGAAAGAAACAACTTTCCGTTGCAAGTCATTTTTTACATTCTACACAAGCAAGAAATATCCCAAAATGAAAGAAAGGTCGTTGAGTGGCACTGTGGGTTAACATATGGTCCTTTCACCTCCTGGGGTCTGAGCTTTAATCCAGTACAAAATGAAGGGAAGACATTCCTCTCTCTCTGCTGGCTGTAAATGCTGTGTGTGAAATGAATTTCAGCATCTTCTATCCAGGTTCCAGTGGACACAGGAGCACAGCACAAAACTGTTCATGACCTAGCGGAGATAAAAAGGAAACACTGCAAATGATGGAAATCTGGAATTAAAGGCACACCAGATCCATTAGCATCTGTAAAGAGAAAAGACAGCTCAAGGTTCTTTTGTCTTTGCTGCATCAGTAAAGCATAGCCAAATGCACAATTCGTTTCTTTATTCTGCCTCAATCTCAGAACCATTCCTCACCTTGCTGAACCCCCCAAAAATGAAAAGGATAAACTAAGAAGAAAGTAAAGACAAGTAGTCAGTATATGGACTTTGGTCAAAAGTCTACTTTATCTCAACTCCCAATGTTTTCATGGCACTTTTTCTTGTACAGAATCATAAAATCTTGCAGCACAGAAGGAG
The DNA here is from genome assembly GCF_052327205.1 of Somniosus microcephalus. NCBI lineage: Eukaryota > Metazoa > Chordata > Chondrichthyes > Squaliformes > Somniosidae > Somniosus > Somniosus microcephalus. Next base: position 72,672,700 of record NC_141002.1, read on the forward strand.
GCCATTCAGCACATCGTGCCTGTGCCAACTCTTTGAAGGAGTTGTCCAATTGGTCCTAGTTCCCTGCTCTTTCCCCATAACTCTGCATTTTTTTGCTTTTCAAGTATATATCCAATTCCCTTTTGAAAGTTACTATTGAATTTGCTTCCACCGCCATTTCAGGTAGTGCATTCCAGATCAGAACCACTTGCTGCGTAAAATAATTCTCATCTCCCTCTGGTTCTTTTGCCAATTATCTTAAACAGTTTCTCCTTAGCTACTCTATTAAAAACGCTTTTATAATTTTGAAAACCTCTGTTAAATCTCCACTTAACCTTCTCTGCTCTAAGGAGAACAACTCCAGCTTCTCTAGTCTCTGCACGTAAGTATCCCTCATCCCTGGTATCATTCTGGTAAATCTCCTCTGCACCCTCTCTAAGGCTTTGGCATCCTTTCTAAAGTGTGGTGCCCAGAATTGGACACAAAGCTCCCAAACCCACGAGCTCTTCCACCTAGAAGGACAAGAGCAGCAGGCGTATGGGAACACCACCACCTCCAGGTTCCCCTCCAAGTCACACATCATCCTGACTTGGATCCTTCATCGTCGCTGGGTTAAAATCCTGGAACTCCCTACCTAACAGCACCGCGGGAGTACCTTCACTACAGGGACTGCAGCGGTTCAAGAAGGTGGCTCACCACCACCTTCTCAAGGGCAATTGGGCATGAGCAATAAATGCTGGTCATGCCAGTGATGCCCACATCCCACGAACGAATAAAAAAAAGGCCTAACCAGTGATTTATAAAGGTTTAGCATAACTATCTTGCTTTTATACTCTCTCTATTTATAAAGCCGAGAATCCCGTATTTCTTTTACCACCCTTATTGACTTGTCCTGCTATCTTCAATGATTTGTGTATGTGAACGCCCAGGTGTCTCTGTTCCTATACCCTCTTTAAAATTGCACTATTCTGTTTATATTGCCTCTCCTTCCAAAATGCATCAATTCACACTTCATATGTATGTGTCTACTCATTTCACCAGCCTTTCTATGTTCTCCTGAAGTCTGTTACTATCCTCCCCACTATTAGCTAGATTTACAAGTTTTGTGTCATATGCAACTTTGAAATTTTACCTCCTATACTGAAGTCCAGGTCCAGTCCAGATAATAAATTTGCAGAATGGGTATATAATTGGCAAATGAATTTCAACACAGATAAGTGTGAGTTATTACATTTTGGTAAGAAAAATAAGGTGGTCACATATTACTTGGAAAATAATATCTAAATGGGGTAGAGGAGCAAAGGGATCTGGGAGTACAAATACACAAATCACTAATAAAAGTAGTGATGCAGGTTAATAAGGCCACAAAAAAGCAAATTAAGCACTAGCACTTATTTCTAGAGGGATTGAATTGAAAAGTAGAGAAGTTCTGCTAAACTTGTATCGAACCTTGGTTAGACCACACTTGTGTACAGTTCTGGTTGCCATATTATAAAAAGGAGAGGGTTCAAAAAAGATTTACAAGAATAATACCAGATAAGCGAGGTTATACCCATCAGGAAAGGATGAACAGGCTGGGTCTCTTTTCTCCTGACAAGACAAGGCTGAGGCGTGACGTAATAGAGGTCTTAAAAAATTATGAAGGGTTTTGATAGAGTAGACTCCAAGAAAGTGTTTCCACTTGTGGGGAAGAGCAAAACTAGGGGCCATCAATATAAGATAGTCATTAAAAAATCAAACGGAATTCAGAAGAAACCTCTTTTAGTCTGAGAGTGGTGAGAATGTGGAACTTGCTACCACAGGAGTGGTTCAGATGAACAGTATCAATGCACTTAAGGGGAGACTAGAGAAGCATATGAGGGATAAGGAAATAGAGGGTTATGCTGATAAGGTTAGATGAGGAAAGCTGGGAGGAGGCTCGAGCGGAGCATAAATGCTGGCATGGACTGGTTGGGTTTCTGTGCCGTACATTCTATGTAATTAATATACAGGTATATCAAAAAGTGCTGCAAACCTATTACTGACCCCTGGGGGGCCCCACTGTATACTTCCCTCCAGTCTTACAAACAACCGTTAAACATTACTCTCTGCTTTCATTCTTATAGTCAATTTCATATCCACACTGCCCATTTAATCCCATTAATATTTTAATATAGTCCAGGAGTTTTGTTACAGGACACATTCATCTTTATATCTTACAAAATACTCAGTGTTTACTTAATTGCAATTGAAAGAAAAGAAAGATTTACATTTATATAGTGCATTTCAGGACATCCCAAAGTGCTTTACAGCCAATGAAGTACTTCTGAAGTGTAGTCACTGTTGTAGAGTAGGAGACGCGGCAGCCAATTTGTGCACAGCAAGCTCCCACAAAGAGCAATGTGATAATGACCAGATAATCTGTTTTAGTGATGTTGATTTGAAGGATAAATATTGGCCAGGACACCGGGGATAGCTCCCCTGCTTTTCTTCAATATAGTGCCATGGGATCTTTTACGTCGCATCTGAAAGTCATCTCATCCAAAAGAATTGAAACTAATTTAATATTTGCTTTTAAAAAATAAAACGAGTGGTGTGTAAGTATCTGGGCTTTAAAAAATGATAATCGGACATAAATACAAATTAAAATTAAAATGACCTAGTGAGCAGTGTATTGGTGTATCAATACTGTGCTCCATGGGATGATTGAATGGAGGTTTGTTCTCGCAATTCTTCAGGCAGTGGATCCTGATCTTATCCAGGTTGTGAAATCACATGCATGTAAGGTACTTCCCTACAGTGAGAGAGGAGAAAATCTGCAGGCAAGACAACCTGGGTTGCTGTTGTAAGTAAGAAAGACTTGCAGTTATAGGAGTATGGAAATAGGAGTATGTTCCTTGCTTGGACTGTTGTTTACAGGAGTGGATTGAAAAAAAGTTGAGGGGACAGATGGGACTGCAACCAGAAAATAAGGTGGAAATTGTACTAACCTGAAATTTACAAAGCGGATAAATTCAAATGTATCTTTATTACCTTAGCTAAATATTGGGAAGATCATCTTCAGCCCCCGTCACACACTCTGTACCCTCATTACCAACGCCGTCCTCCTCTCCAGCCACTGTCTCAGGCTAAACCAGACCCTTTGCAACGTCGGCATCCTATTTAACCCCAAGTTGAGCTTCTGACCCAGCATCCTCTCCATCACAAAGACCACCTACTTCCACCTCAGCTGCAACCTCAGTCCATCTGCCGCTGAAACCTTCACCCATGACAATGCCATCTGCAGACTAGATTATTCCAATGCTCTTCTGGCTGACTTCCCATCCTTCACCCTCCATAAACCTCAGCTCATCCAAAGCTCTATTGCTCTTATACTAGCCTGCACCAAGTCCTGCTCTCCCATTGGCCCTATCCTCCCTGACTTTGGCTCTCTATCCCCCAATAAAATTAAATTCTCATCCCTTGTGTTTAAATCCCTTAATGGACATTCCTCTCGCTATCTCTGTAACCACCGTTAGTGCTACAGGAAACTTTCTGATATCCGGCACTGACGGGACCGAGCTGGTGCCGTAACATCAAAAGTGCCGGACATACCAGAGTTAATGTTTAAACATACGAAACTGAGAAGCTCTGTGTGAATCAACAACCCCTGTTGCTTAGCAACAGCTTCAAAACAGTCGGCTGCAGCTGCAAGCGCCTGTAGCTGAAGCTGTTGCTATAGCTACAGATCTTGCAGTGCTTGACTGGGGAAGAAAAAGCAACGAGAACTAAAAAAACATATAGAAAACGGCTCCTGATTTTTGCCATTAGATCGAGTATTCCGGACATATAACCTCCGGATAAACCAACGTTTCCTGTATAACACTTCCCCTTGAACTCTGTTCCTTTGAGTATGGCCTCTTGTGCATCACCCTATCCCTTCACCCCACCACTTGTGGCCATGCCTGAGCTGCCTAGGCCCTGTGCTCTGGAACTGCCTTCCTAAACCCCACCGCCACTTCATTTCTCTCCTCCTTGAATACCCTGCTACAAACGCACATCTTTAACCAAGTTTTTGGTCATTCTATCCTAACTTCTTTAGCTTGGCACCCATGTATTCCTGTGCCTCTGTAAAATACTGTGGGATATTTTAATACTTTTTTAAAAGCACTGTATAAATGCAAGTAATTGTTTTTGAGGGAGATCAGAGTTAAATGTTGGCTTTTATGCCTTAATCTTACAACATACTATACTAAAGAGGTTTAATAACTATACTGCACCATTCCTTTGCATTTTTATCCCTTACTAAACTAAAGTCACCTTTTAATAAGCAGAATGATTGCTATTATTTTACAATTACTTTAATAGTGGAAATAAATGAACAGGGTTGTTTTGAAATTCTTACGCAGAAGAGGCCGCCATTGTTAGCACATTGAATACAGCAGTTTATTTAACAATAGCTACTGAATGTCGAACTACCATGTCATAGCTTCAGAAAGGTGAATAAAAATGCCTTTGGAACCGAAGCCATTCAATACTGGCTGGACCGAACTGGAATCACTTACTGTTTGTAAAAGTAACCAGACCATCCATCTGGAAAGAAATTCAAGGTCAAAAGCATAATATTGTGTCTCAGATTTCAGAGAAAAAAGATAGAGACTGACAATGCCCGTAGTTAGTTAATGTTTGCTCACCGAGCGTGAAATGAAACTTATAAGTGTTACTTGGTTTTATTTGTAGATTTATTGCAGTTGTTTAAACTCTGAAAAGGATGGATTATCTCTGGTCAAATATCATACATTTTGAAAATTCTATTCCATTAAAATTCTAGCACCTTTTTAAGAAGTGTGATAAAAGCTTTGGCTGACAGGTTATTTTTGAAGATTACACGTGAAATTGTTTTGAATTTTCTTCCTGCCACAATTTCGTAGCTATTATATAATGAAACCTATTTTTAAATGTGTACTTTATTTTTCTTTAAGTTTGGGAGTGACCTGATCATTCATTATGGCTGAGCAAATCTAACCTGCGGGCTCATTTAAAATATTTTTACTCCAAACATGGTTTTAAAATATTTTCACAATTCCTGCGTCTGATTTCCCTTCTGTATGACTGCAATTCATTGGGGGGGGGGGGGGGGAGGAAGGGAACAGGATTAAGCTGCTTGCTGCCATTGAAAAGTAAAACGGGGAACTTGATCCTCAGGATGACAACAAATCAGATTTCATACGAAGATAAAATGTCTTGCTGGTGGGTTTGGCTAGAGAAAAATCTCGATCACAGCAGAACAGAAGACCCTGCTCAGCAGTTGTGGGGAATGGTTTGATTAATTGCAATCCAAGTCTCCGGCGGAGACCGGAGGCCCCTCGATGCTGTCTCGGTCACCGGAGTATGGGTCACTTTAAAAAAAAAAGGCTGCACTAAATCACTGTTTGACTGCTCTGTGCAAATGAAGCCTTGCTGTGTGATAAAGGAATGGAATTTTGTTTTGCATTCTTTCCAAATTCCGGGCTTATCTAAGAATATGTTCTGAAGTCATCCAGGAGCAGTTAGTCATTTTTTTAAAGCTTTGACTTTTATCTAGTTTGGAGTTCCCTCCCTCCCAGAAAGATTTCAATCAGTTCAGACTGCTGAAAATACAAACAGTGTCTCTGGGTGTTGCTCGGATGGAAGCTAAGTAAATACACTCGGTATTCTGCACCTTCTCCGTGTCTGTCTCTGCTGATGAACGTGTTGGTAGTTTCAGCGTAATACCTTGAACGTTGCAAACAAATCGCAATTTGAATACATAAGCGCCCAGTGGGTTAAGGTGTCAGTTTAAACAGCTGCTGAGCCTCCTTCTCCTGCTCTAATTAACACCGAGACACTTGGCTGTGAATGTGTGGAGTGGATTGAACCATTTAGCTTGCTGTGCGTGTGTTCTATTGTAAAACTGAAAGCCTTGTTTGGCAGGCGAAGGCTGCTGCTACACAGCATCTTATAATACGTTGCACTGTGTATGGTAAATGAAAGGACTTAATTATCAAGTTGAGTAACATTTGATCTGCCTTTTATTTTGGTGCAGTCTGTGGGAATTAATGCACGCCCACCCCCTCAGTGATGGAATAAGTAGGAGAGACACTGGTTAGAGCAATCTAAGCACTGGGATTTCTTGCCCTCTCAGTAGTTCTTTTGAACTTTGCTCTTCCCTTTTAGGCTCTTGTAAGGCAATGTCAGGCTATTTCTCTTGTATTTTCACCGGTCTTGGTTTGACGCCTTTAATCAAGGAAGCCCCTCTTGCTGTAACTGGCTGGTAAGACATTGACAGCTTTGTTAAAACTGCTCTGAGTCCTGTAGTTTGAAAGAGAGAGGCTACAGCGTGCAGCTCGCTCCGGTCTATTTTTATGTTGCTCACTCATGCTCTGGCAGTTTTGTATTGAGCTGTGTTGCTGCCAAACACCCCTCGACAAGTGAACAGGTTGACACGGTACACGTGTAAGGATGGAACGATTTTTGAACCTTATGAAACAAGTGAGAAGGTCGAGGAGAAGGAAAAGCAAGAAGTATAGACCAGAGGAGGATTACCATGAGGGCTATGAAGATGTGTATTATTATGCCTCTGAACAACTGCATAGTAAGTATGAGCTTTTCACCTGCTTTCTACAAGACCTGTGGAATCCAGCTTAACTGTTCTCACCACGCAAATTACCTTTTATAATGAAATGTGGAAAAACAAATGATTATTTAGTACTATACTGTTGTCAAACTATTTGATGTCACCTGCCCTGCATTAACAACTGCTAAAATTTGCGCTAAGGAGACAGCAAACCACTTGGGGCTGTGCTGACCTGTTCTACTGTGCAGCACATGCCTTTGGAACAATTGCAGTTTCCTATTCTGCATGTACACTGCCGAGGGATTGCTCGTGTGTTGATGAGTTTTCAACTGACAGGTGGCTTCAGGTGTGCCTGGGTTTGAATAATTTTGCAGAGTTAAATGAGCAAGACTGTCCAGTTCAAATTCAGAGCTCAGAATGAATAATTAAGCAGCGTATTTCTGCAGGGATCCTTCTTGTTGCCATCAGTGCTTGGAGTACTCTGTTGGGTTTGATCTTTGACTCCTCTCAGCAGGCAGAAATGCCTGAGGTAACCACTAAAAAGAAGTGGCACGTGGTACTTCGAGGATTCTGCACAATTCTTTGTTGAATACGTGCAGTTGATTTCTCCCCTTAACCCATTTGGTTCACAACAACAATAACTTGTATTTATATAGTGCCTTTAACGTAGTAAAATGTCCCAAGGCTCTTCACAGGAGCACAAGCAAACAAAATTTGACAGCGAGCCATATTAGGAGATATTCGGGCAGATGACCAAAAGCTTGGCCAAAGAGGTAGGTTTTAAGGAGCAACTTAAAGGAGGAAGGAGAGATAGTGAGGCGAAATAAAAGCAAATACAGGAAACTTTGTGCTATCCGGCACCGACGGGACCGAGCTGTTGCCATCCCATCAAAACTGCCGGACAAACCAGCGCTAATGTTGAAACATACGGAGATTTTGTGCTCCGTATCTGGCAACAAACCCTGTTGCAACAGCTTCTAAACAGCCAGCCGTACCTTGCAAGCGTCTCTAGCTTAGCAACAGCTTCAGCGAGATCTTGCAGAGCCTGACTGGTTGGAAAAAAAAAAGCAATGAAAAGAAAAAAAACCTAACGAAACTGCTCCTGATTTTTGCCGGTGGCTCGAGCATTCCGGACAGTTAACCTCCGGATAAACCAAAGTTTCCTGTATTTACTTCCCCAATTCTAGTTGTTAAGCTTTGTTTAATCCATATTGTTTAATCCATCTAACATTTCCCCATCTCTCCTGAAGACGCTGGCTGGTGCTGAGATGTAGTTCTGTGGCTGCCCTCCCAGCCCTTGTCCAAGTCGCCACTCTTTATCTATGAACCATGACGATTAATGTCGACAGGCTATTTGACCGTGGGGACAGCGCAGCCAAATCTGATCTTGTTTGCACCGAAAGTTGGTACAGGCACTTTCCAGCAGGATTCATTGGATAGTGATCAGGGATATGAACCCTTGTTCATTTATATTTCCCCCTTATCTCTAGCTCAGGAGCACTGACTCCAATTGTAGCACCTGCCATGAAGAGCTAAATCAGCGCACTCTGGGGATTAAGCCTGGGACATTTCTGGTTTCTGTAGAGCTGTATCATTTGTCAAGTGAGCAATCAGGGAGTTAACTTTATTTTTTTAACCTTTTTTCAAAAATGTTACTTCCTGTGACATCTGTCTTGTGCTTGGATTGTATGTGAAATATATATTCAAACAAGCCCAAACCGGTTGTAATACAAACTTACAGTTTTACCCTCTTATTAAGATTTAAATGTAGGTTTGAGCTAGCGATGGAAGGAATGTAGTCTCTGTGAAATATATGTTTATATTGTGCACATTTTTATTAAAAAAAATTGACTTTACCTTTCAGCACATACTGCATTTAGTGTTTTGAGTATAGTTATTTAATTTTCATTTTGTACTTTGTGTATAATCTGGGTGACAGTTATTCATAGCCAAGATTACTTTGTCATGATCAGCTCTTCCCTAATTTTTCATATTAAAGTGAAATTGTGTTTCTTTCCTCCAACTGTCACACACAAACTGACAGACACTGTGCACTCAGAGCAACATTCTTGTGGGGCAGATAATGTTAGTGCTGTTTTCCTTTATTTTCTTCCTTCTAAGTTAACTTACTATTCACCCAGGTCAGTGAAGTATCAGACAGCTCAGGCCACAGACATATCCATGAATATTGTTTGTATTGCTCCCTGGTCAACCAAACAGGATGTGCATTGAGGCAATTGGGAGAGGGGAGAGGACCTGGAGTACTGTGCACAGTTTTGGTCTCCTTATCTAAGGAAGGATATCCTTGCCTTGGAGGCGGTGCAAGGAAGGTTCACTAGACTGATTCCTGGGATGAGAGGGCTGTCCTATGATGAGAGATTGTGTAGAATGGGCCTATACTCTCTGGAGTTTAGAAGAATGAGAGGTGATCTCATTGAAACATACAAGATTCTGAAGGGGATTGACAGGGTAGATGCTGAGAGGTTGTTTCCCCTGGCTGGAGTGTCTAGAACTAGGGGGCATAGTCTCAGGATAAGGGGTAGACCATTTAAGACTGAGATGAGGAGGAATTTCTTCACTCAGAGGGTTGTGAATCTTTGGAATTCTCTGCCCCAGAGGGCTGTGAATGCTGAGTCTTTGAGTATATTCAAGGCTGAGATAGATAGATTTTTGGACTCTAGGGGAATCAAGGGATATGGAGATCGTGCTGGAAAGTGGAGTTGAAGGCGATCAGCCATGATCTCATTGAATGGCGGAGCAGGCTCGAGGGGCCATTTGGCCCACTCCTGCTCCTATTTTTTATGTTCTTCTGAGAACAAAGCCCCTCCTCCCTCTGTCCATTTGTTTCCTGCCTCCTGCTGACCATGTGGCAAACCTTGCTGTGTGGAGGGAGGCATGAGAGTGAATTTCAGTCGAGATTGGGGTTTGAACTTGGGATTGCAAGTCAGGAGTTAGAGACCCTGGCATTGCAGTCCTCCCCAACCCCACCATCGCCTCTCAACGCAACCCTTGAATGAGCACTGTCTTTATCGAGAATTGTTTGTTTAGCGCTGAAATGTGATGTGGCAAATTGTAAATTGTATCGCGTCCCGAAAAATGCCATTGCATTATTTGAGCAAGACGTTGTCCTGATGAAGATGACATGTAGCAGATCTGTTGTTGTACTTTCCTATCGATCAAGCCCTTTATTCATGTACTTGTGAAGGAAGTGCTTTTGAAATGGTTGAGAGCATTCTAGTTCAGTGCATTACTAACATAGTGATGTGTTCCAGTATCATTTCTGAATTTGAATTGGGTCACTTTAGATTGGTTTTTATTTCTTGGGAACTCAGCCAGTGTAAATTTATAATGCTATCTCTACCTCTTGGAGAAATGTTGAATGACCGCTATTGCCATATAATATCTTGTGCTGTATCACAACACTGACTTTTTAAATTCCCAGGGGGAGAAATTCGGTATCGCCCCGTTCGGGGCGCAATTATCGGCCGGGCGCAAAGATTAGCGTCTGGCGCTAATCATCACCTCCGACTGCAAACTTGGCTTCTATCGCCCCTGGAGGTGATTGGAGCGCTAAATCAGGTGCTACACACCTCTCTTAAGGCACTAACGCCGAGGAGCGAGGCGCTACCTCAGAGCGCTGGCGAAGCTCGTGATGTCAGTCAGCAATGGAACACAGACACACTGGCGCCGGCCAGTTCTTAAAGGGGAGGGTCGATCTTGCTCTCCATCCACACCCTGCTCATTGCAGCCTTGAATCTCGGCCTGGAGAGACCGGTACATCAAATCTGTTGGAAAAAACAATGGAGAGGCCCAGGGAAAGAGCTCAGAGTGAAGCCCCCATATTCTCTTCTAAATCGAAGCAAGGAACATCAAATCAGAAAGAACCTGCAATGTTCTGCTCAGTACCCAAAACTCCAACACAGCTTTGAATATCTCCTGCAGTCTCTCTCTCTCACTCTGAATCCGTGGTGCAAAAATGTCGCCGATTTTATAAAAGAAAAAAGGCAGGAAGCGTTTGCCTTTAAATAGCGCTCGCCCAGTCCCTTCCCGACTGCAAAACGTTCCCCTTAACCTGTCGTTGCTAGCGGCAGGTGGTAAGGCAGGGGGCGCCACTCAATATCCGATCCGGGGCGCTACTGGGGCGTTGCACTCTCGACTGACGTCACGATCTGTGGGCGCAGGAGATCGTGGCAGTAATGTTTAGCGCCGCCGCAAAATGTCTAGTTAATTTCGTGAGCGGCGCAAACATCGCCGTGCACGGGCGCGAGTTGCTTTGCGCCCCATTACCGCCCTCTTGAGGCACAAACCAACCAAATTTCCCTGCCCGCCCCCCCCCCCCCCCCCCCCCCCAGTGTTTAAAATGCTTTAAAAATTCATTCTCTGGCAATGGGCGTCATTGACAAGGCTAGCATTTATTGTTCATTCCCAGTTTCCTTGAGAAGGTGGTGGTACAACTGAGTGTCATGCTCGGCCAATCCAGAGGGCAGTTGAGAGTCAACCACATGGTGTGGGCTTCGAGTCAGGCCGGGTAAGGACGGCAGGTTTCCTTCCTTAAAGGACATTAGTGAACCAGTTGGGTTTTTATAACAATTCCAGGAGACAATGTCTAGAAGTTGAGGATTCAGGCTTTAACTCCAATGCCCTGATGATGTATTTAGGCTTAATGCTGGAAATATAAATTCAGAATACATAATTGTATAATTAAAAAAATATATATATTTATACCAGAATACCTATTCTGTGTTTTCCTTGTTCTTGAAGTGAAGTGTCATTGACCACCATCGTTATCTTTGTGCCTACATTATTTCTATATAAATATGCTTTTTCATAGTGCATTAAATGACCTTGTTAAAATGCCAAAGCACTTCAAAGCGCACTGTGATATTTTTTCTTGTAAAGACACATCTCTATTTCCAAGCTCCAAGACTGGGTCCTACGCTGCCAATACTAATATGCTGCTGGCCTTTAGGATAACCACCAGCATTATCTGCTTTCCTCTCGCATGTACTTAACTGGTAAGAAACCAACTTTAAGAAGTGGCTAGACAACCAACCTATTTTGTACAATTTAGGCATTGTGGCTTTACAGATAGTTAGAGAAGGCAATCCTTTGGGTTCAAATGGCTTTATCAACAACTTGATCATTGCTCCTGTGGTACACAATGCCAATTGAACGATTGCCCTCTTCCCCTATTATGGAGCTCGCTATGTTTGTACCTGCCGTCTGTTTTTCTGACCAATCTGAATTGCTGTAGCTACTCTTGAGAATACTTGAACTTTCCTTCATTGTATTCCATGCATGGTTCATCATAGCAGTTTGTCTTGTGACTGAGACAGACATAAGGGTAACTACAGATAAACATTATTCAGTGATAAATCCTACATAATAAGCCTTTGCTATACAGTGCAGACACGAGAATTCCAGCTGTCTAGACGTTAACATCAAAGAGCAGTGTCATTTGTTTTTAATACTATCTCTAATCTACAGCTGTATCATGGTAACTCATGTATGCATCCAACTGATTTTGAAGATGAGACCGGAGCAAAATCAAACCATTTTACTGACGGGTCAATACTATCTTGAATACGCATGCAGTTTAACAGAATAAAGTGATCACTTCTTGCAGATTTTCATAAATCCTTCTATTACTGTCCTGCATTCAAATTGTGGGCTGTCACTACGTACAGTACTGAAATGGTGAACGAGAGCTTTTAAAACCATGAAACTGTATTGGTGTCCTAGCCAACGTTCCCTTTTTTTATTCATTCATGGGATGTGGGTGTCGCTGACAAGGCCAGCATTTATTGCCCATTCCTAATTGCCCTTGAGAAGGTGGTGGTGAGCTGCCTCCTTGAACCGCTGCAGTCCGTGTGGTGAAGGTACTCCCACAGTGCTATTAGGGAGTTCCAAGATTTTAACCCCTCAACCACCACCACTGAACACCGATTCGCTGGTTATTTCACTTTTGTTTTTGGGCATTTGCTATGAGCAAATTAGTTACCCTGTTAATAATAGTGACTGCACTTCCAAAATAATCCTTTAGCTGTGAAACACTATGGGATGTTCTGAGAATATGATAAAGCACGATATAAAAGCAAGTTCGTTCTATATCGGAATCACCATAATAAATTGAGAGCTCTGGAGCTCTTTATATATTTAAAAAAATCATGCATTAATAAAAGGACCAGAGCCTTGGTGTGTTACATCCAATGCAATTTAGCTTCAGTATTCTACCTGAGCTAATCTTTTCTGCATCTGAAAAATAACATTTTGTAGCAGTAAATATTACTGTATTTCATAGACATAAACTGCAGATTTTTAAGTTACTTGCAAAGTTCCAGAGCCAAGTTTTAAAATGTTCTAAATAATTTAGCTCTGTTCAAGATAACATTTATAAAACGCAGTGCGTTAGATTTTAACTTGGACCGTCCCACATCAACTGAGCAGTAGTGGCTTGAAAGTAGCTTACAGCACCACTTTCAAAGGGGCCTACTGCCAGATGGCTGAAGAGCCCGCATGTTTCAGGCGGGGGGCCCCTTTTAATATGCAAATTTTGGCCCCGTGACGCACATTAGGACCCCAATTGCCTTTTCAAAGATGGAACTGGTTGGAGTGAAGGCCGTGCGCGCTCAGCCCAGTTTTAGCCGGCTGTCCAGCCGAAGAGTGAGCCCAAAAGTACGTTTCCCTTTACTTTTGGGGTCCAGGAGGAGTGGGAGTGCTGAAAGATAAGCTGCGCCGCTGCTGCGTCAGGTACCTCTTTTCCCGCCCCCCCCCCCCCGCCGCCAACACCTGACCTACCTTTCTCCAGGCCGGGAAAGGAGATGGGGAGGAAATTGATGACCGAATAGAAGATGACGAAAAAATACAGAGCAAGTAATTAAGAAACCGCAAGGCCCGGTTCGTGTAAGGAGGTTGAGAAGAAGCAGCATCAGTTAACTGGACAAAATCATCTGATTTATTTCTGTATAAATGGGCTCAATTGGCTCAATTCCATGTTTGCTTCAAAGAACATTCTGGAATTTCACTTTTAATTATTCAGTGGAGCGGTCTTGAAATCAAACTTAAATTCATTAAACCAGATTTGATCTTGGATTTGCTCTTGAGAAGAATTAGAAAATGTTTGACTCGTTCGACCACTAAATGCTACTGGTGGCTTTACCAATATAATGCAATTGAGTATTAGTAAGTGGGCAGATAAAGATAGTGTGAAATGCAGTCTGTAAATTTTAGCTGGAAATACTGTGAATGGAGTTCTCAACGTTCAATTATTGGAAGCCTTTAATAACACTCTGAACCTAGACAGGAGATAAATAGTAGCTGATGCATTCTGGTGTGATACCGCCTTTTAGTTGTTAAGAAAAATGGAAGACCTAAACATAGAGCCACAAACCACTGGAATGGGAAGAAGGACAGAAATTAAATATCACTGGAATTTTTTTAATATTTAACTACGTAATCTTGTATTGAATGCATATTTGGAAATATATATTTTTTCACATCACCAAGTGTTTGCATCCAAGAACTCTTCTCTCTTTTTTCTCCGTCCCTCTACCCCGCACCCCCCCCCCCCCCCACCCCCCCGCTCCTTTTCACCTCTGGTAATTCCACAGGTGTCGAGAACTCTGCAATGTCTCACTCAGGTGGTCATTTTTTGTGTGAATGTCAGCAGGTTATTGACCATGGGGGGTTGTGGCAGATGAGCCTTGTGCTGTCCTCATCCATTGCCCTCGCATGCAGGAGTCACTGGATAGTCATTGGGAGCAGGAATCATTATGGATGTATTTTAACTTCCCCTTGTCCAGGAACATTGAGGCTAACTATTGCATTCCCACTGCCTTTTCTGAATGTGTTCTTGTTGGTTGGGCTATGGTTCCTCCAGTACCTTGCCAAAGTATATTTTGCATGTGTAAGCTTTGATGGTGAGTGTTGGGCTGTTTGGCCATGGGGTGCATCATAGTCCAGCTTAATCCTGTCTTCACCATAAGTACTTAGAGCAGGGATCACTAGATAGTGCTAGGGAAGTGATTTCTGGTAAACTTTCTTCTCACTATCCTAAGGTGCTGAGACCAATTATAGTGCTCTTATTTCTGCCCCAGCTGAGACATGCTGAATCAAACCTGCAATTATCTTGGTATTTATACCTCGGCTACTCAATTAATAAACTCAGCGAGTTACTTTGAAACCACTGCTGAGATTGATGAACTCAATTTGGACCAACGACTGAACCTGGGACCTTTATGGTCTGCATGGCTCAGGACCACACCATGTAATGCCAGCAAGCCTTTTGCTCAACTTTCATAATGACTTTTATTCAAAGATTTTTGTAGTATTTGCTGCCCAAGTTGTTCACATCTATTGAACAAATGCAGCACTGTTCAGAAACCTTGAACAGCGAGGAGCTGGAGAGAAGCAGCAAGACTTCCGCGATTGCTGCCAAATATGTGTCCGATCTTCCAGTAACTGGAAAAATCGTCCCTTTATTCCAGCGGCAAATCCCACCTGCAACATTCATGTAATCTAGGTCCTCATCAGAGTCCGGGTTCAAAACCACTTAATTCACAGAGCAGAACAAATGTATCTGTCCCTCGGGAGCAGATAGCAAAGGCATCTCAAGTTCTAATATATTATGTATGGCCCCCGTGAGTGCACTTTCACGGAAATGAACCAAGTTATTTCTGTTGTTGCCATCTGCAGGAGCTTGGGCAGTCTTCGGACAACCACCACTCCCAGTAATTCCTTCTATGTCGCACACCTCCTCTGCAGCTGGTGTGCAGGAAAACAGCATTTCTATTGGCTGCTGCTCATGTGCTTTCACATATGGTAACTTCCAGTGCATCCCTTTTCTGCACAGTACACGGCCATTCCCTGCTTTGGTACTCACTCTGCGTATTAGCTGCTTTCTAGATCACTGTTATAATTTCCACTTAGTAAGAGACTTCTATCTGGACTGCAAAACTTCTGCAGGGAACACACTCCTCCATCCTAAATCATGACTACTAAAACTTTTCCATTTCTTTTTAACATTTTTGCCATACCATATGGGCAAGAAACCTGCAACTCAGAACTACCTGATTCCTGTGGCATCATAAGTCAGGACAGAGCACTTGTTGCCAGAATTAACACCACAAAAAGTTTCTGTTTCTCAGAAGGTACTGAAAGTTCAGTTTGATCTGTTCGCTTGGTATCTGCCCTATATTGTGACTTGTATCTGGGGGGGAAAAAAATAGGAAAATGCACTAAAAGAATTGTCAAATTTTTCTGAGCAGGTAAACTGATTATATAGCAACTGCTTAATCTAGTACAGTATTACACCCCTACCTTAATGAATTTCGAGCTTGCAACGATGCTGAGCTCTTCTTCTGTGGCCTTCGCCTCTGCGTCCACTTACTTGGCCAGGAGTCTTCCCTCCCACACAGCAGACCTTTTCTCCCATCTTCAGAATTCTTGGTCCACCTGGACCCCTCTTTCTGGCCTCTTAGCCTCTCTAGATCTTTTCATTGGGGACCACTGGCGTGACATCGTCATCTCAATTTCTCGGCTTCCCTCACTCACTCTTAAGCTACCTCCCTCTGAAATTGCAACACTCCATTCTCTCCGATCCAACCCTAACATTGTCATTAAACCTGTTGACAAGGGTAGCGCTGTTGTTTGGCCTGCCAACCTCACCTTGCGGAGGCTGAATGCCAACTCTGACACGTCCTCCTACTTCCATGGATCATGACCCCCACCACCAAACATCAAGCCATCGTTTTCCACTGACCTCATCCCCTTGGAGTTCTTCCCTCCACAGCCTCCAACCTCATAGTCCTCCAACCCTGCATAGCCCGCTTCTACCTCCTTCCCAAGATCCACAAACAGGAGTGCACTGGTAGACCCATCGTTTCAGCCTGTTCTTGCCCAATGGAACTGGTGTCTTCCTATCTTGACTTTTTTTCCCCTTGTCCAGTCTATTCCCACCTATATCTGCAATTCTTCAGATGCCCTCTGCCACTTTAACAATTTCCAGTTTCCTAGCCCTAACCATCCCCTTTTCACAATGGATGTCCAATCCTTCTACACCTACATCCTCCACCAGGACAGCCTGAGGGCCCCCCACTTCCTTGAACAGAGGCCCAATCAGTCCGCATCCACCACCACTCTCCTCCGTCTGGCTGAACTTGTTCTTGCATTGAACAACTTCTCCTTTGATTTCACTCACTTCCTCCAAATAAAGTGTTGCTATGGGAACCCGTATGGGTCCTAGCTATGCCTACCTTTTCATAGGATATATGAACATTCTTTGTTCCAGTCCTATTCGGGTCCTCTCCCTCACCTCTTTATCTGGTATATTGATGATTGTATCAGTGCCATTTCCTGTTCTTGCCCCGAACTGGAAAATGTCATCAACTTTGCTTCCAGTTTCCACCCTTCCCTCGCCTTCTCTATCTCCATTTCTGGGGATAGTCTGTTGATCAATATCTACTATAAGCCCACCAACTCGTACAGCTACATTGACTACACTTCCTCCCACCCTGCTTCCTGTAAGGACTCAATTCTATTCTCCCAGTTTCTACGTCTCTGTCGCACCTGCTCGGATGATGCCACCTTCCATTCCAATGCTTCCAATATGTCTTCCTTTTTTCCTCAACTGAGGATTCCCCTCCATGGTTGACCGGGCCCTCGACCATGTCCGTCCCATTTCCCATACTTCTGCTCTCACCCCTTCCCTTCTCTTCCAGAACCATGATAGGGATCCCCTTGTCCTCACCTTCCACCCCACCAGCCTCCACATACAATGGATCATTTTCCGCCACCTCTAGCGTGATGCCACTACCAAATGCATCTCCCTCTCCCCTCCTCTTTCAGCATGCTAAAGGGACCATTCCCTCTGCAATACCCTGGTCCACTCTTCAATCACCGCTTCCCCTTCCCACGGCACCTTCATAGATCATAGTTGATCTTTTCTGCTTCTGTCACTTATGCTTTGCTTTTCTTTCTCCTTTTCTTTCCTTTTGGGTAGCATATCATGGATTAGTGCCACTGAGGGCTGCAGCCCACACTCCAGTTGTGAGCCTGGGTAAGAGAACCATGGAAACCTGTGGGACACAATGTGAGATGGCAGGTGCCAGTCATGGGAGGGATGCAGCCAAGGTCTCGGGCCAAAGGGATGTGGGGGGCTTCCTGGGTTGAAGGAGCGATCCAGCCAGGGCAGCAGGCTTGCTTTGATGTGGCAGATGCCCTGGTTGGATATTAGGCAAGTTTACAGTCTTTGTCCCCATTGAGCCTCAGCACTGCTTCATCAGTAAGAAAGATGTTTGAATCTAGCACAGCAAGTAAAATACTTTCAGCTATTCTCACAACATAGGGTTGGCTATTGTGACTGGATTGATGAGGGCTTTAACATGATTGATTTTGAAAATAGTAAACCATTTGCATTTTATTTCTGATTGTAAGAGTTGGTAAAGTGCTGTACCAATTTTCTTTAAAATTGGAAGTATGATTTGCAAATAGCTGAACATATGCTGTGCTGTAATATGGATTTTCATTGCTCTGACCTTGAAATCTCTTCAATAAGTCATTGCAAGGTGACATGACTATGGAATGGCTGCAGAATGGATTGAATGCCACAAACATATTTCCAGACACTGAACATAGTTGTCAAAGGTCATTGTAGTTTTCAGCCGCAGGGTTTTGCTATACTGGGCTTTTATAATAAGTGAACTTTTTTTTTACGATGGCACTTTTGTTTAAGATGAAGC
This sequence comes from Somniosus microcephalus, assembly GCF_052327205.1. NCBI lineage: Eukaryota > Metazoa > Chordata > Chondrichthyes > Squaliformes > Somniosidae > Somniosus > Somniosus microcephalus. The sequence continues at coordinate 72,690,970 of NC_141002.1, forward strand.
ATTACAGAGATGGGAGAATTAGATTTCTGATAGCAGTTTGTTTTAGAATGTCAGGATCATGCCACCATGTAATAGCTATTGATGTGATTATTAGGCTTGGCTGAGTATTAATGATGCTAGTGAAGAATCAAAAAAAGATTTGTGTGTGCACTAGACCTGTGTTATGTAGTAGGTGAATCATGTTATGGTAATAAACAGGGTTATCTCTGAATAATTTGCATTAACATTTCAGTTTACTAATCTTTAAAAGGACAATTTAATCTTTAAAATGTTAACCATCTACCCTTATCGTGACCTGTGACAGCTGTGATGGTCTTTAAATATGGTCAAAGCAGTAAATAAAACAGATCATTTCTCTGAAAATGCAGAGAATGAAATTCAGAATGCCTTGGTGTAGTCATACTGTACATCACTGGTACTCCGTGTAAACCCTGCGGGTAATCTTTGGGTCACCACCATGTAATCCCTGCATGTTTTTGTACATGACATCTGCCGGTTTGCATCTGCGTGCACCACTAGGATGATCACTGTGTCTCTAAAGCACCTTGCCCATCTATCCTTGTGGCTTCATGCTAAGTGCTTCCCAACCACTTCCGTTCCTAAAATGTGAATAGACTGATTTCAGAGATGCTGGGATAGCCCTGGTGTTGCAATATACTCTAAAGAGAAAATAATTAAATGGGATAGGAAAAAGAGAGGCTGGAGCTCACAAACGACCATTCTACTAGATTAGAAATATGGATCTTTGCAAGAGAAAATGAGTCATTTGGGAAACGCTATTCTTGGATCTCCAGTGAAAACAGAGGTGGTGAAAGTTGGAAGAAAAAGCAAGGACTATAAAGGGTAGGAATTGAAAACTTGTCACTGGACTTTGACATTCGCCTTCACAATAAGCCAACTGAAGTTCCATAATGCAGTGGTCATCTCCTTTGCCTAGCGTGTGAAAGGTTCCTCGATAGAAACCAAGTAGTAAGACTTTGTTGATCAGATGATATATGGAACCCATAACCAAATCCGGCTGCGTCCCGGCTCCCATTTCTCGGCGTCCCTTTAATAGCTGCTGCCTTGCTTCATGTGATGTATGTCCTGTGCTGCTACTTTACAGTAGTACTTGTGTTTCACCTTTAAGTTGTGCAACTTCTTCCAGACCTTCTGTCATGTCATCAACAGCCAGAGTTCACATTTTCTGTGGCAATTTGCTGCATTAGTTACCTATCTTCTTACTGTGAAAACAGTTGACCATTATGAATGGTACCTAATACAAGTAAGTGTTTGATAAATGTATGTTTAGTGCAAGATTCTGCAGCTTGCTAAAACTGTGAATTGCTGTATATCTCATTCATTATCCAGCCCCAACTTGGCAGTTGGGTTGAGGGAAGAAATGCTTGAAATGCAAGTTGTATTTTCCTCTCCTTTGTGTTTCTAGGATTTTTGTTGCTTTAAGTAACGTCAGAGTGTTAGTAATATACTGCGGTATCCCCAAGGTTAAAATCCAGTGTCACAACACAGGGCACTTTAATGGTGAATGCAGTGCTTGATGTGAATTCTCGCTGTTGGCCTTACAGAATAAACTAATGGGGCAAGGTTTGGCCAGAGGCACTACTTTGTCTGGAGCACTAGTTTACAACTTAGTCTTCAGTGTAATCACAGACTTCAGCAGTTTACTTATGATCAGCATCTTTGCTATTTTTATACAAGAACAAGCAATTAGATGTGTCAGTGATCATTAATTAGTATATTTAAATTATCCATACTGTCAGTGCTCTAGCTAATTAGCATCTTAAAAATAAATAATTATACTGTACTCTGTTCTGGGGCAATTTTCAAGCTGCTATCAATTGTTCTTAGCAGTTTCCTATTCCTTCATGATCAGAATAGTAGGGGGAGCATTTAATTTTCTTTGGTTTCTTTGACCAATTACCTTTTTACTTGGTAGCAATATAGTTTGGGAGAAGGCTGGATGATGTGGAAGAGCAGGAGAATTTTGGGGTTCAGGTCCACAGACATTAAAAGTTGCACCTTTTAAGTAGACAAGGCTATAAAAAAAAAACTAGTGGAAAAGTGGGTGTTATGGCAAGATAAAAGAAAGCCTTACATTTATATAGCGCCTTTCACGACCACCGGACTTCCCAAAGCGCTTTACAGCCAATGAAGTGCGTTTGTAGTGGAGTCACTGTTGTAATGTAGGAAACCCGGCAGCCAATTTGCGCACAGCAAGCTCCCACAAACAGCAATGTGATAATGATCAGATAATCTGTTTTTGTGATGTTGATTGAGGGATAAAATAGTGGCCAGGATACTGGGGATAACTCCCCTGCTCCTCTTCGAAATAATGCTATGGGATCTTTTACGTCCACCTGAGAGAGCAGAACCTCAGTTTAACATCTTATCCGAAAGACGGCACCTCCGACAGTGCAGCACTCCCTCAGTACTGCACTGGAGTGTCAAGCTTAGATTTTTCTGCTCGAGTCTCTGCAGTGGGATTTGAACCCACAACCTTCTGACTCGAGAGGTGAGGGTGCTACCTGCTGAGCCACGATTAGTTGAGATGTAATGGTGAAGCTATATAAAACCTTAGGCAGACCATATTGGTAGTATTGCATGCAGTTTTGTGTTCCATACGACCAAATTTTGAGGTAATGGAGAGGATACAGCACAGTTTTACTATGATCCTGCCTGATATGAGGAAATACAAATACAAAGAAACACTTGGAAAAACTGAAGCTGTTTTCATTAGACCAGAGGAAATTATGGAGTAATTTGATAAAGATATTTAAAATTATGAAGGAATGGGGCAGAGTAGATAGAAACAGACTTATTACAGTGGTTGAGGGGACATGGATACAAGATTAAATGTAAACTATTTTAGAATGGAAAATAGGAGCAATATATTTAGAGGATTGTGGAAAGCACTTCGAGTTGGCGATTGAAGCAGAGACATTTTAAGAATAATTAGATAGGTGGTTGAAGAAAAGGGAGATAAAGGGATATGGGAACAGGGTGGGCACATGGGGTCAGGACTACTGCTTGTGTGGAGGATAAATACCAACATAGACTGGTTGGGCCAACCGGCCTGTTTTTCTGTTGTAATTTCTGTCTCCTGCTATTACACGCCAACCTTTGTTAGAGGCTCTGGACTTTCCCTGGGTTGCAGACCATTACATGGTTGAAGATGTGGCTTTGTGATCAATTAGGATATATTCCCCTCCTTTTTACTATCATTTTGTTTTCTTTCCTCCTTGCTTCCTCCCTCTCAACCAAGCAGCACAACCAAAACTGGCAAATCGTTCCAATGACAGGAGTGCTGAATTTCAGTAGAGGCTGGGACTCGGACTAGTAGCTCAATGACTCTAAGACCACTGCGCTAACATTGCACATTGTTTTTAAATGGCAAAAACAAATGCTGAAGAGTTGGAGGTCAAATAAGTTGTCATACAGGAACCTATTGTACCCCTAACAAAATGCACTAATTTCAATGAAAAATTCCAGAATGGTGAACAGGATAGCTCAACCATTGGGTTTCCTTTTATTAGTTCCTAGGATAAAGCTTCAAGGTGCCATGATTCGTAAGCATAGAATTACATGCAATATACAGCACGGAAACAGGCTATTCGGCCCAGCCAGTCCATGCCAGTGTTTATGCACCACTAGAGCCTCCTCCTATCCTCCCTCATCTAACTCTATTCCCGACTCTCATACGCTTAGCTAGCTTCCACCTAAATGCATCTATACTATTCGCCTCAACTACTCCCTGTGGTAGAGAATTCCACATTCTCGCCACTCTCTGGGTAAAGAAGTCACAAACGACATTCTATGTGACTGTGAAAGATAAACTATCCTTCCTCGTCCTTCTTGAAGCCTCTGCAACCTTTGACACAATTGACCACACCATCCTCCTCCAACTCCTCTCCACCGTCGTCCAGCTGGGTGGGACAGCACTCGCCTGGTTCCATTCTTGTCTATCCAGTCATAGCCAGAGAATCACCTGCAATGGCTTCTCTTCCCGCTCCCACACCGTTACCTCTAGAATCCACCAAGGATCTATCCTCATCTAAATGCTGCCCTTCGGCGACATCATTTTTTATTCGTTCATGGGATGTGGGTGCGCTGGCAAGCCCAGCATTTATTGCCCATCCCTAATTGCTCTTCAGATGGTGAGCAACTGCTGCAGACTGTGTGGTGAAGGCACTCCCACAGTGCAGTTTGACCCCAAGCTGAGCTTCCGACCACATATCGGCACTATTACTAAGTCCGCCTTTTTCCACCTTTGTAACATCGGCCAACTCTGCCCCATCTCGGCTCATCTGCTGCTGAAACCCTCATCCATGCCTTTGTTACCTCTAGACTTGACTATTCCAACGCACTCCTGGCTGACTTCCCACTTTTTACCCTCTAAACTTGAGGTCATCCAAACCGCTGCTGCCCATGTTCTAACTTGAGCAAGTCCCGTTCACCCATCACCCCTGTGCTCGCTGACCTACATTGGCTTCTGGTTAAGAAACTCCTCGATTTTAAAATTCTCATCCTTGTTTTCAAATCGCTCTATGGCCTCACTCCTCCCTCTCTCTGTAATCTCCTCCAGTCTCTCAACCCTCAGATATCTGCGCACCTCAAATTCTGGCCTCTTGAGCATCCCAAATTTTAATCGCTCCACCATTGGCGGTCGTGCTTTCAGCTGCCAAGGCCCAACGCTCGGAATTCCCTCCCTAAACCCCTCCACCTCTTTCCTCCTTTTAGATGCTCCTTAAAACCTACCTCTTTGACCAGGCCTTTGCTCATCTCCCCTAATATCTCCTTGCGTGACTCTGTCAAATTTTGTTTGACGCTCCTGTGAAGCACCATGGGACATTTTGCTACGTTAACGGTGCTATATAAATGCATGTTGTATTCCGTATTTGAATTCTTACTGACTATCTTGTATTGATGGCCTCTAGTTTTGCTCTTGCTCACAAGTGGAAACACTCTGTATCTACTCTATCAAAACCTTTCATAATTTTAAAGACCTCTATTACGTCACCCCTCTGCCTTTTCTTTTCAAGAGAAAAGCGACCCAGCCTGTTCATCCTGGTGTTGTGTGACTTCTTACATTTGTCCACCCCAGTCCAACACCGGCATCGCCACACCATCCTTTCCTGATAGGTATAACCTCACAGTTCTGGTATCAGCCTTGTAAATCTTTTTTGCACCTTCTCCAGTGCCTCTGTAACCATTTTATAACATAGTGACCAAAATTGCACACAGTACTACTGTGATCAGGTCACAATCTAGTAAACTGTTCATCAGCCATGGGTGAAGAATTACATAGAAGTCACAGCTTAGAAACAGGCCATTCAGCCCAACTGGTCCATGCTGGTGTTTATGCTCCACACGAACTTCCTCTCGCCCCTCTTCATAGAACTCCATCAGCATAACCTTCGATTCCTTTCTCCTATCGTGTGTTTATCCAGCTTTCCCTTAAATGGAAGGAACCATGGAGAGTAGAATTTAGCCAATGAAGACCTATTTATGGCATTGATCCCTTTTCTACATATGCAGGATGGTGTGTGGAAAATGGTCATTTGGGGACCACAGAAAATGTGGAGAAAACTATTCAGGAATGAGGATATGACCGGAGTTAAAAGCTCAATAGAAAAAAGGTTTTGAGTATATTTTAGCTGGCACTGTTTGTGATAACTGGAGGAGGGAGATGGAGAGTACAATTTTATATATAGCACTGTATAGACAATTTTCAGATGCCTAATATATTTTATTCTATTAGTGTACAAAGATCAAGATAGGCAATTATAACACTTCAATGTCTTTATTGCTCTGATGTTGTGTGACAATCACAATGCTTATTGCAACAGATGGTTTACAGTTGTTACAAATTCTTAAAGCTGTGAATCTCAGTCGTACAGATATTAAGGCTGAGCATTTGGTCATTCAACAAGTGGATTCTCCGCGTGAACCTTTCCTGTGAAGATTTCTCTGTGGCTGTGATCTTAAATTTTCAAACCTCTTAACTGCTGCAAAAATTAAGGAACATTTGTGCAATATTGCAATGTTGGCAAAGAACTGTGGGGGAGAAGAAGTGTTCCGGAGCACATTTTCTGCTCCAGCTAAGCATCCAAGCATGACTTCATAGAAATATTCTTGTTGGATCTTATTAAATTGTAATTGGCACCGCAAGCTTTTCAAAAAAAAAATACAGTAACCAAAAATTCATTCACTGGCAGATGTGAGAAATTTAAAAGCAAGTGTGAAGCGATTACTTTGGGAGAAACAGATGGAGAGGCAGTATAATTTTAAATGGTACTATTTTGAGGGGGGATGGTGGGTGCAAGAGCAAAGGGAGCTGGGAGTGCAAAATCACAAATCCTTGAAGGTGGCAGGGCAAGTTGATAAGGCGGTTAAGAAAGTGTATGTGATACTTGGCTTTGAATACAAAAACAAGGAAGTCATGCTAAACCTTTACAAATCTCTGGTTAGGCTTCAGCTGCAATATTGTGTTCAATTCTGGGCACCACACCTTTTAGGAAGGATGTCAAGGCCTTGGAGAGTGGGTCAGTAACCAGAGGTTATAGATTTAAAATAACTGGCAGAAGAACTAGAGGGGAAATTAGGAGAAATTTCTTCACACAGTGTTGTTAAGATTTGGAACGCATTACCTGAAAGGGTGGTGGAATCAGATTCCATAGCAATTTTCAAAAGGAAATTGGACATGTACTTGAAGACCAATTTCCAGTGTTATGGGGAAAAAGCTGGGGTGTGGGACTAAATTGGACAGCTCTTTCAAAGAGCTGGCACAAGCACGATGGGATTCTATCAGTATTATGTAGATGAAATGTCAGGATTTGAGTGCAACCTTTTACATAGAATTACATAGAGCCTGCAGCACAGGTACAGGCCATTTGGCCCAACTGGTCTGTGCCAGCATTTATGCTCCACAATAGCCTCCTCCCACCTCTCTTCAGCATAACCTTCTATGCTTTTCTCTCTCATGTGCTTATCTAGCTTCCCCTTAAATGCATCTATACTATTCGCCTCAACCATTCGTTGTGGTAGCGAGTTCCACATTCTCACCACTCTTTAGTTGAAGTTTCTCCTGAATTTCCTATTGGATTTCTTGGTAAAAATCTTATATGCATTGCCACTAGTTTTGGTGGAAACATCTGCTCTACATCTACCCATCAACCCCCTTTTATAATTTTAAAGACCTCTATTAGGTCACCCCTCAGCCTTGTCTTTTCTAGAGGAAAGGGCCACAGCCTGTTCAGCCTTTCTTGACAAGTATCCTTGTGAATCTTTTTTTGTACCTTCTCCAGTGCCTCTATTTCTTTTTTATAATATGGAGACCAGAACTGTGCGCAGTACTTTTACTCTGTGTGTGGGTGTATTTGAATAAAAAGTAGTCATGGAAGGGAATGGTATGCTCTTAAGTTTCCATTTCTGAATATAGCTATTTAAACACAGAATCCAAATGACTTCTTTGGAGTTGTGGTGATGAGGAATATTGTGAACAAGAGTTGAATTGTTTGATTTATTTGAACTTGGTGTACGACTCTCAAGTTCAAACGACTCTTGATTCAAAGTCCAAAAAAAGTGGATAGCTGGGATGGGAACATATTCCCTCACTTTCTGAACTTTGAAGGAATTTATATCAAGGTTGCATCCCTGTCCCCAACCCAGACGGCCAGGGAAAGGAACATTGGTCCCTAAACAAGTTAGAGAATGCAATTCAATTTTCTATCTCACCAGATTAAATGTTTTGATGATCATAGTTGACATTAATGATGCAGATATATTGTTTAAAATTCTGTGTTTTCTTTGAACTTACCCTGCCAGATGTACAGTTATGTTGACCTGATCTACAATGATTTTCAGAAATGCTGAAAATATACAGACATGCACTGTGATTTGTGCTGGAGAAAAGGAAGCACATTTAAGCCAGCAGGATACATTTGTCACTATTCATGTTTAATATTTATTTAGCAATATGTTAAATGTATAGTTCAACCTTCCCATTGTGTATTCTAGATTGTGTATTAAATTGCTCAGAAATCCTCCAATATTAGTCAGATTTTTTTATGCATCCTTTGTTCATTTTTTTAAAAGCATGCCATATACCAAAGGGTATTTGTTCCTCAATAAATTCCCGAAATGGTTTACAATTTTGATTTTAATATCAGTAAAATAATTGGCAGCTCCCCCAGTGGCTCAGTGAGTTTATCTGAGAGATTTGAGCCAAACCAATTGGCAAGGTCCCTTGGTCTGTGCTACATCAGCAAATCTCTGCCAGAACACAGTGCCCCTGGATTAGAATCAGAAAATCTAGGCAATGTTCCCGCTCTTGATCGCTATCCAGCATCCACCTGCTGCACACGTGCATGTGAATGCACGCCGGGGAGGACGGGATCAAGCTGACTGTCGCTGTTGAGGGTCACGCATGTAAGGTGGTCACTAGGGCATCCTTGGGGGAAAAAAGAGAAGGAAGGCAGAAAAGTTGGCGGGAAGAAAAACCTGATTTGAGTGAATGTGCAGCATTTTTCGGACTTTTTTTTTTTAAAGGTGATAATCCAGTATCTCCCTATTCAATAAAAGTTTTTAAAAAAACATTGAAAAGCTCATAGCTCATATATCTGCCATTTTTCTCCCATATCCTAATTGTCCTGAAGGTGCCAACTCTTGCAAGGTACAATTCCACAGGCCTTCAGTACCATGCCCAGTTGGCCATCCTTTAAATATGAGCCGGAACAGTGGGTATCTGACCATCTGAGCTACCTGACTGGAGAATTTGCTCCCAAGCCTGTTGTCCACACACACACTTTCCAGCAGATGTTACTGGATAGTGATCAGAGATGGAAACCCTGACTGGTTTTCTTTCTCTCCACCCTGGCCTCCCCTCAACCCCACGCCTCCCTCCAGCTCAGGGTTGTTGAGATCAGCCAACTGGCCTCGAGCTTGGAACCTTTTGTTTTAACAAAAAGCAAACTATGGCTGATGCTGGAACTCAAACAAAAACAAAACACTAGAAACACTCTGCAGATGTGGAGAGGGGACCGGTAGTAACGTAAGGTCATTGACCTGAAAAGTTAACCCTACCTTCCTCTCTCCACACATTGTTTTATATTGCTCAGTACTACACTGCAAGGGACTTTACTTGCTAGGCATTTGGAAGCTGAATTCTAATATTTTATAATCAAAAGGAGGTATATTGCTAGAAAAGCACATCTATAATTTGAATTAAAACAGAAAATGCTGGAAATACTCAGCAGGTCAGGCAGCATCTGTGGAGAGAGAAACTGAGTTCACATTTCAGGTTGATGAACGTTCATCAGAACTGGAAATAGTTAGAGATTTAACAAGTTTTAAGCAAGTACAGAGGCAGAGAAGGGGAGGAAAGAACAAAAGGGAAGGTCTGTGATAAGGTGGAAGGCAGCAGAGATTAAAAGACAAAAGTGATGGTGGCGCAAGGTGAAAGGAGATGGTAATGGGACAAGTAAAGAAACAAAAGATGGGTCCAGAGGAGGTGTAAATGGGAACAGCAGAATCATCAACAGTTGCCGTCCGAAAAAATGGGGGCCGAGGTTATGATCTGAAATTGTTGAACTCTGTGTTGAGTCCAGAAGACTGTAAAGTGCCTAATCGAAAGATGAGGGGCTGTTCTTTGAGCTTCATTGGAACGGTGTAGGGGGCCATAATTTGAATGTTGCTTGAACTTGTCACTGTTACTCAAGGAAGGAGGAGGGGAATAAGAGGTTCTAGCTCTGCATTATAATTACGTTTTCTCATCATTTATCTCCTCTGACACTGGTTAGCAATGAAGTACATTGCAGATATATTCCTGGTTGTAATCGGACCATGCTGTGCAGACTGACCGGGCCCCTCTAGCTGCTCATGTTTTTAACTACATTTATTTATGCTGGGGAAAATCCTGTGCTAATGTGTATTCCCACTTTCTACTGTGAGATGCTTGCTTTATATCGTGGTTGTTGTCTCTCGAGCTTTTTAAAACAGCATTACTTTAATCTTACTGCCATTGAGTGAGATCTCTACACAGCCACTGCTTGACACACCACAGTGAAACAAACTGAAAATTGAACAGCGCCACCAACACCAACCATAGGAAAACCAAGCAAAAGCCTATTTTAAAAAAAACCCATTTCTTTTAATTTTCCTATTCTTGCCATTTTTGTTTACTTTATCTGTCCCAAAGTTTGTCTTTATCTCTCTCATATACTAAATTTAGTTGCTACACTACTTTCTGCTACTGCTGGCTGATTGCTATTTGGCTTCCTTCACTTCTCTGCATTTTGATCTTATTGTTCTGTTGCTCTCCACCATTTCTTAGTACTATCGTTAATCTCTCTCTCTTAGGCAGTCCCTCGGAACCGAGGATGATTTGCTTCCACGCTAAAAGAGTTCTCAGGTGACTGATGAGTCCAATGAGGGGCCGACAGTCCCTGTCACAGGTGGGGCAGACGGTGGTTGAAGGGGCGGGTGGGTGGGGTGCTTGATTGACGTGCGCTGCTTGCGCTTGGCTTCCGCTTGCTCCCGGCGAAGAGACTCGAGGTGTTCGGCGCCTTCCCGGATGCTTCTCCTCCACTTTGTGCGGTCTTAGGCCAGGGATTCCCAGGTGTCGGTGGGGATGTTGCACTTTTTCAAGGAGGCTTTGAAGGTGTCCTTGAAGCGTTTCCTCTGCTCACCTGGGGCTCTCTTGTCATGTCGGAGCTCCGAGTAGAGCGATTGTTTATGACCATGTAATGACTGTATCTTATAGTCACAGTGCAGAACACATTAGTCCTCACAAACCAAAAACATAATGCAGTAATTCAAAAACATATCCCAAAAATAAAATATCATTGTATAACTAGTCCTTGTGTAATATAACAATGGTTTCCAGCTGTGCTGTAAATTTCTATTCAGCCCATTGTTGTGCTTTGTATGTGTCAGGTACAGGGTTACATAAATATGCTAACAAATAATTCATTACAAAAACAACTGCATTTTGTACAAAATAAGCTCTAATTTTTCCACATAAAGCTGAAGAATAAATAGTAATATAATATATAGCAATATAATTTATTCCTTCTATACCTATCTCTGCTCAGCCCACACTACCCTCTCTGATCGAACTAATTTCCATAAAATCTTCTAGTCAGTAACTTTTTCTCGTCTGGCTTGCAGGAAGCTTCCAGGTTATGACACCATATTAAGCACCACCAATATCACAAACTGCTTTTTAAATCCAATAGTGCAATCTGATAGACACACATGAGATGAAGGTTTACAGCGTGCAGTGTGATGAGGTCAGATCATTGTTTAAATGTCATTCCTCACTGCAGGTGCAGTGAGCTATAATCCAATTGTCTCCTTTATAGCTCACTATAGTTGAATATTTGTAAATTGCAATGTGCAGCCAGCAGAATTTAGTTACAGTACTCTGCCAGGTACATATACCCGTGAGTCACAGAGGTCGGTGACAAAGGAATGCAAGCAGTCTTGAATGCATATATTTAGCTCTGCTCCCTGGATGATTGATTTTTAATGTTATAAGAGAGTGGGCAGGAGCAACTCTTTTAATATTAAAATCATTGAAAAGTAAGTTTGTAAAGTGCCCTTGTGGACACTTTTTAAAATATGGTTTGGATGGGGCTGGTGTTATGATGCACCCAGTACAAACTCACCCTGGTGTGACATGGCCTACTGGAGGTACTTTAGTGCACTTGGAGAGAGAAATTGAGATTAACTCTTTAATTAACAACTATTTTTGTGTCTGTGCACCAAAAACAAACTTTGTATTGACACAAGAATATAACCGTTCCCTAAAAATGTGGTGAATTAACAATGATTCCCCCTTTTAATTTTACCTGACACCACTGATGCCCTTGTTTGGGAAACAAGTGTCCAAGAAAATGTGGGCTTTAGATTATTATTGCTTTAACTGGGATCCTTTAGTTACTTCAGTTCTCAATAATTGCTTTTTGAAATACTTAAATGTATACCAAGAAGCTAGTTTCACCAGCTGTCTTTGTACAAGCCTTAATCCACTTACGTGCCTAACACTACAAACCTCCCACTTGCATCTATCCACCATGCTACATGGTCTTGCTGGCATGAAGGTTATGGTGGAAATGAATTAAGATTTTGCAGTGTCAGAATGTACAGTTACCAATGAGCAGTCCTGCTGCACTCAGATGCAATTGTACTTAACAGAATGAGAATTGCCTCATGAACTAATCTTGCTCCTAAATGAGAGAGAGCGAGAAATGATTAAGTTCTGGGAAGGTTTGGTGCCCCCGCACAATTCATTTTTTGGTTAGGGGTGGGACAGGGTAGTGTCAGCCATATATCTGTCAAGGGCAGAAATCCATTATCATGTGGAACTGCCTCCAAGCCAAGTTAGTGAGAAGTCTCTACACAGGTGGCGTTTTGTTTGCCCAATATGGAGTGCACACACTCTCTACCTAAGGGTATATGTCATTTAGATAAAAAAGAACTTCCATTTATTTTGTGCCCTTTATGTCAAGACGTCCCAAAACAGTCTCAGCCAATTAAGATCTTTTGAAATGCTGTCACTTGTAATGTAGGCAAATGTGGCAGTCAATTTGGGCACAGCAAGGTCCCACAAACATCAGTGAGATAACTGACCACATAATTGTTTTAGTGATGTTGGTTGCGGGATAACTGTTGACCAGGATACCAGGGAGAACGTCGCTGCTCTTCTCCGGAATAGTGGCATGGGATCTTTTATGCCCACCTGAGAGGGCAGACAGGGCCTCGGTTTAATGTTTCATCTGAGAAACGGCGCCTCTGACACTGTAGCGTGCCCTCAGTACTCGCCCAGGTCCAATGAACTTGGCAAGGTTGGCAAGACTTAAAGGTTCCCGAGTATCTGCAGGGATTTTGGAGTTCTACCCAGCTAACACTATGCAGCTTACCAGTCCAGAGCACTTCTGAGCTTCCTGTTGCTTTTCCTAGCTGTTAGAGCATTTGCTTGCAGGGTTGTGAGTTTACACATCCTGGGTGTTTCACAGTGAGTCAGCAGCAGTAATTCCTGCACTGTCGTGCAAGACCTAAAATTAAAAAAAAAAAACTTTCAATAAAACAAATATTTACTGATGTGTGAAATTCTGGTTCATCGTGACTTGTTACAATGTAATCCTTTCATTTTATTCAATTTATTTCTGGAGTGGGGAAGAGATTAACAAGAGCTATGATTCTTATTCAGTCCTATAAATATATTAGACGGAGTGTGGCAGTGGCACCAGCGACCCCTCACATGCAATACCTGTGCACTTGCAAGTCATTTTTTTTTATTTCAAGTTTCTTCAGCTGCTGAGGTGCCAAGGTAAATTGTATGGAAATAAACACTGCATTAGGAGTCTGAAGTGGCCCCGACAGGGAAGGGAAGGAATAGACAGGGAGGCATTGGGCATTTATGTCTATGTTCAGCAGCCCATACACTGCTGAACTCCGTGGCATTGGGAGTGAGACCAACTATTGATGAACTTCAGGCTTGGGACTCACTGGTTGAATGTTTGATTCAGCAAAACTCGGATGTCTTATTGGGGTACTAAATGCAGCATTACATTGCCTTACCAAGGTCTGAATTTCACAGTGCTTGGTTCAATCATTAGGTGAAGTAACAGTGTTCACCATGTTGATGGGGGTTGGATAAGCTGATTAAAAACTGATTGATATAGCAACATGAAGACATTGGGGGTAAAAATTTGGTTGGTTAGCGCCTCCCATTGGTGCCTTCAAGGGGCGCTAGGGACTTAGCGCCCGAGCGCGGTGATTTTAGCGCCGCTTGCGAAATTGACCAGTTTTGCGGCGGCACTAAACACTACCACCACGATCTCCTGCGCCCGCAGATCATGTCAGTTGAGTGTGCAACGCCCCGGTAGTGCCCCTGACCGGATATTGTGTCGCGCCCTCTGCCTTACCGCCTACCGCTAAGAATGACAGATAGCGGGGAATGTTTTCAAGTCGGGAAGGGGGTTGGGGGAGCGCTATTTAAAGGCGCTCCCTGCCTTTTCTTGTCGGCGAAATGTTTGCAACATGCAGGTTGAGAGGGAGAGAGACGTCTGGAGAGATTCGACGCTGTCTGAAGGAGTTTTAGGTTCTGAGAACCACTTTGGAGGTTCCTAAGTGCCGAGCTATTTCCCTGGAGTGCTTCCAACACAAATGCTTTAGAGGTCTCTCCAGGCCAAGATTCAAGGCTGCAATGAGCAGGGTGTGGCTGGCCTGCAAGATGGCCCCTCCCCTTTAAGAACTGGATGGCACCAGTTTGTCTGGCTTCCATGGTAACTGACATCGCCTGAGCTTTGGTTGCGTCTCACTCCCCGACGTTAGCGCCTGATTTAGCGCTCAAATCACCTTCAGGGGCGATAGAGGGCAATTTTATAGTTGGAGGCGATAATTAGGGCCGGGCGCTAAACTTTGCGCCCGGCCGATATTAGTGTCCCATAATTGGGTGATACCCAATTTTTCCCCCATTGACTCCACTACCTTTCTACCTTAAGCAAGCTTTTTGGGATATACACTTGACAACATGCATTTTACACACAATCAGCATTTTGAGGCACTGGTTCATATTTATGGATGAAAATCAGCACCGAGCAGGCCTGACCCAAGCACAGCTCCCAAGCAGCTACCAGAAGGAATATGTGAAATATGAAGAAAAATGATTTATTTTCAAAACAAAGAGTTGTTTTCAATAAAATTGAGCAAACATTTCTTCCTTTAGATGCAATGCCCACGTTCATTGTCGATTCTAAAATACTGGAAAATGCAGCAAATAATGTCAAGTCTCAATTTATTCATGAGATCATGCATCCCATGACCTGCCTAAAAATACATTTTTGCTTTCAGGACTTGTTTCTTTCTTCAGGCTTTTATGTACTTTCCAACTTTGATTTAAAAAAAAAAAAAACAACTTATTAAAATCTTTCATATTCATAGTTTTGTACACGGTGTTTGGGTTTAAACTGCAAAATCAGTATTATTTATTTAAAATTACTGATGTATATGTTTTGTTATAATTCATCAGCAGCTTAATACAGGCTTATTCCCAAGTCCAGAAAGCACTGCTTCTCGCAAGCTTCTGCAAAACCAAACCGATTTTAGACGCACAGCTGGTTCTGTAATGATAGTTCTTCAGTGGAAATATAGGGGCAGGAAAGGAGATATAATTACTACGTTAATGCCACGGTGGTATTACTTAGTCACAGATCTCTTCAAAGCCATTTTATGTGATACTTAACTGTAATTAAAATGCACTGACCTTTTAGCTGTAAGTCATTTCCATTTTCTACTCAGTAATTAATAGTCAGGAAACTACAGTGTAACCTTTTAGGCACAATGTTTCCGCACTCTGCTTGCAAATGTTGAGATATATAATGGCCCAGAAATTCCGTTCGCGGGCCTCCCGCGGGCGGAGGGCTGCGATCTGGAGAAATCTGCGCCTGGACCGGAGGGCTCCCGGGAGGCGCAGAGTTCCGTTGCTGGGCCTCTCCAAACTGCCGGTGCGCAGCGCACACGTATCTGAGGCGCAGGCGGTTCGCAGAGTCCCTGGGATCACGTGGACAATAGGGAGCCAATCAGAGAAGGGAATCCCAATTCATACATTTGACAGGAAGACCTGTCAAATATATGAACAGAGATCACCCCCAAAAACATAGTAAAACATTAAATAAATTTTAAAAAATCACATTTATAAAATGATTTTAAATTACATAAATTAAGTATTTTAAACTTTTTTTTTGAAAAACAGATTATTAATGGGGCTAAAAATAAACTTTTTTTTAAAAGTATTTTTAAATGATAAATCAGTGGAAATTTTTAAAAACTTTTTTCAACTCTTATCCTGGTAAAAGCAGGCGCAAGAATTGTAAGTGTTTTCTGCGGGCGGAGGGTCTCCAAAAAATGGAACACTCCACCCGCAAAGGTCCTGCTCCAGCGCAGCCGGAGGATCTGTCAAGATTGACAGATCGGAAATGCCGGTTTCCAGCGTATGCGCAGTGCATGCCTGAAACCGGCATTTCTGTTGGCCCTACGGGTGAGTACACAGCGCGAACACACCCGTAGGGACCGGAATTTCTGCCTCATTGTACTAGCTCCTATAGACAACCTTTTTGTAGGGCTCAATAAGTGTTTGAAGAAATGTGAAATTCTTAGATTTTGTGTGTGTTACAAAATCCAGTACTAATATTCGATTGGACTGTCACAACGACAATAACCAACTTGCATTTATATTGCACCTTTAATGTGGCAAAACGTCCCAGGGCGCTTCACAGGAGTGTTATCCAACAAAATTTGACACTGAGCCACATATATAAGGAGATATTAGGACAAGTGACCAAAAGCTTGGTCAGAGGTAGGTTTTAAGGAGCGTCTTAAAGGAGGAGAGAGGTAGAGGTTTAGGAAGGAAATTCCAGCGTTTAGGGCTAGGCAGCTGAAGGCACAGCTGCCAATGGGGTGGGGCGATTAAAATCGGGGATGTGCAAAAGGCCAGAATTGGAGGGGCGCAGAGATCTTGGAGGGTTGTAGGGCTGGAGGAGGCTCGGAGACAGGGAGGGGTGAGGCCATGGAGGGATTTGAAAACAAGGTGAGAATTTTCAAATCAAGGCATTGCCAGACCAGGAGCTGACGTAGGTCAGCGAGTACAGGGGGGTTTGGGTGAACGCGACTTGGTGCGAGTTAGGATATAGGCATAGAATCATAGAAATTTACGCCACAGAAGGAGGCCATTTGACCCATCATACCTGTGCCGGCTGAAAAATTGCTATCCAGCCTAATCCCACTTTCCAGCTCTTGGTCCGTAGCCCTGTAGGTTATGGCACTTCATGTGCATATCCAAGTACTTTTTAAATGTGATGAGGGCTTCTGCCTCGACCACCCTTTCAGGCAGTGAGTTAAAGATTCTCCTCAACTCCCCTCTAATCCTTCTACCAATTGCTTGAAAACTATGCCCCCTGGTTATTGACCTCTCTGCTAAGGGAAATGGGTCTTTCCTATTGACTCTATCTAGGCCCCTCATAATTTTATACACCTCAATCAAGTCTCCCCTCAGCCTCCTCTGTTCCAAAGAAAACAACCCCAGCCTATCCAATCTCTCCTCATAGCTAAAATTCTCCAGACCTGGCAACATCCTTGTAAATCTTCTCTGTATCCCCTCTAGTGCAATCACGTTTCCTGTAATGTGGTGACCAAAACTGTATGCAGTACTCTAGCTGTGGTATACAGTTCTAGCATAACCTCCCTGCTCTTACGTTCTGTGCCTCGGCTAATAAAGGGAAGTATCCTGTATGCTTTCTGAACCACCTTATCTACCTGTCTTGCTACCTTCAGAGATCTGTGGACATGCACTCCAAGGTCCCTCTGTTCCTCTACAATTCTCAGTATCCCACCAATTGTGTATTCTCTTGCCTTGTTAGCCCTCCCCAGATGCATTACCTCACACTTCTCCGGATTGAATTCCATTTGCCACTTTTCTGCCCACCTGACCCACATTGAGAGCTTTCTGCAGTCTATAGCTTTCTTCCTTGCCATCAATTTTCATTATCATCTGCAAACATCTCAATCATGACCCCTACATTGAAGTTTAAATCATTGATGTATACCATAAAAAGCAAGGGACCTAGTACTGAGCCTTGCGGCACCCCACTGGAAACAGCCTTCCAGTCACAAATACACCCTTCGACCATTATTCTTTGCTTCCTGCCACTGAGCCAATTTTGTATCCAACTTGCCATTTTCTGTTGGATCCCATGGGCTTTAACTTTTTTGATCAACCTGCCCTGCGGGACCTTGTCAAAAGCCTTGCTAAAATCCATGTAGACTGCATCAAATGCGCTACCCTCATCGACACCACCTCAAAAATTTCAATCAATTTAGTGAGACACAACCTTCCCATAACAAATCCATGCTGACTGTCCTTGATTAATCTGTGCCTTTCTAAATGACGATTAATACTATATCTCAGAATTTTTTCCAATGATTTGCCCACCACTGAGGTTAGGCTGACTGGCCTGTAATTACTCAGTCTATCTCTTTCTCCCTTTTTAAACAATGGTACAACATTAGTAGTTCTCCAGCACCATTGGAAAATGATCATCAGAGCCTCCACTATTTCCTCCCTTTCTCTAAACAGCCTGGGATACATTTCATCCGGGCCTGGCGATTTATCTACTTTCAAAGATGCTAAACCCCTTAATATTTCCCCTCTCACTATGTTTATCTCATCTAATATTTCACACTCCTCCTCAACTACCATGTCTGCATCGTCCCTCTCTTTGAAGACAGATGCAAAGTATTCATTAAGAACCATGCCCACGTCTCCTGCCTCCACACCCAAGTTACCTTTTTGATCTCTAATAGCCCTACTCTTTCCTTAGTTATCCTCGTGCTCTTTATGTACTTGTAAAACTTCTTTGGGTTTTGGGCAGCAGAGTTTTAGATGAGTTCTAGTTTATGGAGGGTGGAAGTTGGGTGTCCGGCCAGGAGCCCATTGGAATAGTCAAGTCTAGTGTTAATAAAGGCTTTCAGCAGCAGGTGAGCTGATGTAGAGGTGGAGCCTGGTGGTGTTAGAGGTGGAAGTAGTGGTCTTGGTGATGGAGTGCATAATTACAGCTCTGATCTCCAGATATCACCAAGGTAGAATAAGATTTACTGTGTTTATACTAGTGTAGAGAGAATATACTCAATATGTTTATGCAGGGAATGACATAGTACACGGAATTGTCTTTCATCCATTTATAGCTGCTCAATTTTGAAAAATTAGTTTAATGCAAATATTAACATTTTACAGGAAACTTTGGTTTATCCGGAGGTTAACTGTCCGGAATGCTCGAGCCACCGGCAAAATTCGGGAGTCAGTTCAGTAAGTTTTTTTTCTTTTCGTTGCTTTTTTTTCACTAGTCAGGCTCTGCAAGGTCTAGCTAAAGCTGTTGCTTAGCTACAGAGACGCTTGCAAGCTACGGCCGACTGTTTAGAAGCTGTTGCTAAGCAATAGGGTTTGTTGCTAGATACGGAGCTCAAAAGCTTCCGTATGTTTTAACATTAGCGCTGGTTTGTCCGGCAGTTTTGATGGGACGGCAACAGCTCGGTCCCGTCGGTGCCGGATATCACAAAGTTTCCTGTAATTTTCCTGTATGTTTCTGTTTTTGGTAAATACTTTTATTTTAATCTGAGCACTTCAGACATCTTGGGAAGAATGGACATAATCATAGAACCTTGCAGCACAGAAGGAGGCCATTCGGCCCATCATGCCTGTGCCGGCTCTTTGAAAGAGCAGTCCAATTTAATCCTTAACCCAGCTTTTTTCCTATACCCCCTACAAATTAGTCCTATTCAAGTACATGTCCAGGTGCCTCTTATAAGTTCCAATGGAATCTGTTTCCACCGCTCTCTGAGGTAGTGCATTCCGGACCTTAACAACCCTCTGTGAAGAAATTTCTCCTCATTTTCCCCTTTAGTTCTTTTGCCAATTATTTTAAATCTGTGACCTCTGGTTACCGACCCACTTGCCAGAGGAAATAGTTTCTCCCTACTTGCCCTATCCAAAAAAAACTCTCAATTTTGAATACCTCGATTAGGTCACCTCTATTAGGTCTCCTCTTAGCCTTCCCTGCTCACAGGAGAAAATTCCCAGCTTCGCCAATCTCTCCACCTGACTGAAGTCCCACTTTCCTGGTAGTATCCTGGTAAACCTCCTCTGCACTCTCTCCAAGGCCTTGACATCCTTCCTAAAGAGTGTTTCCCAGAATTGTACATAATACTCCAGCTGAGGCCTAACCAGTGATTTGAATACTCGATCATTTTAACTTTAACTGTGGCTAAACCATTGGTATGTACAAATGTATCATGCCTTTAAACATGTGCGCTTTGCCATTATTTATAAAATGTAGTTTCTTCTATCTACTTGCAATTTTAGTTAATTAAGAATTTGAACTTTTAGGTGTCTCTGTCCACACCTTTCAGTGTCTTTCCATGAAGTGCCTACTGCCATTCCTTGTTTTTCCTCCCAAGGCGTATTCACTTATTCACACATCACACCTACCACATTCCCTTTATCTATTCAATCAGTGATTTCTTCAACAAAAAAAGCTCCATTAAATTTGTCAAAGAGCTGCCTTTAACAAATCCATGCTGGCTGTCCATTCTGCTGAACTCTGTGTTTGCCCTTCTAAATTCTTTTACAGTCGTCCTAGCTTGGCAAACCCTCTACTTTTGTGTATTGAGGAGAATTTTAATATCGGGCTCCAAATGCCCAAGTCCCAAATCATTCATGTATACCAAGTCAAAAGATAGACCAAGCACTGACCCATAGGATACATCACTTCCGACCCTTTTCCAATCCTTACAATGCCTATTGACCGTGACCCATTGTTTTTGGCACGTCAGTTGACTTTCTCTCCTTGCTGCTTGATTTCCTCTTGTAGCATACACCTGAATTTTTGTAAGAAACCTCCTTTGAGATTTATTGAACGCCTTCTGAAAATTCACACATCACATCTACCACATTCCCTTTATCTATTCAATCAGTGATTTCTTCAACAAAAAAAGCTCCATTAAATTTGTCAAAGAGCTGCCTTTAACAAATCCATGCTGGCTGCCCTTGATTAACCCACGTGTTTCTTAATGCTAACTACTTTTATCTTGGATTATGGACTCCCAAGAGTTTGTCCAACAACTGACTGTAGAATGAATGATCATATTTACCAATTTCCCACTTTCCTAAACTGTTAGTCTCAACTAGCTCTGCTAATCATGCCATCAGCGCTCACTATTCAAATATAAATATTTGAACCAGACAGAAAAATGAAATTGAGCTGATAAAGTAAATCATAAGCCAAGACTTATTGAACTGAAATCAAAACTCTCCTGCCAAAAACTGTCTGTAGTTAGAATTGGGACCTTCAATGCAGTTTTTGGCTTCACGATATCCACTGTTAAAGTTGCCTCCAAGAACTTTGTTTCTTCTTTTCTGTCAAACAGCCCTTTTGAGGGAGTGCTGCATTGTCAGAGGTGCCTTCTTTTAGATGAGACAGTAAACTGAGGCCTTGTCTGCTTGCTATGTGGATGTAAAGAGTGACAGAACATTTCTCTTGGTGTCCTGGCCAACTTTTATCCCTTTACAAAGTTCATCAAAACAGGATTACCTGCTCAGTTATTTCAGTTTCTGTTTGTGCGACCTTGCTGTGTGTAAATTGGTGACTGTTTCCTCCCACATCATAACAGTGACTGTACATCAAAGTTAAAGTGCCTCAGGATGTCCTGAGGACAAGGAAGATGCTACCTTAATACAGTTTTTTTTCCTTTCTAGTGTAAAGACTAGGATATGAACTTGAAATGTAGTCCAAATTAGAACATGTGGCAGGGCCCACTTTATATTAATGCAAGTCTAATCAAGCTCTTGCAAATGACTGCTGACAACAGCAACAACAACTTGCATTTATATAGCACCTTTTAACGTGGGTAAACATTCCAAGGCGCTTCACAGGAGCGTAATAAGACAAAACTTGACACCGATCCAAAGAAGGATATATTGGGACAGTGCACTAAACACTTGGTCAAAGAGGTAAGTTTAAGGAGTATCTTAAAAGAGGAGAGAGCGTTGAAGAGACTGAAAGGTTTAAGGAGCAAATTCCAGAGCTTTGGGCCTAGATGGCTGAAGACATGGCTGCCAATGGTGGGATGAAGGAGTGGGGGATGGACAAGTCTGAATGTGAAGATGTGCTCGCTGCTCTAGCTTTAGTTTATTGCTCCACTGTGATTCACGGGGTACCTGCAAATTCAGTGCAAACCTGAGTGGCCTTGAATTAGTTGGTGACGAAGGATAATTGGTCTTTCATATTTTTTATGTATTTGACTTGCATACGTGCACTGATCCTCATTGCTGTTCAGTCAAGCACCATAAAGACTAATACAGGTACTTTAAAGATATGCTATGCTGAACTACCTTCAACTGATTGGTGTATATTTTTATTCTGTTGGCAAATATGAATGCAAGAGCAGTGAACAGTATCGTATTGTGTTAGTAAATTTGCGTGGGCTGCCAATTGGCATAAGGAATTGTGAATAATATCAGTACTGATTGCAGAACTGTACTGTACTGTGCTTGTCATAACTAAATCAGCTAGGGTCAATGACTGCTTGTATTGGTACTTGATATAGATCTTGTCTCGCTCCGAATGCTTATTGCTGTCATTAGGAGTTGTGTCCTTAGGAGTTGTGTCCTTTAATATTTCCTGTCATTTTACAGAAAATCAGTTATCTCTTCACTTTTACCAGTTGTCAGTTACAAATTATTTTTATTGAAATAAGCAAATTAAAATTATGCATTTGCATATCATGTTTTCCAACAATTGGATTTTCAGCCAACAGTTGAATACTATGCAAATTTGAGATCCAGCAACTTTTTTATGTCATAGTTGTAAAACTTTGTAAACGACTGTACTTCAGGGTATTTTGACACATTATTGCGAAAATTTTGGTTTGAAACTCCTGTGCAAATGATTTATGATGACAGTTCATTTGATATTAAAGCCTTGATTGTCACTACCATCAGGATATGCAATTTTTTCATTTGCATTCACTTGCAGCAAAGATTGTGCGCTGCCGGTTGAGGTTATGCTTGTAGGTTAGGGGATGTCAACCCACTGAGATGGATGTGAACTGTTGGGGAGAATTACTGTATTTAGGCTGTATTTTGAACTTCACATCTGCGCTGTCAGGTGCTCGCCTGAAATGTTGTCATTATTTCAGCAGTAATGTATGTCAAGAAGGGGAGTAATTGCATCCTAGTGATTGCCAGAACAGCAAAATGATTCAGAGTGCAGTTCTCTCTGGACTATGCTTCAGATTTAATGCTTGCACAATCTCCCACGCATGCTGGCTTCTGATGGCACATTTTGAAAATCTCTCATCCATTTTTATTATTGCATACTTATTTTCAGTAACAGGCTTGAAAATAATTTTTTACGTGAACAATGGATATGTGAGGCAAAAGCAAAGTATTTAGTAATATGGTATTTTCATATTCAAATAGTAATTTGTGTGTGTGTGTGTGTGTGTGTGTGTGTATGTATGTATATATATATATATATGTGTGTGTGTGTGTGTGTGTGTGATATGTATATGTGTAACATAGAAACATAGAAGATAGGAGCAGGAGTAGGCCATTCGGCCCCTTGAGTCTGCTCCACCATTCAATACGATCATGGCTGATCATCCAAATTCAGTACCCTGTCCCTGCTTTCTCCCCATATCCCTTGATCCCTTTAGCCTTAAAAAATATATCTAACTCCTTCTTGAATATATGTAATGAATTGGCCTGTACTGCCTTCTGTGGTAGAGAATTCCACAGGTTCACCGCTCTCTGGGTGAAGAAATTCCTCCTCATTTCTGTCCTAAATGGCTTACCCCTTATCCTTAGACTGTGACCCCTGGTTCTGGACTCCCCGACCATCGGGAACATCCTTCCTGCATCTAGTCTGTCCAGTCCTGTGTATTGATACATGTGTGTATATTAATGTGTGTATAATATAGCCTTCAGTTTCTTTTGCATGGTGAATTGTGACATGTGCATAGACTTATTGATGCAACATTGTTTGAGATGAATTGTTCATTTTAAATCTCATGATGCTTTTGAAACAACTCAATGATAGCTGCTTACTAAGTACAGTTATTTCAACTCCTTTCTTATATATTCTCTCTTTTTTGCTCCTCTAATTTTCTCCCTTTACCACTCTTGAAGGCATGCTGGGAACCGTTCCATGGGCACCAGTGGCCTTCCGGTACCTCATCCTAATCTCCGTTCTTTGGGGTACGATTGGACAGAGTATGTTGGGTGGGGGATATTTGACCATTAAGACCGTCGCAACAAAGGCTGATTCAAAGTCCACACATGGGCTTCCAGGAGGGATCACGGGAGAAAATTCACCCGCAAAAACCCTGGCAGATCTTCTTTTCCCTCCTCCTGCCTTTAGACTTGGATATTGAGGCCAATTACAGTGTCTTCATTATTACTCCATCTGAAACCAGCTAATTTAAGCCCAGGCCAGGGATCAATTTCTTTCATTTAAAAAATATTATAGTTGCACATTAAAATCCACTTTTTCAGATAATTATGCATAAAAAGATCAATACCTTGTTAAAAAATAATGATGCCCGACAAATTAGCTTAAAATAAATCCAGTTAGATACTTATGATGCTATCATAACTTGAAGTCCAGGATGTGAGGTGTGTACACAGCAAAATTGGCTATTTAAAATGAGAAAGATGTGCTGGGTATTAATAGTGCAGGTGAATTCACCTATTAATAATAGTGTAGGTGAATTGAGGAGCGTAGCAAAGAAGGGGATGAATCATCAAACAAGATTTTAACACGCAGTAAAATCGAAATGCAGTGGCCTCTTAGAGTGACTAGTTATTACTTCATAGAAGGATGGAGATTTGTTTTGTTTGTTACACAGACTTGAGTTTTATTGATTTTTACTGCAACCGTGAACAAGGTATAATGTATGGTGTTGCCATTCCCTATCATTTCAAAGCAATGGTTACGCTTGGCCGTGCTAGACTCCGATAAAGCTCTGTGTGCAGCAAATCTGTTCCACATGATGGTCTGTTGAACATTAGCTGTCTGCCAGACTTCCTTTGCAAGTTATCGGGCATTTAAAAAAAGCGTGATAGCTTTACTGGAGATGGCAATCTATAATTTGACAGTTTTGCACCTCAATATCTTCACATCTGGTAAAGTTAGAAGACTGGAGTTTTTGGGGGTGTCTGAAGAATTACCTTAAGTACAATCATGAAATTGGTCAGATCAAAACAAAAGTTGATATTGGAAGCCTTCCATCATTACAAAGAGAAGGATTTTCACGATATGCAATGCATTTTTGCTGTCGAGACACAGATTATTATTCCATAAATCGACTTGCATCATAATTTTGAAGTGCTCTAAAATATTTGCTTTGTGGCAAAATGAAATGAAGGGAGATTTTTTTCTGTTTGTAGTATTTATGTATATATTGATGATTCTACTGTGAATAACAAGCCGAGATGCTTATCCAGAATTATGGGTAGGTTACAAAAGCTTCTATTTCTGTCAGGTAGGATGTACATGTTGGACAATGGTTAGAAGATGGCAATGAATGTAGTTTACAAAGAATTTAACATCAAACATGATTACTGGTGTAAATGTGAATTTTAATGCTGGTACTTTCACTTTTCTATTAGATGGCCATGTGAAACTTTTATATTTCTTGTATACAGTTATTCAAACAAGATTTTGCACAACTGGTAGGAAAACTGGTGCTCCATTCAGAAACAATTTTTTTTCCCTTATCAGTCACATACAAATAAATATTCAGTCATCCAAGCAAGGGAAGTAATGGGGTGTATTATGTCCGTGTATGATTGAGACACGGACAGCAGGAGTTGAACAAAATAAGTCTTTACTGAATGAAGTCAATCGGGAAACTGAAACTACAGAGGCTCACTAGCGCTTTTTATACAGGGGTGGTCACTGCCGGTACTGCAGTCTGAGACCAGTTATTCTCTTAAAGGTACATAATCAACAGGGTGCAGTTCCTACTGAGACTTTTAATTCTTGCAGTAACCTAACTGTGTGAGCTGTGTGATTTCCCTCCAGCCTGTGCATCACACAGGGCTCACTCGGGGCTTAGACCCCAGTTCCTTTTCTTCCATTATCAGGAGCAGTTCTGCTATTTCACACCAGGCAAAGTTCTTCAACCATTCACGCTGCTTCCCTCATTTCTTAATTATTTGGTAGCTTTATAGTCTTTTTTGGAAATAATAGCTAATAGTTCCTGTGTTGCGGACCAGGTGCCAAAACTATTCTTGGAGCTCATTTTCTTAATGAAGAACTTTGGTATGTAAATTCAATGCCATTGCTTTGATCAAAGTCCCTGTTTGGTCCCCTCGAAATCAGCGTTGGTCAATGTGAACAGTTCAACTTTTAAAACTGCCCATCATATCACCAGGCCTTTCCACCAACGGGCTTACACCAACAGCACTTGTGCTGTTATCCCATGTCACATAACTTTCTGCAGTTTACCATTGTTCTAAACTCTGCAAAAGAGCTTGTTAGGAATGTTTGAAATGTTGAAAGAAAGATAAGATAGCATCGGTTGATTCTCAATTCACTAACAGTAAGACCTCCAGTCCATGTAGAATTGAAAGCACAGGCGCTCAATGTCAGGAACAGTGTCTTGCTCGGTGTCTACATCAAAGCTAAATCAAACCTTGAGTCATCCCAAAATCTTCCTTCATGGAGGAATTGCTTTGGATGCAGAAACAAATTCTTTTATGTGAGTGATGGGGTAAACACGCTCTTTGTCCCCCCCACCCTGCCACATTTGTGCCCCAGTGAATCAATTTGAAAATTCTTATCTTCAGAGATTGCTACTGTCTCGTTCCAACTACACTGCACCCTGCACTTCAGCGGATTATTGTTCTCTGCTCCACCATCAGATACCAATCTTTCTCTCAGGAAGCAAGCCCGTCATCTAGAATTCTCTTCCTAAACCATTTCACTTTGTTACTTCTCTCCCTGCCTTCAAAAGCCACCTCAAGGAAACTATCTTTTCAACCATGCTGTCAGTTCGCCAATCTCCCCCACCCCAAAATTCCTTCACTTCTTGCTCACTGTCTACCTCTGTCCTTAGACAGTGCTCTGAGCTTACGTTCTATGTGAGGAGTGCTATATATGTGTAGTGGATGGTTAATGGTGTCTGTTTTTTTATTGGTGGTTAATGTCTGTAGGATGTTTGCTGTTGTGTTTTTGGCTGCGGCTACAATTATAGCAGCATTTCAAGTCATGGAGGAGGTTACCTGAGGTCATCAAAAGGAATGGCTGAACTTTCATTATTGTGTCGTCTCCATGGATTTCTTTTTAAAAGTAAAATAATATTAGTTTAATTTCTTTTAGTGTTCTTTTCCACCAATTTTCTCCCCTCTTTGCTGACATGCTAGAGCGTGGATCTTCTGAGACTTGGTTGATGATTAGCTAAATTAGTCTTTCTTCATCTGTGAGCTTGGCTAGTATGTGGATTGGCTAATTGACTGCAAGGATATTGCAGCCCACCCTCATCCTGTCCTCATTTAATGTTCATGCACTTTTGACAGCAAGGGTTATTCGCTGCTAATCGGGTGAAGGAACCTTGGCTGAATTTCCCCCTTCATAGCTAAGAGGTGTTAACAAAATAGAAACAAAGTTAGACATTGCAGATACAGAATTATACCAGTGAGTGACTCAAATCAATACTCTATAACCATCCTATTGCCACAAGACTAAGACTTGAGCAGTTTTAACCAGTCTTCCAAACCGTAAGATTAGGTCGAGCCTTGATGTTGTGCTCCCCTATTGTTTATAAAATATGTTTTTATTTTGTGGACATTTTAAATGATTTTTCTGCCATTTTTGTGTTTCTTTGAGTCTGGGACCTGGGTTTGAAACATTAGAACATAAGAACTAGGCACCGGAGTAGGTCATTTGGCCCTTCTTGAAACCACCCCAGACTTGGGGCCTAGAAGCTGCTCACTCTGCCAGACGTGCAACTCCATTGTGCAGCCTTGAGATCTTAATGGGTGCAAGCACACTGTTGTGTATGTACCTTTAAGAGAATAACTGGTCTCAGACTGCAGTACCGGCAGTGACCACCCCTGTATAAAAGGCGCTAGAGAGCCTCTGTTTAGTTTCGTTTATGCCTTTCACCAGTAAAGATCTGTTTGTTTTCTCTCCTGCTAGTCCGTGTCTCAATCATTCACGGACTTAACACACACAGCACAAAACAATCCCGAATTTGACACTAACTTGGTATCCTTGCGGAGAAATGCATTAAGGCTGGATAGTGTGGGAAACCAAAATTTACTCGACTGCAGGAGGCGCTTCTCTGAGGCTGGGCTAAGACGTACTTAGGCAGAGTAGAGAGAACTTTACTCTGCTGCTGGCAGTGCAATACCTGATCAGGGAAAGCTTGATGCCAACACTAGATGATAAAACTGGACAGTATTCAGTTCCACAGTACTCTAACTGCTCACCTTAATGTGTACAACAATTCACTTTATAAAGGAATACAAATTTACAGTTGTCAGCTCTCCGAAACACTCTCGCATGATAGATATTTGAATGTACTTTTAAATTTATGGAGAGACAAAACAAGATAGTGGCATAATATGCTGTAATCTCACGGTAGAATAAACTGCAGGAGACATTTAAAGTTAATATCTTTCCCTGTTTCTGAAGGCTTGCAATTTGGAAATGTTTTGATCTAGCACTAATCTTGATTATACTTTTGCTCAGTAAGTGGTTTGAACTTGTCTGAATGTTGCACCTCTTAGCTTCAATAGTTTTTGTGCCTGAAATCTTGGTATCCATCAAAAGTCAGGCTGTAGCAACCAGCGATGTGGAACAGCAGTGGGAAACCAATATTTGTCTGTTTCCAGTGTAATAACTGTGTTTGCTTCACACACAGTTTTATGACCAGGTACTGCAACAGCATATTACATTACTATTCCTCTTCTACAAGGATATTAACTATCGAAGGGATTGGTTGGCCTAACTGGTATTCTACCAAATACCAACTGAAGTGAAATTTCTGATGTTTGACCAGGCTGAACAGATGTAGGTGCATAATCCCTTCTACTTGCAGCCTGTCTCTCTTTCAAAGGCAGCACATGGTATAATCAGCTCTTTATTGCGTCTGTCACGAATCCTGATCTGGAAATGAGGTGAAGCATTCCAGAACGTTTTGCTGTACTATGGTTATGGTAATAGATGGATTTCTTCAGTAATTACCCGCCACAGGGATATGGGTGTGTTCATAATCTCACTTTATTTTAAAACAAAAACTGCTCCCTTCAAGCCTGAAGGGGAATGAGTGAAAACCCAAATGGCTGTGTCGTAGGGATGTTGTTAAAGATATGAAAGGCTTCTATTTAATCACTTTCCTTATGGTGTGTTGTTCATTTTACAGCTATGAGCATTTTGTTGGTAAAATTGAAAAGGAGTTTTTAAAATTGTATTTTTCTTTTACAAAGTTTCCAGTGTGCATCCTACACTGCTGAAGAAAAGGATGCAGCAATTCCTAACGCCTACACTGAACTGCCAAAACTACAATACTGTATGTGCTCAAGCCTTGGAGTGGGCTTAGATTTACAACTTCTGACTCATTGACGAGAGCTTTATCAACTAAGCAAAACTGACGATAGTAAAGAAGAGAATCACACTAGATCATGGAAGCCTGTTGGTGAACAGATGGTGAGGGGTAAAAGTACCGCAGGTCAGGGAAAAGTGACAGATTCAAAACCATCCAGCAGTCAGGGAGGGTGGGGGTGGCTGGTGGTGACTAGAGGCATCAGATAGAAATGGGAGGTGGAAACCTGATGGTTTAGTGGATGAGTGCATCACATCCTGCCATATTAAAACACGCTGACCCAGTTTGATTGCTGGTCTTTGCTGAACTAACTGATCTTCGCTGGAGTCCTTCAGTTTGGCTCGTGTTCCTGAGCTAGGGAGGGGGAGAATCACCCACGGTTCCTGCCCCTCACTGCTGTCCTGTGGTCCCTGCTGAAAGCCCACACGTGTGGATATCGGATGAGGACAGGACCAAGCTAAGCTTCTATTCCCTTCTTGGCTAAATCGCTTATTCCATTCATTCTGTAGGCTCACACATGAGGAATAGCCACTTGGAGTGGGTACTGGAAGGCTGCCGATACCCAAGAAACTATCCCAGTAAGGATCGGCATAGAAGATAGGAGCAGGAGTAGGCCATTCGGCCCCTCGAGCCTGCTCCGCCGTTCAATGAGATCATGGCTGATCATCCAAACTCAGTACCATGTCCCTGCCTTCTCCCCTTTTTGATCCCTTTAGCCTCAAGAAATATACCTAACTCCTTCTTGAACAGATTTCATGAATTAGCCTCAACTGCCTTCTGTGGTAGAGAATTCCACAGGTTCACCACTATCTGGGTGAAGAAATTCCTCCTCATCTCAGTCCTAAATGGCTTACCCCTTATCCTTAGACTGTGACCCCTGGTTCTGGACTCCCCGGCCATCGGGAACATCCTTCCTGCATCTAGTCTGTCTAGTCCTGTTAGAATTTTATAAGTTTCAATGAGATCCCCCCTCATTCTTCTAAACTCCAGCGAGTATAAGCCCAATCGACCCAATCTCTCCTCATACGTCATTCCTGCTATCCCAGGTATCAGTCTGGTGAATCTTCGCTGCACTCCCTCCATGGCACTATTGGGACAGGAGGAGAAGAGAAAACTGGAACCAAAAAGCTGGGAATTTCTTGCAGGTTGCCCTACAGATATTATGACTGTCAGTTTAAAGGATAATCTGAACGGTGAGCAATTCAGATTATCTTTAAAGAATAATCTGAATGGTAATAGTATTTCATTGGCTATAAAACGCTTTAGGACACCATGAGGTCATGAAAGGAGCTATATAAAAGTACTTTTTTTAATTGGAAAATATTCTGTATGTCTGTCTTTAGCATTTGGCTTTGATGTATTCATTGCATCTCAGGTATTCATGAACACTGGGAGAATTATGAGTCTGAGGAAGACAGCAATTAATGTCTCTGCTTCTAGATACATAATTAAACATTTAGTGGTAAAGATGCATTTTAAAAATAAGCAGCTTAAACATAAGCACTTTCCAGTTGATAGATGTTCACTCATCCTCATGGCTGTGGCTGTGATTCTACATGAAAGTATTGCAGAATATTCTTCCAATGTACAGAGCTACCAGTACTCAGCGTTTTACTGAAAATAAGAAAACAGAAGGTAATTGTTTGCTGCTGTAATACCTTAAACCAGCTATGAATTTGGAAATTTTAGAAAGAGTTTTGACAAGATTTGACTGTTCCATCAAGTGTAACCGAATGATGTGCAACTATAGTTGTCTTATAAAACGTTATAGGGGGGAAAATTCAGTTGTTGCGCCTCCTGTTAGTGCCTTAAGAGGCCGCTAATGGGGCACAAAGCAACTAGCGCCCAGGCGCGGCGATGTTTGCGCCGCTCGTGAAATTAACTGGACATTTTGCGGTGGCGCTAAACACTACTGCCACGATCTCCTGTGCCGGCAGATCGTGACGTCAGTCAAGTGCGTAGCGCCCCGGACCGGATATCGAGTGGTGCCCCCTGCAAAATGCTCCCCAGTCCAGTGCAGTAGTTGGGGATTGCTGCATTGTTGAAGGTGTTGTAATTTGGATAAGATGTTAAAACAAAGCCCCATGTGCCTATTCTGGTGGTTCAGCTGGATGCTGAAGATTCTGTGGCTCTAGTCCAAGAAAAGTAAGAAGGTCCCCTGGTGCCTTGGGAAACATTCCTTCCTCAACGAACACGACCAAAACCGATTAACTGATCATTCATCGCTTTGCTGGTTGTGAGATCTTGTGTGTAAAATGGCTCCTTGCATTTGCCTACATAAACAGTCACTGCAACTCAGTCATTCATTCTATGTGAATCACTTTGGGATGTTTCTGAGTGACATGATGTACTATATCAATTCAAAATTGTATTTCTTCCTTTTTCTCACGCAAAGAGTATGTTTGTAACAGAGATTTTCAAGGAATAGGAGGGTGGATTCAGAAGCTTAAGAAAAGAGATCAACAAAATATCCGGGAAAAGGGGTGTTGGGAGAAAAAAGATGCATATGGTGAGGAAGGGGGAT
Source organism: Somniosus microcephalus (assembly GCF_052327205.1). NCBI lineage: Eukaryota > Metazoa > Chordata > Chondrichthyes > Squaliformes > Somniosidae > Somniosus > Somniosus microcephalus. The sequence continues at coordinate 72,722,660 of NC_141002.1, forward strand.
CAGGAAGAAATGTTAATAAATAAAAGGATTAGCGGCATGGCATTCTGGGAGATGAAAATAGCAGTAATCTGTAAGAACATTGTCAATTATTTTAATTGGGGGAAATTGAAAATAAGCAATAAGCAGGTAAAATAAATAGATAAAACTTCTTGAGAATGTGCCTAAAGGGCAGTGTTAACCCTATCTATAAAAATTTCTGTAGCATATATCTGAACCTAAAATGCACTTTACCCATGGTCTATTGGAAGAATGTTATCACTAATGCCCTCTGATTGCAGCCAATGGGTAAGCCTGTAAACTTTTTAAATACATCTCCAAAGGCCTGTCAACTAAACCTTCAATTTTTACATTTTTATATGCGCTGATGCATGCACTGTTGTCCCCAACATCAGTTTGAAAAATCTGCAGATAGAGACAATGGACAATATTTTCCTCAGATTTAGAAGTTAATGATGGCAATTAAGTGCACTAATTATTTTTGCATTATTGCTTTGTGTGAGGAAGAATATAGTTTTTAATCCAAAACAAAATCAGTTCTCAGTATATCCGCCTGAATTAATTTTCCTACTTCATGATTCAGTTACATCTGCTTTAGTATGACTCATTTTGAGATTAATTGGTAGACAGTTGCTAGGGTAACATATCCGTTATGTGATTAAACTTTTTTATCGTGATCTATTGGAAGCAGTTTCATATTTTGTCTTTCAGGGGCAGCATTAGTGACTGGGGCAATTGCCAGTGTTTTATCCTTTTGCTGAGGCTGGTTAAAAATTGTTTTAACTATGATTTTTTTGCCATAATTGCCATATGTTCAGGATCCTTTTATGTTCCACACCAATCCCGGAATCCACATGACCATGATGCTGTCTCTTCAGGGAATGGAACAAAGGAGAGCTGAAAATGCTGTATGGGCTTTCAAATGAGCTCAATGTGTTTCTACAACAAAAAAAATTATTGCTTATAAATTATTAGGTAAAGATGTTATCTTGCCATTAGTGTGTCTTTCAGATAAGGTAGCCTTAACTGTTCGTGAAATGATCTGTACAGTTGGCATTCAATCACTAACAATCTGCCAAACAAATGAAATAGTGTTGCTGATTTGGACGTGGGTAGTTGGGATGAAAAGAATACCCCAGGAGTTCCAAAGCACTGGTGACCTACCTTCCAATTTTCAAGCTACAAGTGGTAGTTATTCCACCTGATCTGAGTGAAGGCCGGACCAGGCGGTCACTGGACCAACTATTAAAATGGTATGGTAGATGCAGAACTGGGCAAAGAATTTTGTTCGTCCACTGTGTGATTGCTCTTATGGGCTAGTCTTTTGGAGCGAAGTTCTTAAATTAATGGGAAAGCTGATTCATATTCAGATCCTGGAAGACCCTATTTGACAGCATTATTGACAGGGCTGAAATATATGATTAAGACCGGTCTTATTGTGAGGTGCCTATTGGAAAAGTTGCACAATTTAAATATTGAAGATCTGCTACATTTAGGGAACAAAGTAGTACGAGGATAACTGATTATTTATGGCTCAGTTAACAGCAGTGGGGCGCGTCCCAGTGGTGGAATGCAGCTCACAGTGGTCATGCTCTTCCAATATACACTCACATTAGCTCAGATTGCATTAGTGTGACATGCAACTGCTGCTGATTGGGGAATCACAGTTTCACATACTCACCAGGGTGGGAGATATTGTGTGGAGATTCAGGGTTGTACAAGGAATTAAACTATTACCCCATATTTGAGTAAAATATTCCTATCTCACTCTCCCTCCACATTATGACACAGGTTAGATCAGAATTTTCGCATGTATGAGTAATGCTGGGCACAAACCCATTGTGAGGGAGCTTTGTGGTTGGGTTCCACTGTGCTACCACATACCATCATTGGCTCAGATGCTTCAGCAATTGAGTCATAGAAACATAGAAAAATAGGAGCAGGATTAGGCTATTCGGCCCTTCGAGCCTGCTCCGCCATTCAATATGATCATGGCTGATCCTCTATCTCAATACCATATTCCTGCGCTCTCCCCATACCCCTTGATGCCTTTTGTGTCTAGAAATCTATCTATCTATCTTCTTAAATATATTCAGTGACTTGGCCTCCACAGTCTTCTGTGGTAGAGAATTCCACAGGTTCACCACCCTCTGAGTGAAGAAATTTCTCCTCATCTCAGTCCTAAATATCCTACCCCGTATCCTGAGACTGTGACCCCCTCGTTCGAGACCCCCCAGCCAGGAGAAACATCCTCCCTGCATCCAGTCTGTCTAGCCCTGTCAGAATTTTATACGTTTCAATGAGATTCCCCTCTCATGCTTCTAAACTCTAGTGAATACAGGCCTAGTTGACCCAATCTCTCCTCATACGACAGTCCTACCATCCCAGGAATCAGCCTGGTGAACCTTTGCTGTACTCCCTCTATGGCAAGTATATCCTTTCTTAGGTGAGTCATCTGAACTATATGGCTAAGAGTTTCCATTTTGGGCACAATTACCGTTCCGGGTGCAAATTTTGCTCAAAATTGCGCTAGTTTTCAGAAGTTCTTTTGGCTCAAGTTTCCGCTCAAACTCATTTGCATATTGCCGAATGTAAAACCTTCCATGAATCAGCTCAATTCGGACAGCATTATAGAACGAAACTCTTAAAATAAATAAATTTGCATTAAAAAAAATTCCTTGATATTTTAAAGAGTGGTAACTTGGTGTATTTTTATTTAATACAGCTGAAAATGGGTTTATCACAAAAAAAATAAGCATTTTTAATCCAAGTGTGTCGTCCACTGCCTGTGGGTAACCCGGTTTTAAATAACTGAAAATGTATCCCAAAAAACCTATACGGAACCATTTACTAGTTACATTGGCGTACAGCAGTCAGTTTTTTAGTAAATTTAAAAAAAATATTTAAAAGCTTTTAAAAGGTGCCTGTTTGAGCCCTTGCGCCAAAAAAAACCCAGCAGCTTCATTGTAAGAGCCTGCTCGAAGGCCCGTGAACAGGCGCAATTAGCAGAAACTCGCCGTGGTGATTAATTCGATCCAGGGGTGCGGTTAGTTGTGGGCGGGGCTGACTTCCAGCGCAATGTTTTTTAAACTAGCATAATAGATTGCGGCAACTCAATTTGTGCTTGAAATTCCTCGATCTTTGGGCTGGTTCGGCCGATTTTTTGGGGAGCAGATATCGCTGGAAGTAACAGCACAACCTAGCGGAAACTCCAGGCCCTTGTGTTTATTGAGCTCTATCAGACTATTGAATTTCGGAGCTCCTCTCAGTCAGTTAATTACAATTAAATCATCTCTTCATTTTTAAAATAAAAGTAGATCTTGGTTTTGAAGACTCACACATGAAGAACAGCCACTTGGACAAGGTACGGGAGAGCTGCTGGCTTGTGGTACTGCAACCTGAATATGGTAAAGCAATTGATCATTTCTGGCCAGACTAACCATCGAACCAGCTTTCCAAGCCCCCCACTCCATCTGTTTGCAACAATCGCCCGTAATTTGCAGTCAGCAGCACTGCCGCTGACCTCGAAGAAAGCTGCCCACAGAGATCTCGCGATCTCCTTGGCGAAACCTTTAGGTTTCTTGACGTGTCATTGATTGTAGCGCTGTCAATAGGGGATTCCTAGCATGATGCAGCAGTGAAGTCATAAAGCTGTCTAAGCAGCCAATCACATTGAAGAATTCTCATAGACAGCAAACCAGGAAATAAAAAGCACTGATTATCTGCACTTTTTAAGTGTTAGAGAGTGAAATAAAGATTGGGACATACACATGGGGTTAAGGTAGAAGCTGAAATATGAACAAACTGATAAATAGTTATAATTTTTATCATAATGGAGAAATTTGACATTCCACAAATATGAATATTAGTTTTTCAGGGCCAGAACGGTGGTTTTGCAGTCACTATGCTGTTAACACCCCAGTGGGTACCTATTGCAACAAGGCTCAACATTTAATGGGGTGTTTGACAGCGATATTAGCGTGGAAAAGCTCAAATTTCCATCAGTTCCACTGATTGCTGGCGTGGGTGAGGTCCACAGTGCAGCCTGTGACTGAACAGTAAATAACTGAGACTGCAACTTCAGGATTTCAGTGTTTAGACGTGCACGTGCTAAATCCTGAAGTTATGGTCAGTTTCAGAGGGGTAACGACGGCAAACGCTGAGATTTCGCTGTCATTACCCGCGGCTAAATCCAGCCATTGTGTCTCAGTGTACTAATAGTGTTTGACTGTTATTTGCCATTTCATTATTCGTGCCATTGTAAGATTTGCTTAACAAAATGTAGTGGGGGAAAAATGCTTAATTTAAACTGTGACCGAAAGTAACCATGTACAGAGGATGTAACTTGGCTGATGCGAAAGGCGATTGAATTGACTGTGTCAGTCATTCAGTTATGGGTCAGTAGCATGTTTATAGTTGTTTGAGACATGCGATAAGTATTCATTTGTATGCATTATGATGTTTTAATGGCTGTCGTGCTTGAGTAGGCTTAATCTGTGGTAGGTTTTTCCCTCCAGTCGTGATAATTGTGCCACACTATATAAGTGCCACATTTTGACTTAAAGTGTAAACCTACATTGGAGCATATTTCCATAATTGCATTTGTAGGGCTCATACTAAGTCATCAGGGACCATTTATGATACACATTAAGTTTTAACTCTCTGTATTTCCACTGAATGGGCCATCAGCAGGGTTTTTGTTTATTTGCTTATGGGATGTGGGCATCGCTGGCAAGGCCAGCATTTATTGCCCATCCCTAGTTGCCCTTGAGAAGGTGGTGGTGAGCCGCCTTCGTTAACCCCTGCAGGGATTGCCATAGTCGTACATACAAAACATGCTTTAATTAACATTTTTGTTACTACCAGTAGCCTGGAATAAATGCTACTTTTGTTCCTGTAAGTAAAATACTATCATCTGATCAAGTGCTGGGAATAAGTTCAGAAATGTCTGTCTGTGCATACTAGACTGACTTTCCTCATACACATCCTTGCCAGCCCATTAAAACATTTTGATAGCACCTTATGCACAGATGTTTGTTTGATCTTTGCGAAGTCGGACAATTATTCAAATTAGACAAAAGTGAGGATAAGAATCCTTTGGAAAAAATCTGTGTTGTGTCTGTGTATAATAAGACACAGACTGCAGGAGAACGGTACAACAGGTGTTTACTCAACGTGGCTCACACGGGAACTGATCTGTACAGATTACTACTCAGTGCTATATACAGGTGTGGTCACTGCCGGTACTGCAGTATACATGAGCTGTAAAAGATAGTTCCCCCCCTTAAAGGTATATACATTACAATTCCTTCCCTTTTAGATTAACAGTACCATAACACTCATTTAACAATTAAATATCAAACTAATTACAATTAACACTTTTAACATGCAACATTAGCTGAAAATAGTCCATTTATATATTCAGTCTTTGGGGAGGCTTCCTGATCCTTTCTGGATAGCGCCTTTCCCGAGTGTCTTGCTCTTGGTGCGGAGGCGATTCTGGCCCCCTGTCGTCGGTTGGTTCATCAGCTTCCGATGCTACTGTTTCTGGGGTAGATGCGACCTGTACGTCGGGTTCATCACCAGGTACGTATGGGCGAGGCATGGGGGTTGACTTGTTCCTGTGATTCTAGGATCTGGTCAGCATGGCGTCTCACGATGCTCTCCCCAACGTCCACTGTGTACATTAGTAGGCTCTGCCGTGTGCATATCGTTTCAGGCTGCCATTTTTCTGTTCGGTAGTCGCGGGCCAAGACTGGTTGCCCTACACTGAAGCTCCTTGTTGGCTTCTCATGGATGTGCTGGAATTGCTTACTCTCAACATCTCTTCGTACGTTTGGTCTGAGCAAATCCAGGCGAGATCTTAACCTTCGGTTAAAGAACATCATGGCTGGGACCTGGTTGGTGACTGCATGTGTCGCATTCCGGTAGGCGAACAGGAAATTGTCCACCTTGTGCTGCAGCGGAATCTTGTCATTGCACATGGCCTTTACTGCTTTTTTAAAGGTTTGTGCGAACCTCTCAGCCAATCCGTTTGTGGCTGGATGATACGGGGCGGATGTGTAATGCCTTACCCCATTCTTTTTCAAGAACCTCCGGAACTCTTCGGACACAAACTGTGGTCCGTTGTCGGAGCAAATCTGTTCTGGCAAGCCATTCCTGGCAAAAATGGTCCGTAGGACTGCAATCTCCGTGGTGGTGGAGGACATTTTGATCACCTCAGGCCATTTCGAGTGCGCATCCACGGCTATTAAAAACATTGAGTCCATGAATGGACCAGCAAAATCAATATGCACCCGTTGCCATGGAGATGAGGGCCACTCCCATGGGTGTAGAGGGGCCTGTGGTGGTGCATTTTGGACTTTCTGGCATCCTGAGCAACTCTTGGTTTGGTCCTCGATTTGTTTATCGATTCCCGGCCACCACACATAAGCCCTGGCTAGGCTTTTCATTTTTACCCCTCCCAGATGACCCTCATGAAGCTCATTGAGCACTCTATCCCTTAACTTGGGTGGAATTACCACTCGGGATCCACACATCAAGGTCTCCCGGCACACTGACAGCTGTTCTCTCCTTGTCGAGAATGCTGGCAACAGTGAGTCGCCATGTGCTGGCCATCCCTTCACCGTCAAATCATATACCCGAGACAGTGTCGGGTCATTTCGGGTTTCCTTTTCGATACAAGCGTTAGTTACCGGTAGGTATTCAGCTATAGTCGAATGGAATATTTCGACAGGATCCACTGCTGGTGCTTCCTCCGCAGTAGGCAGTGGCAGGCGTGATAGCCCATCAGCATTTCCATGCTGTTTCATACCCTTATATTCAATCTCATAGTGGTGCGCCCCTAGAAAAAGTGACCATCTTTGTAGTCGTTGCGCAGTCATCACCGGAACGCCCTTTTTCGGATTAAAAATGGAGACAAGAGGCTGGTGATCAGTCAGCAAGGTGAATTTCTGCCCGTGCAGATAGTGATTGAACTTTTTCACTCCCCACACTAGGCTGAGGGCCTCCCTGTCAATCTGGGCGTAGTTACGCTCGGCTGAGGTTAGTGATCGTGACGCAAAGGCTATTGGCCTCTCTGAGCCGTCCGAGAATTTGTGCGACAGCACCGCTCCAATGCCGTAGGGTGACGCATCACATGCCAACCGAATTGGTAATGCTGGGTTGTAATGGGCCAATACCTCTTTCGATGTGATTAGTGTTTTGCTCTTCTGGAAAGCTCATCTACATTCGTCACTCCACTTCCATGGCACCCCAGTTTGCAGTAGGGTGTTCAGTGGGTGTAGTATTGTAGACAAATTTGGCAAGAACTTATGGTAGTAGTTTACCAGCCCGAGGAACGACCTCAGTTGTGACACATTTTCCAGTGCTGGAGCCTTGACTACTGCCTCAATCTTCTCTGGGGACTTATGTAACCCCTCTTTATCGATAACGTGGCCACAATACGAGATCTGTTTTCTAAAAAACTCGCATTTGGGGCGGTTAGCTCGGAGCCCATATTCCTGCAATCTAGTGAGCACCTGCTCCAGGTTGGCAAGGTGATCACTGTCATTTTCGCCCGTGACCAGGATGTCGTCCAAATAACACTGGGTCCCTGGGATCCCTTGCAGGACTTGTTCCATTGCCCTCTGCCAAATAGCTGGAGCTGATGCTACCCCGAATACCAGCCGGTTGTATTGGTAGAGACCTTTATGGGTGTTGATTGTGAGGTATTTTTTTGATGCTTCTTCTACCTCCATTTGCAGATACGCCTGGGCCAGATCAATCTTAGTGAGCGTTTCCCTCCAGATAGCGAGGCGAAAATATCTTCAGTCCGCGGAAGTGGATATTGTATGGTGTGAAGGACCGGGTTCACTGTTACCTTAAAGTCCCCACAGATGCGAACCTTCCTTGGTTCCCCAGGCGTGCTGCTCAACGACTTTTTCATCACAGGGACGATGGGTGTAGCTCACTTGCTCCAGTCTACCTTGGACAGTACACCTGAACGTTCCAGAATCTCCAGCTCTGCTTCGACGGCTGGGCGGATCGCATAAGGTACCGGTCTGGCCTTAAAAAAATTATGGGCTTGCGTTTTCTTCAATTTTAATCGTCGCTGTCATGCCTTTTAGTGTTCCGAGTCCTTGCTGGAACACTTCTTTCGCGTCAGTTAGGATCTTTGACAGTCGCCCAGGTGTGACGTCGTCATCCTTTTTGTCAGCCACAGTCAGTGCCTGTATGGAATGCCAATCTAGTTGTATTTTCCGGATCCATTCACGTCCCAGTAATGGTGGTCCTCCATCTTGCAATACATACAAGTCTAGTTTTGGTGTTTCCTTACCGTTATATATAACGGTCACCCTTATTTTTCCTTTGGGGTAGACTTTTTGCCCCGTGTACGTCTTCAAAATAATTTTTGTGTCCCTCAAGGGTATGTGTGAGAATAGCCGCTCGTAGTCCCGTCGGTTTATGACTGTTAGGGCTGATCCTGTGTCCAATTCCATCTTTACCTGGACTCCTGCTATCTTGAGTGACCCAAATGGTTCGGTGATCCTCTGTTGTGATCACATTATGTAGTTTCAGACAACTCAGTTTCCTGCTTTCGGAGTCGTTATCACTCTTGTTCGTCTGAACTATTCTCCGTCATCTTATGTACCTTCTTGTACTTTTCTTTGGTAAGTTTCTTATTGCTGGTTTTCTTTCCCGACCTGCAGACTCATGCTATGTGTCCTACTTTTCCACACTGCCTGCACACTTTGTCTTTGAGCCAGCAATCATTCTGGTCGTGTGTTGTTCTGCCGCAGCGATAGCACTTCTCTGTTCTATATGACATTTCATTTGTGCCATATTCTTGCGGTCCCTGTTGTATCTCTGCAGCGCCCCGTGCTGCTGCTTCATATGATACCGCAATGCTGAAAGCCTTTTCCAGCGTAAGGTCCTTTTCAGATAAAAGCCGTTTCTGGGTTCCTTCACTTTGAAGCCCACAAACAAACTTGTCCCTTAAGGTATCTGCCAGTCCCGCTCCAAGCTGGCAGTGTTTCGATAGTTTGCGCAGTTCTGTTAAATAATCAGCATTGCTTTCATCCTTATGCTGGTTCCGTTTGTGAAACTTGAATCTTTCTGCTATCAGCAGCGGTGTGGGGTTTAAATGTTCCTGTAGTATCGTTACTATGTCTTCAAAACTCTTTTCCATTGGCTTCGTTGGGGTTACTAGATTTCGTAATAAACCATACATCTTTGCACCCATTAAATTTAACAATACCGATGCTTTCTTGTCATCTGACACCTCATTTGCCTTGCAGTATACCTCTATTCGTTCGACATATGTAGTCCAATCTTCGACTTCATTTTCAAACACGGTGATACTGCCACTCTTTGGCATTTTGGGTGTGGTTTAAAATGGCATCTCCCGCGCTTTCCTTCCTCCCCCGCTGCTGCCAACGTCGCTCCCGGCGGTTCTCGTGGCAATGGCGGCGCCCTGTAGGTTTTGCGCGCTTCTCCTGCGCTGCTGCCAACGCCGCTCTCGGCGGTCCTCGTGGCAATGGCGGCGCCTCGCGGGTTTCTGCACGTCTCTCTCTCCCTATCTTCGACGCTGCTCGGCCCCTGAACACCGGCTGCGCCCTGTGCGCTCTGCCCTCTCTCTCCCCCATCGACGCTGCTCGGACCTTTGCTGTGCCGCTCGGTCGGGCTCTAACCCGCTGCTGTCCGGGAAGGGTCTGCGCACTACCTGTTGCCAGCCCGTTTCGCTGGACCACCTCAACTGGAAAGCCAAGCCTGGCTCTCGACAGCCTCCCCCGCAATTCTCGAGTCTCTGCTGGATGACTGGGCGGTTGCCCGTGGTCGACGCCCGAGTCTCTGGCCTTGACCTCCAATCCACTGATCTCCAGGAACGATTCCCCGGGAGGTGATGCAGAGTTGCAGGTTGGTTCGAACTTGCCTTGTCACCAATGTTGTGTCTGTCTATAATAAGACACAGACTGCAGGAGAACGGTACAACAGCTGTTTACTCAACGTGGCTCACACGGGAACTGATCTGTACAGATTACTCAGTGCTATATACAGGTGTGGTCACTGCCGGTACTGCAGTATACATGAGCTGTAAAAGATAGTTCCCCCCTTAAAGGTATATACATTACAATCTGCAAGGTACATCGTGGGTGGCTCTTGCTATAATGATGGTGTGTATTTATATAATGATAACACACTGGGCATGTCCCAGGAAGGAGGTTTCCAGTTGCAAATTGTTCACGTACCCGAGAGATCACCTGGGAGGGCAGGAATGACCTGGGATGGCAGGAATGACGTATGAGGAGAGATTGGGTCAATTGGGCTTATACTCGCTGGAGTTTAGAAGAAAAATGAGAGGGGATCTGATTGAAACTTATAAAATTCTAACAGGACTAGATGCAGGAAGGATGTTCCCGATGGCCAGGGAGTCCAGAACCAGGGGTCACAGTCTAAAGATAAAGGGTAAACCATTTAGGACAGAGATGTGGAGGAATGTCTTCACCCAGAGAGTGGTGAACCTGTGGAATTCTCTACCACAGAAGGCAGTTGAGGCCAATTCATTAAATATATTCAAGAAGGAGTTGGATATATTTCTTAAGGCTAAAGGGATCAAGGGATATGGGGAGAAAGCAGGGACAGGGTACTGAATTTGGATGATCAGCCATGATCTCATTGAATGGCGGAGCAGGCTTGAGGGGCCGAATGGCCTACTGCTGCTCCTATCTTCTATGTTTTGTGCTGACTATAAGCGTGGTCTAGCACATGATCGGCAGAGCATAGCTAGTCTGTGCTTTTATTCAGAGTTCACTGCCCACTTAATAATGCGGCTGTTCTGAGTTACTGATTATTATAGTGTCTTGGAGCTACAGGACGAAAGCCTACTAGCCAATCACTTGTCAGAGATACCTGGAAGAAGTGATCTCTCACTGGGAAAGATGGGGATTAAATGTAGAATGAAGGCAGTTGGTGCAAAGCAAACTGAAACAGGTAGGCTTCTGCAGTTTAAAATAAACTCTGAAATATTATCATTCCAATTTTAATAATTGGGAAAAAAAACTATCTTGTCCGCTATTTCCGATAGTTAAAAATCGCACTGTGGTGAGAGGCCAATGAGTAGCACTCTGCAAATATTTTAGGGTAAATTACTAAATGCCTAAACCTCTTTTTTTTCCTCCTTTTAAGATGCTCCTTAAAACCAGCTCTTTGACCAAGCTTTTGGTCACCTGCCCTAATTTATCCTTATGTGGCTCGGTGTCAAATTTTTTGTCTTAACACTCCTGTGCAGCGCCGTGGGACGTTTCACTACGTTAAAGGCACTATATAAATACAAGTTGTTGTTGTAAACTAAATACATTTTCAAAAGGAGAGAAAGGCAAAAGTGAAAATGAGAGAAAATTGCAAAGTTTTAGTTTACCAGTAAGGTGCAGGCGGAGATTGCAGGCTCCTACATGAGACGCTTGTCAAACTGTGGCCCAGTTGGTAGGCATGTCTGCTGTTAGACCGAGGCATTTTGCCAGCCCTGATTTCACTATCTTTGTGAACCTGCTGTTTAAACTTCCCGTGTATGTTCTCTGTTTGCTTGTGCTGCCCTCTATCTGTCTGAATGCAGTAGCAAGGTTCTGGGGGAAAAAAATGACTGGTACCATGCAACCCAACTCCCGCATTGTTCCCCAGCTGTGAAAGAGTGAAAACTCGGGCTTCACTAATGGCTCGGTGGGTAAGTGCACTGCCCATTGTGCAACTGAGTCCCAGAAAGCTCCCAGGTTTAATCTCCAATCTGTGTTTATATTTACTGATCTCATTAAAGCCAGTTTTAAGGGTGCCTCATCAGGGACAAGAAAAATCACGCCAGGTTTCCCATTCCTGATTGTCATCCATTGATTCCTTGGTGAAAATCCAGTGCCTAATCCAACTGCACGGCTCAGTTTCCCTCCAATACAACTTACTGCCCTCATTTTTTTTTTTAAACTGTTGTACTTGTCAGTAATACGTAGATTTATTTTTCCTTTTGCTTTTCCCACCAATTTTCTCCCCTCTTTTTTTTCCCCTGAAGGTGTGGACTCCTCGTTGGGGTTACAGTTCAGTGTATCATTCATGTATGAGTCTTGACAGTGAATGTCAGCAGGCTATTTGACCGTGGGTGGTAGGTGTTTTTCGCAGCTGCTGTCCGCATGTACTTCCAGCAGGGATCACTGGGTGGTGATCAAGAGCAGGAAACCTGGCTGATTTTCCCCTTTCCAATCCAGGGGTCAGGAGGCTAACTGAAGCAGATCTACAATCACCCCAGGTAAGGTGCGCTAACTTAGCACATACTGGGGGTCGAACCTGGAAACCTTCAGTTCTGAATGCCACAGCTACTCGTGGATCAACGCACTGAGCCATCAAAGCAGCACTCTGAAGGCTTTGTGTCTTAATGCGAGGAGCATTCGTAATAAGGTGGCTGAATTAGCTGTGCAAATAGATGTAAACGGATATGATGTAATTGGAATTACGGAGACATGGCTCCAGAGTGACCAAGGCTGGGAATTCAACATCCAGGGGTATTCAACATTCAGGAAGGACAGGCAAAAAGGAAAAGGAGGTGGGGTAGCATTGTTGGTTAAAGAGGAGATTAACACAAAAGTAAGGAAGGATATTAGCTCTGATGATGTGGAATCTGTATGGGTAGAGCTGAGAAATGCCACGGGGCAGAAAACGTTAGTGGGCATTGTATACAGACCCCCAAACAGTAATGCTGAGGTTGGGGGTGGCATTAAACGGGAAATTAGGGACGCGTGCAATAAGGGCACAGCAGTTATCATAGGTGACTTTAATCTACATATAGACTGGGCTAACCAAATTAGTAACAATACTGTGGAGGAGGAGTTCCTAGAGTGTATACGGGATGGTTTCCTGGACCAATATGTTGAGGAACCAACTGGAGATCAGGCCATCTTAGACTGGGTATTATGTAATGAGAAAGGATTAATTAGCAATGTTGTTGTGCGAGGCCCCTTGGGGAGGAGCGATCATAATATGATAAAATTCTTCATTAAGATGGAGAGTGAAGTTGTTGACTCAGACTAGGGTCCTGAATTTAGATAAAGGAAACTACGATGGTATGAGGCGCGAGTTGGCTAGGACGGATTGGGGAACGTTACTTAAAGGGTTGATGGTGGATAGGCAATGGCAAACATTTAAAGATTGCATGGATGAACTACAGAATTTGTTCATCCCTGTTTGGCATAAAAATAAAACAAAAAAGGTGACTCAACCGTGGCTAACAGGAAATTAGGGATAGCATAAGATCCAAGGAGAGGACATATAAATTGGCCAGAAAAAGCAGCAAAACTGAGGATTGGGAGCAGTTTAGGATTCAGCAAAGGAGGACAAAGGGATTAATTAAGAGGGGGGAAATAGAATATGAGAGTAAGCTTGCAGGGAACATAAAAACTGACTGTAAAAGCTTCTATAGATATGTGAAGAGAAAAAGATCAGTGAAGTCGAGCGTAGGTCCCTTGCAGTCAGAATCAGGGGAATTTATTATGGGGAACAAAGAAATGGCTGACCAATTAAATACATACTTTGGTTCTGTTTTCACAAAGGAGGACACAAATAACCTTCCAGAGATTTCAGGGAACATAGGGTCTAATGAGAGGGAGGAATTGAATGAAATCAGTATTTGTAGGGAAATGGTGTTGGGGAAATTGATGAGATTTGTTAGATCCGTGTATTTTTGATGTTGTGTGTCCTTCAATAACTAGACACGAGACTGCAGGAGCAATCAACAGGTATTTACTGGATGAGGGTTACTCTAAAACTAAGCGTGCAGATCCCTACTTGGTTTATATACAGGTGTGGTCACTGCCGGTACTACAGTATACAGGAGCTGTAAAAAGTAGTTCTCCCCTTAAAGGTACATACACTACAATTCCTCCCCTTTTAGATTGACAGTACCATAACATTCATTTAACAATTAACACTTTTAACATGCACATTAACTGAAAATAGTCCATTTATAAATTCAGTCTTTGGGGCGGCTTCCTGATCCTTTCTGGATAGCGCCTTTCCTGAGTGTCTTGTTCTTGGTGCGGAGGCCCCCCTGTCGTCAGTTGGTTCATCAGCTTCCGATGCTACTGTTTCTGGGGTAGAGGCTACATGTATATCGGGTTCATCACCAGGTGCGCGAGACATGGGGTTGACTCGTTCCTGTGACTCTAGGATCTGGTCGACATGGCATCTCACAATGTTCTCCCCAACATCCACTGTGTACATTAGTGGCCCTTGCCGTGTGCATATCGTTCCTGGTTGCCATTTCTCTGTTCGGTAGTCGCGGGCCAAGACTGGTTGCCCTACATTGAAGCTCCTTGTCGGCTTCTCATTGATGTGCTGGAATTGCTTATTCTCAACATCTCTTCGTACATTTGGTCTGAGCAAATCCAGACGAGATCTCAACCTTCGGTTAAAGAACATCATGGCTGGGGTCTGGTTGGTGACTGCATGTGTCGCATTTCTGTAGGCCAACAGGAAATTGTCCACCTTATGCTGCAGTGGAATGTCGTCATCGCACATGGCCCTTACTGCTTTCTTAAAGGTTTGTACGAACCTCTCAGCCAATCCATTTGTGGCTGGATGATACGGGGCGGATGTGTAATGCCTTACCCCATTCCTTTTCATGAATCTTCGAAACTCTTCGGACACAAACTGTGGTCCGTTATCAGAGCAAATCTGCTCTGGCAAGCCGTTCCTGGCAAATATGGTCCGTAGGACTGCAATAGTTTTCTCCGTGGTGGTGGACGACATTTTGATCACCTCAGGCCATTTCGAGTGCGCATCCACGGCTATTAGAAACATTGAGTCCATGAATGGACCAGCAAAATCAATATGCACCCATTGCCATGGAGATGAGGGCCACTCCCATGGGTGTAGAGGGGCATGTGGTGGTGCATTTTGGACCTTCTGGCATCCTGAGCAGCTCTTTGTCAGGTCCTCGATTTGCTGATCGATCCTGGGCCACCACACATAAGCCCTAGCAAGGCGTTTCATTTTCACCCCTCCCAGATGGCCTTCGTGAAGCTCATTGAGCACTCCCTCCCTTAACTTGGGTGGAATTACCACTCGGGATCCACACATCAAGGTCCCCTGGCATACTGACCGCTGTTCTCTTCTGGATGAGAATGCTGGCAACAGTGAGTCGCCATGTGTTGGCCATCCCTTCACTGTCAAGTCATATACCTGAGACAGTTTCGGGTCTCCTTCTCTATATCAGTGTTAGTCACTGGCAAGCGTTCAATCATAGTCAAATGAAATATTTCGACAGGGTCCACTGCTGGTGCTTCCTCCGCAGTAGGCAGTGGCAGGCGTGATAGCCCATCAGCGTTTCCATGCTGTTTCGTGCCCTTATATTCGATTTCATATTGGTTCGCCCCTAGAAAAAGCGACCATCTTTGTAGCTGTTGCGCAGTCATCACCGGCACGCCCTTCTTTGGATTAAAGATGGAGACAAGTGGTTGGTGGTCCGTCAGCAAGGTGAACTTCTGCCTGTGCAGATAGTGGTTGAACTTTTTCACTCCCCACACTAGGCTGAGGGCCTCCCTGTCAATCTGGGCGTAGTTACGCTCGGCTGAGGTTAGTGACCGAGACGCAAAGGCTACCGGCATCTCCGAGCCGTCCGGGAACTTGTGCGACAGCACCGCTCCAATGCCATAGGGTGATGTATCACACGCCAACCGAATTGGTAGTGCTGGGTTGAAATGAGCCAACACCTCTTGATGTGATCAATTCTTTGCACTTTTGGAAAGCTCGTTTACATTCGTCATTCCACTTCCATGGTACCCCCGTTTGCAGTAGGGTGTTCAGTGGGTGTAGTACTGTAGACAAATTCGGTAAGAACTTATGGTAGTAGTTCACCAGCCCGAGGAACGACCTCAGTTGTGACACATTTTCCGGTGCTGGAGCCTTGACTACTGCCTCAATCTTGTCAGGGGACTTATGTAACCCCTCTTCATCAATAACGTGGCCACAATACGAGATCTGCTTCTGGAAAAACTCGCATTTGTGGCGATTTGCTCGGAGCCCATATTCCTTCAATCTAGTGAGCACCTGCTCCAGGTTGGCAAGGTGAGCACTATCATTTCGCCCGTGACCAGGATGTCATCCAAATAACACTGGGTCCCTGGAATCCCTTGCAGGACTTGATCCATTGCCCTTTGCCAAATAGCCGGAGCTGATGCTACCCCGAACACCAGCCGGTTGTATTGGTAGAGACCTTTGTGAGTGTTGATCGTGAGGTACTGTTTCGAGGCTTCTTCTACCTCCATTTGCAGGTACGCCTGGGCCAGATCAATCTTAGTGAAGCATTTCCCTCCAGATAGCGAGGCGAAAATATCTTCAATCCGCGGAAGCGGATATTGTACCGTGTGAAGGACTGGGTTCACTGCCACCATAAAGTCCCCACAGATGCAAACTTTCTTTGGTTCCCCAGGCGTATTACTCAACGACCTCTTCATTACAGGAACGATGGGTGTAGCCCACTCGCTCCAGTCCACTTTGGACAGTACACCTGAACGTTCCAAACCTTCCAGCTCTGCTTCGACGGCTGGGCGGATCGCATAAGGCACCGGTCTGGCCTTAAAAAACTTTGGGCTTGCATTTTCCTCTATTTTGATCATCGCTGTTATGCCAGAGACCAGGTAAGGTCTCACAGCGTCGGCGGGAAACCTGAGCGGCAGAGCGGGGTATAAAAGTCCCCAGAGACCAGGTAAGACCTCACAGCATCGGCGGGAAACCTGAGCGGCAGAGCGGGGTATAAAAGTCCCCAGAGACCAGGTAAGGTCTCACAGTGTCGGCGGGAAACCTGAGCGGCAGAGCGGGGTATAGAAGTCCCCAGAGACCAGGTAAGGTCTCACAGCATCGGCGGGAAACCTGAGCGGCAGAGCGGGGTATAAAAGTCCCCAGAGACCAGGTAAGGTCTCACAGCGTCGGCGGGAAACCTGAGCGGCAGAGCGGGGTATAAAAGTCCCCAGAGACCAGGTAAGGTGTACCAGTCTCTGAACTCGGAGGGAAGGAGAGAGGTAAAAAGTAATCCAAGTGTGACGTCACCAGAAAGCGGGTAAGTGATTGGTTGGTGAGTATTTCTCCCTTTTAAGCTTAAATTTCTTTGGTTTATAGTTTCTAAGGTGTGATATACACCATCTAGAATCGGGGCAGAGGATATTTAAGAATAATAAATTTAATTAATTACATAGAATGGGAGATCAGGCGATGTGTTGCTGCTGCAATATGTGGGAGCTGGTGAACACCATTGATGCTCACGGTGATCACATTTGCAGTAAGTGTTGGCTGCTCGAGGAACTCCGGCTCCGTGTTGAAGAGCTGGAGACCGAGCTTCAAACACTGAGACACATCAGGGAGGGAGAGAGTTACCTGGACTCTGTGTATCACGAGGTAGTCACACCAATTAGATTAATTAATTCAGATGTAGTCCGTGGCCAGGGTCAGGATGGTGTGACTAGAAGTGAGGCAGGTACGGGGATCCAGGAGGTAGTGTTGGAGGAGCCGCAGCCCTTGCACTTGTCCAACAGGTTCGAGGCTCTTACTCCCTGTGGGGACAGGAGCAGGGACTGCAGGGAGGATGAGCAACCTGGCCACAGCACCGTGGAGCAGGGGGCCATTCAAGTGGGGGGGGAGTTAAAAGGAATATTGTAGTGGTAGGGAATAGTATCGTTAGGGGGATAGATAGAGTTCTTTGCAGCCGAGAGCGAGAGTCCCGAAGGCTGTGTTGCCTGCCCGGTGCCAGGGTTAAGGACATCTCCTCTGGGCTGGAGAGAAACTTGGAGTGGGAGGGGGAGGATCCAGTTGTCGTGGTCCATGTTGGTACCAACGACATAGATAGGAGAAGGAAGGAGGTTCTGCTGAGGGAGTTTGAGCAGCTAGGGGCCAAATTAAAAAGCAGAACCACAAGGGGGATTATTACCTGAGCCACGAGTGAATTTGGCTAGGACAAATAAAATTAGAGAGTTAAATGCGTGGCTCAAAGACTGGTGTGGGAGAAATGGGTTTTGCTTCCTGGGACACTGGCACCAGTACTGGGGCAGGAGGGAGCTGTTCCGTTGGGACGGGCTTCACTTGGCCAGTGCTGGGACTAGAGTCCTGGCGGATCATATAACTAGGGCTGTAGAGAGGGCTTTAAACTAACTAGTGGGGGGGAGGTTCCTAGAGAGCAAATAATAAAAATGACAACAGAGAAGGTCATAGACTTAGGTAGCAGTGGGGAAATTAAAAACCAGAGCGTGTCAGGAAGGGGCAGAAGGTATGGAGTAAAAGGTAAAGTAATAAAAAGGGCAAAAGCAGGAACTAAGTGTCACAAAACATCTTTGAAAGTTCTCTATCTGAATGCACGTAGCATTCGTAACAAAATAGACAAGTTAATGGCACAAATAACTACATATGGGTATGATCTTGTGGCCATTACAGAAACATGGCTGCAGGGTGACAATGCCTGGGAATTAAACATACCAGGTTATTTAACGATCAGGAAGGACAGGCAGGAAGGAAGGGGAGGTAGGGTGGCTATGTTAATAAAGGAAGGAATCACTAATACAGAGAAATGATATTTGGTCAAAAAATCAGGATAATGAAACAGTTTGGGTGGAGGTAAGGAATAATAAGGGGAAAAAAACACTAGTGGGCGTAGTCTATAGGCCTCCGAACAGTGGCAACTCTGTTGGACGGAGTATCAATCAGGAAATAGTTGAGGCTTGTAATAAGGGAACATCTAGAATTATGGGGGATTTCAACTATCATATTAATTGGACAAATCAAATTGGGCAGGGCTGCCTTGAGGATGAGTTCATTGAGTGTATTAGGGATGGGTTTCTTGAGCAGTATGTAACTGAACCGACCAGGGGGCAAGCAACCTTAGATCTGGTCCTGTGTAACGAGACAGGATTAATTAAAAACGTCCTAGTAAAGGATCCCCTTGGAATGAGTGACCATAACATGGTTGAATTCCATATTCAATTAGAGGGTGAGAAGGTTGGATCTCAAACAAGCGTGCTAAGCTTGAATAAAGGAGACTATGAAGGTATGAGAGTGGAATTGAGTAGAGTGGATTGGGAAAATAGATTAAAGGGTAAGACGATACATGATCAGTGGTGTACATTCAAGGAGTTATTTTACAACTTCCAAAAAAAATATATTCCACTGAGAAGAAAAGGGTGTAAAAGAAAAGACAGCCATCCGTGGCTAAGTAAAGAAATTAAGGATAGTATTCGACTAAAAACAAGGGCATATAAGGTAGCCAAATCTAGTGGGAGGATAGAGGATTGGGAAAACTTTAAAAGACAGCAAAAAAATAACAAAAAGATTGATTAAGAAAGGGAAGATAGATTATGAAAGTAAATTAGCAAAAAATATAAAAACAGATAGTAAGAGTTTTTATAGTTATATAAAAAGAAAAAGGGTGGCTAAAGTAAATGTTGGTCCCTTAGAGGATGAGACCGGGAAATTAATGGTGGGAAATATGGAGATGGCAAAAACACTGAATATTTTGTATCAGTCTTTACAGTAGAAGACACTAAGAATATCCCAACACTGGACAAACAGGGGGCTAAAGGGGGGGGAGGAGCTAAACACGATCAAAATCACTAAGGAAGTGGTACTCGGTAAAATAATGGGACTCAAGGCGGATAAATCACCTGGACCTGATGGCTTACATCCTAGGGTCTTGAGGGAAGTGGCGGTAGGGATTGTGGATGCATTGGTAATAATTTTCCAAAACTCCCTGGACTCGGCAAAGGTCCCGGCAGACTGGAAAACTGCTAATGTAACACCCTTATTTAAAAAGGGCAGTAGACAGAAGGCTGGAAACTATAGACCGGTTAGCCTAACATCTGTGGTAGGTAAAATTTTGGAGTCCATTATTAAGGAGACAGTAACAGGACATTTGGATAATCATAATTTAATAGGACAAAGTCAGCATGGTTTTATGAAGGGGAAGTCATGTTTGACAAATTTGCTGGAGTTCTTTGAGGAAGTAACGTATAGGGTGGATAAAGGGGAACCAGTGGACGTAGTGTATTTAGACTTCCAAAAGGCATTTGACAAGGTGCCACACAAAAGATTATTGCTTAAGATAAAAAATCACGGGATTGGGGGTAATATTCTGGCATGGATAGAGGATTGGCTATCTAACAGAAGGCAGAGAGTTGGGATAAATGGTTCATTCTCAGACTTGCAATCAGTAACTAGTGGTGTTCCGCAGGGGTCAGTGCTGGGTCCCCAACTCTTTACAATCTATATTAACGATTTGGAGGAGGGGACCGAGTGTAACATATCAAAGTTTGCAGATGATACTAAGATGGGAGGGAAAGTAGTGAGTGAGGAGGACATAAAAAACCTGCAAGGGGACATCGACAGGCTAAGTAAGTGGGCAGAGATTTGGCAGATGGAATACAATACTGGAAAGTGTGAGGTTATGCACTTTGGCAGGAAAAATCGTAGAGCAAGTTATTATCTTAATGGCAAGAAACTGGAAAGTACTGAAGTACAAAGGGATCTGGGGGTCCTGGTGCACGAAACTCAAAAGGTTAGTATGCAGGTGCAGCAAGTGATTAAGGCGGCCAATGGAATGTTGGCTTTCATTGCTAGGGGGATAGAATATAAAAATAGGGAGGTATTGCTTCAGTTGTACAAGGTATTGGAATACTGCATACAGTTTTGGTGTCCATACTTAAGAAAAGACATACTTGCTCTCGAGTCAGTACAAAGAAGGTTCACTCGGTTAATCCCGGGGATGAGGGGATGGACATATGAGGAGAGGTTGAGTAAATTGGGACTCTACTCATTGGAGTTAAGAATGAGAGGCGATCTTATTGAAACATATAAGATTGTGAAGGGGTTGGATCGGGTGGATGCGGGGAGGATGTTCCCGATGATGGGTGAAACTAGAACTAGGGGGCATAGTCTTAGAATAAGGGGCTGCTCTTTCAAGACTGAGACGAGGAGGAACTACTTCACTCAGAGGGTGGTAGGTCCATGGAATATGCTACCCCAAAAAGCTGTAGAAGCTACATCATTACATAAATTTAAAACAGAAATAGACAGTTTCCTGGAAGTAAGGGAATTAAGGGTTACGGGGAGCGGGCAGGAATTTGGACATGAGTCTAGGTTCGGATCGGACATGGCCCTGTGGGTAGCGGAGCGGGCCCAGGGGCCGTGTAGCCTGATCCTGCTCCTATTTCGTGTGTCTAATTCTGTTAGATTCAGGAGATGGTTCTGTGATAGTAGATTGGCGGTTAGGGTCAGATCAGCCATGATCTTATTGAATGGCGGAACAGGCTCGAGGGGCTGATTGGCCTACTCCTGCTCCTATTTCTTATGTTCTTATGAATTCAACAATACCAGCGCTTTCCTCTCATCTGGTACTTCATTCGCCTTGCAGTACACTTTGATGCGTTCGACATATGTCGTCCAATCTTCGACTTCATTGTCGAACGCTGTGATACTGCCACTCTTCGGCATCCCTGGGTGTGGTTAGATTGGCTCAAAATGGCGTTTTCCCGCGCTTTCCCTTCTTGCGGCTCAAAATGGCGTTTTCCCGCGCTCTCCCTTCTTCTCCGCGGCGGCTGCTCGGCCCTTGAACACCAGCTGCGCTCTGCGCGTTTCCCTTTCTTCCCCGCTGACGCTGCTCGTCCCTTGAACACCGGCTGCGCTCGGCGCGTTTTCCTTCGTGCCTCCCTCTCTTCTCCCGTCGACGCCGTTCGGTCTTGAACACCGGCTACACCCTGTGCGCTCTACCCTCTCTCTTCTCCCGTCGACGCCGTTCGGTCCTGAACACCGGCTGCGCCCTGTGCGTTCTACCCTCTCTCTTCTCCCGTCGACGCTGCTCGGCCTTTTCTGTGCCGTCGGTCGGCTCTAGCCGCCGCTGTCCGGGAAGCGTCTGCGCCGTACCTGTTGCCAGCCCGCTTTGCTGTACCACCGTGACTGGAGAACCAAGCCCAGCTCTCAACAGCCTCCCCTGCGATGCTCAAATCTCTGCTGGATGACTGGGCGGTTGCTCGTGGTCGACGCCCGTGCTTCTGGCCTCAACTTTCTTCCACTGTTCTCCAGGAGCGAATCCCTGGGAGGTAATGCAGAGTTGCAGGTAGGTTCGAATCTGCCTCGTCGCCACTGTTAGATCCGTGTATTTTTGATGATGTGTGTCCTTCAATAACTAGACACGAGACTGCAGGAACAATCAACAGGTATTTACTAGATGAGGGTTACTCTAAAACTAAACGTACAGATCCCTACTCAGGGTTTATATACAGGTGTGGTCACTGCCGGTACTACAGTATACAGGAACTGTAAAAAGTAGTTCTCCCCTTAAAGGTACATACACTACACTACAAGATTGAAGGCCGATAAATCCCCAGGGCCTGATAATCTACATCCTAGGGTAGCTCTAGGCTACTGACCATAGAGCACATATACCAGAAACGCTGTTTACGGAGGTCACGGACCATCATCAAAGACCCTACCCACCCCAGCCACAGTCTGTTCGCCCTCCTGCCATCTGGGAGACGCTACAGATGCATTTAGTTTAAGATAGAGCAAAGGAGGGCAAAGGGCATGATCAAGAGGGGCAAAATAGCTTACGAAAACAAGCTGGCGGAAAATATAAAAACTAACTCCAAAAGCTTTTATAAATATATCAAAAGGAAAAGACTGGTGAAAACCAAAGTTGGTCCATTGCAGTCAGATACGGGGGAATATATAATGGGAAATAAGGAAATGGCAGATCAACTAAATGCATACTTTGGGTCAGTCTTTACGAAGGAAGACACAAAAAACCTCCCTGGGATATCGGGAAAAATAGGGACATTGGCAAAGGAGGAACTGACGCAAATCAATATCTCTAAGGATATGGTGTTAAGGAAGCTAAAGGGATTGAAGGTGGACAAATCCCCAGGGCCTGATAACATGCATCCTAGGGTACTGAAGGAGGTGGCCCTAGAGATAGCGGATGCACTAAGGATGATTTTTCAGAATTCATTAGACTCGGGAACAGTGCCGATGGATTGGAGGGTAGCTAACGTTACCCCACTATTCAAAAAGGGGGGTAGGGAAAAAGCAGGTAATTACAGACCTGTAAGCCTTACATCAGTTGTGGGCAAAATGCTGGAGTCCATCATTAAGGATGAAATAGCGGAGCACTTAGCAAATGGGGACAGGATAGGACAGAGTCAACATGGATTTACAAAGGGTAAATCGTGCTTGACTAATCTATTGGAATTTTTTGAGGGAGTAACTGGTAGAATAGATGGGGGAGAGCCAGTAGATGTGGTGTACCTGGACTTCCAAAAGGCCTTCGATAAGGTCCCACATAAAAGATTAGCATGGAAAATTGAGGCTCATGGGATAAAGGGGAAAGTTTTGGCGTGGATAGGGAACTGGCTGTCAGATAGAAAACAGAGAGTTGGAATAAACGGCTCATTTTCTGAATGGCAGGCAGTAACAAGTGGGGTACCACAGGGATCTGTCCTGGGCCCCCAGCTGTTCACAATTTACATTAATGACCTGGATCAGGGAGTCGGATGCAGCATTTCCAAATTTGCAGACGACACTAAACTAGGAGGTGGGGTGGGCTCAGAGGAAGAGACCAGGAAGCTCCAGAGCGATTTGGACAGACTGGGCGATTGGGCGGATAAATGGCAGATGCACTATAATGTGGACAAGTGCGAAGTTATCCACCTTGGGTGCAGGAACGGGAGGGCAAATTATTATTTAAATGGCAATAGATTGGGAGAGGGGGAAGTACAGAGAGACCTGGGTGTTCTTGTACACCAGTCACTGAAGGCGAGCATGCAGGTGCAACAGGCGGTCAAGAAGGCAAACGGTATGCTGGCCTTCATAGCAAAAGGGTTAGAATACAGGAACAGGGATACCTTGCTGCAGCTGTACAGGGCACTGGTGAGACCACACCTCGAGTACTGTGTACAGTTTTGGTCGCCTCATCTGAGGAAGGATGTTCTTGCCATGGAGGGGGTGCAGCGGCGATTCACCAGGCTGATACCAGGAATGGCGGGAATGACCTATGAGGAGAGACTATGTAGTTTAGGGATGTACACACTGGAGTTTAGAAGATTGAGAGGGGACCTCATAGAAGTGTATAAAATTCTGACAGGTCTAGACAGACTGGATGCAGAAGGAATGTTTCCCTTGGCGGGTGAGAACAGAACTAGAGGACATAATTTAAGGATAAGGGCTAAACCATTTAGGACAGAGATGAGGGGGAATTTCTTCACTCAGAGAGTGGTGAACCTGTGGAACTCATTGCCACAGAGGGCAGTGTACGCCAGCTCATTAAATATATTTAAGAGGGAATTAGATATATTTCTACGGGCAAAAGGGGTTAAGGGTTACGGAGAGAAGGCGGGGACGGGATACTGAATTAAAGGATCAGCCATGATCTCATCGAATGGCGGAGCAGGCACGAAGGGCCGAATGGCCTACTCCTGCTCCTATCTTCTATGTATCTATGTATCTATGTATTCGCACCCGAACGACCAGATTTAGGAACAGCTTCTTTCCCAGGGCTGTCATCCTACTGAACTCCACAAATAAACTCCAAAGCCTGCACATCTGCCAATGCACTTTATTATGGTTATGTTTATGTTAATGTATTACAAGCCAAATGAATGTTGAATGTTTAAATGTCTTAATCTAAATGTACACTCTCGGGAGCCGCAAGCCTACATTTCGTTGTACTGCACTTGTGCACTAACAATGACAAAGTTGATTATTATTATTATATTATTAAGGAAGTGGCCCTAGAAATAGTAGATGCATTGCTGGTCATCTTACAAAATTCTATAGACTCTGGAATAGTTCCCATGGATTGGAGGGTAGCTAATGTAACCCCACTATTTAAAAAAGGTGGTAGAGAGAAAACAGGGAATTATAGACCGGTAAGCCTGACATTGGTAGTGGGGAAAATGCTAGAGTCCATTATAAAAGATGTAATAGCAGAGCACTTGGAAAACAGTGACAGGATCGGACAAAGTCGACATGGATTTACAAAAGGTGAATCATGCTTGACTAACCTACTGGAATTTTTTGAGGATGTAACTGGTAGAATAGATAGGGGAGAACCAGTGGATGTGGTGTATTTGGACTTTCAGAAGGCTTTCGATAAGGTCCCGCATAAGAGATTGGCGTGCAAAGTTAAAGCACATGGGATTGGGGGTAAGGTACTGACTTGGATAGAGAACTGGTTGGCAGACAGGAAGCAAAGAGTTGGAATAAACGGGTCTTTTTCCGAGTCGCAGGTAGTGACTGACTAGTGGGGTACAGCAGGAATCGGTGCTAGGACCCCAGCTATTCACAATATATATTAATGATCTGGACGAGGGAACTAGATGTAATATCTCCAAGTTTGCAGATGACACAAAGCTGGGTGGGCGTGTGTGCTGTGAGGAGGATGCAGAGAAACTCCAGTATGATTTGGACAGGTTGGGTGATTGGGCAGATGCAGTA
The DNA here is from genome assembly GCF_052327205.1 of Somniosus microcephalus. Taxonomy (NCBI): domain Eukaryota; kingdom Metazoa; phylum Chordata; class Chondrichthyes; order Squaliformes; family Somniosidae; genus Somniosus; species Somniosus microcephalus. Next base: position 72,748,139 of record NC_141002.1, read on the forward strand.
TAAAGTGGATAAATGTGAGGTTATCCACTTTGGTGGCAAAAACAGGAAGACAGATTATTATCTGAACGGCAATAGATTGGGGAAAAGGGGAAGTGCACCGAGATCTGGATGTTCTTGTGCACCAGTCGCTAACGGTAAGCATGAAGGTGCAGCAGGCGGTTAAGAAGGCAAATGGTATGTTGACCTTCATAGCGAGAGGATTCAGTACAGGAGCAAGGAAGTCTTGCTGCAGTTGTACAGGGCCTTGGTGAGACCGCACCTTGAGTATTGTGTGCAGTTTTGGTCGCCTTATCTGAGGAAGGATGTTCTTGCCCTGGAGGGAGTGCAGCGAAGATTCACCAGACTGATACCTGGGATGGCAGGAATGATGTATGAAGAGAGATTGAGTCGATTAGGCTTATATGCACTAGAGTTTAGAAGAATGAGAGGGGATCTCATTGAAACTTATAAAATTCTAACAGGACTGGACAGACTAGATGCAGGAAGGCTGTTCCCGATGGCGGGGGAGTCCAGAACCAGGGGTCAGTCTAAGGATAAGGGGTAAGCCATTTAGGATTGAGATGGGGAGGAATTTCTTCACCCAGAGAGTGGTGAACCTGTGGAATTCTCTACCACAGAAGGCAGTAGAGGCCAATTCATTAAATATATTCAAGAAGGAGTTAGATATATTTCTTAAGACTAAAGGGATCAAGGGATATGGGGAGAAAGCAGGGACAGGGTACTGAATTTGGATGATCAACCATGATCTCATTAAATGGCGGAACAGGCTCGAGGGGCCGAATGGCCTACTCCTGCTCCTATCTTCTATGTTTTTATACTTAGCCCTGTTTTGCAATTCTAAATGACCAAGTCTTTTTGGTTCTGCTTTTTGCAAAATATAAAGTAGGAAAGTCACGCTTTTACAGAGAGAATACCATTGGCCTGTTCTACACAGGTTATACGTTGTGACTTTGGGAGGAAGGCAGCCAGAGCGCATATTCATATTTCATTAAACAAAAGTAGAGCTCTTATCTGCCTAAAATGGAGAAATTAGTAGATGCTTTAAGTGAACTACTTTTAAGACAAAAGCACAATTGAGGAGGTAGGTTACAGCTGCTGTGCAGCCACAGTACCCTCCTTATCTTCGATTGGAGCAGTACAGCAGGGTGCAAGTGCTGTGCAGTATATAATATAGTGTCACAATTACTGTTTGGTTTGCTGCTCTGTGATGCTTTGGGAGCCAGTTTCAATCAACTGCCCCTTCTCATGGTGACATTGGGTAATGCAACTAGTTTTATCAAAAAAAACCCGTACACTCCATTAACTTTGAAACAGTTGTTGAAACAGAACATTTATAGCAATAAACCATGGCATAAAGAATGAATATCTTGGCATAATTTGTAAGCAGCTGTCAATGTTTACAGCATTGAACGTTTGCAAGAAATATACAAAAAAGAAAAAGAAAGACATGCATTTATATCGCGCCTTTGAGGCACTTTTTTTAAAGTGTAGTCACTGTTGTAATGTAGGAAACACGACAGCCAATTTGCGCACAGCAAGCTCCCACAAACAGCAACGTTATAATGACCAGATAATCTGTTGAACGAAGGTTCAAGTAGGACTATATATTTGTGGGATGTTTATGTAGCTACGACCTAAACGATGGAGGAAAGGCAGAGAGTAAGCAGAAATAAAATGTAGGTTAGTGTATTGGTTACAGTGCAAGTTGATGAAAAGGAATTTTTACAAACTTGATAACATGTCATAACTTTGCCAATGGGACTGATTATGCAAATCTTTTGTTACTTCTGTCTATGTACCTAGTGTAGTATCAGCTCAAGCCTCGCAAGTTGTATGTTAAAATTTCAAAGAATTCAGTTTGGATTTTTAAAATGACGCTGTATTATTCTGAAATCCTATCAGTGCCGCTCGTGCTCCCGGCACCCAGAGCTGTAGGTCGGCTCTTGATTAACGCACCATAACAAAATAAGTTGATCCCAGGCAGTTGCTGGCCAAGAGTTGAAACCCTTTGATACCATAAGAGGGGATTTATGTTTTGTTGATCGTGATCTCCTTTGTCTGCCCTGCTGTGGACACGAACCTTTCACTCTGCTAATTTAAAACAAAAAGCTTGAGCAGCTTTTCTTCAGAGTTGCTTGAAGATTTCCTCTGATCAGACTGCCCACTTGTAACAGACCGGCAGGTTCCGCCCTGCTCTTGCTTCTCTCTATGCATTCATGAACACTGACTTCACATCCCAGCAATTTAAAAATAATTTGTAGGATGGTTTCCAACTTTATAAATGACTTCCTTTCATCAAACTCTTGTGTTCTTTTCAGATGGGGCGGAGGGGGATTGGGAATGTCTGTGCATCTTTGAACGCGTACTTTCCTCACTAGCTCAAAATACTTTACAGGCTTCTTGTTATCTTATAACACTTTCTTAGATTTTTTTTCCAATTTAACCTGTTTCTCTCTACTTCAAATATTGAAGTTGGTGTGGTGGTGAGCTGAATGCAGCCTAATTCTAAAGTAAAAATTTTCCATCATTATAATTTATTTCTGTGGTTCATTTTTATTCCCCCTCCTGTGGCATTTAGATTGTGTTGTGATAGTTCTCCATTAAAGCCTCTACATCTTTCTCTGTTGGGGATTTTGTTTGTGAATGCAGCACAGTTTTCTCATTCTATGATATTGAAAGTGCTTGAACTATTTCTTAATTCTGCTGTAGTTTATTTAAAAGGACAATGTATTATCCAATACATTTTTTTTGACAATTCACAGCTACATTTATAACAACCTTTATTACCGCACGGCATTTATGACTGACTGAACTCCCAATTTTTTAAAATATGTAGAAGATACTGGCTTCATCAGTAGCAATCTTTTCCATCTGATCAACATGCAGTATTAGTTTGCCATCAAACAAGTTCAAGCATAACTTCTAGAAATGTTATTAACCATTATCGTGCTCTCTTAAGTTCCTGTCTGCTTAGATAAAGAGCTTGCTGTTGATTTGTACAATACAATTGCTGCACGATTTACACGTGCAAGTTCTGGAGATTTCAGTGCCGAGGCAATGTTCCCGTTAAGCTGCGTGGCCGCTCTGCAGTCTGGAGGTCCCGCGCAGGCCGCTCAACGGCTTTTAAATGGAAAAACCGCGCATTAGTGGAAATTTGAATGGGTCGCGCAGCCCGTTTAAAGGGGCCGCGCACCCAAAATAAAAAATTAGAGGGAACATTGTGCAGAGGTATCCAACCTGTGACCCTCGAGCACTGGCAATCCAGCCTTCAAAGCCCATTCATTAGTCCTACTTGCCCTTGTATTTCTTATTGACTGGTTTGCCCTGTTTGGATTTTGTGTAACTGGGGATTTGGAAAGGAATGTTGTTGCCTTGTTGGTGGATAAATCCTAAAGCAATTCATTGCAAATTATCTGTGTCAGCAACTTAAAATATTTATGAAGTAATAAACTAGATTAAGCCTTGTATATGGCCCCTGCAGCTCTGTGATATCCACCTATGTGTTCCACAAAGACTCAAAGATTGGTCACCCCTATACTAGTGGGCCTCCTGTAGCATTGTTCATAATGTCAGAGGGCAGGTTGGGAAAGAAGTTAATTGGGATTGGGTTGGTAAGGGAAGGATTTGAGGTTTTAGTGGGAAGGGAAGGAAAGAACTTGAGGTGGAGAGGCCATTTTGAGAGTATAAATACATCAGTAACCTTTTAAAATTAAGTGGGTATATTGTGGCATTTTTTTACAATAATTCATAGCATGCACTCTTTGTCTTACTTGTCTCTGCCAGCTTCATGTTGCATGTTTTCTCCTCTTTCTGCTAGTGCTCTACGTGCCTTTGTTCTTTTCTGCTCGCCTCTTGGTCCTCTTCTGCCTCTCTCTCTCCGGGTTCATTCTATACCCTGTTTGTTCCTTGTCTTTTTCTCGTTCTTTCATATTTATTCTTTTGCCTTATCACTCTCTTTTCTTTGTGGGAGGTACAGTCAGTGGTCAGGAGAGGGATCTGGCCAGAGCTGTAGGCAGGTTGCAGGTGAGGAGTGGCATCTGGCCAGGGCTGCAGCATTGGGGTAATGTGTGTGGGTCACAGGGCAGCACCAAAAGCAACATTAATAGGGTGGTGCCCCAGGTCCCATACCTGGCATCTGCTCCCACACTCCTACTCCTCCTCCCGTATCCCTTATTGGCACCCCCTTGCTCTGATAATGTCTTCACCAGCGGTAGTCTCCCAACCCACCCCCTTACCCAGGTATCCTCCTTTACCCCTTACTTTCCTGTCGTCAATGGGAAGTGTGGAGAATCGAGGCCCATGGAGATGGTAGCAGGTTAAATAATACAAATTAAAAATGAAATTTGACTGGGGGTGGATGCAAATAAACTTCCCTGCAGTAAACGGGGCCCACAGAAGTTTAAAAATACGTCTAAAATGTAACTGAAGCTTCTCTGCAGTATCGTCTAGAGGAATTGACCAGGGAGACTGTACTTGGAGCAGCAGTGCCACCTAGTGCTGGAAGGACTGTTAAAAGTAATACCCAACCATGATGGAGAAGAGTGACAAATTATGGCACAGGAGGTTAAGTGTGATAAACAGGAAGTAGGTGCAAAATATATTACAGATGGTGTAAATGGGTCACCTGTCACATCTCTCTCCATCTAATGTAGATTAAATGGTTTATGTCATAGGACCACCTTAAAGTTTGTCAAAGGGACAGTGCCAAAGTGATGAGCCCAGACAGTGAGTGCCTGCATGTTATTCAACCATGCATTACAATAGACTGTGACAAGATGAAGCTTCTTCTGTCTACAGTGGATTATTTGTTGCTGTCCTAGGATTAAAAATGGTTGCTACTTTGCTGTTATTGCGAGCTGCTAAGAATATATCTTGTATATTGAAAGCATTAATATGTGTCGGTAGCTTGTTTCTGTGGAATAAAAAGAATAGTTTAATATTGCTCTTCCTGCTTGCCCCTGCTAGTTTTCAAACTTAAGTCAAAACTAAGAAGGCAATGAAGTGAGGGAGTCGGAAGTATTACGGCTCCTGGCGTTGAAGCAGATCGGTCAGTATCTGTGTGTGCTAATTCGGATGACCATTACAACAGGGTTCCACTTTCTGGAGGTGTCAGTTCCTGGATAAATCAGGAACTTACCCTGCCCAGAAAAATACCAGTAATATATTCTTTCAATTGTTTTATTCACTGTACAAAGGATGTTTTTTGCATAAAATATTTTATCAGCTCGACTCATTTTGTGGCACTCTCGCTTCTCGGTCAGAAGGTTGAGGGTTCAAGTCCCACTTTAGATTGACACGTCAATGCAGTATTGAGGAAATGCTGCATTGTTGTTGGAGCTGCTGTCTTTTGGATGAGATATTAAACTAAGCTCCTCTCTGCCTAATTAGATGTATGTAAAAAACCCCATGGCTCTATTTGAAGAAGAGCAGGGACTTCTCCTGGTGACCTGACCAACATTTCTCCTGCAACTAACACTGTCCTAAACAGATTAACTGGTCATTCAATCATTCGCTGTTTGTGGAACCTTGCTGTGCACAAATTGGTTGCCATGTTTGCCTGTGTTGCAGCGACTGTACACCAAAAGTAATTTTGGTTGCTTGGGATGTCCTGAGGATGTAAAAAGGTGATATAAAATGTGAGTGAATTCTAACACCTAAAACAAATAATCTGGTCATCTATTTTGTTGCTGTTTGTGGGAGCTTGCTGTGTGCAAATTAGCTGCCGCACCTCCGACATTACAACAGTGACTACACTACACTTCACAAGTACTTCATTGGCTGTAAAGCACCCTGGGACGGCCTGAGGTTGTGAAAGGCTCTATCTAAATGCAAGTCTCTCTTACTGTAATTAAAGTTTATATTCTGGAGCTAGCTATTTCTCTCTCTCGCTCTCTTGGGGTTTTGGTACCACTAACAGCACTGACATTACTTCGATTAATTTGCAGCTCTGCCTCTGGCATTGCGCTTTCTGTCAGATGGGACCCTGCACAGTAAATGGGGTATTAACGTAGTGCAAGCTATGAACTGGTAAACCTAAAAAAAAATAATTTCTATACTTTATCAAATACAAATCATTGCAAACATGCCAACCAATTTGTGCACAGCATGGACCATTGATTCTTTTTATCTATAATGTTAAACTCCAACTGTGCTTGGAAATATGGCTACGTATTGAAGAAATATCTGCACTAGTTATGAAACTGGTTATCAAAAGCAACAGTCATTCCAACAAATCTGTAAAGTAAGAATCATTGAATGTTACAGCGCAGAAAATGCCCTGTGGCCCATCAAGTCCACATCCGTTGTCTTTCTCTGCAGGAGCTCCCTCCTAAGCATGAGCCCGTGGCTAAAGTTTTCTTTTTCTGATGTGAACATTAGAAAACACTGCAAATTTACAACAAGGTAATGTCGTAAACAGATTTGTATAATTGTAGCCTTTCCATTAATTGGAAATTAGCATAAATGAATGTGCTGCTCAAGTCAGAGTTGCCCCAGCTTAATATGTCCTTAATAAATGGATCATTTGCACTGACCACATTGAAGTTTCACCAGTATTTCACTGTAGTAGTGCCTCGTCTCAACATGCTAGCTTTTGTAGATCGTGTAATTCAAAGTCTAGTTTGATTTTAAATAATTTCCCTGTACTTTAGTCAACATGGCACATGGGAAAAAAATTAAAGGCAAAGTGGGTGAAGAATTCCTAAAATGGGTACAGGATAACTTAATTCCTCATTGGGCTATGCTTCTATGCTGGAACTAGTTCTGGTGAATGAAGTTGGGCAAGTGGAGTGTGTTTCAGTGGGAGAACATCTAGGTAATAGTGATCATAAAATAATTAGGTTTAAAGTAGTTATGGAAAGGGACAAAGAAAAATCAAAGGAGAAACTACCCAACTGGAAGAAAGCCAGTTTCAGTGATTTGAGAAGGGAGCTAGCACAAGTGGGCTAAAAAAAAAAAAGCTTGGCCAGGAAAACAGTACATGAGCAATGGCAGACCTTCAAGGCAGTGAAAGTTCGGGTACAAACCAAGCATATTCTCATAAGGAGGAAAGATGGGGCATCCAAAGCTAGAGCTCCCTGGATAATAAAGGAAATAGAGGTTAAAATAAACAGAAAAAGGAAGTTTATGATGCATTTCAGGTACAGAATACAATCGAAAACTAGCAGAATACAGAGAGTGCAGGGGAAATTGAACAAGGAAATAAGAAAGGCAAAGAGAGTGTATGAGAAAAGATTAGCAGGTAACATAAAAGGGAACCCAAAAATCTTTGATTAATCATATAAAAAGTAAAAGGATAGTTAAAGGAATGGTGGGGCCGATTAGGGACAAAAAAGGAAATCATCTTGTGGAGGCAGAGGGGGTATGACTGAGGTACGGATTGAGTACTTTGCCTGTCTTCATAAAAGAAGATGACGTTAATGTCTGAGTAGAGGAGGAGGGAGTAGCGACATTGGATAGGATAAAAATAGATAGAAAGGAAGTACTAAATAGGTTGGCATCACTCAAAGTTAACAAGTCACATGGTCCAGATGGATTGCATCCGAGGTTGTAGAGGGAATCTAGGATGGAGCTAGCTCTGACCACAGTCTTTCAATCCTCCTTGGATATTGGAGTGGTGCCAGAGGACTGGAAGATTGTAAATGTTACACCCCTGTTCAAAAAGGGGAGAGGGATAACCCTGGTAACTACAGGCCAATCCGTCTAACATCAGTGGAGGGAAAACTACTGGAGACCATTGTCACGGTCAAAATTAATTTTCACTTGGAGAAGCAGGAGTTAATAAGGACAGCCAGCACTGATTTGTTGAAGGCAAATAATGTTTGACGAACCTGATTTGAGTTCTTTGATGAAGTAACAGAGAGGATTGATGAAGATAGTTGTTGTATATTTGGACTTTCAAAAGGCATTTGATAAAGTACCTCATAAAAGACTTATTCGGAAAATAGAAGCTCATGCTTTTTTTAAGAGATGGTGATAACTACAAAATTGGCTAAGGGATAGGAGGCAGGGAGTAGCGGTGAATGGATGTTTTCTGACTGGAGAGAAGTGTGGTAAACCACTTTTGTCGTTCACTATCGTTACACTATAGTTATCACTGTTATATCGTTACTCTATGGTTATCACTGTTCACACTGTTGTATCACTATACGAGGTCGCCTCTTGTCACGCTGTTATACCTGGGCTGACCACTGCTGACTCCGCCCATGGCTCCACCTACCTGCCCAGGTATAAAGGTGGTCAACTGGCTGGTATTCCTCCTTGTTGGATCCGATCACCCACGAGGGTGGGCTCTGTTATTTAGCCAATAAAAACCTATAGTTACTTTCTTAACTCGTCGCTTTTCATTGGATGAATTGATAGGTATATCAATTTTATTGGCTAAATTTTAAAATGTCGACACTTGAGCAGTCAAACGACCAGCCAAGCGACCAGCCAGACGCCCAGCTACAACAGCCACAGCAGCCAGCCTGGCTGCGAGCCCTCCGACCACTGTACCTGGACCTAAACCCACAGGCAGCAAACTCAGCCCTCGACTTCGAACACTGGCTGAGCTGTTTCGAATCCTACCTGGGAGAATCCGGCGTGCCTCAGAAATCCATGCTAAGAGTTCTGACCGCCCAAGTGAGCCCTAAAGTATTCGCACTCATCCGGGACCTTAAAACATACGAAGCCGCCATCAACCTGCTGAAACAACAGTACCAGAGCCCGGTAAACTCCATGTATGCCAGACACCTCCTAAGATCCCGCCCGCAACAGCCAGGAGAGTCGGTAGATGAATTTTTACGGGCGCTACAAGCACTCGGCAGGGACTGTGACTTTAAAGCGGTATCAGCGGCAGAAAATACTGAAGATAATGTCCGCGATGCCTTCGTGAAAGGCCTGTGGTCCGACTACGCACGGCAAAGACATCTTGAAGCAAAGGACCTTGACCTGAACACAGCTGCAGCCCTCGCTCGCTCCCTAGAAGTGGCCCATCGGGACCGCGAGGCGTACTCCAGGTACAGTAATTTGCCACCCTGGGACTCGGGACCGACCCCGACCGCGATACCCCTCGCAGCGCCGCCCCTGGGACCTACCTCTGCGTCGGCGTCCTGGACCCGATCGGGACCGCCACCCCCGGTACCGGCTGCGACTTCGGACCCCCGCGATCGGGCCGCCGGCTGCTTCTTCTGCGGCCAGGCGAAACATCCTAGGGCGCGCTACCCAGCGAGAAACGCGACGTGCTCAAGCTGCCTGAAGAAAGGCCACTTTGCTAAGGCCTGCAGAGGCCAACAGAGATCAACAGAGGCCAGCAGTGCCTCATGCAAGTTGTGGGGGCGGCCATCTTCCATCAAGGCCACAGATGCCAGCATCCCCACGTGTGAGTCATGGGGGCGGCCATCTTTGATCCAGGCAACCGACACCAGCAGTGCCTCATGTGAGTTGTGGGGGCAGCCATCTTCTCCGCCATTTTGTCCAACCTCGTGGGCGCCGCCATTTTACCCTCCACGCTCGACCGCCACCTCTCCTCCAGACTCGACCACCGCCTCACCCGCAGACTGGCAGCTCGCTGAGCCACACACTAGCCTCCGTCACACTGGACCAAGCCCGCCCGCACCACCTGTCCAAGTCCATGATGGACATCAAAGTGAACGGCCGCGCCACGACCTGCCTGTTCGACAGCGGAAGCACGGAGAGTTTCATCCACCCAGACACGGTGAGCCACTACTCCCTCACTGTCCGGCCAACGTGCAACCGGATCTCGATGGCATCGAGGTCCCACGCCACAGACATCAGCGGCTACTGTGTCGTGACCCTGTCGGTTAAGGGCACGGAGTATAAAAATTTTAAACTCCTCGTCCTCCCCCAGCTCTGCGCTGCCGTCCTACTAGGGCTGGACTTCCAATCCCACCTCCAAAGCGTCACTCTAGCATACGGCGGACCCCTCCCCCCACTCACAGTCGACAACCAGCAGCCTTTAAACCGCCCACCGCGTAACACCTGCGGCCTATCCACCCTCAAGGTCCCGCCACCTTCCCTGTTCACTAACCTCACCCCCGACTGCAAACCCGTCGCTACCAAGAGCAGGCGGTACAGCGCCGGGGACAGAGCCTTCATTAGCTCTGAGGTGCAGCGTCTCCTGAAGGAGGGCATCATCGAGGGGAGCAGCAGCCCGTGGCGTGCCCAGGTCGTGGTCGTTAAGACCGGCAATAAAAACCGCCTGGTCATCGACTACAGCCAAACCATAAACCGGTACACCCAGCTGGACACATACCCCCTTCCCTGCATATCTGATATGGTCAATCAGATTGCACAATACCGAGTATTCTCTACCATCGACCTTAATTCGGCCTACCACCAACTCCCTATCCGCCCTGAGGACCGCCAGTATACCGCCTTCGAGGCGAATGGCCGCCTCTACCACTTCCTTAGGGTTCCCTTCGGCGTCACCAACGGGGTTTCGGTCTTCCAAAGGGAGATGGACCGGATGGTTGACCAGAACGGGCTGCACGCCGCGTTCTCCTATCTAGATAACGTCACCATCTGTGGCCGCGACCGGCAGGACCATGATGTTAATCTGGAGAGATTCCTCCGTACGGCCCAACGGCTGAACCTCACCTACAATAAGGAGAAATGTGTGTTTAACACCTCACGCCTTGCCATCCTCGGCTGCGTAGTAGAGGACGGACTCATCGGCCCCAACCCCGAAAGAATGCGCCCCCTCATGGAGTTACCCCTCCCCCACTGCCCAAAGGCGCTGAAGAGAACCCTGGGGCTCTTCGCCTACTATGCCCAATGGATGCCCAATTATGCGGACAAAGCCAGACCCCTCATGAAGTCCACATCCTTCCCCCTTACGGAGGAAGCGTGCGCTGCCTTCTCCCTCATTAAGGGAGACATTGCTAAGGCCACAATGCACGCGGTGGATGAGTCCATCCCCTTCCAAGTGGAGAGCGGTGCATCCGACTTCGCCCTAGCCGCTACCCTTAACCAGGAGGGGAGACCGGTGGCCTTCTTCTCAAGGACCCTACAGGGCCCTGAGATCCGACACTCGTCGGTCGAGAAGGAGGCCCAGGCGATTGTGGAGGCTGTACGACGCTGGAGGCACTACCTGGCAGGCAAACGATTTACCCTCCTCACCGACCAGCGTTCGGTCGCTTTTATGTTTAATAACAAGCTGAGGGGTAAAATCAAGAACGACAAGATCTTGAGGTGGAGAATCGAACTCTCCACCTATGATTATGATATCTTGTACCGGCCAGGTAAGCTGAACGAACCCCCTGATGCTCTATCACGAATTACATGCGCCAACGCGCAAATTGATAGACTTCAGACCCTCCACAACGACCTCTGCCACCCCGGAGTCACCAGACTTTACCACTTCATTAAGGCCCGCAACCTGCCCTACTCCATTGAGGAGGTCAGGACCATGACCAGGAACTGCCAAACCTGCGCCGAATGCAAACTGCATTTCTTTAGGCCGGACAGAGCAAGCCTGATCAAGGCCACCCGCCCCTTCGAGCGCTTGAGCATCGATTTTAAGGGGCCCCTCCCGTCCTCTGACCGTAATGTGTACTTCCTCAACATTGTTGATGAGTACTCCCGTTTCCCCTTCGCCTTCCCCTGCCCAGACATGACCAGTACCACGGTCATTAAATGCCTGAACGACCTCTTCGCCTTGTTCGGGTTCCCAAACTATATACATAGTGACCGGGGCTCCTCCTTCATGAGCGAGGAACTCCGCCAGTTCCTACTAGCAAGAGGTATTGCTGCAAGCAGGACCACCAGCTACAACCCTCGAGGGAACGGCCAGGTGGAGAACGCGACTGTATGGAAGGCCGTCCTCTTAGCCTTAAAGTCTAAGGGCCTCCCAACCTCCCGCTGGCAGGAAGTCCTCCCGGCAGCGCTGCATTCCATCCGGTCACTACTTTGCACTGCCATTAACGCCACCCCCCATGAACGAATGTTTGTTTTCCCCAGGAAGTCGACTACGGGAACCACACTACCAACCTGGCTGACCTCTCCGGGGCCCGTCCTGCTGCGAAAGCACATGAGGGCCCATAAAACGGACCCCCTGGTCGAGAGGGTGAACCTCCTGCACGCCAACCCTCAGTACGCCTATGTGGCATACCCAGACGGGCGGGAGGACACAGTCTCCTTGCGAGACCTCGCACCCTCGGGCATTCCGGAGACACCACCTTCACCCCCCCCCCCCCCCCCGATTCCAGCTCAGGTAGACGGCATGCCGGAACCCCACGAGCCCTCGCCGACCACGCAGACACCAGCATCACCATCGGAGAATGCAACACCGCCGCTGCGACGATCGGAAAGGCTTACGAGGCCCCCGGACAGACTGACATACCAGAACTGGTAGTACACATCACCCCGCCGGACTCAAATCTAAACAAGGGGTGAATGTGGTAAACCACTTTTGTCGTTCACTATCGTTACACTATAGTTATCACTGTTGTATCGTTACTCTATGGTTATCACTGTTCACACTGTTGTATCACTATACGAGGTCGCCTCTTGTCACGCTGTTGTACCTGGGCTGACCACTGCTGACTCCGCCCATGGCTCCACCTACCTGCCCAGGTATAAAGGTGGTCGACTGGCTGGTATTCCTCCTTGTTGGATCCGATCACCCACGAGGGTGGGCTCTGTTATTTAGCCAATAAAAACCTATAGTTACTTTCTTAACTCGTCGCTTTTCATTGGATGAATTGATAGGTATATCAAGAAGTATGTAGTGGGGTCCCCCAGAGTCATTATTGGGATTGTTGCTTTTCTTATATATAAATGACCTGGACTTTGGTATAGGGAGTACAATTTCGAAGTTTGCGGACGATATGAAACTTGGCAATGTAGTAAATAGTGAGCATGATAGAAGCAGATTTCAGGAGGACATGGAAAGACTGGTGAAATGGGCAGACACATGGCAGATGCAATTTAATGCGAAGTGATGCACTTTGGAGAAAAATAACTTGGAGAGACTGTATAATTTAATTGGTACTATTTTGAGGGGCGGCAAGACCTGGGGGTGCATATTCACCAATCTTTGAAGGTGGTAAGGCACGTTGAGAAGGTGGTTAAGAAAGCATATGGGATACTTGGCTTTGCAAATAGGGGCATTGAATACAAAAACAAGTAAGTCATGCTAAACCTTTACAAATCTCTGGTTAGGTCTCAGCTAGTGCATTGTGTACAATTCTGGGTGCCACACTTTAGGAAGGATGTCAAGGCCTTGGAGAAGGTAGAGAGGTGATTTACCAGGATGATACCGGGGTTGAGGAAGTTCAGTTATGTGGGGAGATTGGAGAAGCTGTTCTCCTTTGAGCAGAGAAGGTTAAGGGGAGACCTAATAGAGGTATTCACAATTATGAGGGCTTTTGATAGAGTAAGTAGGGATAAACTGTTTCCTCTGGCAAGTGGGTCAGTAACCAGAGGTCATAGATTTAAAATAATTGGCAAAAGAACAAGGGGAAATTAGTAAAATTTCTTCAGAGAGGATTGTTAAGATCTGGAACACACTACCTGAAAATGTGGTGGAATCAGATTCCATAGGAACTTTCAAAAGGCAATTGGAAATGTACTTGAAGAGAACTAATTTTCAGGGTTATGGGGAAAAAGCTGGGGTGTAGGACTAATTTGGACAGTTCATTCAAAGAGCCAGCGCAGGCATGACAGGCTGAATGGCCTCTTTCTGTGCTGTAAGATTCTATGGTTCTAACTGGAGAATGAGGCCCAGGTTATTTTTTTGTCACGTGGAGGTACATGAGCTTGTTCCAAAGTGATGAGCATTGAGTTTTTTTCCCCTTCTTCCTTCAATATGATACGCCTGTCATCCACTTGGCACTTCCATAACAGTAATGGCATCTACCCAACAATGTAGAAAATTACCTAGGTATGTCCTGTCCACAAAAATCAGGACAAATCCAACTCTGCCAATTACCGCCTTTTATAAACTTACACTCAACCATCAGCAAAGTGTTGGAAGGAGTCGTCAATAGTGCTATCAAGCAGCACTTACTCACCAATAACCTGCTCATGATGCTCCGTTTGGGTTCCACCAGGACCACTCGGATCCAGGCCTCATTGCAACCTTGGTCCAAACATGGATCAAAGAGCTGAATTCCAGAGGTGAGGTGAGAGTGGCTGTCCTTGAAATGAAGGCAGCATTTGATCGAGTGCACCAAGGAGCCCGAGTAAAACTGAACTCACTGGAAATCACGGGGAAAACGCTCCACTGGCTGGAGTCCTAACTAGTACAAAGGAAGATCACTGTGGTGGTTGGAGGCCAATCATCTCGGCCCCAGGACATCGCTGCAGGAGTTCCTCAGGGCAGTGTCCTAGGCCCAACTATCCTTAGCTGCTTCATCATCAGGTCAGTTGTGGGGCTGTTTGCTGATGATTGCACAGTATTCCACTCCATTCACAATTCCTCAGATAATGAAGCAGTCCATGCCTACATCCAGCAGGACCTGGACAACATCCAGGCTTGGGCTGATAAGTGGCAAGTAACATTTGCACCGCACAACTTTCAAGCCATGACCACCTTAAACAAGAGAGAGCCAAATCGCCTCCCCTTCACATTCAATGGCATTTCTATTGCCAAGTCCTCCACCAAAAACATTTTAAAGTTTCACACAAAAATTGGTGTCTTCTGTTTTAATTTTAAACACTTTTATACTTTGCCATTAATGGATTTTAATTTTTTTTTTTTAAAAGCGAAAAACGAAGTGACATTTATATTTTCAACTGACCAATCAGATCATCACCTATATAAAGGTTACCTCAATAATCACTTTTACACATCCAACCTCTGACAAAGATACTCCTGCACTTGGTTGATGGTGACAGTTTAACCCTTCCAGCTCTCCACACTTTCACAGAGACACACTCTTCTCTTTCAATCCTCCCATTTCAAATTAGCAGTCGTCTCCCTCTTCTTCCAATTCAATTTGGCATTCTTTCCCCCTCCAATCAGTTGGACTCATACTTTTATACTCCCCTAGCTCTAACTCCACAATCCATCCCCCCCTCCCTGTATGCCCCTACCTCAAAGCCCCACCCTCAGGTTATCCCTTTTTCTCCTCTCAAAAATACTATTTCCAGCTATGGGCCCCTTCTTTCTCATTCATTGCTGCCCATTTCCCCCTTGCATTGCTTCGTATTTCCCCTTTTGCCTCTTTTTGTTGCCATCCATTTCCTCTCCACCTACTCTTCAGTCCGGTGGCTGGGGGGAGTGGTAGCACAATGATTATGTTACTGGACTAGTCGTCCAAAAGCTAGTATCAGTAATGGTGATCATGAAACTATCAGATTGTCGTAAAAACCCATCTGGTTCACTAATGTCCTTTTAGGGAAGGAAATCTGCCGCCCTTACCTGGTCTGGCCTATATATGACTCCAGACCCACAGCATTGTGGTTGACTCTTAACTGCCCTCCGAAATGGCCAAGCAAACCACTCTGTTGTAACAAACCACTACAAGAAACAATAAGAATAAAACTGGACAGACCACCCGGCATTGACCTCGGCACTAGCTTCGGACACGACAACGGCACACCCAGCCCTGTTGACCCTGCAAAGTCCACCTCATTAACATCTGGGGACTTGTGCCAAAATTGGGAGAGCTGTCCCACAGGCTAGTCAAGCTAATATAGTCATACTAACCAAATCATACCTTCCTCCCAGACACCTCCATCACCATCCCTGGTTATGTCCTGTCCCACCCGCAGGGCAAACCAACTAGAGGTGGCGGCACAGTGGTATACAGTTGGGATGGAGTGGTCCTGGGAATCCTCAACATTGACTCCAGACCCCATGAAGTCTCATGGCATCAGGTCAAATATGGGCATGGAAACCTCCTGCTGATTACCACCTACCGCCCTCCCTCAGCTGATGAATCAGTACTCCTCCATGTTGAACAGCAAGGGCACAAAATATACTCTGGGTGGGGGACTTCAATGTCAATCACCAAGAGTGGTTCGGTAGCACCATTACTGACTGAGCTGGCCGAGTCCTGAAGGACATAGCTGCCAGACTGGGCCTGCAGCAGGTGGTGAGAGAACCAACATGAGGGAAAAACCCACTTGACCTCGTTCTTACCAATCTACCTGTCGCAGATGCATCTGTTCATGACAATATTGGTAGCAGTGACCACCGCACAGTCATTGTGGAGACAAAGTCCCGTCTTCACACTGAGGACACCCTCCATCGTGTTCACAGAAATCACAGAAACCCCACAGTGCAGATAGAGGCCATTTCGGCCCATCGAGCCTACACCAACACATATCCCACCCTATCCCTGTAACCCCACGTATTTAATCCCCCTAACATTAAGGGTCAATTTATCATAGCCAATCAACCTAACCCGCACATCTTTGGACTGTGGGAGGAAACCGGAGCACCCGGAGGAAACCCACGCAAACACGGGGAGAATGTGCAAACTCCACACAGTCACCCGAGGCCGGATTCGAACCCGGGTCCCTGGCGCGGTGAGGCAACAGTGCTAACCACTATGCCACGGTGTTGTGTGGCACTACCACCGTGTTAAATGGTAAAGATTCAGAACAGATCTAGCAACTCAAAACTGGGCATCTATGAGGTACTGTGGGCCATCAGCAGCAGCAGAATTGTATTCCACCACAATCTGTAACTTCATGGCCCGGCATATCTCTCACTCTACCATTAACATCAAGCCAGGCACCCAACCCTGGTTCAAAGAGGAATGTAGAAGAGCATGCCAGGAGCAGCACCAAGCGTACCTAAAAATGAGGTGCCAACCTGGGGAAGCTGCAACACAGGACTATATGCATGCTAAACATCTGAAGCAGAATGCTATAGACAGCTAAGCTTTCCCACAACCAATGGCTCAGACCAAAGCTCTGTCGTCCTGCCATATCCAATCGTGAATGGTGGTAGACCATTGACGGGAGGAGGAGGCTCCATGAACATCCCTAACCTCCATGATGGCGGAGCCCAGCATGTGAGTGCAAAAGACAAGGCTGAAACGTTTGCAACCATCTTCAGCCAGAAGTGCCGAGTGGATGATCCATCTCTGCCTCCTCCTGAGGTCCCCACCATCACAGAAGCCAGTCTTCAGCCAATTCGATTCACTCCATTTGATATCAAGAAATGGCTGAGCGCAATGGATATTGCAAAAGCTGTGGGCCCTGACAATATCCCGGCTGTTGTGCTGAAGATTGTGCTCCAGAACTAGCCAAGCTGTTCCTGTGCAGCTACAACACTAGCAACTACCCGACATTGTGGAAAACTGCCCAGGTATGTCCTGTCCACAAAAAGCAGGACCAATCAACTCTGGCCATTTACCTCCCCATCAGTCTACTCTCAATCATCAGCCAAGTGATGGAAGGTGTCGGTGACAGTGCTATTAAGCAGCACTTACCAATAAACTGCTCACCGATGCTCGGTTTGGGTTCTGCCAGGACCACTCGGCTCCAGACCTCATTAGAGCCTTGGTCCAAACATGGACAAAAGAGCTGAATTCCAGAGGTGAGGTGAGAATGACTGCCCTTGACATCAAGGCAGCATTTGACTGAGTGTGGTATCAAGGAGCCCTTGTAAAATTGAAGTCAATGGGAATTGGGAAAGACTCTTGACTGGCTGGAAACATACCTAGCACAAAGGAAGATGGTTGTGGTTGTTGGAGGCCAATCATCACAGCCTCAGGACTTTGCTGCAGGAGTTCCTCAGGGCAATGTCCTAGGCCCAACCATCTTCAGCTGCTTCATCAATGACCTTCCCTCCATCATAAAGTCAGAAGTGGGGATGTTCACTGATGATTGCATAGTGTTGAGTTCCATTCGCAACTCTTCAGATCATGCTGCATGTGGGCATAGACTACTTCAAGACCTGGACGACATTCAGGTTTGGGCTGATAAGTGGCAAGTAACATGCATGCCACATGAGTGCCAGACAATGACTATCTCCAACAAGAAAGCATCTAACCACCGCCCCTTGACTTTCAACGGCATTACCATTGCCAAATCCCTCACCATCAACATCCTAGCCGTGACCATTAACCAGAAACCTAACTGGACCAGCCACATCAATACTGTGGCTACAAGAGCAGGTCAGAATCTGGGTATTCTGCAGTGAGTGTCTCACTTCCTGACTCCCCAAAGTCTTTCCAACATCTACAAGGCACAAGTCAGTAGTGTGATGGAATACTCTTCACTTGCCTGGATGAGTGCAGCTCCAACAACACTCAAGAAGCTCGACACCATCCAGGACAAAGCAGCACGCTTGATTGGCACCCCATCCACCACCAGTGTACCGTGGCTGCAGTGTGTACCATCTACAAGATGAACTGCAGCAACTCGCCAAGGCTGCTTCTTCAACAGCACCTCCCAAACTCAATCTCTACCACCTAGAAGGACAAGGGCAGCAGACGCATGGGAACACCATCACTTCCAAGTTCCCCTCCAAGTCGCACACCATTCCGACTTGGAAATATATCTCCGTACCTTCATCGTCGCTGGGTCAAAATCCTGGAACTCCCTCCTTCACCACACGGACTGCAGCGGTTTAAGAAGGCGGCTCACCACCACCACCTTCTTGAGCAATTAGGGATGGGCCATAAATGCTGGCTTTGCCAGCGATGCCCACATCCCAGGAACTAATTTTTAAAAATCAGTCCCTCTGTCCTCTCAGCTGGCATCACATTGCGTGGATGCTGCAGCTAATCTGGGCTCTATCTTTGTAGAACTTTTTAATAGAAATGACAGCACAGAAGGTGGCCATTCATTCCAGTTCACCACCTCACCTGGGAGTGCTCAATGTTGATTTCCATAGAAATATGTTTTACTTTGTAGAAAAATACCCTGAAAAACCAATATAACAATAAGCTGAAGATGATCTCCGCTGTTGGTATTGTGGTCTTGAAACTCCCTCAGTTACACTAGCAGAGTAAGTTATTAACCAAGCACTTGCTTAGTGAAAGGAGAGCTTGAGAATAAGCCTGCCACAGAAGAAGAAAGAGAAAGCACTTGGAATATCGATCACTGAAAGTTTGCTGTCAATGTGAAGCTGTGATCAATAAAGCTAATCAAATTCTAGGTTCTATCTCTAGAGCATTTACATTTAAGTTAGATGGAGTTATTCTAACCTTACATGGAGCAAAAGTAAGGCCACATTTGAAGTGTTCCCTTCCTGGCTAACTGATGTTGTAAACTTTTTTCACCCTCCTCGGGTAATATTCCCCTCCCTTTCAAATCTGCTGTTACCTAAATAACTACCGACCCATTTCCAACCTCCCTTTCCTCTTGAAAGTCCTTGAATGTGTTGTTGCCTCCCAAATCCGTGCCCCTCTTTCCCACAACCTCCATGTTTGAACCTCTCCAGTCAGATTTCTGCCCCTGCCACAGCACTGAAATGGGGCTAATGAAAGTCAGAAATGAGATTCTCTAACTGTGACCATGGTGCACAACCTTCCTCCTCATTCTTGACCGGTTGGCAGGCTTTGGCACAGTTGATCTCGCCATCCTCCTTCAGCACCTCTCTTCCATTGTCCAGCTGAGTGGGACTGCCCTCACCTAGTTCCACTCTTGCCTATCCGTCGTAGCCAGAGAATCTACTGCAATGGCTTCCCCTCCCACTCCCACACTGGTACCTCTGGAGTTTCCCCAAGGATCTATCCTTGGCCCCCTCCTATTTCTCATCTACATGATGTCCTTTGGCGACATCATCAGAAGACATGACTTAAGGTTCCACATGTACATTGACCACCCTCGGCTCTACCTCCCCACCACCTCACTCGACCCCACCACCGTCTCTGAATTAAACAATGGGAAGACCAAAACCATTACCTTTGGCCCCCGCCACAAACTCCTTTCCCTAGCCACAGATTCCATCCCCCTCCCTAGCCACAGATTCCATCCCTCTCCCTGGCCACAGATTCCATCCCCCTCCCTAGCCACAGATTCCATCCCTCTCCCTGGCCACAGATTCCATCCCCCTCCCTAGCCACAGATTCCATCCCTCTCCCTGGCCACAGATTCCATCCCTCTCCCTGGCCACAGATTCCATCCCCCTCCCTAGCCACAGATTCCATCCCCCTCCCTGGCCACAGATTCCATCCCTCTCCCTGGCCACAGATTCCATCCCTCTCCCTGGCCACAGATTCCATCCCCCTCCCTAGCCACAGATTCCATCCCTCTCCCTGGCCACAGATTCCATCCCCCTCCCTAGCCACAGATTCCATCCCTCTCCCTGGCCACAGATTCCATCCCTCTCCCTAGCCACAGATTCCATCCCCCTCCCTAGCCACAGATTCCATCCCTCTCCCTAGCCACAGATTCCATCCCCCTCCCTGGCCACAGATTCCATCCCTCTCCCTGGCCACAGATTCCATCCCCCTCCCTAGCCACAGATTCCATCCCCCTCCCTAGCCACAGATTCTATCCCTCTCCCTGGCCGCTGTCGCAGGCTGAACCAGACTGTTGGCAGTCTCGGCATCCTATTTGACCCTGAGCTGATTTTCTGACCCCATATCCTCTCCATCACAAAGACCACCTACTTCCACCTCTGTAATATCGCCCGTCTCCGCCCCTGACTTGGCCCATCTGCTGCTAACACCCTCATCCATGCTTTTGTTACCTCCAGACTCGACTATTTCAATGCCCTCCTGGCCAGCCTCCCACTTCCATTCTCCATGAACTTTAAACTCTGCTGAAACAGCCAAAACTCTGCTGCCCATATCCTAGCTCGCACCAAGTCCCGCTCACCCATCGCCCCTGTGTTCGTTGGCCTACATTGGCTCCTGGTCCACCCTCATATTCAAATCTTTCCTTGGCCTTGCCCCTTTGTGACCTCCTCCAGCCCGACAACTCTGAGAATTCTGCGTTTCTCCAACTCTGGCCTCTTGTCCATCCCCCACTTCCTTCACCCCAGTAATGGATGCCGTGCCTTCACCTGTCTAGGCTCTGCTCTACGCTCTGGAATTCCCTCCCTAAACCTCTCAGCCTCTCCACCTCTCTCCTTTTAAGATGTTCCTTAAAACCTACCTCTTTTACCAAGCTTTTAATCACCTGTTCTAGTGGCCTAGAAATTGCTGGAGCGACGCATGTCACGACAAGTGCCGTGAATTGGATTTTTTACCTCCCTCTGCAGATGGTATTTTTGCGCCACAAATTGCTGGAAATGCAAATATGATAACGGCAGGGCGACATCGACGAAGCATCTGGGACCTCCTAAACGTCTGATTCAATGGTCTATCCTCTTAACCAGTGAAATTTAAGGATAGAGAAAGAAACAGAGCGATCAACGAAGAAGGAAATAGGGTGAATTAGAGTCAAATTAGATACAGAAAGAGAAATGGGAAGAAGAGAGTGGATTGAGTGAGGAAAAAGAGACCGAAAGAAAAAGTAAGAAAAAATGTAAAAACTTTAATTTTAAAGCCCCTCTAGGAACAATTTACTACCTGGGGTAGTGAGACTGCACAGTTTGGTTGTTCCCTTTCTGGGCCTCCAAGGTTGTGTGTCATGTCAGGACCATAAATTACATCATTAACATTGCCCTTGCGACATGAATTACAAGCCCTAAATGGCTGCGGCAATAATAATTAGTGAGCAATTGGCTCATGGCGAGATGGTTGTTTTTTTTGGTTTTGGTGAAGCTAACAGCAAATCGGCCAGCAATTTGTGTCGAATGGCCCATCTCATCTTCACCTCAGATTGCTGTTTTTTCTTAACGCATTAATAATGGCGGGCGTTGTGAACTTGCCTTTATTTTACCAGTAATTTCTGGGCCAATATCTCCTCCTGTGGTTTGGTGTCAATTTCTGTCTTATGTACCTGTGAAGTGCCTTGGGTGGTTTACTACAGGTTTTAAAATGAATAAGCCTTCCGTGAGATTGCTCATCATGGGGCCCCCACAGGCCACTTACAAACAATTACAATAAAAACACTAAATCTAAGGAGCATCCTACAATCTACACTTTTATAGTGAAACAAACAGTCTGGGGGCAGTTGTAACCTAACCTGCCCTGGGGGAAATTGACTGGGTTGGATTGGCCGCCCATTTTACATCCCATCCAATATTCCTTTCCATTGGTATCTATAGAAAATTAAATCAGGCGGAGTGTAAAATAGGCAGCCAAACAAATTCCATCAGTTTCCCACAGCCCGGGTTAGGTTAAAATTACCCCCTGTATGTGAAAAGATTTTAACGGTTCCTCGCTTACCCTTTTACCCATTTCCCCCCTCGCCTTGTTACTTTATCTCTATCTCATTCTATGTTTTCTTTGTAACCAGTGTTGCAACTTTTTTCCATAAAATTGTTGCTCATCTCCCTTCCCAGCTCTCTCTCAACCCATCCAGAATTACTAGTGTACAAGTAACAGATGTCTCTCCTAGCTCCTAACCATAGGTGTTAATTCAATTAAAACATAATTATCTCGTATATTGCCGAGAAAGGGATAAGCAGCACATGGAATTATTTACACACAAATTTGGTAGAAAAGATTATTTAAATTCTCCATAAAATCTTACAGCACAGAAGTAAGCCATTCGGCCCTTCTTGCCTGTGTTGGCTCTTTGAAGGAGCTATCCAATTAGTCCCACACCATTCCCCATAGCCATGCACATTTTTCCTTTATTTTTCCATATTTTCATGGTATACAGCTTGTACACCGAAGCTTTCTAGTGGTAAATAATGTGAGCGCATGTTTACCAATGTACTTTTTTGTTCTAATTGTATTTCCTGTGTAATTTTGTTTTAATGAGGGATGGTAGAGGGGAAATGGAATCAGTTGAATTGTGCTTGTTATAACTTGCTTTTCTAACCTTACTTGGTGCAAACCTTTCTACATAATAAGCTGTTCTTTAGCTACAAACCTCTGCATAAAGTATTCTATTTTATAAGGGAAAAAACCTTTATTATGGAGCTGGCATTTAGACAGTGCATCAGAACTTGTGTGCTGTTGTAAAAAAATGGTACATCATCATTTTATTCTCGCCTTTCCACAGAATGAGCTGTTAACATGTTCTGACATTTTTTTCTGCAAGGCTCGGTCATTAATGGTTGATTTATGAGGCAGACAACAGGACGAAGGAGTGCAAAGTCATCTTCGATCATAGGAGTGCACTATATCTAAAAGATAAATCTGGCTTTTAAGCAAAATCATTAGCTGCAGAATCAAATGAGGAAAACAAGTCAGCAAGTGGATAGAACATTTTCTCCTCGGACTTGCTCTTCATTGATCCACCTTGCACTTGTAAAAATGTTGAAAATCGTGACTGGCTTTCAGCTATGCATCTGTCTACTGAATTACTGCATTTGGGTTAATTCCTTTGAAGCGGAGTTCATTCATATTCATCCGTCGCATAACATCTCGAGCTTTATTTAGATTTGCTTACCAGGTGTGAAATGAGCTAATAATATTATCTATTCTATAGTTGCTCTCAAATTCCAAATGGTGGAGACTGAGGCGCATAATTTTCTGTCATCTGCCAGGACTCCTGGCTTTGCGACATCTGACAGATATGATAGCAGCTCAGGCCGTAATGAGCAGGCTGAGGAGCGGAAGCTGCTCAGTAAATATTGACTGGATTGTACGCTGATGAACTGTGCCGATTTTCCTTGCAGGCACTTAGGCTACCTTGGGAAAGGCGATTTTTGAAGTGGAAAGGAATGGACACTACTAGCACTCTGAGATGGGAGAGTCACAGCTGATTTGTAACTTGTGTACAATCCACATGCATCCTATATCTATTTAACTTCCAAGGGTCACTTATTTATTTTGGTCGACTGTCAGAAAAACATTAGAATTTGAAAATGGCCCATCACTATCAACCTTGCTGTGGTATTACATCAGTAATGTTTAAGCACATGTGATGTTTATAAGGCATTTTGAAACATGTAACCAGCTCCTTTTCTAAATGTCACTTTTCTTTGACATACCAGTTCAGTGCTGGTTTTATCTGAAGTGAGGAGTTAACATATCCCAGTGTGTGATGGAATGACCATACCGGTGTTAGTTGGGGGGTGGGGGGAAACGACAGCTTCACACAGACAGCAAACTGCGTACTGTAGGTACTCGTTCCCCTCTCAGGAGGATCTCTCGGCTGTGTTGTAGAAGAAAGCAAGAAATCTCCTCGCCGGCATTGATCTGCTGTTGCACCAAAGCAGGTAGCAGTGTGAATGACAAAGAGCTGCCAGATGACAAGAAGCTGATCTGTGCATCAGCCAAGTCGAATTAAGCTGTGTCACTCTCCGCTGGGAGTACGCTTCACCCGTTGTGTGCAAGGAATAAAGAGGCGCCTGCTGCATTCTTCGCAGCAGAGCTTTGAACACACTCGGCTGTTGTCAAAAACTAAGGAAGAATGATAGCTGTCTCATTCAAATGCCGCTGTCAGATTCTGCGGAGAGCTGCCAAAGGTACTGTGCTTTGTCGTTCATTCAAAGGTGCTAAAATTATTTCCTTAAAACGAACCGTCTGATGGCTCAATGCTTAAGTATTATTCATTTATGCTCACGGTGTTTGGCATTAAAATGTGATGCTGCACTCGCTGTGAAGCAGGAGCAGAACGGGCTAAACCATCTAAGCAGCAGTAGCTTTAGTTCCAACACTTCAAGTAACCTAGTTACAATAAAAGAGCACAAATATTGTTTGTGTGTAATATTCATGCCCTTTGGAAGGTGTTAGGGGATAGAAATACTGCCTTAAAGCTAAGGTCTTGTTTTTATATTGCTTATAATTTATGCTGTAGAATATGCTTTATGCAGGCAGTTTGATGTAATCGACCTGAGTTGTACTTCTTGGCTCTGGAATTTGCTTCTTGATCTTCCTTTCACTAAAGTCAACACATCTTTTTGTGGTAAGTTTGTTTGGAAGCTAAGGTGAGATCACAACAGAAGCTTACAGTGCACCTGGGTCTGGTTCAGTGAGAGTGTAATGAATTGCAGGAGACTTTTTTTAATTATCTTTTTCTTGATTTAAAGGATGATGAATTCAAACACACCAAAAATCAGAGATTCGCTGATATATCAATGCATTGTAGCGCAAGGAAAAAAGGGCTGCAGTTAGTCTACATTGTGTAACATATTCAGCACTCCAGCATAAGTGCAGGCAGTAGAAGTCTATAAATACTTTAATGGAAGCTATTTGTATCAACGTGGCTTTGCAGGTCAAATTTCTCTGATTAACAACTGATACAACTGATAATGCAATGAATACTTCATTTTCTAAAATCCAAAGACCCTTGCCTAATCTGGTGTGATCCACTAGAGGACAGCCTATTGAACACTGGGGGAAATGTTGAGCGTGCAGTATTAAATGGGATAAATTGCTATGCAGGACTGTACTAATTAACTGAATTTTTGTTAAGATGTATTATTTATATGAAAATTACCAGTGGAAACCTATCACGATATAAAAAATTCTGAAGTGCCTGGAAATTAATTTTAAGATCTGATATTTATAATTACTGCTGAAAAAACTGTTAAATTGATATCTTAACACTTTCTTGTCCTACATAACAATTGTCATTAATATCCTAAGTCCTACATTATGGCACCTCACTTAATGCCCAGAATATTGCTCCCCCCCCCCCTGCATTCTCCAATTTGCATCCCTACTCTTCTGAACGTGCTTATTCTTGCTGGAGTATCCCAATACTTCCCCCAAGTGATCATTCTTCATGTGCGAGTCTAGAGAGTGAACCATTTGACCATCATCAGCCCAATCCTATCCTTGCCAGCAGATAGCGATCAGGAGCAGGAACCTTGGCTGATTTCCCCTTGTCCCTCCATTGCCCAAGGACACTAACCATAAATACTGAAGGTTCTGAAAGAAAAATTTGGATTGGAGTAAATTATCAAGGAGCTAAGTCAGTGCTGGTGAATGCAGCTATACATGGATGTACATGTATATTTACGATTTTAGGAACATAGGAACAGAAGTAGGCCATTCAACCCCTCAGGCCTGCTCCGCCATTCAGTCAGATCATGGCTGATCTGCACCTCAACTCTATTTTCCCTCCTTTGCCCCATATCCCTTGACACCTTTACCTAACAAAAATCTATCCATCTATCTCAGTCTTCTGCAATTGTCCTAGCATTCACAGCATTTTGGCAGAGAAGGTTCCAAATGTTTTACTCCCCTTGGTATGAACAAGTGCTCGCTGATTCCGCTCCTGAACAGCCGAGCTCTAATTTTAGATCATGTCCCTTTGTTTCCCCCACCGGAGGCAATAGTTTCTTTGGATTTACTCTTAGCAAATCACATCATTTTCAGCATGGGATGAACAGAAGTCAACTTGGAGGTTGGGTAAACTAGATTTTGTTGGGGATTCTCTGCGTGCGTGAGCATTAATGGATCAGCTGAGGGCAGGACCAGCTCTGACACTCTCCACGGTCAAATGGCTCACTAAGAAATAGGACCTCTTCTTCTGCCTGATTTTGCACTTATCCATGTTATCAATGCAGCTAACCTCTCAACTAGTGATACACTAATTTTTAAATAACTCAAAATGATCTCAAAACTCGGCTTCAAATAAAAGCTATATTAAGATATTTTCCACGTGCCCATTCCCAGATTTGGAGCAGTTTATAGGTTGGTGTTGAAGTCACCCTTCAGTACTTGCCTCATTTGAAGATCTGCTACAACCCATTTTGGATCTACTTTCTGGATTAATTACTGTTGGAGGATTCTTTTTAGAAATGTTCGTATTGTAGAAGTTCAAGTAGTAGAAAGTTTGAAATAAAAAACTATGTGTTGGAAATACACAGCAGGTCAGTCAGCATCTGTGGAGAGAAAAGATAAGTTAACGTTTTGGAGAAACCTATCTTTTCCTTTACAGATGCTGATCTGCATAGTGTGCAATTCCAGCATTTTCTCCTTTTAATTCAGATTCCCATTTTTGAAAAGAAATTGTACTAGTAGAATTTTTGACTCCAAATGAGAAAGTTGCAAGCTGCTTGCCTGTGTTAGCAGAGTTTAATCATTTCTAAGCTGGACTTCTATACTAAGCGTAATATGATAGCAAAATGTCTCACCTTGGTGGAAAAAAATTGATGTCAGGTTCATCATGCTTAAGTTGTACTTCCTTTAGCCTGGTCACAGAACATCACTGCTGTTTGCAGGGCAGCCCATGTTTCAAGCCTAACTCTTGGATGATGCATGATAACAACTGGCCTGCTGCCACCGTCAAATGGAGGATTGAGAGTTTATTTTTCTCACCTCACCTTATACAAATTCAATTTACACTTATTAATGTGTTTGACGATCTCCTATTACATTACAACACAATGAAGCTACTGTGTATTAATCACAGATTCTGCCATTAATCCTTTCAAATTGCGCTAATCTCAGTGTCGGCTTCTTTCTCGTATAACAATTCTGGCATTCACGGGGGATTTTGGTTAGTTATGCTGCTGATTAGGTAATAGCTTGTGCCAGTTTAAAAAAAAAAAAAAAAAAATTGTAGCTGGAAATCTTTTACTGTTTCCTCACCAATTTTCACTTTCTCATCTCCCAATAGCAGTGCCACCTGCTGAGAATTTGTGGGCACCTGCCAAATTCTGGCACCTTGTCTAAGCAGCCATTCTTCATGTCCGAGCCTAGGTTACATCGTGTTACATTGAGTCTACAGCACAGAAACAGGCCATTCAACCCAACTGGTCTATGCCGGCGTTTATGTTCCACACGAGCCTCCTCCAATCCCTCTTTATCTAACCTTATCAGCACAACCTTCTATTCTTTTCTCCCTCATGTGCTTATCTAGCTTTCCCTCAAATGCATCTATGCGATTTGCCTCAACTGCTCCTTGTGGTAGCACGATCCACATACCACTCTTTTTGGGTAAAGAAGTTTCTCCTGATTCCCTATTGGATTTATTAGTGACTATCTTATATTTATGACCCCTAGTTTTTGAATCCCCGACAAGTGGAAACATCTCCTCTATGTCTACCCTATCGAATCTCTTCAACATTTTAAAGACCTCTATTAGGTTACATCTCAACCTCATTTTCTAGAGAAGAGAGCCCCAGCCTGTTCAGTCTTTCCTGATGGATATAACCTCTCCGTTCTGGTTGTGATTGTTGCTTGGTTATTTAATGATGGGAAGCATCTCTACAGAGCTCTGTCCCGTCAGAACAAATATTGATAATGCAGTGAACTTCCAACAATGGTAACAAAATAGTAACAATGAACCCCAGCTGATGTTCCCTTCCTTCGCTGAGAGGCACTGAAAATAATAGTACCCTGTAATACCTTTTCCTCTTGCCCAGCTGAGATTAGCTAACCCCAGCACAGACCAGAGGAACAAACCTGACATCTTTCTGATCTGTATGACTCAATTCCACATTCAGTGCTGAATTGCCTACTGAGCCATCAGGGAATAAGTTGACTTTTTTTTAAATTAATGTGTCAAGTTTCAACGTAAATTGTATTACGCGTTCTCCAGGCCTCCCAAGGCAGCACATTGATTTGCGACCTGCCGTTGGCATTTATACAAGGTCCCAATGGTGTGTAGGTTTTGATGCGTTGTGACACAGGTTTCAGGGCCTCAGAACTCCGCATAGAAGAATTGGAATAATACAGACAACACACGAATTGCAGAGAAAAACTTAAAATATTATTGTTCTAAAAACACAAGTATAAACCTGACCTGGTCTTTGATTGGCTTTATTGTCCTGAAAGCTTTCAGTCTAAACAATAATTGTTATAAGTTTAGGGTCTTGCCTTAGATATTCTCTCTGATACAGCAGTTTTAGTCGCTCCTGTAAGCAGCCCAAGGGATAGGCCTGTACTGCCCAATATCTGAATATAACAAGATGAATAGTATCCGCTTGCAATCTGGACGGGATAGTTGTGTTTTCTGCACATGGGCTTCTTCAATCTCTCCACACTGTCCAAGAAAACACCTAGTAAGACAAGGTATGAACTGTTGCACTGTTCTATTTCACAGCAAGTGAACCAAGAAAGCAACAGTTGTGATTGGATACATTTAGTTCATTCAGTACAACTTGCCTTCATGTTGTAATAAAAAGTAATGACCACACCACGCTTATCTACATCACTGGGTTATTTTGACATGACTGGAACAAAGTATCTTCTAGCTAATCTCCTGCATTCTAACCTTGTAGTCCTTGTGAGACCTGACTGAATTGCTGCATTCTGTTTTAAAAACCTGACTGCCCGCTTGCACCTCTGTCTCTTTTGTATCTCCTTATGTTCATAGCCAAAAGGGATCAAGGGCTTCCCAATATAATGAGTGTGAGATGTTTTCCGATGGCAGTGACAGTGATTTGCTTATTATTTGCAGCTTATGGAGAAACAACATGAAAACTTGACTCATTTAGCATTTTAACCACCAATCTACTGTGAAATTTGCATCAATGCATTTTGCTTTTTTAAAAAATATATTTAAAACTAACACTTTTCCAAGTTTTTTCTGTGGCAAATGGTCAAAAAGTCTCAAATGTCAAAAAATCCCTAAAACATACTGAACTTAAACCTCTCCAACTCTCTGCCTTTCTCTTTCTCCTGCTTTAAGACGCTCCTTAAAATCTACCTCTTTGACCAAGCTTTTGGTTGCTGTCCTATTATCTCCTTATGTGGTCGGTGTCAAATTTTGTTTGACAACACTCCTGTGAAGTGCCTTGGGATGTTTTACTATGTTAAAAGTGCCATACAAATGCAAATTGTTATTGAAAGCTTTCAGATTAGAACAGTTATTAAAACTTGTGCTATTTCTCAACTTTTTTTGTGCTTTTCTTTGATCTTTCAGTGGTGATGTATTTTCAACCCTTTCTCTGCCTCTCGGCTCTCTGCTACATACCATAGCAAGGGTGAGGTTATGTACAGGCCTCTACTTTCCTGCTTCTGCCAATATTTCTTGTGTATCCAGTGACTGTGGCTTAGGGTGAATCTTGCTCCGATAATACTTTTCTCCTTTTTGCTGTTCTAGCCATGGCTATTTTGTTTTGTTCATTTCCCCGCCCACCCCCCCCCCCCCCCCCCCAAAATTTTCTCCCCTTTTTCCTATTCAAGGTGTTGACACATTACCTTCTGATACCTTACCCAAGTGGCCTTTCATGTTTGAGCCTTAGCAACAACTGTTGCCGTGGTGTTCTACTGCAGCGGAATCATTGCTGACTCCATTTCTGTCCTCACCTGAAATCCATATGTGCACTTCTAGCAGGAATTGCAGGATAGTGGTGAGGAGTGAGAACCAACCCTGATTGTTCCCTTTCCTACCCCAGGGGCGCCGAGACCAGTTTTGTCGACCTTGCCACTACTCCGGCTGAGATTGATTAACTTAGCCAAGACTGGGGATCGAATCAGAAATGGTCCACTGAACCATCAGAGGAACCCCTCTTGGATTGTTCCCTCTTTTGAGTGTTTTGGAAGAAGATTTGGAACTGAAGGGTTTCTTCTGGCTCATATTTTGGTTAGTGTTATGAAACCTGTTTCTCTTGCATAAATTGAATATTTTGAAATGGGAGGGCAGGGTCATCGGCACAATCTGACAGGCTCACCCAGAGTCAGAAGTAGGACGCTGATTTCAACATCCTCACTGCTGGTGAGATTCCTACAGATTGGGAAGAGCTGACTTGTCACGTCAGCTCTTTTTAGTTGCTAAAAATAGAATGGCATAGATATGGCTCCTTTAGTATTTTTTAAAAAAAAACAACTTTAAAAAGTAATTAAGAAGATGGGCTTGACTGTCATTGAACAGCAAATTGATACAAGTTTCCAGAACAACACTGCAAGGATAATCCTGCACTTCTGGCACCAGCACCAAAGGTGCAGTACAAAGACCGCATAGGAGAAATGCCTCATTATGTCCTAGTGGTATGTTGTTCCAGATTTCTGATACTTGAAGGATAAGCTGAATGCAAATGAAATAAAAGGTAGAGCACATAAGGAAAAATAATAGTTTACTGTCCGTGCATGCATTTTAACAATGGTGCTCATACAGTACGACAGTTTCAATTTACCTGCCACATTTCTCCGGTAATCAGTGTGAAAAGTATGTCGTCGGGCTCAACCTTTTGGTTCCATTTAGTTTTGGCTTGTTTTCAGTCAATTAACTTTTGGAGAGGACTATTAGCAAGTAGCAGAGTAGAGGAAATTACTTATATCAGTCTTTTTATAGAGGGAAGAGAAGCGACAGATTGTGCCATGAATGTTAACCTAGAGATTCTCTAAACCTTGCAGGTAACTGCCTGTCACACACTGCTGCCTTCCTCTGCAAATCAGATCTCCCACTCTGTCTGGTGGGTGACACTGAAGAAGCAATGTATTGGGGAAGATTAACCAACATCCTTAGTGCCAGACCACACTACTTTTTGAGCACACTATTATGTCGTCGTCGTCTTATGTACAGTGAATGGAAATACAGGATTCCATTGTTAGACGATTGTTGGGAACAGGTAGGAAGGAGGATTTACCAAGCAGGTAGGCACAAGATATTGAGTGCCGGTTGACGTGCAATGACTGCTTGCTTGGGATGGAAGAACTGTGCACCATCATCAGTTACACATGTGCAAGGACCAGAATTCAGAATACCTACAAAACCGCATAGTTCAAGATGTTTACAACTGGACCTACAGACTCCCCATGGCCCCACATGCTGTAGTTCTTCGCATACAAACCAAGAAGGTCTAAGTAGAAGTTCATGGACTGTGCTTAATTTACTCAGCTCAACTGGGGTGAGAGTAATGGTGCTAGAATTGGCCTGCTGGCTACGAAGGTATACAGTTCCCCAGGGGTCAGTTCTAGGACCACTGCTTTTCTTGATATATGTTAATGACTTGGACTTTGGTGTACAGGGAACAATTTCAAAATTTGCAGATGACACAAAACTTGAAGTATAGTGAACAGTGAGAATGATAGTGATCGACTTCAAGAGGACATAGACATGCTGGCGGAATGGGTGGACATGTGGCAGATGAAATTTAGCGCAGAAAAATGTGAAGTGATACATTTTGGTAGAAAGAATGAGGAGAGGAAATATAAACTAAAGGGTACAATCCTAAAGGGGGTGCATGAACAGAGAGACCTGGGGGTATATGTGCACACATCATTGAAGGTGACAGGGCAGGTTGAGAAAGCAGTGAAAAAAGCTTATGGGATCTTGGGCTTCATGAATAGAGGTATAGAGTACAAAAGCGTGGAAATTGTGATGAACCTGTATAAAACATTGGTTCGGCCTCAACTGGAATATTGTGTCCAATTCTGGGCACTGCACTTTAGGAAGGATGTGAAGGCCTTAGAGAGGGTGCAGAAAAAATTACGAGAATGATTCCAGGGATGAGGAACTTCAGTTATGTGGATAGACTGGAGAAACTGGGGTTGTTCACCTTAGAGCAGAGAATGTTGAGAGGAGATTTGATAGAGGTGTTCAAAATCATGAGGGATCTGGACAGAGTAGATAGAAACTGTTCCCATTGGCAGAGGGGTTGAGAACCAGAGGACACAGATTTAAGGTGATTGGCAAAAGAACCAGAGGTGACATATGAAAAAACTTTTTTACGCAGCGAGTGGTTAGGATCTGGAATACACTGCCTGAAAGGGTGGTGGAGGCAGACTCAATCACTGCTTTCAAAATGGAGTTGGAAAAGTACCTGAAAGAAAAGTAAATTGCAGGGCTACGGGGAAAGGGCGGGGGAGTGGGACAAGCTGAAGTGCTCTTGCAGAGAACCGGCACGGGCTCAATGGGCCAAATGGCCGCCTTCCAAGCTGTAACCATTCTATGATTCGAGGAAGGAGAAAAATCTTCCAGGGTTCCTGTCCCTGACTGACATCTAATAACTCCTGTTCAAAAATACTCATATTTGTGTGATCTTGTATGATACAAGATCACTGTAAAGAAAGGCCCCTTGGTCGAGATATCAGAGAGCTGCTGGGGGAACCATGGACCCTTCAGAAAAGAGAGGGAGAAAATCGAGGAAAAAATATCTTTGTGATATAATCTTGAATTGTTTTCTAATTAATGGGATGTACAAGTATGTATGTCAGATGCATATGAAATATAAAGTAGAAAAAGTGAGCCACTTCAAAAATGACTGCACCATCATCACTTTCAGCTGGAGTTCTAAAAATAAAGTAGGCTGAATTTATAAGAAGTTTATAATGATAAAAGGCAGCACTCTGCAAGAGTTTCATATCTGCTCCGGCAGAGCCAACATAATAGGGGCACTTTGCCTTAATATAGGATGGTTCTATATTACCGTGGCTTCATAAGAGCCAATACTTTAAAATCAAGTATGCATTCAGAATAATGTAAAACAGTACTCTTAACAGGCTCTTTTACTGTAACTGTTAAAACATGCCAATCATAGGCATGAAACAGGATTATAAAGGAATAATTTTCATCCTGAATAAAGCTATGCAGACAATATGCAAAAAGCAGTTCAATTATTTTCAACCATTTTAACTAAAAGATTTATATCAACTTATGTAGAACTTCTCTTTGGGTCACTTGTTCATATAGTCCTTGAAGCTCATGTCTAATACTGCCAAATTCATGTTCAAATCCCTCCAATCAGGTTTTCGCCACAGTACTGAAACGACCCTTATCAAAGTCACAAATTACATTCGATGTGACTGTGACCATGGTAAACTATCCTTCCTCATTCTTCTCAACCTATCTGCAGCCTTTGACACAGTTGTCCACGCCATCCTCATCTAATGCCTCTCCTCCGTCATCCAGCTGGGTGGAACTGCCCTTGCCTGGCTCGATTCTTACCTATCGAATCATAGCCAGAGAATCGCCTGCAATGGCTTCTTTTCCCACTCTTGCACCATTACCTCAAGCCCCCCAAGGATCTATCCTTGGCTCCCCCTCTATTTCTCATCTATATGCTGCCCCTCGGCGATATCATCCAAAAACACATCAGGTTCCACATGTACGCTGACGACACTCAGCTCTATCTCACCACCACCTCACTTGACCCCTCCATTGTCTCTGATTTGTCACATTGCTTGTCTGACATCCAGTATTGGAGGAGCAGAATTTTCCTCCAACTAAATATTGGGAAGACCAAAGCCATTGTCTTCAGTTCCACCACAAACTCCGTTCGCTGACCACTGTTTCCATCCCCCTCTCTGGCATCTGTCTGAAGCTGAGCCAGACCATTCGCAATCTTGGTGTTGTGTTTGACCTGAGCTGAACTTCTGACCACATCTGCTGCATCACCAAGTCTGCCTTCTTCCACCTCCTTAACATCACCCGACTCTGCCCCTGCCTCCGCTCATCTGCTGCTGAAACCCTCATCCATGCCTTTGTTACCTGTAGACTTGACTATTCTAATGTTCTCCTGGCTGACCACCCATCCTCCACCCTACATAAAGTTGTGCTCATCCAAAACTATGCTGCCCATATCTTAACTCGCACCAAGTCCCATTCACCCATCACCCCTGTGCTCGCTGACCTACACTGGCTCCTGGTCCGACAACACCTCAATTTTAAAATCCTCATCCTTGTTTTCAAATTCCTCCATGGTCTCGCCCCTCCAGCGCTACAACCCTTTGAGATCTCTGCGCTCCTCCAATTCTGACATCTTGCGCATCCCCAATTTTAATTGCTCCACCGTTGGCTGCTGTGCTTTGAGCTGCCTTACCCCCAAGCTCTGAAATTCCCTTGCTAAACCTCTCTGCATCTCTACCTCCCCTCCTTTAAGACGCTCCTTAAAACCTACCTCTTTGACCAAGCTTTTGCTCATCTGTCCTGATACTACCTCCTGTGGCTTGTTTCAAAATTTTTATTGATAACACTCTTGATGAACACCGTGGGACATTTTACTGCGTTAAAGGTGCAACATCAATGCAAGAGTAATATTACATGTGGACATAAAGGGCTGGATTTTGCCAGCCCTGGGGAGGCGGGTATGGAGGCGGGACTGCTGGGAAAATGGCAGAATTTGGGGGCGGGTGCCCAACTCGCCTCCATACCATCTTGCCAGGAGGCAGGTAGCCGTCCCGCACCGGGTCCCATCTCCTTGGACGCGGGAAGTGATTACAGCTGCTTAACTGCCTATTAAAAGGTAGTTAACGGGCAGATAAGAGGATTATCCCCATTTTGCCCACACAACTGCGGGCTTCCCGAAGGCTCCGAAACCAGCCAGGGTCACCAACGCGAGACGGGGGTCGGAGGGGTGCAAAAGTGCACTGTGAAGGTAAGTGATGGGTGCAGGTGTGGAGAGGTGAGTATCCGAGGTAAGTGGAAAGTCTTAGAAAAAGTGTACTTACCTTTGTTTCTTCCTGCAGGCTTCAATCGGTGGGTATGCGGAGAGTTCCGCACCTCTGTGGCAGAGATGACAGATGGCCATTGCATTCTCCAATGCAACAACCATCTAATTTCTGCAAAAGAAAGAGGTTTGATGAGGTCTTGAATTCAAGAACTCAACAAACAACAGAGAATGTCAGTGTTTGACAGCTTCACAGAGCTGTCAAACGATGACAATTCATCTGTCAATTTTTTGACAGATGAACCGTCATACGTTGACATTCTCTGTAACCAGCTTTCCCTTAATTGGCCTGCTAAGACCACTGGGCGGGTTTAACAAGGTCAATCAAGGGAAAATGGTGTGGGTTGTCCAGAAGTTGATGGAGGCGGGACAGAAACCTGACAAATGGGAGTCCCGCCTCCAAAAGCTCCCCATTGGCAAAATCCAGCCCTATGTATAGAGTAAGAAAAAGCAATTTTCTCACTGAGTTCACTCTTTCTGACAGCCCATGTCAACTTACATTGCCATGGACAGCCCAATTTATTTAATCTCCTGAGGGAGGTGAGTAAACCAAGTAGCACTTCAAGAAGAGAAAACTGCATTTTTTTTTCCTGATCTTCGAAATGAATCATGGACAGCTCCCAAGATACCAATCTATCTAATAATGAACGTTAATCAATCCTGGTAAATAGCATTGAACATGCGCTATGGTCCCAACAAGACTATAGCCTGTATTCCATTGAATATTTGATTGTCTTATCTGTATACTTTGAACCTTTTAATTACATTTTTAATCAATATGATTTGCTCCTTTAAGGAATAAATTGATATAGCATTAACTGTTGATGTTTAGAAACATCCCTATCATCCGTTATTACGGTGAAATAATGTAAAGCATGGTATTTATGGCGGAGGATGCTCATGACCTTTTTGATAAGTCAAAGCTTGGCATCAGTGTCCAGTATACCTCAAACATCTAGATCATACCTTTGAGAGGATACCGAGTTGAGCAGCAAGCATGATTCCACGTACAGGAAACTTTCGATTTACCAGCACCTAAATAACTGGAAATCTCGGTTAACCGGCAAAATTCAGGAGTAGGTTCAGGTAACTTTTATTACTTGCCTTCCTCCATCTGTTGCTGTGCAAGGGTGTGGCTGCAGCTGTTGCTAAGCTACAGAGACGCTTGCAACTTGTGGCCATTGTTCTGAACCTGTTGCTAAGCAACAGGGCTTGTTGCTTTATACGGAGCTCTCAGCTCCGTATCTTTTACTATAACTTTCGGTTATCCAGTATTTTTGATGAACCGGCACCACGTCGGTCCCGTCCGTGCCGGATAAAAAAAAAAAGTTTCCTGTATGAGAAATTTTTGCCCTCCTTTACCCACCAATCTTCTGTGGTGCTACTTTTATTCACTTCTGAATCTGTCCCCAAGGATCCCTTTGCATCCTCCACCCCATTTAGAAGAAATTGAGGGGTAAGGTGAGAAGGTGGGTCGATTGAGTTGAGGTGTTAAAAAAGCCACAGGATTTTTGGGCCTATGGTGTTCCCTGTTCTTAAAAATTCTTGTGCTTTACCTTAGATGTCAGTTTGTTACAAAGTCCACTGGGCATCCAGCGAAGCATTAGGCCAGGCCAGCAAATATTGCAAATGGCTACCAGCATGATGCAGGATATTTTACACTTGGAAAAAGATACTATAAATTGGAGGGCGCAACTCTTTGGAAAGCGCCTTGTAAATCTCTTGCATACTACCTAACTAAGATGTCGCTTTCACATACTGCTGTATCATGAAGAGATTCTTCTGCCAACGTGACAGCTGTCACCACGAACTGTGACATTTTAGCTGGATGGAGTTTGATACTGCAGTGGAATTGTACTCGTCAATCTACTTGGTTGAAATATTCACACAAAGTACAGTAGGCCCTCAGTGTAAACTATTGCATGACCTGCAATATTTATGCACCTCATTAATGCAAGACCCTTGTAACATATCCTCTCTCTTTTTCTTTTTGCAAGGCTCTCAAGGACAGAAATATGGAGGAGATATATTTTGGATATTGTCTCCTGTATAAATGTACATATCCCAACAGGAAACAAAAGGACAAGCAACTAATGTTGAATCTAGTCAATTAAATAATCATACTTTTGGACCTTTAGTGGTATTTACATATACTGAGTTTATTTGAGCTAAATTATTTAAGTATTGTATGCACAGTAATTCTGTTACCCACTTGTAAACTTTCTGGTTATAAAAGTCAGTTGTAATTTTTACTGTTGTGCAAATTCAGTTTCTGAAGAGTGATCTAAATCATGATTTTGTGGAAGAAGCATACATTCAGAAAAATGGGTCAGATTTCCAGGAGGCAAAGCCAGTACTTGCATCAAAAGTGATAATCATTAGAACAGGACCATAGCCGGAGACTCTACGTACAAGAGCTGAATTTGTGTCGGTAGCCATTAGCATTGTGCTGTCAGATAACTCTTGTTTTGGAGAATTGTCATCCTTTTACTACAGTAAAAACACTTTCTTAGACACAGGCAATGGCTGTCTTAGTGGCCTGCTACAGCGCCAAGTTTTGAATGATCGAATCTACAGTATGATAATGAAGAGCAATGTTGCATAATAAATAGTCAGAAAATATAACTTTGATTATGTCAGATGAGGATTTGGACTGATTGTGGTGGAATATGATCAGATTTACACGTTATTGTCTGTTCCTATAACAGCATCTGGATGTAGTAAGTTATTACAGGATATCGATAGCTTTATTACCATATTACTTTTTTATTTGTAACCCTTTGTGGTCAATTATACATTTGGGCAAAACATTATTACAAGTAAATGGTGCAAAATATCATCAGAATTTGCAGTGTTAACATTACTTCATTGCTATCAATGCTGGCTGATGTGATAACCAGAAGTCTCTTATCTTCCTACGCCCCTTGCCCCTTTTGCTTTCCTCTCTGCTTCCTTGTTTTATTTTTTCCCTACACCGTGCCATAATAGTCCATGGTGCTCACTGCTCCCCAGTGCGGACATTGGTCTCAGCCCTGTTTGGATGAAGCCCATCAGTCCTGTATAGGTCACTTCTGTCCCAGAACTGGACCCAATGTCCCAGTAATCAGAATAATTACCTCCTACATGTCTACAGCCACATATTCACCTCTCTTATCTTACTATTCCTATACTGAACACATGGCACCCGGAATAATCCTGAGATTACTACCCTTGAGGTCCTGCTTTTTAATCTCGCTCCTAATTCCTAAAAAACTCTTTGCACCCACCTGAGCAGGCAGACAAGGCCCTAGTTTAAAATCTGACCCTGGTGATTAGCTGTTTTCTTCCACCTCCCCCCAAAAATCTTGGAATTTGCCGAGACCACATGAATAGCCTCCCTAATGCAGCTGGTTAGAATGTGGTGGCTTAGCAGAATGTGCACCACCATCAATGTCCAATTCACATCCCAAATAAAATGTGCTCTGTATTTCTTGGCAGTGGCAAATGGGCAATCCAAAAATTACTGCAGCACTAAAGCATGCTGCACTTATGAAATCCAACCTTTATATTCAGGCAATGGGAGAAACCAATTCAGCTTTAGAAGTTTACAACTCATCATTTATGCAAATGTTACATGATGGAAATCATGATTTGTAAGTTGCAAAGGCCATTTAGTACTCAGAGGTAAAATGCATGAGGGCCTTGTATATACTGATTGTTCACCAGTAGCAATGGACATGATGTGAAAGTTTGGAAGGCTGACCTTTGTATCTGTCAACAAGGTCTACTACCGCTTACAGCAGTAGTACTTAAAGTTGTGCTTTCAGTGTCATTGCTTTAATTGCTGTTTTGCCCCAGAGTTAATTCCATAAACCTAGTTTAAGGCTCAATTTTATTAGATAATTAGAAAGTTGAATCCATTATTTCTGCAGGAAAGGATTCTTGTAAATCTGATTAACTTTTTCTGAATCATGAGTGACTAGCATTCGCTATGGATAATTAAATTTAGCTAAATTGAATGAATTGTTCAAATATTTTACAAGTGTTGCCATTATTCTCTATTGTATGGCTTCCAGTCACCACCTGACAATTCCCTTTGCTGAATAACAGCTGAAAGGTTATGACTCACTGTAGCAGTGTTTTTACAGTGACGATGCAATCGGGGTGAAGTGGAATTTAAGCCCTTTATGAGGACTTTGTTATAATCTCAGATAACCACGGGTGCAACATGTCTCAATTCATGAAAACATCTAGTCAAATGCAATGTTTACACCCTCACATATAGCACCTGCAACCTAACCTTACCCAGCTACTGATGTACAATATATGATGAGGGTTTTAAGTATATTAATTGATTATAATTGTAACCTAATCAGAATCATGATAATTGTCAAATAACTGATAGATACAAGAAAATACACTGAGCTTTACAATTCACCAATTAAAATGCTGGCAATGTCACACAGCCCACATCCCGTTCAGTGGTCGAAACTGAAAAGTATCTCCAAATGTTTGAACCCACAGTGTTCCACGTTCTGGTCTGAGTGTAATAAAAGTGGAAAGCTATGTGTAGTTCAGACTGCAAAAATTCCTCCTTAATGTTTACATTTGTATATTGTGCATTACCACTGATAGTGTTTTTGACATTAGTTAATATATAAAAGGTATGATGCACTATTAGTTTCATTTAGCCTTAATTCCTTAGTCAACCTAATTTCATGAATGACTTGAATTAAATGCCTTGACAGATTATAATACTGGCCTGAAGCCTTAATTGCCAGGTTTAAATCCAGCAGGCAGATGGGACCATTTCTCATACAGCTATCAAGGGCATTGAGGGAAATGGCCTCACTTTAGTTCCCAATTAAGGTGAGTCGATTGTAGAGAACTACCTGTAATGCATCACTAATCAGATAATCTCACTTTGAGATTATTTTTTTTCCTGAAGGATAGATATTGTGGGAAATATCAGTCTGTTGGTGCAAATAGGGATCTTTTTACTGAAGTTGACTTTGAAGCATATTGTCAAAGCTGCAAAAGTGAAGCTCTGAAATAATGCAGTGAAAAATCTGGGAGAGAGTTCACCTACCTTAAATTAAAATGAATGGTTATTTGCTGCTTTCTCTTTGACCTTTCAATCATTTTGAGAAGAGTAAAAGACGTTTTACCAGTTGGGATCATTAAACTTGAAAGACTGAGCCAGATATAGCAAGTAATATATATCTTAGACCAAGTTTCAAAGTGGTTGTTCAACAGAACTAAGCCTACTTTCTTGTAACACTTGCAGCTCTGTTACATCTCCAACTTTTTCCAGTTCTGACGAAAGGTCATCAACCTGAAAGGTTAACTCAGATTTCCAGCATCCGCAGTATTTTGCTTTTGTATTCTTGTAACACTTGGTGGTTTTGTTGTTTCTTTCTTGTGTGGCAAAGATGTAGGAGTGAAACAACCTCCAGTGTGCCACCCAAAATTGGGCGATTTAATGTCAGTGGAGCAGGAAAATGGGACAGGGAGGTCTATGGCCGGGTCCCCACCCTAAATGCAGCATTGAAAATTTCTCCCTCCCCGCAAGATAAGAATTTCAACCACTTTCCTCTTGACTGTTGCATCACATTTAAATGACATCGGTGGAGGTGGGGCTAGGGAAATTGTCCAATATCCTTGCTTTCCCGCTGTAGTACCACCGACCTCGAGCACACAACAGGGTGATTATGCAGGGTCAGCAGCACTGGGAGGGCCACAGAGGCCACTGAAAGAGAGAAAGAGCTTGGTCTTGGCCACCTCTCCCTTTCCTATGCCCTCCTCTAGCTGCTACTATGCGTGCTTATTCTGAATCATTTACACCTCATCTACTCCACGGGGTTTCTGCTCCCTTTTTTAAAAGTGAATCCTCTCCCTTCAGCGAGTGGATTGCAGTAGCATTATTCGATTTTCCAACCATGAGGTGGCAGGTTCCCTCTGTAAAGCAGAGTTACTGCTTAACCTCAACCCAGGAAAATTGGTCAGAATTTGGACAGCAGGTGTAGTGTATGTACCCGTCTATCTTTAAGGGAACTATTGAATGTAACCGTTCACCTTTAAGGGAACTACTTTAGGTGTGGCACTATTTGTTTGGCTTCTGTATACTATAATACCGATAGTGACCACACCAGTATATAAGTGTTGTAGCAGGATTGCTGGGGAAGATTCGCCCGGACCTTCGAATAGTAAAGACCTGTTTGTTTGTTACTTCTGAAGTCTGTGTATTTATTAACTGCACAACCCACAGACTTTACAGTGGCGACGAGTCCGATCGTACCCTGCGGCAAGATTACCAAAAGCAACGAAGAGCGTCGAAGAGAGACAACCGCCCTCGTCGTGCTACCAAAAGAAAACACGAGGCTGCAACAACAGAAAGCAGGAAGACTAACAACAAAAGCTGTATCAGCAACAGGCACTGACTACCCTTCTGCCACGGTGCGGAGTGAGCCGACCAGCATGAAACAAGGCGGCCGAAGAGACTGTGAGTAGGGGAAGGTGTAGAAGTATCCGGAGGATAAGGGCAGAGCACTCGACCTCGGTCGAGGGGGAGCTGTGCCGGCCAAAAGTCGGGTCCAACGGCGTCGGGTGACAGCCGGACCGCGATCGGCGGGAAAAATCCGGGCAGCCACGAAGCGCTGAGCCTGCGAGTAGGCGCGGGAAGAGAAACCCAGCCGGGGAGGGAAACACCGGTCTGCGAGAGGGCTGGGGAGGCGAACGGGAACCGTGCGGGTGAGAGCCGGGTGCGGAGAGAGAGACTGCGAGGAGCCAGTCCAGCGGCTGAGCTGTTCTCCACCAACGGGGTACTCAGAGCCGGCAAAACCGAACGTGCGGGAGTGGGTGAGAGACACAGCCGAAAACGGGGTGAGAGACTGCGCGAGAGCCAGTCCAGCGGCTGAGCTGTTCTCCACCAACGGGGTACCCAGGGCCGGTAACACCGAACGTGCGGGTGAGAGAGCGACAGAGCCGGGTACGGAGCGAGAGACTGCGCGAGAGCCAGTCCAGCGGCTGAACTGTCCTCCGTTAACGGGGGGGTACCCAGCGCCGGTAGAGCCGTGCGGGCGGGAGGAAAAGACATAGCCGAGTAAGGGGAGCTGTGCGGTAGCCAGCCAGCGGCTGAACCTGTCCGCTGTGGGGGAAGCGTACCCCTTCCACCGGGAAGAAACGCGGGAAGCCGCCATTAGGCGGAGAAAACGCCAGAAGCGGGAAACCGCCATTGAAGTGGGCGGGGCGAGAAAGGAAGAGCGGGAAACCGCCATTTTCGCGGGAAAACCGCCATCTTGATTGACATACCGCCATTGAAGTGGGCGGGGAGAGAAGGAAAGAGCGGGAAACCGCCGATTTCGCGGGAAAACCGCCATCTTAGAAACAAACAAGTAAATAAGAATACTTAAAGAAATACTGGTGCTGCTCCCAAGGGAAGAAAGATGCCGGGTACGGAGCGAGAGACTGCGCGAGAGCCAGTCCAGCGGCTGAACTGTCCTCCGTTAACGGGGGGGTACCCAGCGCCGGTAGAGCCGTGCGGGCGGGAGGAAAAGACATAGCCGAGGGACTATTAACGACTTTAATTCTGAAATAGAAGACTGGGCCACGTACGTGGAACGCATAGAGATCTATTGCGAAGCCAACAAAATAGAGGAAGACGACAAGGCGATAACATTGCTAAACTCGATGGGGGCAAAAACATACGGACTCTTGAAGCATCTAATAGCACCAGCGGATCAGACCTTCGAAGAAATTGTGGCTGTGCTGAAGGACCACTTGAACCCCACACCGTTGATGCTGGCTGAACGATTCAAATTCTACGCAAGAACGCAGAGGAAAGACGAAAGCAATGCGGAATACTTGGTCGAGCTGCGTAGGCTGGCGAAATACTGCCAGTTCGGAGGGAATCTGACAGAGGCACTGCGGGACAAGTTCGTATGCGGATTGTCCAAAGAAGGAACGCAGAAGCGACTACTGGAAGAAAACGACCTCACACTGGACAGGGCTGTCCTCATAGCTGCATCACACGAAGCCGCAGCGAAAGGGACGGCGGAAATGCAGCTAAAGGCGGCGGCACTCGGGGTGGACCAAATTACTGCGAGCACAACAAAATGCTACCGTTGTGGGAAGACAACGCACGACCAGAATCAATGCTGGTTTAAGAACCAAGAGTGTAGGAAATGTGGCAAACTGGGTCACATCGCGAAGGTATGCCGGTCCGGGAAAAAGACCAACAATCAACGGAAGCCACCACAAGAAAAGTACAACAAGGTACATCAGGTGGCTGAGAAGAGTGCAGACGAACAGAATTCAGACTCCGACCCAAACAACCAGGAGCTGGGTAGTCTGAGAATCCACAATGTGGGGAAAGAGACGGATCTACAAACGATCTGGGTCGTACTAAAAATAGCTGGAGTCCAAGTAAGAATGGAGCTGGACACTGGATCAGCTCTATCAGT
Source organism: Somniosus microcephalus (assembly GCF_052327205.1). Taxonomy (NCBI): domain Eukaryota; kingdom Metazoa; phylum Chordata; class Chondrichthyes; order Squaliformes; family Somniosidae; genus Somniosus; species Somniosus microcephalus. Next base: position 72,791,783 of record NC_141002.1, read on the forward strand.
CATCAACCGAAGGGACTACCACCGGCTATTCTCTCACATACCTTTAAGAAATACCAAGTTCGTATTACAGACATACACGGGGCAGAACGTATACCCCATGGGGAAAATAAGAGTCAAGGTGAGAGATAGAGGTAAAGAACACCCAAGAATGAATTTGTACGTAGTACCTGAAGGAGGACCACCACTTCTAGGACGGGAGTGGATTAAGAAAATAGATATGGAATGGCACTACCTAAAAGCCATAATGAGGGAGGACTCGGTGCAAGCTATCAGCTCAGATTCTGAAATGGATGACGATAAGACCAATGCAAATATGGAAGACAAGGCTAAAAGGGACTTGCCGACGATGGGGAAGGAAACGCAGACATGCAGAAGGACTTATGTTACCAAGAAGAATAAAGCTGCAGAGCAGAACTTCAGGTTGACCGGGAATTCTGAGCCTGTTCAAGCAAAGGATTCATCCACGACGGAAGAACACCGAGTTCGGACTCAAACTTATGTCAAAGTACGACAACAATTAGAACAGTTGAGTGACCGTCTCATACAAGAGATGAAAAATATGGAAAAGTTCTGGGACACCGAATGGGAGAACCTGGAAAGACTACAGAGACAGCTAGCTCAAGCAGAGAGTGACCATAGAGCCATCGTGGTCAAATACCAATCACATTCCCCTGGTGCTGTTCAGGAACTAGAATATTTACAGAATGAACCAAAGGAAGAGGAATCTTCAGGGAGCCAGGATTTTATTCCAGTTCTTCTCTACGACTCCTTACAAGCAGAGTGTGAGAAGTTGAAAGAACAGTATGAACAGGCCCAGGCTACAATTCTGGAGGGGGTTAACTCGGCAGCCTCCGAAAAGCTAGTTTCAGTAGAAGCTTATGAACAACTAAAGGTTGAACATGAGCAAGAAGTCCAAAGGCTGCAGGAAATTCTTGATGAGCTCAAGGCCAAGACAGACTCATCGGTAGAAGCTCCATCCATAGATGAGAAATTAGAGGTGAAAATCATGGCAGAGCATGAAAGACAGGATGTCCAAGAACTTATAAAAACATTGAAGGACACCCAAGACAAATATGAGGCGGCAATGACCGAGGTTCAACAACTTGAGGAACAGATTCAACTGGGAATCCTTTCAGTGGAAGAACAGGACACTGTAAGAATGGTCCCTGAACATGAACTAGAGAGCATCAGGGCGCAACTTTTCCGAGCGCTGAAAGCCAAAGTTCAAGAGGAACGTAAGGTGGAAGTATTGGAGAAAGAGGTGGATGAAATGGAGAAGACTCTGATCCACCGTGTTCCCAGGGAAGAGTTAACGGTCAGCCAACTCCTTCATACGCTGCAGGACAAGACTCTGCAAGGGGAACAATCTGAACACGAGCTTCAATCTTCAGGGGGAACGAGTTCGGAGCTCTCAAAAGTCACGGAGATAGCTGAGGTGGCAACACAAATTTTACAAGGATGCCAAAAGTACGTTGAATCACGTCAAGGTGAACAGAAGAATGTGGAAACCGTTACTGCAGTAGAAGGGTTAAATAGCCTGATAACGCGATTACCGATGGAAAGGAAGGTATTGAGCTCACAAATAAGGTCCGTCGTGAAGGAATGGCAGATAACCCAGGAAGAGCGGGATGAATATGAATGCATGAAGAAGGCTTTTCAAGAAAGATGTTTAGGGAAGGAACCACCGTCAGCTAACGTCCAGACGGGTGAGGAGGAAGAAGAAGTCTCTCGAGCGGGCCTAACTCAGGACGAACCCGAATATTACCATGACCTGTTGAGTGACACTGAATATTACGAGGATGTGGTCTGCCCAGCTTGTGATGAAAACTCTCAAAGTGCTGAAATCCGGATGAAGCACTTAAGGTCTAAGGAACATAGAGAATTGGTGGCGCTACAGCTGGCAGCCGAGAAAGGAGCTCCGAGAGTTTCAAAAAGGCAGAAAAGAAAAAGAAGCAGAAGATAATAACTGTCTAAAATATTAGCACTTCTACCATTCCAGGCGGGACATTACGAAAGGAGCTAAATCAGTTGGAAAACTGGAAAATGTCAAGACAGCCAGTTGGTTGTAAAAGTCCGCACTGCTGGTTCAACAGGACGAAAGTTCAAGCTGTTACGTCAAGAAAAAGGCTATGGAGGAGTCACGCTAGCCAGGTGAACCGGCTACACCAAAGAAATGTTGTTAGGAACGAGTCAAGATCAGAGACTGAATCTATGAACTGTTTCCGCAGAGACTGAACCTGTGAACTGTTTCCACCGAGATTATATTTGTAAATTGTTTTATATGACATTGACTCCACCGAGATTATATCTGTAATTTGTTTATAGGAAGTTGAAGATATGTATGTTTAACGGGGACTCTAAGTAATAAGCTAAAAAAGGAGGATTGTAATGTACGTACCCGTCTATCTTTAAGGGAACTATTGAATGTAACCGTTCACCTTTAAGGGAACTACTTTAGGTGTGGCACTATTTGTTTGGCTTCTGTATACTGTAATACTGATAGTGACCACACCAGTATATAAGTGTTGTAGCAGGATTGCTGGGGCAGATTCGCCCGGACCTTCGAATAGTAAAGACCTGTTTGTTTGTTACTTCTGAAGTCTGTGTATTTATTAACTGCACAACCCACAGACTTTACAGCAGGTAGACGTGATTCCCAAACCCACCTCTGGCACCGATACTGTGCAGGAGGAAAATCCAGCCCATAATGTCTTACTCAAGCATGGTTCTTTGTTAATGTTGCACTTTTTGTATTCAGTATACCATTTTTCTGGAAACTCTGTATTCATTATTTACAGAGAATCGTGTTGATAATTTTGATTTCTCAATCGTGGTCTGAACTCTCCTTAGTGCATGTTTTATTAAAATGCTGCACGACTCGAGCACATAATCTAGGCTGACACTTTAATGCAGTACCGAGGAAGTGTTGCATTGTTGAAGGTATAAAAGATTCCATGGCACAATTTATAGAAAAGCATAAAGTTCTCCTGGTTACGTAGCCAACATTTCTATAATCAACATCACTAAAAAACAGATTAATTGGTCGTTCATCTCATTTGTTTGTGGGATCTTGCTTTGCACGAGTGTCTGTTCTGTTTATCTGCATTAAAACTTAGAAAATCATTAATTGGCTGTGAAGCACTTTGGGATGTCCTGAGTGCTCGAGAAGATTCTACATAATAAATACAATCGTCCTTCCTTTCTCTTTCTTTTGTTTGTCTGCCTGAGTTCCTGCAGGTGCCTGAGACAGTGTGCGCTCTGGAGACTTGAGCCAGAAATCTTTATTATCACAGCGCACAGAATGATGAGTCATACTATTGGTTAATAAGCTGCGAAAGTCATCTGAATGACTTCTTTACATTCTCGCCCCCCTCCCGAGCATGCAACGAGTACAGCAGTAATTACAAATGATGAAGGCGGATACTCTCTTACTGCTGCATCGATAAATACAGCCGGTAATCTGTTACTGAGCCAAAAAGGCCTTGCCGGTTCTGTGCTCACTCCCTGATCTATACTGAGTTAACTGCATCCGTTAAGGCAGAGGTGATGATTCTACCATTGATGCTCGTCTCCCCATGCTGGGAAAGGGAAGACATGATGAAGGTTTCAGTTCCTGATCGATACACAATTTATAATGAAGTTAAAATTAGTCGATCTTTTTTGGATGACAACTTTTGAAACTCGACAAAAAGGCAATTATTTGCTAAGCAGATCATGTTTGCTCAGAAACATTGTACCTATGAAGGAGCAGTGTAGCGCATCTAACTAGAGCTGTACCTTTCCTGGGAGTACCTCATAGCCCTGGAGAACTGTGTATCCACTCATCCTTACTTTGATGACTGCAAGTCTCTTTACCTTTATAAATGCATGTGGCCATTAATTTGTTTTTACAACCTAGAATCCTAGAATGATACAGCACAGAAGCAGGCCATTTGGCCCATCGTGCCTGTGCTGGCTCTTTCGTAGCGCTATTCAATTAGTCCCTCTCCCCTGCTCTTTCCCCATAGCCCTGTAACTATTTCCCTTCAAGTATGTATCTAATTCTCTTTTGAATGTTACCATTAAATCTGCTTCCACCACCCTTTCAGGCAGTGCATTCCAGATAGCAACAACTCGCTGTGTTTAAAAAAAAAAAAAAAAAAAAAAAAAAAAAATGTTTTCTTATGTCGCCTCTGGTTCTTTTGCCAATCACCTTAAATCTGTGTCCTCTGGTTACTGACCTTTGTGCCACTGGAAATAGTTTCTCATTTACTGTATCAAAACCAGTTATGATTTTGAACACCTCTATCAAATTTCCTCTTGGCCTTCTCTGCTCTAAGGAAAACAACGCCAGTTTCTCCAGTCCCTCCACGTAACTGATGTCCCTCCTCCCTGGTACTATTCTAGTCAATCTCTTCTGCACCCTCTCTAAGGCCTTGACATCCTTCCTAAAGTGTGGTGCCCAGAACTGAACACAATACTCCAGCTGAGGCCTAACCAATGTTTTATAAGGTTTACCATAACTTTCTTGCCTTTGTACTTTCTGCCTCTATTACTAAAGCCCAGGATCCCATAGGCTTTTTTAACGGCCTTCTCCACTTGTCCTGCCACCTTCAAAGATTTGTGTACGTACAGCCCCAGGTGTCTCTCTTCCTGCACCCCCTTTAAAATTGTACCATTTAGTTTATATTGCCTCTCCTCATTCTTCCTACCAAACTCTATCACTTCACACTTCTCTGCGTTAAATTTCATCTGCCATGTGTCTGCCCATTTCACCAATCTGTCTATGCCCTCCTGAAATCTTTTACTATCCTCATTGTTTACTACATTTGAGTTTCGTGTTATCTGCAAATTTGAAATTATGCCCTGTGTAATTTCCAGGTCAGTAATATATATCAAAAAGAGCAGTGGTCCTAATACTGACCCCGGGGGAACGCCACTGTATACCTCCCTCCGGTCTGAAAAATAAACGTTCACCACTACTCTCTGCTTTCTGTCCCTTAGCCAACTTTGTATCCACGCTGCCACTGCCGGCTTCAATTATTCTGACAAAACCTAGTTGAACTTTGCAGAAGACGGACCAAAACATAAATTCACATCAGTTTGAAGCAGCCTAATATCCACTGACTACATAACTGTACTTCATATATACGTACATATATTGTATAAATGCACGCCGCACATTTATACTCTGAGATATGTACAATTTTGTTTCTGCTCCCTCTCTATACACGGAAGGCCACTTACAGTTTTAAAAGATCATTTTTTACATGCAACCAGAAATTGCAGCCATTTAATTTTATTACACCCTTAAGCTTTTACGTCTGTTAATTGTTCATTAATGAGGATTTCACCTGATCGGTCTGCTGAGTCCCTCAGAGAGCAGTAATCTTCAGAGATGTTCTAGGCAAAAAGTCATTCCTTACTTTCAAGCCAATGGGATTTGCAGCCACAGATAAAAAGCAAAATTGTAATTGCCAGAAATCCACCCTTCACAACTCATCCAAAGCTTCACCGCCTCCGTCCACTCCCACACTAAATCAGTTCACTCATCATTCTTGTCCTCGCTGACCTCTACTGGCTCCCTGTTGCTCAATGCACTGACTTTCAGATCTTTGCCTTTGTTTATAAATCCCTTCATGCCCTTGCTTTTCAGTCTGTGCAACATTTTCCAGCCCTGCATACTTAGCCCATGCTCCAACTCCCCCTCCTGACAGCCTCCATTGTAGTAGCGCCTCTGCCCTATTCCCTGGAACCCTAAACCTCTTCATCTTGCTATTCCTCCACCCATTTCTTAAAAATCTCCTCAAAAATCTATCTTTTCAACCATCTTTCCGTCATCCTTCCTTAACCTCTGTTCTTTCCTCTATGAAGTAATTTGAGATATTTATTACATTTAAAGGCATTATAAAACTTTAGGTTACTGAATCAACGCTGAGTCCTCTGTGCAGGGCTGCAGGACCCAATCATCAAGCAAGAGATTGATTTACATTCCATTGTATATGTAATTTTTGAACACATGGCATAGAATCTCATGCTCCACAGTTCCATTGATTACCAAAAACTATGAAAATTTAGCATTTATTAAGCCAGAGGAGCATCTACAGACCAGAAGGTATATAAACTGGCAGAAACTGTGTCTACAGACAGAACCGGGTACAGTATTAAAATGGTGAATGAAAGTGATTTTAGAGATTGTGTATAAATGGTATAGACTGGAAAAAAGGGGATGGTTTTCGTCTCATTTGATCAGGCTGGTCATGTCATCAGTTACAAAGAATAATGTGGGCGGTGATGAAAATTGCCAAGAACCACCAGAAGCCTCATTTCACCTGGTAAAATTATACCACACTTGTAAACAATGTTGTTACCATACAATCAACCAGTTCATGAATTCCAATGTGAATTTTCTATGCAACATATTGAATAAATTCAGAAATAGATGTGCCAAATAAGACTAAATTGAAGAGAACAGTGAACAACATGCATGGGTTATCAAATAAAACCAGTTTACAGATTGCCTCCAACAACTCACCAAAATTGTGAAGATTAACATCCACAAATAAAGATAGAAGTTTGGATATATTTTTCATATCGTTTAACTGCCAGGCAATCCAAAGAAAGCATTCAGATAACCGCCGACAGCAAACTCTCTTGCACAGACCAACATTTACAGTCTCTATTCACATCCCTATGATGAATCAAAATCTCACCAGAAATGAATCTTGCAAACCTAACAGTTCAATTTTCCTCAAAAGTAAATAGTAGATAACCTCAAAGTCTAGAAATTAGACGGCCTCAGACGCTAAAGTATTATGTAGTGTGCTTGTTAAAAGCTCTGAAATCTCTAAAGAAAAGAAAGTTATAGAAAGGTTTTCTTCAGAAGTGGTGAAACACATAATGGAATTCTGGAAGAATGCAGTGAAAGGGCCTCGTCCGTGAAATGCTTTCAACAAACGCACTGAAAAACTGATTACTGTATTTATGACATTTTCTGATGAAGATTATCATGGAACATACTTAATATGTAGAGTAATTGCACCAACACACTGGCATATTAACAATCACTATGCCTCAGGCGATGGAGGTTGTAAACTTCTCATGCATAGAAACAGGTTTTGGAGAAAATTTAAAAGCTAACTGCAAAGAAGGAGGAAGACCTGAAATAAATTCTTATAGCTGCCTCACAGAGCACAGGGCAAGGCTTGCATTACAGGACTATAAAACTGGTTGTAAAGCAAGACTTGAATACTGCAACATTAGAAAAAACAAAAGCATGTAACACAACACAATTGAACAATTTGCCAATAAAAGTTACTTTGCGAAATTAAATGAAAGTATACAAAAAAGTACTTGCACAGTACATCCATAACAAAAGCCCCAATTACCAAGAAAAAGATGTACTTGCAAATGGCTTACACCCAGGGGTGTAATGATGAATTGAGCATGATGACAAAGAACAACCATGAACAGTTCCAGCTATCAATCGATGGATGAGTTCGCATCAGGAATACAATCATCATCTTATCGTGTCCACGGACAGTCTATACATAGCCCAGCCAGAACTGGACACATTTTTGCGCCTTGTTGTTGGATTCGGCAAGATCTGCAACAGTGGGCATTGCAGGAGATGCTGCATAGTCTGTGCCTCAGTTCCACATTCACAAGCTGTCGGGCTGGTTGAATATCCCCATTTGCTTAGTGACACCTTTGAGCAACCTAAGTCTGTTAAGGCACTTCCAGATTGCCCAGTTGCAATTAGCTCCTGGGGGAAGGCTTTCATCAGGTAAAATTTCCATCGCTGGGGGTTGTTCAAGACTGGCGAGCCGGTTTATAATACAATAACAGAATGAGAAAGATTTTTTAAAAAGCATTATCCCAACTTGGTATTTTGAATCTTGCTACAGCTACTGAAGGCCTGAAATAGTAATTGAAAATTTCCTTCAGTAATCTTGCTTCTGTCGTGTGGGAATCATTGGTGCCTAAATTGCCTTGAGCTATCATTTTCTATGAAGGATATTTAGAGGCCTTTTAAAATCAATTTTTACCAATTATTTTCCCACCTATTCACTTGCAGATTTTTTTCATTGGTACATCAGTATAAAGTGATTTCCTCCCAAATTTGAAAGAGAGAAAATTCAGTTTCTCACTGGATTCTTGCTAACTGACTTTAAAGGTCATTGCAGACACTGCAGGAATGTACCCATGTGGGAAAATGAGTAGTACATGGGGCGAATTTAAGGTGTAAATGAGTGCACTATATTGCAGACATAGGGCTTGGGAGCAAGATAAGTTGAAGAATGAAGTTTATCGACATCTTCTGACAGGATTAATTGAGTAGATCCTTAATCGTATCAACAAGTTTAACTCTGAGGAACTGTTTACCATGCTCCTGAGAACAACAAAAAGAGAGTATGGGATTAATCTCACAAGATGGAAGATGAATAGACAGGACCGCGATAAGTACTCCAGCCAAAGCATGGTAAACGTTTGGAATGAACTACCGAGTGAGCTGATCGAGACTGATAACATCAATAATTTTAAGTGGCAGTTTGATCGGCATTTGAGAAAATCAATTGCGAGAAATGGGTGAACTGTGTATTCTGTTTTTGAACTCGGGCCAGCTAGAGGTTCCGAAATGGTCTTTTACAGTCCTGTGCATTCCTATGCTCTAAAAGGTACAGTATGAGCATAGTGCTTTACAAATAATATCAGGCACTATCACTACTTTCACTCAATGGTTGAATGTATGTATTTAGTGGTTCTTGTATCTTATGCAGAATGTTGTAAAGTGGACTTGTTTTAGTTGCCTTGGGTGTGTTAATATTGCAGGATTCTTGAACTGATATAAAAAGGTGGCCTCCGGAGATAGATGACAAGACTAAGATTAAATATTGCAAGATGATCACCAAAATGTAGCAATTTCAAATTAAACTAGATTGAACCATACTTTGGACTTTATGAAATCATATCGATTACAAATTTGGTTTTTACTTTACTTAAGTATATACTGTAATATTTTGTTATGCCAATTTGTGCCATTACTTTGCATTCATTTATAACTGAGAAACACTGAAAATATAAGTTGAGAATCAGAACAGAGGAACTTGTGACTTTGCAGAAACATATGACTGCGTACGACTATGTCAGGCTGTTGCTTGACTCGTCTGCGGGACAGCTCTCCCAACTTGGACATCCGGCCCCTATGGTTGGTGCGTTGGAAGGTGCAAGGTTGACTGGGCTGGGATTGCCTGAGGCCTGTCCAGATCCAATGCCTGGGTCACTGCCAATGGGTCTGTCCAATATTCCTCTTTCTGTTCTGTTTGTAGCAGTTGTTATGTAGCCATTTAAGAGGGCACTTGTAGTCAACTGACTGGGGTTGCCCACCTGAAAGGCATTATTGAACCATTTGTGTTTTTCACAACAATCTGGCAGCTTTCATTATTATCTTGCTGGTGCGATCTCACTACCAGATTTATTTAATTCAATTTTCTATCTCGTCATGGTAGGATTTGAACTTGCATCTTTTGGATTGCTAGTCCAGTAACACAACCACTAGGTACATTATTGAAACTGTTACTGGGATTTTTTTTTTACATTTTGAAGAAATTGAAGTTGACCAGAAGAAAAGTTAAATTAAATAAATAATTTTAGAAGTAGTTGTTCAAGAAAAAGATGTTTAAAATGGCTTGCTTTTGGATTCAATCCACTGTCATTGCTGATGTTCCTCCATCACTAATCTTGGGTATATTCTGTCCCACTGGTAGAAGGCGGGGCAGTGAGGTGTACAGTCAGGTGGACATTGCTCTGGGAGTCCTCAACATTGACTGCAGCCCTTTAGAAATCTCATGGATTCAGGCCTAGTAAGGCTAAGCAAACTGTTAGCTGATTATCACATACCACACCTTCAACTGCCAGATCAGTACTCCTCCATGCTGAACAACTCTTGGAGGAAACACTGTAGTATGCCAAACCTCCTGTACTGCTGTATCATGGCTGCATCAACAGATGCTCCCTTAGCCAAACTGTGGTTCAGTAGTACCGCCATTAGCTGAGTCCTGGGGCAAATAACTGCCAGACTGGGCCTGCGTCAGGTGGTGAAAGAATCAACACAAGGAAAAAGCCCGCTTGACATCCCCCTCACTAACATTACTGTCACAGACAAGTCTATCCAATATAGCATTGGTAAGAATGACCACTGCACAGTCCTAATGAAAACAAAGTCTTGTCTCCGCTGTAAGTACACCCTCCATCGTGTAGAATCGTACAAAGGATAGATCTTGCAGACCAAAACTAGGCATCTATGTGGGCCATCAGCAGCAGTAGAATTGTTTACCACCCTAATCTGTATCATCATGGCCTGGCACATCTCACCTTCCTCCATCAAGCCAAGAGATCAACCCTGGTTCAATAGGAAGTGTAGAAGGGTGTTTCAGGAGCAGCACCAGGCACACCTTAGAATGAGGTACCAACTTGGTGAAGCTATAACATTGGGGTACCTACACTCAGAGCTAAGTACCAAAAGCAGCACTTTGTAGATCAAGTTAAGTGGTCCCACAGCCAATGGATCAGAGCAAAGCTCTGTAACCCAACCGCATCCAGTTGAGAATAGTGGTGGACAATCAGGCAAATTAGGCTACACAGACATCGTCTTCCTTAACCATGATGCAAGTGCAAGAGACGAGGCTGAAGTGTTCACAAGCATCGTTAGGACAAAAGTGCTCAGTGGTCAATCCCAGTCGGCCTCCTCCTGAGCCAAGCTGATACTTAATGTGTGTTAGAGTAAACCAATAGGGTTTGGCTAAGGGAGCATCTGTTGATGCTGCCATGATACAGCAGTACAGGAGGCTTGGCAAAGAGTGAGGAAGACATAGACAGGTTATCAGAGTGGGTGGAGATCTGGCAGTTGCAATTTAATGTGGATGAGTGTGAGGTAAATTTTGGGAGAAAAAAAGGGGCGAATGTATATATTTAATGGATAGACACTGAAGGGTGTACATGAACAGAGACACAAATACATAATTACTGGAAAGTGAGTGCAGGTAGATAAAGCCATAAGAGAGGCCAATAGAATTTTGAGTTTCAGTAAGAGGAACAGAAAGTACAAGAGTAAAGAAATAATTATCAATTTATACAAAACATTGGATAATCCTCATTAAACGTACTGAGTGTGTTTTGGGCACCCCATTATAGAAAGGAAATGAAAGGCCTTGAGAACATGAGGCATAGGTTCATCAGGGGGGTCCCAGGGATGGGAAACTCTTAATAGAATAACTTGTTTACAGAAAGCAGATTGTGATTTGTTGCAGCAAAAAATGCTGAAAATCTCACGGGCAGTTGCGATGTCTCGAAGGTCAGTTTCGTTGTATTAATGCGTCTCTCCTCATTATGCCATGTGCTCTCCTCCCATACCCTCCACGCCAACCACCTCCCCTGATCCTGCTCAGTCTACCTGTTTCGCCCCTGATGTTTGGCACTTAGTGTTTTAATGCTTACATCTCAGATTGGCAACCTAATTCTGAAGTAAAATCACATAGGCAGTAAATTATTCAGCATGTGGTAATTGAGAGAAATTTATACAATGTGTCTATGGAACTAATCACTTGCGCTGATGATAGATATTCCTGTTTACTGCATATTCAAAGAATGCACATTTTATGAGAATGGAGAGCCAAATGAAAATTAAGGTAATAGGTGTACAGAAACATTGCTTTTGCTCCTGTTAGGAGTGAGATACTGCTGGCATTTAAGTGTTAGAGGTTTGTTTTTCCTTTTAGAGTGTTGTATATAGAAATTGATTACAATTTAACCACAATAAGTGGATATTGTAAATTGGTATGTTTTTTAGTGAAGCTGTACTGAATGGAATGACTCTCATGAGGGTTTTGATTTGAATCAGTTCTGCCTGCCACATTTCCCATTATTACATTATTTTAACTTGGTGATAAATCATAGAATTATAGCAGGCTTCAAAATATTGGAAAATATGATGCACCAAAAATGTTTGAGGGGGGGGGGGGATTTTTGGGCTATTTGCCCCAATCACCATGTTTAAGGCTCTCCAAAACAAACTAAGAAGTCTACACCTAATAGGATTTCATTTTGCATGACACAAAACTGATGGATAGGACCAGCTGGTTCATTGAGTCTGTCCCATTCAGTCATGTTGCAACAAAGCACCAAGAGCCCCAGTAACCACACTCACCAGCAGCCAATTCAGGGAAAAATAGTAGTGGGAGATTCCTCATCCCCATCGTGAAGGTGGTCAAAACAAATTCCAAGAGACCACAGTGACCATGAGGTACATCACCCAACATCCGACCTACCACAGCCATATCCACCTCCTCCAGGAACAACAACTGCTCCCTTTTGAATGCTTGTAGTGAATCCATACTCCCTACACGAGCCAGCAACTTGTTCCAAAGGTTGATAAACCTCTAAGAAAAGAACTTCCTGACCTCTAACCTAGTTCTATGCTTACAAAACTTGCATGCATGTCCCTCATTCTACCTGACCTATCTAGTTCAAATATTTTATCCAGGTGAACTCTAGTCTAATCCCTTCATTATTTTAAATAATCAAATCTGCTAGGTTATACATTTCTAGAGTTAAAAAGACTCGGCTCTCTAAGCCTATTGTGATAACTAAGGGCTTTTCAACTAAGTATCAATCTAATGGCCTTCCACTGAACCTTTTCCACAGACTCTATCATCCACCATGTGAGAGGACCAAAGCTGGAAACCGTATCCTAGATTCAGCTGAACCAAGGTTTTGTACAAGGACACTGGTGCTTTTTGTTTTATACTGGATTGTCTTAGCAATGCCACTGGCACAGTAGGTAGCACCCTCGCCTCTGAGTCAGAAGGTTGTGGGTTCAAATCCCATTCCAGAGACTTGAGCACAAAAATCTAGGCTGACACTCCAGTGCAGTAGTGAGGGAGTGCTGCACTGTCGGAGGTGCCGTCTTTCGGATGAGATGTTACACCGAGGCCCCGTCTGCTCTCTCAGGTGGACCGAAAAGATCCTATGGCACTATGGGATCAGCAGGGGAGTTACCTCCGGTGTCCTGGCCAATATTTAGCCCTCAATCAATATAACAAAAACATTATCTGGTCATTATCACATTGCTGTTTATGGGAGCTTGCTGAGCACAAATTGGCTGCTGTGTTTCCCACATTACAACAGTGACTCCACTTCAAACAGTATTTAATTGGCTGTAAAGTGCTTTGGGACGTCCGGTGGTTGGGAAAGCCAGTATCTAAATGGAAGTCTGTCCTTTTTTTTAATGCATCCTAAAATTCTCTTTGCTTTTGCTATACATTTGCAGAATTGGTCATGAACCGTAGAAACTCATGCGCTGTAACATCTAGTGCCATGGAGAACCATTACTATTAGTAACAACTCTCTGCCAATGACAATGCAATCAATTTTTTATCCAGCCCAGGATCTATTCTCTAATCCCACAGGACTCTATAAAGTAGCCTAATCTGTGGCACATGTCAAAAGCTTTTTGAAAATCCAAATTTACTATGCCAACCAGGCTCCTTTCATCCACAAAATAATAACCTCCTCAAAACATTTTACCGGGTTAGTATGACATGACTTTCTTTTCTAGAAGCCTTTTCTGTCCAGGTGGCCATACAGAGTATCTGTAATACCTTCTAGCACCTTGCCTATGACCAAAACCACGCCAATGAGCCGATAGGGGGGTTTGGCAAAGTGAGGCAGACTGTAAAAGACTTCAGGAGAACATAGGCGGCTTAGTAGAGTAGGCAGACAGATGTCAGATGCAATTTAGTGGGAACAAGTCTGAGATAAGGGCCTAGAAATTCAGTGGCGCCCCGGGCGCCAGTCTCACCAGGGCGCCGGAAGTACCGCCCCGGAAGGAGTCGCGAGCACCCGCCAGAAATTCAGTTTCAGCGCCCCAAATGGAAGCGCGGCGCTACTCGAGGTGCCCCGCATTCCTCTTGGGGCGCTACAACTGAAAATCGCAGCGCAACGTGCCGCAGCGCCACACGCTGCGGCACGGCACGCTGCGGTACTGCAGGCCTTCCTCCCCTTCTTAAAGGGGAGGGGCCTGCTGCAGCGTGATCGGTGATCGCGAGTGCTGGCAAAAGAGCCCGGCACCGAGGAGAAGTGCCAGGCTCTTGGGACACAGCCGGCACAACACGGGGGGTGGGGGGGGGGGCGGTGGTGGCTCAGGAGGCCGGGGACGGCGGCGCGAAGAGGTGCTGGCAGGCGGCCAGCAAAAAAATGGCCACCGCGCACCTCAGCGCCTCTACCGCCGCTGGTAGGCCCCCCTGAACCGGTCGCAAATTGCGACCGGCGTTAAAGCAGGGGGCGCTACCAAATTTGGTGATTGGGGCGTTAGCGGGGCGCTGCGCACACCGATGATGTCATCGGTGGCGCAGCACTAACGGCTAGCGCCGCCATTAGCGCCCCGCTAAACTTAGCGGGAGGCGTGGCCAGTGGCGTAAAACCCACTAAGTGCCCTCTTTGGGCGCTAACGGGTGGCGCAGCCCACTGAATTTCTAGGCCAATATATTTTGGAAAGGAAAAACAAGGAATGAGATTATACACTTAGTGGAAAGACTTAAGGGCTTGGATGAACAGAGAAACCTAACTGCATAATTCTTTGAAAGTACGAGTGCAGGTAGATAAAGCCATAAAAAGACCAGCAGCATCTTGGGTGTTATAAATAGTGGGGTAGAGTACAAGAATAAAGAAATAATGATAAATGTGTACTAGGTAATAATTAGTCTACAGAGTGTAGTTTTGATCAATCTATTATAGAAAGAACATTAAAGCCCTGGAGAATGTACAGGGTAGATTTCATCAGAATGATACCAGGGATGAGGCACTAGTCCTGAGGAGAGTAGATTTAATCAAGCTTTTTAAAATTTGATGGGGTGAATAGGGAGAGACTTACTTCCTTCTAGTTGGTGAGTCCGTGATGAGGGGGTCTTCAATTCAGAATGGTCAGTAAGTGAGTGAGCAGAGGGGTCAGGAGAAATTTCTGTACACGGAGAGTTGTTCGAGCATAAATGCTTTGCCACAGAGTACTTGAGGCAGAAACCATTGTACCTTTTCAGGGAGAAGTGAGCAAATATTTGACACATAGATATATGCGGCTGCGGGGGGAGAGCAGGGCAGTGGGATTGGTTTTGGATTACTCTAGTAAAGATCTGGCACAGACACGATGGTCCAAATGGACCCCTCCTGTGCTGTAAACTTATTTTTCTGTGCTATTGTGGAATAGAGACTTGTGCAGTCCTTTTAAGTAGACTGGTACAGTGTCATATTTTAAATGCTTGTCATGCCGAGTGTCGACTGTTGTGCAAGTCAGTACTGTACTTGCTCTGGCAGTCTATAAACCTAGACGTGAGTAACCTTTGACATTGCAGACAGAGGAGATACGTGGATAAATTCAGCCACAGAAATCTGTTGCACTGCCAAATAACCGGCTGTTGAGTGGTTGAGCTAAATTAAACTACTTTCTGCTGATCAAGCCTGAAAGCAGGGTTAGCTTCTTCAGCCGAGACAGTGGAGCTGCCTCGGCGGTGATTCCCGAGAGAGCTTTCCAGCCTTTTGCTTGTGTTCTCTGACAATGGAATGATGATATGCTTGCTAGCTGCTGAGTTTGAGTTCGATTACACCCAGCTAACGAATTGGCAACAAGCAGCGCACTGCTGAGGCTGTATGTCTGTAACGAGGAGGAAAATCTGCTGCAGTGACTGGCTTTAACGAGTTGTGGAGCCAGACATTTTGTTCAAGTTTTTAGGATGCCATGGATCTGTTATGTGGACTTGGCCATGAACTTAACAATGACTTTGGTAAGTAAAGTGCAGGATAATTTGTGTCTGCAGTTTTACTCTTTCGACTCGCTAGAGCTATTCCTGCTTTGTTAAAACATGTATATTTAGGGACTGAGTGCTAAGTGAAAACACAATTACTGTATGACTTGAAATAGAATAACTTCTGCCAAATGCTGTCTTCAACATCAGACAGAGAATAATGCCTTGTATTGCTTAAAGATTTGAGTGAAAACCATGTCCAAGTTGGTTTGTTTCACAATTGAATGAATCATCATGCTAATACAGCCTTTATGAATATATAATTACTATAGGCATTAATCTGTCACTTTCTGCAAAAGCTGCTTTAGCAGGTGCTGAGTTTTTTGGGTGGGGGGGAGGGGTGGTTTCTGCATATCTGAATTTATATTGAAGTTTGTCATTTATTTTGTGGAGCTGCTATGCAAGATGAGGCATGCTTTTCAGCTAGAACGTGCCATATAACAGCTTCACCCGGAATTTCCGCTCGGTCGCGCTTTTTTTTTCCAGCGCAGTTCGCCAGAAATCGGCCAAAGCAGCGTAAAAGATCGAGAATTTTAAGCGCAAAATACACCCAGCGCAAATGGAGTTTCCGCGATCTTTTGTGCTAGTTTAAAAAACATACTAGAAACCGGCCACGCCCACAAAACTGGCCACGCCCCCAGATTGAATGAATCACCATTGCACTCATTTGCGGGTTTACAAGGAGGCTGTAAAAAATTAAGTTTTTTTAGGCGCAAGGACACAAATAGTAACGTTTTAAAAGCTTTTGAATATATATTTTTAAATTAACAAACTGTAACTATATATAACTATATATACCTAGCATGTGGGTCTGAATAGTTTTTTAAAGTCTTTTTCAGTTACTTAAAATTGGGTTAGTCAGGTGGTGGAATAGGTACTCTGAAATGTTTATTTTTGTGATAAACTCATTTTCAGCTGTATTAATCATTTACACAAGTTACCACTCTTAAATATATCAAGGAATATATTTTAAAGCAATGTCATTTAAAAAAATGACATCCTAAAATGCTGCCTGATTGCGTTAGTTCATGGCAGATTTTGCGTTCGACGATATGCAAATAAGTTTGAGTGGAAACTTGAGAAAGAAACCTTTCTCAAAATTAGTACAATTTTAGGGTGCCATTTGCACCCGGATCGGTGGTTGTGCCCAAAGCGGAAACTCTACCCCCATGTCTTTTACTATTGCATGGACTTTATTAAAATGCTGTAGAATAATCCTGCGATTTTTAAATTTAAATAAACACTGTATGTTGTTTGTACTTCTCCAAACTAGAATTTATTGGTGCAGATAATTAATACAACGTTTGTGTAATGCCAGAGGGTTTACACTTCTAAATGTAAATCATCTGAAAATGATTGCACACGATCATATTGGAAGCTGACCTAGCACATGGATCAAGTTAAACATAGAAGCTCTTGCAAATTGATTCTTGCATTGTGTTCACGCCTTTCCAGATGTATATGACAGCATATTAAACGGACAAACAGTGTCACTCAACATCGGTTACAGTAGCACAGTGGCTATGTCACTGAAGTAGTAATCCAGAGGCCTGATCCAGGAATGTGAGTTCCAATCCTGCCATGGCAGCTTTTAAAAAATAAAAAAAAATCTGGAATTAAAAAACTAGTATTAGTAATGGTGACCGTGAAACTACCGTAAAAACCCATCTGGTTCACTAATGTTGGAAATCTGCCATCATTACCTGGTCTGGCCACTATGTGACTCCAGACCCACAGCAGTGTGGGTGACTCTAATCCACCCTCTGAAATGGCCCAGCACTCAGTTTTACCAAACCGCTATGAAAAACAATAATAATAATAAAACCCGACGGACCACCCGGTATCGACCTAGACATCCAGCCCAGTTGACCCTGCAGAGTCCTCCTCATTAACACCTGGGACTTGTGCCAAAATTGGGAGAGCTGTCCCACAGACTAGTCAAGCAACAGCCTGACCTAGTCATACTCACAGAATCATACCTTACAGCCAATGTCCCAGACTCCTCCATCGCCATCCCTGGGTAAGTCCTGTCCCACCAGCAGGACAGACCCACCACAGGTGGGTGGGGATAGTCCTGGAGTCCTCAACATTGACTCTGGACCCCATGAAGTCTCATGGCATCAGGTCAAGCATGGGCAAGGAAACCTCCTGCTGATTACCACCTACCACCCTCCCTCAGCTGATGAATTAGAACTCCTCCATGTTGAACACCACTTGTAAGAAGCACTGAGAGTAGCAAGGGCACAGAAGGGGACTTCAATGTCCATCACCAAGAGTGGCTCGGTAGCACCACTACTGACCGAGCTGGCCGAGTCCTGAAGGACATAACTGCCAGACTGGGCCTGCGGCAGGTGGTGAGAGAACTAACGTGAGGGAAAAACCTACTTGACCTCGTCCTCACCAATCTGTCACAGATGTATCTGTCCATAACAGTATTGGTAGCAGTGACCACTGCACAGTCCTTTTGGAGACAAAGTCCCATCTTCACACTGAGGACCCCCTCCACCGTGTTGTGTGGCACCACCACTGTGCTAAATGGGATAGATTCAGAATAGATCTAGCAGCTCAAAACTGGGCATCCATGAGGCGCTGTGGGCCATCAGCAGCAGTAGAATTGTATTCCACCACAATCTGTAACCTCATGGCCTGGCATATCCCTCACTCTACCATTACTATCAAGCCAGGGGACCAACCCTGGTTCAATAAGGAGTGTAGAAGAGCATGCCAGGAGCAGCACCAAGTGTAGCTAAAAATGAGGTGCCAACCTGGGGGAGTTGCAACACAGGACGATATGCCTGCTAAACATCTGAAGCAGAATGCTATAGACAGAGCTAAGTGATCCCACAACCAACAGATCAGATCAAAGTTCTGCAGCCCTGCCACATCCAGTCATGAATGGTGGTGAATAATTAACTAACGGGAGGAGGAGGCTCCATGAACATCCCCATCTTCAATGATGGTGGAGCCCAGCACGCGAGTGCTAAAGCCAAGGCTGAAGCATTTGCAACCGAGTGGATGATCCATCTCGGCCTCTTCCTGAAGTCCCCACCATCACAGAAGCCAGTCTTCATCCAATTTGATTCACTCCACGTGATATCAAGAAACAGCTGAGCACACTGGATACTGCAAAGGGTATGGGTCCCGACAGCATCCTGGCTGTCGTGCTGAAGACTTATGCTCCAGAATCAGCCGTGCCTCTAGCCAAGCTGTTCCAGAACAGCTACAACACTGGCATCTACCCGACAATGTGGAAAACTGTCCACAAAAAGCAGGACAAATCCAACCTGGCCCATTATCGTCTCATCAGTCTACTGTCAATCATCAGCAAAGTGATGGAAGGTGTCGTCGACAGTGCTATCAAGTGGCACTTACCAATAACCTGCTCACCAATGCTCAGGTTGGGTTCCACCAGGACCACTCGGCTCCAGATCTCAATATAGCCTTGGTCCAAACATTGGAAAAAGAGTTGAATTCTGTAGGTGAGAGTGATTGCCCTTGACATCAAGACAGCATTTGACCGTGTGGCATCAAGGAGCCCTTGTAAAATTGAAGTCAATGGGAATCTGGGAAAACTCTCCAGTGGCTGGAGTCATACCTAGCACAAGGAAGATGGTTGTTGGAGGCCAATCATCTCAGCCCCAGGATATCGTTGCGGGAGTTCCTTAGGACAGTGTCCTCGGCCCAACCATCTTCAGCCGCTTCATCAATGACCTTCGCTCCATCATAAGGTCAGAAGTGCGGATGTTCGTTGATGATTGCAGTGTTCAGTTCCATTCGCAACCCCTCAGCCAGCATACAGCAAGACCTGCACGACATTCAGGCTTGGGCCGATAAGTGGCAAGTAACATTCATGGCACAAAGTGCTAGGTAATGACTAGCTCCAACAAGAGAGAGTCTAACCACCGCCCCATGATATTCAACAGCATTACCATCACCGAATCCATCACCATCAACTTTCTGGGGGTCAACATTGACCAGAAACTTAACTGGACCAGCCACATAAATACTGTGACAACAAGAACAGGTCAGAGGCTAGGTATCCTGTGGCGAGTGTCTCACCACCTGACTCCCCAAAGCCTTTCCACCATCTACAAGGCATAAGTCAGGAGTGTGATGGAATACTCTTCACTTGCCTGGATGAGTGCAGCTCCAACAACACTCGAAGCTCGACACCATCCAGGACAAAGCAGCCCACTTGATTGACACCCCATCCACCACCTTAAACATTCACTCCCTCCACCACCAGCACACCATGACTGCAGTGTGTACCATCTACAAGATGCACTGCAGCAACTCGCCAAGGCTTCTTCGGCAGCACCTCCCAAACCTGTGACCTCTACCACCTCGAAGGACAAGGTGCAGCAGGCGCATGGGAACACCAAGTTCCCCTCCAAGTCACACACCATCTTGACTTGGAAATATATCGCCATTCCTTCATTACAGCTGGGTCAAAATCCTGGAACTCCCTCCCTAACAGCACTGTGGGAGTACCTTCACCACAGGGACTGCAGCGGTTCAAGAAGGCAGCGCACCACCACCTTGTCGAGGGTATTAGGGATGGGCAATAAATGCTGGCTTTGCCAGCGAAGCCCACATCCCATGAATGAACATTGCCATGGTACTCAAAATGCCCAATTTACAGTGCAGCTTTTCAGAGAATAGTCTTCAAGTGATATTTGTTTTTCTATTTTTTAATGGCATCCGTGGAGCATTGTGTATACAGTGCTGAATATTTTGGAATACCTCTCAGGTTGTAACCTCCATGGTAGAGCCTGGAATGGCTAAACAATGTGCAATGTATGACCAAGAGTAAAGAAGGATTTCAACCAGCTCAACTAGCACTAGATAATAATGAGGCCTCTTGAACTGTGTGCAGAGTTCAAGCATAGCGACTATGAAATGGCTGTGCAGTCTGCAGGGAAGATTTTGGTCTGGGCCCATTTTTGGGCTCCGACATGGTGCTGTGTGGCAAGTGTGTGCTTGACCTGAGAGGCCCAAGGGTCAATGGAAATGGGATCTCTGGTCTCATCAGCATACACTGCGCGAGCAGCAGGGCTAGTGGTGCCTCCACGGGCAGCTCGCCCGAGAGAAGAGATCAGTGTTGGTTAGTCCCGGCAGGGGGAATTGAAGCTGGCTATGGTGGGGTTGGGGGGTGAGGGGGACGCAATTGTGACTCTGGAATCGGAGAAGCACCCTTTCTCCTCCTAGCTCCTCGGGAATTAAAAATAATGTGACTTATCTTTTGGTTGGCAGATTGTGGGGCCGCTGAAGTATCCTGTGTGGGAAACACCCGATTCCTGCCCTGCTCATCGGCGACTTTCAGCAAGCGGCCCTTCAATAGGCCCCTAATTTACACATTAAAGAGAACGAACGCCTGTTTTAGGCGTCCACCTTTATATAAAAAAAAGGGCATAATTAATTTATAATGAAGACCAATGCCTGTGCATATTAGCTGCAGGCAGTCACACTGTTTCATTGGAATGCTTTGCACCCGTTTATCGGTCATCAAATGGGTGTGATGCATTCCAATTTCTACTCCTGCCTTTCTAAGCTCTGCTCCCACAGCATCTAATCCATCTCGATCAGAATTTTAATAAGAAAAATCATCCTTCATTGTACCATTGATACTTTGAACCAAGTTAATCTTGCTGAATGCCTAACGCTACAAAACATCACCAATGTGGGTGAGCTATTAGAACCATTATCAATCTCAATTAGACACAAGGATAGACGTATAGAGACATTTTAGCAGAAAGCTCCTTCAGGCCACACTAATATTGACAAAACAGTGAATCAGACCAAATTGTAATATTTTTGGTCTTTATACTTTGCCCCAGACACCTACACAGCATTTTCAAGCGCATTAAATAAATAAATACTCATTATGAGCTGTACTTCACAGGCAATCAATAGAATACCTGAGCACAAAATGAATGCCTGGCTCGATTTAAATATTTTCCTATGCTGCACTGACTCTTTAATGTCCTCTCATATTAAACTCCATAATTGGGGACTGCTGTAGATAAATTAATGCCACAAACAATTTAGCTTTATTAAAGGGGAAAATCATATAAAGAACACTTTGATCCAGTTTAAAAAAACAGAAGTCCAGTGAGCTCCCCTGATGGCTTATTTGGTAAAGGCCGTATGTGGCTGAAGAAATCACACCAGATCCGAGGTTTCAACCCTGTGCCAAGTGAGCTGATCCCAGGTAGGATCACAGTCGGGATCCTGCAGTTGGTCTTAGTATCTGTCGATGAAGGGAGAAAATTGACCAGGTTTCAGCTCCTGATTGCTATCCAGAATTCCTGATGAAAAGGATTCTCATTTAAATATTGGGTGCAGACTGTATGGTAATTCTATTATCCATCTTCATAGATTGCAAGTTTGAATTCAAATATTGTTTTGATGCTGGATATAAAGATGGAAAACTAAAAGGGAAATACTGCAGAATGCTAGTCATATAAGTGGTCAGCTTTCCTTACAGTCAGTGGCTTTCATGGGCAGCCAATATGCCATATTAAGCGTTTATTGCATGGTGGAAACTTTTTAATGCTGGGCTCCTATGGTGGACATATTGTTCCATTTATGATCTCAATAATAATGATCTCAAATTGGAAGTAACATGCAGCACTGAAGTTCTTTCTTGCTCTCTACCAGGAAGCTTCCATTTGGCTAACAGGGTTAAAATGTTCATGTACAGCTTTAAGATTGGGTGACTTTTATGACAGTAACAGCAGATGACACAAAATTGACACATACATAATCTGATTACCACTCTTCAAGCAGGTTGACTATACTGTACTTGGTTAACTCAAATCAAATTTCATTTGTTTCAGAAATAAATTTTTCAGTTGCAGCTGTTGAGATATGAAATAGTGTGAATTTACAACTCTCGTGAGAACATCTTGATGTCCCCAGAAAATCTGCACAGGATCTTCTGAACATGGCAAATTTTCAAGATCAGCAAATGCATACTCATTGTGAAACAGCAAGCCCTGCCTAATTACCTGGGCTCATTCAAAAGAAGGAACTTGCACTTAACCCATCTGCTGTTGAAACCCTCATCCATGCTTTTGTTACCTCCAGACTCGACTATTCCGAAGCTCTCTTGGCCAACTTCCCACCTTCCACCCTCCATAAATTTAAGCTCATCCAAAACTCTACTGCCTGTCTCCTAACTCTCACCAAGTCTCATTCACCCATCACCCCTACGCCCCACTGATCTACATTGACTTGCTGTCCACCAACGCCTCCAATTTAAAATTCTCATCTTTGTGTTTAAATTTCTCTGGCCTTGCCCCTCCCTATTTCTGTAATCTCCTCCTGCCCTACAACCTACCAAAAACTCTGCATTCCTCCAACTCTGGCCTCTTGCGTATGCCCCACTACCTCTCTGCCTCTCCACCTCTCCCTCCTTTAAGACCATCCTTAACACCTACCTCTCTGACCATGTTTTTGATCACCTGTCTTCATGTCTCGTTCTTTGGCTCAGTGTCAACTTTAGTCTGATTACGCTTCTGTGAAGTGCCTGGGGATGTTTAACTATGTAAAAGGCGCAATATAAATGCAAAGTTGTTATAAACTGTCTTTTACATCCTCTCAATGTCGCAAAGCACTTCACAACCAAGGAATTACTTATGAATCTGTTTATGAAGAATCTAATTTTTGTGTTGTACACAACTGTTGTGTTTGGGGCAAATGCGGCTGCTAATTTGCACACAGCAAAGTCCCACAAGGAGCAATGAGATGAATAACCACTGAATTTGTTTTGGTTGTGTTCGTTGAGGGATGAATGTTGGCTAAGACACTGGGGAACTCATTGCTTTTCTTCAAGAAAATGGAATAGAATCTTTGATGTTCAATTGAAAAGGCATATGGAGCCTCAGTTTAATTTCCCATCCAAAAGACAGTGCCTTTAACAATGCAGCACTTCCTTATTACTGCACTAAAGTGTTAGCCTAGCTGAAGTCTCTGGAATGGAGCTTCAACCCACAACCTGTCAACTCAGAGATAGGAGGGCTACCACTGAGCCAAGCTGACCATAAAAAAGCACTATATGTAAATAGGCAGTTGGTATTTTGAGGCACCAACCTCTGTTTCTATACTTTGAACCACAAATGCCAGCTCTATAATTGAGAGAAGCTTTGGGATATCTGACATACCATCACACATGCTACAGTTGTGAGTTGTTTAGACATGCATTTTGTCACTCGTCACAGACTCCATTTGCTTTGGAAGAACCTGAAGGTCCGTTATTTGAACCAAACATCTCAACCAAATGCAAGACGGCATGTTATAAACCAAGACATAGAAACATAGAAGATAGGAGCAGGAGTAGGCCATTCGGCCCCTCGCGCCCGCTCTGCCATTTAATGAGGTCATGGCTGATCATCCAAATTCAGTACCCTGTCCCTGCTTTCTCCCCATATACCTTGATCCCTTTAGCCTCAAGAAATATATCCAACTCCTTCTTGAATATATTTAATGAATTGGCCTCAACTGCCCTGTGTGGCAGAGAATTCCACAGGTTCACCACTCTCTGGGTGAAGAAATTCTTCCTCATCTCAGTCCTAAATGGCTTACCCCGTATCCTTAGACTGTGGCCCCTGGTTCTGGACTCCCCCCACCATCGGGAAAGTCCTTCCTGCATCTAGTCTGTCTAGTCCTGTTAGAATTTTATAAGTTTCAATGAGATCCCCTCTCATTCTTCTAAACTCCAGCGAATATAAGCCTAATCGACCCAATCTCTCCTCATACATCATTCCTGCCATCCCAGGTACCAACTGGTGAATCTTCGCTGCACTCTCTCCATGGCAAGAATATCCTTCCTCAGGTAAGGCGACCAAAACTGCACACAATACTCAAGGTGTGGTCTCACCAAGGCCCTGTACAACTGCAGCAAGACATCCTTGCTCCTGTACTCAAATCCTCTCGCTATGAAGGCCAACATACCATTTGCCTTCTTAACCGCCTGCTGCACCTGCATGCTTACCTTCAGTGACTGGTGCACAAGGACACCCAGGTCTCGTTGCACTTCCCCTTTTCCCAATCTATTGCCATTCAGATAATCTATTGCCATTCAGATAATAATCTGTCTTCCTGTTTTTGCCACCGACGTGGATAACCTCGCATTTATCCACATTGGGCAGATGCATGGCAAATGCAGTATAATCACCCAACCTGTCCAAATCGTACTGGAGTTTCTCTGCATCCTCCTCACAGCACACACGCCCACCCAGCTTTGTGTCATCTGCAAACTTGGAGATATTACATCTAGTTCCCTCATCTAGATCATTTATATATATTGTGAATAGCTGGGGTCCTAGCACCGATCCCTTCCATACCCCACTAGTCACTGCCTGCCACTCGGAAAAAGACCCGTTTATTCCAACTCTTTGCTTCCTGTCTGCCAACAAGTTCTCTATCCAAGTCAGTACCTTGCCCCCAATCCCATGTGCCTTAACTTTACACGCTAATCTCTTATGTGGGACCTTATCGCAAGCCTTCTGAAAGTCCAAATACACCACATCCACTGGTTCTCCCTTATCTATTCTACCAGTTACATCCTCAAAAAATTCCAGTAGAGTAGTCAAGCATGATTTACCTTTTGTAAATCCATGTTGACTTTGTCCGATCCTGTCACTGTTTTCCAAGTGCGCTGCTATTGCATCTTTTATAATGGACTCTAGCATTTTCCCCACTACCGATGTCAGGCTTACCGGTCTATAATTCCCCATTTTCTCTCTTAATTAGTGGGGTTACATTAGCTATCCTCCAATCCATGGGAACATAAGAACATAAGAACATAAGAAATAGGAGCAGGAGTAGGCCAATCGGCTCCTCGAGCCTGCTCCGCCATTCAATAAGATCATGGCTGATCTGATCCTAACCGCCAATCTACTATCACAGAACCATCTCCTGAATCTAACAGAATTAGACACACGAAATAGGAGCAGGATCAGGCTACATGGCCCCTGAGCCCTCTCCGCTACCCACAGGGCCATGTCCGATCCGAACCTAGACTCATGTCCAAATTACTGCCCGCTCCCCGTAACCCTTAATTCCCTTTACTTCTAGGAAACTGTCTATTTCTGTTTTAAATTTATGTAATGATGTAGCTTCTACAGCTTTTTGGGGCAGCATATTCCATGGACCTGCCACCCTCTGAGTGAAGTAGTTCCTCCTCATCTCAGTTTTGAAAGAGCAGCCCCTTATTCTAAGACTATGCCCCCTAGTTCTAGTTTCACCCATCATCGGGAACATCCTCCCCGCATCCACCCGATCCAACCCCTTCACAATCTTATATGTTTCAATAAGATCGCGCCTCATTCTTCTGAACTCCAACGAGTAGAGTCCCAATCTATTCAACCTCTCCTCATATGTCCATCCCCTCATCCCCAGGATTAACCGAGTGAACCTTCTTTGTACTGACTCGAGAGCAAGTATGTCTTTTCTTAAGTATGGACACCAAAACTGTATCTTAGTATCATCTGCAAACTTTGATATATTACACTCGGTCCCCTCCTCCAAATCGTGAATATAGATTGGAAAGAGTTGGGGACCCAGCACTGACCCCTGCGGAACACCACTAGTTACTGATTGCCAGTCTGAGAATGAACCATTTATCCCAACTCTCTGCCTTCTGTTAGATAGCCAATCCTCTATCCATGCCAGAATATTACCCCCAATCCCGTGATTTTTTATCTTAAGCAATAATCTTTTGTGTGGCACCTTGTCAAATGCCTTTTGGAAGTCTAAATACACTACGTCCATTGGTTCCCCTTTATCCACCCTATATGTTACTTCCTCAAAGAACTCCAGCAAATTTGTCAAACATGACTTCCCCTTCATAAAACCATGCTGACTTTGTCCTATTAAATTATGATTATCCAAATGTCCTGTTACTGTACCCTTAATAATGGACTCCAAAATTTTACCTACCACAGATGTTAGGCTAACCGGTCTATAGTTTCCAGCCTTCTGCCTACTGCCCTTTTTAAATAAGGGTGTTACATTAGCAGTTTTCCAGTCTGCCGGGACCTTTGCTGAGTCCAGGGAGTTTTGGAAAATTATTACCAGTGCATCCACAATCCCTACCGCCACTTCCCTCAAGACCCTAGGATGTAAGCCATCAGGTCCAGGTGATTTATCCGCCTCGAGTCCCATTATTTTACCGAGTACCACTTCCTTAGTGATTTTGATCGTGTTTAGCTCCTCCCCCCCATAGCCCCCTGTTTGTCCAGTGTTGGGATATTCTTAGTGTCCTCTACTGTAAAGACTGATACAAAATACTCATTCAGTGTTTTTGCCATCTCCATATTTCCCACCATTAATTTCCCGGTCTCATCCTCTAAGGGACCAACATTTACTTTAGCCACCCTTTTTCTTTTTATATAACTATAAAAACTCTTACTATCTGTTTTTATATTTTTTGCTAATTTACTTTCATAATCTATCTTCCCTTTCTTAATCAATCTTTTTGTTATTTTTTGCTGTCTTTTAAAGTTTTCCCAATCCTCTCTCCTCCCACTAGATTTGGTTACCTTATATGCCCTTGTTTTTAGTCGAATACTATCCTTAATTTCTTTACTTAGCCATGGATGGCTGTCTTTTCTTTTACACCCTTTTCTTCTCAGTGGAATATATATTTTTTGGAAGTTGTAAAATAACTCCTTAAATGTACACCACTGATCATGTATCGTCTTACCCTTTAATCTATTTTCCCAATCCACTCTACTCAATTCCGCTCTCATACCTTCATAGTCTCCTTTATTCAAGCTTAGCACGCTTGTTTGAGATCCAACCTTCTCACCCTCTAATTGAATATGGAATTCAACCATGTTATGGTCACTCATTCCAAGGGGATCCTTTACTAGGACATTTTTAATTAATCCTGTCTCGTTACACAGGACCAGATCTAAGGTTGCTTGCCCCCTGGTCGGTTCAGTTACATACTGCTCAAGAAACCCATCCCTAATACACTCAATGAACTCATCCTCAAGGCAGCCCTGCCCAATTTGATTTGTCCAATTAATATGATAGTTAAAATCCCCCATAATTCTAGATGTTCCCTTATTACAAGCCTCAACTATTTCCTGATTGATACTCCGTCCAACAGAGTTGCCACTGTTCGGAGGCCTATAGACTACGCCCACTAGTGTTTTTTTCCCCTTATTATTCCTTACCTCCACCCAAACTGTTTCATTATCCTGATCTTTTGACCAAATATCATTTCTCTGTATTACAGTGATTCCTTCCTTTATTAACATAGCCACCCTACCTCCCCTTCCTTCCTGCCTGTCCTTCCTGATCGTTAAATAACCTGGTATGTTTAATTCCCAGGCATTGTCACCCTGCAGCCATGTTTCTGTAATGGCCACAAGATCATACCCATATGTAGTTATTTGTGCCATTAACTCGTCTATTTTGTTACGAACGCTGCATGCATTCAGATAGAGAACTTTCAAAGATGTTTTGTGACACTTAGTTCCTGCTTTTGCCCTTTTTATTACTTTACCTTTTACTCCATACCTTCTGCCCCTTCCTGACATGCTCTGGTTTTTAATTTCCCCACTGCTACCTAAGTCTATGACCTTCTCTGTTGTCATTTTTATTATTTGCTCTCTAGGAACCTCCCCCCCCACTAGTTAGTTTAAAGCCCTCTCTACAGCCCTAGTTATATGATCCGCCAGGACTCTAGTCCCAGCACTGGCCAAGTGAAGCCCGTCCCAACGGAACAGCTCCCTCCTGCCCCAGTACTGGTGCCAGTGTCCCAGGAAGCAAAACCCATTTCTCCCACACCAGTCTTTGAGCCACGCATTTAACTCTCTAATTTTATTTGTCCTAGCCAAATTTGCTCGTGGCTCAGGTAATAATCCAGAGATTATTACCCTTGAGGTTCTGTTTTTTAATTTGACCCCTAGCTGCTCATACTCCTTTAACAGAACCGGCTTCCTAGTCCTATCTACGTCGTTTGTACCAACATGGACCACGACAACTGGATCCACCCCCTCCAAGTTTCTTTCCAGCCCAGAGGAGATGCCCTTAACCCTGGCACCGGGTAGGCAACACAGCCTTCGGGACTCTCGCTCTCGGCTGCAGAGAAATCTATCTATCCCCCTAATAATACTATCCCCTACCACTACAACATTTCTATTTACTCCCCCCTCTTGAATGGCCCCCCGTTCCACGGTGCTGTGGCCAGGTTGCTCATTCTCCCTGCAGTCCCTGCAGCACGGTGGCATAGTGGTTAGCACTGTTGCCTCCCAGCGCCAGGGACCCGGGTTCAAATCCGGCCTCGGGTGACTGTCTGTGTGGAGTTTGCACATTCTCCCCGTGTTTGAGTGGGTTTCCTCCGGGTGCTCCGGTTTCCTCCCACAGTCCAAAGATGTGCGGGTTAGGTTGATTGGCCATGATAAAAATTGGCCCTTAGTGTTAGGGGGGATTAAATACGTGGGGTTACGGGGATAGGGCTTGGGTGGGATGGCTGTCGGTGTAGGGACCGGGTGCTAGGGTTTGGATGATCAGCCATGATCTCGTTGAATGGCGGAGCAGGCTCGAAGGGCCGAATGGCCTACTCCTGCTCCTATCTTCTATGTTTCCTGTCCCCACAGGGAGTAAGAACCTCGAACCTGTTGGACAAGAGCAAGGGCTGCGGCTCCTCCAGCTCTACCTCCTGGACCCCCGTACTTGCCTCACTTGTAGTCACACCGTCCTGTCCCTGACCATGGGCTACATCTGAATTAATTAACTTCATAGGTGTGACCACCTCCTGATACAGAGTCCAGGTACTTCTCCCCCTCCCTGATGTGTCGCAGTGTCTGAAGCTCAAACTCCAGCTCATCAACACGGAGCTGGAGTTCCTGTAGCAGCAGACACTTGTTACAGACGTAATCACCGTGAGCCTCAATGGGGTTCACCGGCTCCCACATCTCGCAACAGTAACACATCACCTGCTCCATTCTATGTAATTAATTAAATTTTTTATTGTTAGTTATGGACACCCTCTGCCCGATTTTAGATGCTAGTATCCCCTTTAATTAATTGGATTTAAATTAAATCAATCCCTCTAGTTACACCAGTTAAATGGTTTACCAACAGTCACTCTGCACCAAAAAGGCCTTATTAACTACAACCCACAGAGGTAAAGTTTGAAAAGAGCAACTCACACTTACCCAAACTCACAGCACTCTTTGATGACTCGCACTCAGTGCTTGCTCGCACTCGGACTGGTCTTTTTATACTGTTTGTTTGTTTACAGCCAAATGAGTCACCCCTGCTGATTGGTTAGAAAACTGGTTTCCACTGCCTGCTGTGCCAATTTACTCCTACTGCAGTGTAACCTTGTTTTACTCTTCTTAAACCAACAGAATCCCAAATATTTAACTTTTCCCCTTTACTTAAACTGCTTAAGTAATCTTATCAAGAATGATTTAAAGAGAAATAACAAATAAAGAACTCTCACACTTACCCAACCTCACAGCACTCTTTGATGACTCGCACTGTTCCAGAGTCTATAGAATTTTGGAAGATGACCAGCAATGCATCTACTATTTCTAGGGCCACTTCCTTAAGTACCCTAGGATGTAGATTATCAGGCCCTGGGGATTTATCGGCGTTCAATCTCATCAATTTCCCTAACACCATTTCCGTACAAATACTGATTTCTTTCAGTTCCTCCCTTTCATCAGACCCTATGTTCCCCGACATCTCTGGGAGGTTATTTGTGTCCTCCTTTGTGAAGACAGAACCAAAATATGTATTTAATTGGTCTGCCATTTCTTTGTTCCCCATTATAAATTCCCCTGATTCTGACTGCAAGGGACCTACGCTTGACTTCACCAATCTTTTTCTCTTCACATATCTTTAGAAGCTTTTACATTCAATTTTTATGTTCCCTGCAAGCTTACTCTCATAATTTATTTTCCCTCTCTTAATTAATTAATCCTTTTGTCCTCCATTGCTGAATCCTAAACTGCTCCCAATCCTCAAGTTTGCTGCTTTTTTTGGCCAAATTATATGTCCTCTCCTTGGATCTTACGCTGTCTCTAATTTCCCTTGTTAACCATGGTTGAGTCACCTTTTTTGTTTTATTTTTATGCCAAACAGGGATGAACAAATTCTGTAGTTCATCCATGCGATCTTTAAATGTTAAGACTCCACTGTGCACTTTACACAGATGTGGCTATAGCTTTGTTTTACACCAGGCTGCATGTTTTTAGGTGTTTTCAATTCAGCTAAAGATGCAGTACCTGAAGAAGTGCTTATTTGGTGCTGGTTAGCTCAGACTTCGCTGTGTGTTACTGCTATTGTGCAGATTAAGGAGTGAGCTTCAAAAATAAATGTTTTCTGTCCACCCTCAATAAAACTCTGAATTTCTTTTAAATTTGATCTGTAAACAGCAAAATATATCTCTTGGTTGGTCCTGATTAAGAAAATAAGTGTACCTTGTCTGGGGTAGGTAAACATTCCTTCACAGATGAGCAATTTCTCTGTTGCTGTCTTCAGACCACTGAAATATGGATTTACATAGATTGCTTCATTTTATTGAATACAGTGTTGTGCTACTTAAAAAATTTGCATTGACTTTTATCGTTAATGGCCCTCGTCAGGGGCAGTGGTACTAGCTGCTTTTTTCATCATTGGATAATATGTTTTTCCCTCATTATTTTCCAGCCTGGATGATCTCTTGTATATGAAACGAGCCATGTTTTGACGTTACTAAGCTAATGTTAGAAAGAGTGTGTGACTGGCTTTTGTAGATCTCTGAGATTTGAGCTTGTCCATGTTAATGCTGTAGGCTTCGCTGACTGACCTACGTACAGTGCATTGTAGTTGACAGATTTTGCCTCAAACAAATCCTTCATATAATTCTTTTAGACAGATCCGATATTTTTATTTTACAGATGAGGGACCATACGCCAAATCTACAAACCCAGGAAAAGCTTCAGAAGGTACTTTGGCAGTTAGAAGACAAAGTATCCCAGGTAAGTTTAATCTGTATGTTTCAAAAATACCCCTTTGGGAGGATGTGCTTACATATCGCCTACAAACAGATTTGAAATATGGCATTCTTCTGTAATGACAATGTCTACCCTTCAAAGAATCTTAGTTTGTATTCCCTGGTTTACTTTGACAAACACCCCACTGTTCTGAAAGATGGGATTAGTAGCATCTAATCAGAAATAGTGATTTTTCTTTTGTATCTTCTTTTCTGCACAAATAATCTTCTATAGATTTGTTAAAATAAATATTGCAACTCGGTTTAGAGAGAGGAACAGAATCATGGAGCCTTGATTTATTCATAGATTCTGGGAATAACTAATAGAGTCTTTACTTTTATATTTTCACCTTTGGTGCAGATTTCTGCTGCAGACATACCTCCTCTATGAACAGTATTTTTGCAGAAAACTGTTTTCCTTAAAAGAACACTGGCAAATGCTGAGTTATTAACTTGGACTTCCTAATTGCTCAATAGGCAAATACACTAGATGGGGTACTATTGATACATATAATTTACAATGGTCTCCTTGGATTGTATCGAGTTATCTGATCTCATTAGGTCTCAGAATCTTCAACCTAGGGAGGAAAAAATCAGCTACACTTCCAATTCCTTGTAAATATCCAGAGATTCCTGCTGGAAAGTAAGACAACAAACACCCACACACACACACTTTTACTGAATTGCTGTAACAAAAGTCACTGCATTGTTCCTACTGTGAGACAGATAATGATATTAATGCAGTGGGACACACCAGTTTTGGACAAGCTGTAAAAAAACATACATTATTGAATGAGCTGAAATCTCTGATACTCTTATCCAGCTGCTGTGAACTGAATACTGTACAGGTAAAAGTGATTGGGGTACTCCGCAGAGAACAAACCGATACATTATTCATGTAGTTGAAGGTACTTTGAATTTTAATCATGTTTGCACCACCAAGAATTTCTGGCATACCAATAAAAATGATGATCGATTGACTGCGGGTCTCTGGTTTGCTGATAGTTTTGGCAGTGGATTTTTTAGCACCCTGCTGTGCAGTAAACTAAAGAAAATTCTTGCCTTTATGTCTTCTTTGCAGTAGATGAGTGGTAATCTGTCTTGATGCAGATCTATTGAACAGTCTAAAGCAGTCTGCTTATTCATAATAGCTTAAGAGGGAACTTTAATAGCTAAAAAGTAAAAATTCCTTCGCCCCACCATTTTTGTGGGGGGAGGGGTGCGGGGCATGCCTTCAGCTGCCTAGGAATTCTAGCTGCTCTGGAATTCCCTCCCTAAACCTTGCCACCTCTCTCTTTCAAATGCTCCTTAAAACCTGTCTCTTTGACCAAGCTTTTGGTCGTCTCTCCTGTTGTCTCTTTCTTTGGCTTGATGTCATTTTTGTCACGTTCTTGTGAAGCACCTTGGAATGTTTTGCTATGTTAAAGGCATTACAAAGGAAAGGGTGCTAATTTTTTTTTAAACATTTTAACCTACTTATTATAATACCTAATTAACCCAGCCATTTGCTTTCCTGACAATTTCCAGTGGTAAGCTGATAATTCCAACTGCAGACACTGAATATAAGTTTTTTTTGTTTTAGCAAGATAGCAGGTTAATGGGTCACATTGTACATGGCAATGGCTGTATGATGAAAAATGTTGCATTAATGCAGATCCCACCAGATCATTGTATTTATACCATATACTGGCAGACTCCAGCTGCTCTATATATGCACATTCTCAGGCTGTGGGCTTCATGTTTATAGTACAGGAAACTCTCGATTTACCGGCACCTAAATAATCGGAAATCTCTGTTAACTGGCAAAATTCAGGAGTAGGTTCAGGTAAGTTTTACTTCATATTAGTGGCCGTTCCTGGAAGTGTGGCTGTGTAATCGGGGTTCCTGCACTTGTTGCTAAGCAACAGGGATGCTTGGTCTGTGGCCGGGGTGCCTGCAGCTGTTGCTAAGCAACAGGGAAGCCTGGATTTGTTGCTGTGTACGGAGCTCTCGTACTTTTTTACTATACCTCTCTGTAATCCGGACTTTTTGATAAACCGGCACCACGCCAGTCCCGTCAGTGCCAGATAAAAAAGAGCTTCCTGTATAGTGCCAGCAGAGTAAAATTATTAATAGAAAGCCAATAAAAGTAGCTTTTGAAAATGAACCCTGCAATGATAAGAATTTTAGTTATCAGGAAAAGCAGTCATACTGTCAGAAGCTTACATTTTAATACAGTACATTGCTGTCCAAAAAGCTTTTGATGGAGATGCAGAGTGTTTCAGTTTGTTGCCCCAGGCTGGTGATGCACAGTACTTGTAGAATGCAAATGCTCATCATTGCGCAGGTTGGAGTTCATACAGCACTCCACTTCCTGGTTAATTAGCCCTAGTTACTAGGGTTACACATGTAAACTTTAATAAACTAGGAGGAAAGTTAAATAATGATACACAGCTATATAGTTTATAAGTCTTCATATATAGGCCCAGCATTGGAAACATTGGGGGAGATTTCCTTTGCCTGATATGTGGCACAATCATAATCTCATTCTTTATCAATGTTTTTATAATCACAGTAGGTACCTTTGCTAAAGTAGTGAAATAAGTAGGATAATTACATAAGAACATAAGAAATAAGAGCAGGAGTAGGCCATTTTACCCCTCGAGCCTGCTCCGCCATTCAATAAGATCACGGCTGAAATTCTACCTCAACTCCACTTTCCTGCACTATTCCCATATCCCTTGATTCCCTTAATATCTAAAAATCTATCGATCTCTGTCTTGAATATACTCAACGACTGAGCCTCCACAGCAGAGAATTCCAAAGATTCTCCACCAGCTGAGTGAAGAAATTTCTCCTCACCTCAATCCTAAATGGCTGACCCCTTATTCTGAGACTGTGACCCCTGGTTCTAGACTCCCTAGCAGGGGAAACATCCTCTCTGCATCTACTCTGTCAAGCCCTGTAAGAATTTTGTATGTTTCAATGAGATCACCTCTCACTCTTCTAAACTCTAGAGAATATAGGTCTAGTCTACTCAATCTCTCCTCATAGGACAATCCCCCCCATCCCAGGAATCAGTCTGGTGAACCTCCATTGCACTCCCTCTATGGTAAGTATATCCTTCCTTAGATAAGGAGACCAAAACTGTACACAATACTCCAGGTGTGGTCTCACCAGGGCCCTATATAATTGCAGTAAGACATCTTTAGTCTTCTACTCAAATCCTCTTGTAATAAAGGCCAATTTGCTTTCCTAATTGCTTGCTGTACCTGCATGTTAACTTTCAGTGATTCGTGTACAAGGACACTGGTCCCTCTGAACACCAACATTTCCCAATCTCTCACCATTTAAAAAATACTCTGCTTTTCTATTTTTCCTACTGAAGTGGATAATTTCACATTTCACCACATTATATTCCATTTACCATGTTCTTGCCCACTCTCTTAGCTTGTCTATATCCCCTTGAAGCCTCTTTGCATCCTCCTCACAACTTACATTCCCACCTAGCTTTGTATCATCAGCAAAGTTGGATATATTACATTTGATCCCCTTATCCAAATCATTGATATAGATTGTGAATAGCTGAGGACCAAGCACTGATCCTTGCAGTATCCCACAAGTTACAGCCTGTAAGGGGCCCACATTTACTTTCGCTAATCTTTTCCTTTTTACATACCTATAGAAGCTTTTACAGTCTGTTTTTATATCTCTCGCTCGTTTACTCTCATTCTATTTTCCCTTTCTTTATCAACTTCGTGGTCCTCCTTTGCTGAATTCTAAAATCCTCCCAATCCTCAGGCTTACTACTCTTTTTGGCAACATTATAAGCTTCTTCCTTTGATCTAATACTATCTTTAACTTCTCTAGTTAGCCATGGTTGGACTACTTTTCCTGTGAGGTTTTTGTGCCTTAAAGTAATGTATATTTGTTGTAAATTATGTATTAATTCTTTAAATGCTAGCCATTGCTTGTCTACCATCATACCTTTTCAGTATAAAATTCTATCATATTATGGTCACTCTTCCCCAAAGGCCCCTTTACTACAAGGTTATTAATTAACCCTTTCTCGTTGCACAATACTAGATCTAAAATAGCCTGTTCCCTAATTGGTTCCTCGACATACTATCTTGCATACATTCCATAAATTCGTCCTCCACATTATTACTGCAAATTTGGTTTGCCCAGTCTATATGTAGATTAAAGTCCCCAATGATTACTGTATTATCCTTGTTACATGCACCTCTAATTTCCTGATTTATACTTTGCCCTACATTACAACTACCGTTTGGGGGCCTATAAACAACTCCCACCAATGATTTCTGCCCCTTGATGTTTCTTAACTCCACCTAAACTGATTCTACTTCTTGATTTTTGGAGCTAAGATCCTTTCTGTATACTGTCTTTATCCCATCCTTTATTACCCTCCTCCTTTTCCATTTTGCCTATCTCTTCTAAAAATTTAAGTATCCTGGAATATTTAGTTCCCAATCTTGGCCACATTGCAACCACGCCTCCATAAAGGCTATTCAATCAAACCTATTCATTTCTATCTGCACTATTAATTCATCTATTTTGTTGCGAATGCTTCACGCATTCAGATATAGTGCCTTTAGCTTTAACTTATTTCTATTTTTCCTTGATGTCACATTAGTCACTGATGCCCTATTACCTTTGTTATTCTCTCTGTCCCTTCCTGACCCACTCTGCTTATTTTTACCCAAAACTCTACTCTGCTCTAGAGCCTTGACATTTCTCTTGCTGCTTTTAAATTGACTCTTTCCTGAATCCTCCCACCCTCCCTTCATTAGTTTAAAGCCCTGTCTACTGCCCTAGTTAATCGGTTCACCAGTCTGGTTTAAGTGGAGCCCGTCCCAACTAAACAGCTCCCTCTTTCCCCAGTACTGGTGCAATGAACTGAAACCTCTTCCTCCCACACCACTCTTTGAGCCATGCATTTAAACCTCTAATCTGTTTGTCCCTATACCAATTTGCACATGGTTCAGGTAACAATCCAGAGAGATTGTTACCTTTGAGGTTCTGCTTTTTAATTTGGATCCTAGCTCCTCAAACTCCCTCAGCAGAACCTCATTCCTAGTTCTACCTATGTCATTGGTTCTTACATGGACCACGACAACTGGATCCTCCCCCTCCCACTCCAAGTTCTCTTCCAGCCACGAGGAGATGTCTTTAACCTGGCACCAGGCAGGCAACACCACCTTCTGGACTCTCGGTCGTGGCTGCTGAGAACAGCATCTTATCCCCCTGACTATACTGTACCCTACCACAACTACATTCCTTTTCACTCTCCCCACCCCCCCCCCCCCCCACCCCCCACTTGAATGGCCTCCTGCACCATGGTGCCATGGCCAGCTTTGCTCATCCATCCTGCAGGATTTTCCCTCATCCATAATAGTACCCTGGCATAAACTTGCTTACAGCTGTAATGTGCATATGCATATTTCAAATTTTTAATAAATTGTAGATGCTGTTATTTTCAGAGAGCATAAAGAAAATGTTACTTAACTGTTTTCTCTCTCTTCATGTAATGCTATTTACATTGAGCGCCGACTCCAAGGTATCAATCAGCAGTTGCTCCACCTCCTGTAAGCACTACAGCGTGGCCTCATGTCAAAGCGACTGACGATAAACCACTCCCTCATCCACAGAGAAACACTGCAGAACCCTCGTCGAAGCTGTAATTTGATTGGGCTGCTCATTATGTTAATTCTAACACTTTGATGAATGACTTCTTTGCAGTTTGTGACTTGCGCATATCCCTTATTTGAAGTGTGCAGTTGATTTGAGTCACCATCTGTCTCTCTTTGCATCCTGACTCCAATCCAATCTCACCAAACATAGCAGACATGTGATTTAGTAGCGTGCACATTAAAACTGAGTGTTTTCCATCAGTCGCAGTTTCTTGTAACCAAACACCAAAGTTGTTGAAAATGTGGCATAGTCCGAACTGCCCTAACCAGTGACTGCACCAGTGCCCCTGGGGCCAGCTGCTTACAAATATGCTTCCAACAAATACGATAAAAGTGGTGCAGTTAGTTGTCCCAACCCCTCTAGTTATACAGCAAAAACACTTATATTTACAGTTCTGTAATTTATCACACTTACACCCTTTGTGATCAACACTGAAGGTTGTTCAAACATGATAAACTTGTACCAGTCAGTTTAGCTCATGCAAAATGATTGTACATCTAAAAATCTCTCTGTACCACCTGTTGATTTGACGTATATTGCACTCCTGGGAGTGAATAATACAGTTGATTGATGGATATTAGAACAATTACCAGCACAAAGAATGCTTCTCAATTGTAAAAGCTGCCATTGGATAACATTCCCATTTTTGATCATGTCATTATTTTGCGCCAACATTGTTGGCAGTTAAATAATGTTAAGCCTGTGCTGTAGTATTTTTGATTAAAATTAGTTAAGGAATTTTACAGTATTAAGATAGAAACAAGTACTTTGGTACGGTAGCCTAATGGTTATTGTACTGGATTAACAACCCAAGGTAGTGAGTTCACTCTGTAGCCCTACCCCTTCCCGTCTCTGCTACCACGTAAAAAGTTGGATAGCCAGTTGAAGGATAGAAGCCTTTATTTACAGAGACACACATTACATACTGTGCATCTCTTCTCCTCTCTCCACCAGCCCTGCCCCCACCCAAGTTGATCTGCAGTTTACCCAGTCAGGACATTATTGTATCCGCTTAACAAAACTTGATGTTTCTCATCAGAGTGTTAAGCAAGTATTAATGGCATCAGGCGATAAGGGTAAAAGAGGGAGAAAAAATAGTCTTAGTTACATAGACAATTTGCCCACCCTACTTGTCAACGTTTAAAAATCCTGCTAAAAGATGCAGGTGTAGTTGATGAGTATTAGAGGCTTATAGAAGAGATCTGTAAAAAGTATAGATGGACGTCCCCGCGTCCTATTGTAAGTCTTCCATTGGCACGTGACTTTAACGACGTAGTTGCCATGGATCTAAAGACAGAAATATTTTTATCTTACATTTTATTGACCTGGATACAGGGTTTAGTATTTCTATGCTAATATATAGTAAGGAGAAGAAGATTATTACAGATAAAATTATGGAAAAATGAATAGGGACTGGACTTGTGATACCAGCAAAGTTTTTTAACCGATATTGGAGGTGAATTCACTAACCAGGAGTTCAGAGATATGTGTGAGAATATGAATATTATTGTCATGAATACAGCAGCTGAGAACCTTCTTCGCAATAGTCTTTGTGAAAGGAATCATGCTGTGATTGTTGACCTGGTGCAAAAAATTTTGGCTGATGGACCAGAGTGTAAATCGTCAACTGCCCAAGCATAGGCAGTTCACGCAAAGAATTCTCTTCAGATGGTTGCAGGATGTAGTCCTTAGCAACCAGTCTCTGGGCGCAATCCCAAATTACCTTCTGTTCTTTGTGATAATCCTCTGCTCTAGAAGGTACTACAATTAGTGCCATTTTTTTCTGAGCATTTAAATGCTTTGCATGCAGGGAAACAGACTTTTATCAAGGCTGAGGAATCAGAGAAAATTCATGGAGCTCTGAGGCATCGTATTAGACCGTCTGAGAGAGAATTCAATTCAGGAGATTTGGTATACTATAAAAGAAAGGGTCATAGGGAATAGAAAGGCCCTGATAAGGTAATCGGTCATGAAGGTAAGACAGTACTGGTCAAACATGGCAATCAAACTGTTAAGGTTCATTCCTCACGTTTAATTGGAATTAATGATAAAATCTCGGACTCTGAGCAGTTGCTAGAAGTAAACAAGGCACCTTGTACCTCAAATGTTCATG
Organism: Somniosus microcephalus; assembly: GCF_052327205.1. Taxonomy (NCBI): domain Eukaryota; kingdom Metazoa; phylum Chordata; class Chondrichthyes; order Squaliformes; family Somniosidae; genus Somniosus; species Somniosus microcephalus. The sequence goes on from NC_141002.1 coordinate 72,831,423, forward strand.
ATTTTTTTGATGAGTGTCCTGAGGAACAGAATGAGGTAGAGCAAGGGCTGGACAGTTGTAATGTGAGTGATCATGACACACATGACTGAGCTTTCACATCCACAGAACAATTATCCAAAGTGGGTACGCAGGTGACTGATGAATGGAGAGATGCAACAATTTTGGGACGTGCAGGAAAAGCTACTGGTAGGTTTAAACTTTGGTTGAATGTTCAGGATGATGGCCGAGAAGCAAGGTCCATGGACTGGCAGAATGGGGTGAAAGAGTGGAAAGTAAGAAAGCAAAATACAAGTAGTGATGGGGAGTCCAGAAGTGACTCTTGCGTCAGAAAACGATCACGAACTAGAGAAAGAGCCTCCGATTGTGCAAGGAAGAGACCTCGCAGTAGTAGTCCCCACAGACACACAAGTGGAAGTTGAGGCCATAGTTTGAATAGATCAGACAAAGACCACAGAACAGTCATGTAACAGAACTAGAACTAGAAGTCCTCATGATCATGAAGTTTTGGTGGCTGCCAATAAACTTGAGGATAAACAAGTAAGAAACAAGTAAGAGAGACAAAACAAAAGGAGTTAGATAGTTAGAAAGAATTTGGAGTTTATTCTGAGGTACCAGGTAAGGGTGAACCAGCTTTGTCGCATAGACGGGTTTGTTTTGAAAAAATGTCCTTGCGGATGGGATAAGGTTAAAGCTAGGATGGTAGCTAGGGGTATTGAAGAGAAACTGGGTGATACAGATGTTAGAGTGGACTTTCCCCACTGCTGGGAAAGTAATTTAAAAAATCTTTTTGGCTCTTTTGGCCACATATTCATGGGAGTGTAGGTCAATTGATATAATAGCCACATTTCTGCAGGGTGATAGTATTCAGAGAGAAGTGTTTCTGAAGCCGCCTAAAGAGGTAGCAGATGCAGAAGGAAAACTATGGAAACTAAACCAATGCGTCCATGGCCTGAATGATGCTTCCAGGGTATGGTAGTTTTCAGTGAGATCTGTTTTGCTAAAAATAGGTTGTGTTCAACTAAAATCAGATCATGCTATGATTTATTGGGCCGGATATTCCGATCCCTACATGTGGGTACGCACTGTGTACCCACCCATAGGGGCATCGGAAATGCCAGTTTCAGCATGCACTGCGCATGCGCTAGAAACCTGCATTTCCGATCTATCAAGAAAGCTCTTGACAGATCCTCCGGCTGCCCTGGAAAAGGGCCTTTGCGGGCAGATAGTTCCGCTTTTTGGAGACCCTCCGCCTGCAGAAAACACTTACAATTCTTGCGCCTGGTAAAAGCAGGCGTAAGGCCTGCTTTTACCAGGATAAGAGTTGAATTTTTTTTTTTTTAATTTCCACTGATTTATCATTTCAAAATACTTGGAAAAAAAGGTAAGTTTTGTTGAGATTCACGTATCTCTGGTAAACAGGATCAAGTGCAAACCAATATGGTGGGTATATTGTGTTTAATCAGAGTTTAGGACGGAATATAACACACTAGTAATACAGCAAAAACATACGACCGTGACAAGCAGCTGATATCGGACCCAATCGGACAGACGGCTGGCATACGTAAACAGTTCTCTGGCTTCTGGTCTCTCTCTCTTTCTCTCTCTCTCGGGCCTTCGATGGTGAGCATGGGATCACTCTTAAAAGAGCGTTCGACCAGCTGTTCGGCTCTCCCTTCCGCACTCTGTGTGCAAGCCCTTGGGCTGTCACTTTTTATTCTCTTTTTAGGGGTGGGCCTGAGGCCAGGTTATTGACAAGACCATTTAACCTATAGAGATTCCTCCAAAACTTCATCAACCAATGACAGCTTAAGTTCTTTGTCTTGGTGTTTGGAAGAAAGCCCTCCCCAAAAGAAGGTCTCATTACTTCATCCTTGTTTTTACATTTTGAAGGTTCCTCCATTGGAATCCATCTTAGCTCTTTTTACTCTCTTCCCCCTTTTTCCCAGCAAGTACAAGGCCCCAATCAAAGCTGTCGCACATTAAGCAGTCGCTATCTCACCATTCTGATCTTCACAAATAAGGTCTATGATACACTCCCTTTCTCTGCTGTGATCTTTTCTCTCAGAACTTTTACACTCCCATGAATTATGGTTTTGCGCTGCTTTCAGTGTTCAATAGCTGTTGCTTTATACTTTTTTTTCGCTTTATATAGCAACTTGCAGCTGCTTGGGCTATCTCACCTTCATTTAACAAATCTGTGGAGATTATAATATGGTTATTAGTAATAATGGAAGAAACATAGGTTGAGCCTTTACTGGCCAAATTAAAGATACATTAACAAAGTCAAAACCCTAACTTACAAGCAACAGATAACTAGCCTGGCAGGACCATCCTATGGGTCCCCGTGTGGAATGTTTATGTTTCACCTAATCTAACTGATTAAAAAGACTGTCTCAAATTCTAATTTAAAAGCCATATACATTTTTAGGCACCCCTAGTTTCTAACAGTTTATTTATAGCCCCGTAAAAAACTTGAATTTTTTTCAAAAATTTAAAATTTTGTTTAAAATAGTTAATTTACTGGACTTTCAAGTCATTTTAAAAATGTGATTTAAAAAAAATGTATTTAAAGTTTTATTATGTTTTTTCATTGATCTCCATTCATATATTTGACAGGTCTTCCTGTCAAATGTATGAAGGGAGATTCCCTTCTTTGATTGGCTCCCCATGGCCCACGTGATCCCAGGGACGCTGCGAACTACCTGCGCCTCTGGAATACGTGGGCCCTGCGCACCGGCAGTTTGGAGAGGCCCAGCAGCGGAATTGTGCGCCTCCCGGGAGCCCTCAGGTAAGGGCGCAGATTTTTCCAGATCGCAGTCCTCCGCCCGCGGGAGGCCAGCGATCGGAATATCTGGGCCAATGGTACCATAAACAAAAACTTTCAGGCATCTTTATGACGTGTGGTGTTGATTTTTTCATGCAGAATTTGAGAAATTCGTTAATAAGATTAGAGTAGAATTTTAAATTGGGAGTCAGGCCTGTGGGGCGTTTAGATATTAAGCAAAGTGGATCTGGTATAACTTTAAATCAACAGTCCTATTTAGAGTGTGTTCCTCCCAACCTGGTTAATCGTACCAGGTCATCACAGAAAGGTGATGTTATGTCAAAAGAGAGAGCAATTGCGAAGCTTGATTGATCAGTTGAAATGGTTGTGCACTCAGATGAGACCAGGTGCTAATTTTGATGTGCTGGAGTTTAGTACTGCAATGAAACACCCCATAGTAAAGAATATTTTAGAAGCAAATAAAACATTCTGAATATTAAATCTGGATAAAAGCCTACTTAAGTTCCCATCCTTGGGTAACCCAAAGAACATGAAGCTAGTTACCTTCAGCGATGCTTTATATGTTAAATCTTCCTGAAGCGTATTCTACTGCAGCTGGTTTCTTGTGGGTGAGAATGGGAAATGCTGTCCTTCAGCTTAGGAAGCTAAGAAAATAAAAATGGTTGTTCAAAGTACCCTGGCTGCTGAAACACTGGCTCTTGTGAAGGCAGTGGATATGGGATTCTATTTGGCAAATATCTTGAGTGGTATCCTGCACAATGGGAGTGCTGAAGATAGTATACCCATTGAATGTTATGTAGACAATCGTTCATTGTGGGATAATGTACACTCTGCGAAAAATGTGAGTGAGAAAAGATTACGGATTGACCTTGCTGGTTTGAGACAAATGCTGGAGAGAAAGGAAATTAATTGGGTGGATTCAAGCCATCAACTGTCAGATTGTTTTTGCTAAAAGAACTGCCTGCTCAAAGAAATTATTAGGAGTCCTGGTAAAGGTCACCTCACAATGTAATGCTTTGTACAGAGTATGAAGTCTTTAATTAGAAATTTTGGTTGTAATACATAGTTCTTTTTATTTAAAGAGAGAGAAAGGAATCTGTTAATTGTATTCAAATGGTAGAAACATAGGCCCAGAAATTCGGGTCCCCATGGGTGAGTATGCGCTGAGTACTCATGCGTAGGCCCAATGAAAGTGCTGGTTTCGTGCACGCACTGCGCATGCGCGGGAAACCGGAACTTCCGTTCCCTTAAAGGAAGGGGTTCACAGGTCGAACGCGTGCGCCGGAGAGGCAGCGCGTACGCCTGGAACTTAGGTTTTTTTTGCATCTTTCTCCGGGAGGGTAAGTCGCCAGGAGTTACACTTAAAAAGCAATTGCAAGGCCTGCTTTTAACAAGGTAAGTGGTGAATTAAGTAAAAATTTAAAAAAATTTCCACAGGTTTATTATTTTTAAATACTTTAAAGAAAGATAAGTTTATTTTTAGCCATGTTAGAACCTGTAATTAATTTTTTCAAAAATTTAAATTATTGTTTAAAATAGTTATTTTATGTAATTTATAGTTATTTTAAAAATGTGTTTTTTTTTTAATTTATTTGAAATTTTAGTGATGTTTTGGGGCTGATTTATATATTTATAGTTTTGACAGCTCTTCCTGTCAAATTTATGAATGAGCATTCCCTGCTACCATTGGCTCTCCATGGCCCATGTGATCCCAGGGGACGCTTCGAACTAACTGCGCCCCTGGGATACGCAAGCACTGTGCGCCGGCAGTTGGAGGAGGCCCAGGATCGGAATCCCACGCGGGCCCACAGCACAACGGCCGGCGCGCGAGGTAAGTGCAGGTCGGAGGCTTGCACCCGCGGGAAGCCTCCGACCCAAATTACTGGGCCATAGAAAAATAGGAGCAGGAGTAGGCCATTCGGTCCTTCAAGCCTGCTCCACCATTCAATATGATCATAGCTGATCCTCTATCTCAATACCATATTCCTGCTCTCTCCCCATACCCCTTGATGCCTTTTGTGTCTAGAAATCTATCTATCTCCTCCTTAAATATATTCAGTGACTTGGCCTCCACAGCCTTCTGTGGTACAGAATTCCACAGGTTCACCACCTTCTGAGTGAAGAAATTTCTCCTCCTCTTAGTCCTAAATGTCCTACCCCGTATCCTGAGACTGTGACCCCTCGTTCTAGACCCCCCAGCCAGGGGAAACATCCTCCCTGCATCCAGTCTGTCTAGCCCTGTCAGAATTTTATACGTTTCAATGAGATCCCCTCTCATTCTTCTAAACTCTAGTGAATACAGGCCTAGTCGACCCAATCTCCTCTCATACGACAGTCCTGCCATCCCAGGAATCAGTCTGGTGAACCTTCGCTGCACTCCCTCCATGACAATTGTACCCTTTCTTACGTAAGGAGACCAAAACTGCACACAGTACTCCAGGTGTGGTCTCACCAAGGCCCTGTATAACTGTAGTAAGACATCCTTGCTCCTGTACTCAAATCCTCTTGCAATGAAGGCCAACATACCATTTGCCTTCCTAACTGCTTACTGCACCTGCATGTTTGCTTTCAGTGACTGGTGTACAAGGACACCCAGGTCCCTCTGTACATCAACATTTCCCAATCTATCACCATTTAAATAATACTCTGCCTTTCTGTTTTTCCTACCGAAGTGGATAACTTCACATTTATCCACGTTATACTGCATCTGCCATGTATTTGCCCACTCACTCAACTTGTCTAAATCACCTTGAAGCCTCTTTGCATCCTCTTCACAACTCACAATCCCACCTAGTTTCGTGTTGTCAGCAAACTTGGAAATATTACATTTGGTTCCCTCATCTAAATCATTGATATATATTGTGAATAGCTGGGGCCCAAGCACTGATCCCTGCTGTACCCCACTAGTCACCGCCTGCCACCCCAAAAAAGACCCATTTATTCCTACTCTCTGTTTCCTGTCTGTTAACCAATTTTCAATCCATGCAAGTATATTACCCCCAATCCCATGTGCTTTAATTTTGCGCACTAACTTCTTATGTGGGACTTTATCAAAGGCCTTCTGAAAATCCAAATACACTACATCCACTGGTTCTCCTTTATCTATTCTACCAGTTACATCCTCAAAAAACTCCAGCAGGTTTGTCAAACACGATTTCCCTTTCATAAATCCATGTTGACTTTGTCTAATCCTGTTGATATTTTCTAAGTGTCCTGTTATCACATCTTTTCTAATCGACTCTAGCATTTTCCCTACTACTGATGTTCGGCTAACCGGTCTGTAGTTCCCTGTTTTCTCTCTCCCTCCTTTTTTAAATAGTGGGGTTACATTTACCACCCTCCAATCTGCAGGAACTGTTCCATAATCTGTAGAATTTTGGAAGATGACAACCAATGCATCCACTATTTCCATGGCTACCTCTTTTAGTACTCTGGGATGCAGATTATCAGGCCCTGGGGATTTATCGCCTTTCAGCCCCATTAATTTCTCCAGCACTTTTTTTACTAATACCAATTTCCTTTAATTCCTCCTTCTCACTAGACCCTTGGGTCCCTAGCATTTCTGGAAAGTTATTTGTGTCCTCTTCCGTGAAGACAGAACCAAAGTATTTGTTTAATTGCTCTGTCATTTCCTTGTTCCCCATTATAAATTCTCCCGTTTCTGACTGTAGGGGACCTACATTTGTCTTCACTAATCTTTTTCTTTTTACTTACTTGTAGAAGCTTTTACAATCTGCTTTTATGTTCCTCGCAAGTTTACTCTCGTACTCTATTTTCCACTCTTAATCAATCTCTTGGTCCTTTTTTGCTGAACTCTAAACTGCTCCCAATCTTCTGGCTTGCTACTTTTTCTGGCAACTTTATATGACTCCTCTTTGGATCTAATACTATCCTTAATTTCTTCTGTTAGCCATGGTTGGGCCTCTTTCCCTTTTGTGTTTTTGCACCAGAAAGGAATGTATAACTGTTGCAATTCATGCATTCATTCCTTAAATGTTAGCCATTGCCTATCCACAGTCATGCCTTTTAATGAAGCTCCCCAATCTATCATAGCCAACTCACTCCTCATACCTTCATAGTTTCCTTTGTTTAGATTTAGGACCCTAGTTTCGGATTGGACTTCTTCACTTTCCATCTCAATGAAGAATTCTATCATGTTATGGTCACTCTTCCCTAAAGGACCCCGCACAACAAGATTATTAATTAACCCCTTCTCAATGCAGGGGTTAATTAATACTAATACTAGATGCAGTAAGGATGTTCCCGGTGGTGGGGGAGTCCAGAACCAGAGGTCACAGTCTAAGGATAAGTGGTAAGCCATTTAGGACTGAGTTGCGGAGGAATTTCTTCACCCAGAGAGTGGTGAACCTGTGGAATTCTCTACCACAGAAGGCAGTTGAGGCCAATTCATTAACTATATTCAGGAAGGAGTTAGATATATTTCTTAAGCTAAAGGGATCAAGGGATATGGGGAGAAAGCAGGGACAGGGTACTGAATTTGGATGATCAGCCATGATCTCAAATGGCGGAACAGGCTCGAGGGGCCGAATGGCCTACTCCTGCTCCTATCTTCTATGTTTCAATGCACAATACCCAATCTAGGATAGCCTGTTCCCTGGTTGGTTCATCAATTTACTGGTCTAAAAAACCATCTTGTACACGCTGTTATAAATCTCATCATCATCAAGAAACTGCTCATGAAATAACGCTGAACGGCCAGCTGGTGGCGCCGTCCAAGGAGTATAAATACTCGGGCGTGGGCCCAGCTTTACAGGGACATTTTGTAAGACAAGGAACTAGTGAAGTACAACTAGACCTCCATGCTCTGAAACAAGTTGATTAAAGCCTTGCTTTATGCTCAAACCAAGTGCGTAGTGAGTTTTATTACGTCAATTTAATCGACTTGATATCGACTCCACGCTTTGAGCGATTTCGGGAACAGCCAGCTACGACTCGAACCGTAGAAGGGAACTCAGACAAGTAATCGATCCATCATGGAGAAACTGCTCAGACCCGCCCGTCTCGACCTGGACCCGAATTCACTTACAGCTGCTAAGTTATGGAAACACTGGTATCGTACCTTTAGCAACTTCCTTGAGGAGTGTGGTGAGAATGTTCCTAACAAGTTACGAATGCTTGCCAGTTATGTATCCCCTCATGCGTTTGATTATATCGAAGACTGTGTAGACTATGATGCCGCTATCCAAATACTACAGCTATATGTCAAGTCCCCAAATGAAATTTTTGCTCGGCATCTACTGGCCACAACTCGACAACAACTCGGGGAATCACTTGACGAATTCCTTCGGAAACTTTGCAGGCTCAGCAAGGATTGTAATCTTAAAGCTGTTACAGCGGAGCAGTACCAGGAGGAGTTAATTCGTGATTCCTTTATTAATGGGATTGCATCTCCCTTCATACGTCAGCATCTGTTGGAGAATAAAACCCTCAAGTTACAGGCTGCCTATGATCAGGCATGTTCTCTGGACTTAGCAAAGAGGAATGCAGACACCTATTTTTCACCACGTGCACGGGCTGCTGCTATCACTTTTAGTGACTCCTTCGATAGGCCTCGGGCGGAAGCCCTCACTGATGACGACGCCAACCTGGCTGATGACAACCCTACCCTAGAAACCTACACTGATGATGACCCCGCCCTAGCGGCATCTTGGCAATCTGGAAGGAAGTGTTTCTTCTGTAGAGGTACGTTCCATTATAGGAAATTTTGTCCTGCTCGTAACGCAACCTGCAATCATTGCAGCAAGAAAGGTCACTTTTCTAAGGTATGCCAGTTAAGAGCCTCTGTTAGTAAGAAAGGCACACCGGTATACCGGTCGAGAGCTCCTGTTAGTTTTGCAGCTACTATCTATAAAACTGCTCCTCCCCCAAGAGCCACTACTAAGGTTACAGCTGTCAAGGTTAAAACTGCCCCTCCTCCCAGCACAGCTGTTTTTCCCCAAAGTTTGTCCCATGCAGCCACGAAGGTTTCGGTAAATGGACACATTTTGAGTGCACTAATCGACTCATGCAGCTCTGACAGCTTCATTGGTGAGCGGGCTGTCAGTAAGTTAAAACTGTGTATTTACCCCTCAGACAGGGAAATTGCAATGGCTCTGACGACACTGACCACCAATTATTCCGGCTTTTGTCTTGTCGACCTTATTCTCAATGGCCACACTTACTTCTCCACCCGGCTCGGGGTGCTCAAAAACCTATGCAGTGATGTGCTCCTAGGACAGGATTTCCAGAAACAACACAAAAGACTCACTTTCGAGTTTGGAGGGTCAAAGCCAGAGCTTACTATTTCCAAAGTACCGTTTTGTGCACTTTCAGCGGCTTCGCTCGACGAGCCCTCCTTGTTTGCCAATCTTTCCCCCTGATGTAAGCCCATAGTCACCAAATCATGATGTTTCAGCCAAGATGATCAATCCTTTATTGAGGCAGAAATCTCTCATCATCTAGCTGACGGTATCATTGAGCCATGTTCATCTTCCTGGCGGGCTCAAGTCGTTGTTGTCAAAAATCCTCTGAAGCAACACAAGAAATGTCTTTGCATCGATTACTCGCAAACTATTAACCAGTATACCAACCTGGATGCCTACCCACTACCACGCATCGATGATATGGTCAATAACCTTGCTATCTACAAGGTATTTTCAACCTTTGATTTAAAGAGCACATATCATCAAGTACTGTTAAAGGACTCTGACAAAAAGTATACGGCCTTTGAGGCCAATGGTCGGCTTTACCAGTTTTGTCACCTTCCATTTGGGGTCACCAATGGGGTGGCCATCTTTCAACGGGCAATGGATAGCCTAGTCAAACAGGAGAACTTAACGGACACTTTTCTGGTCATGACCAGAAGGAGCATGATGCCAATCTCCAGAAATTTTTTGACGTTCTCCGTCGTCGCAACTTAACCTTAAATGAGTCCAAATCTGTGAAATCAGTACCATCAGTCAACATCCTTGGCTACTGGGTGGGCAACGGTGTCATCAAACTGGGTCCGGAGCGACTTCATCCGCTTCAGGAGCTCCCTCCGCCTACGAATCTCGGCTCTCTTCGTCGGGCACTCGGCATGTTCGCCTATTATGCGAAATGGATACCCCACTTCTCCGACAAGATCCAGCCCCTGCGTCATGCGAAGTCATTTCCATTGGAGGCAACGGCTATTTCAGCTTTCAACGTCCGCAAGCGACAACTGGAAAAAGCCACGCTTCGTTCCATTGATGAAAATCTTCCTTTCGTGGTCGAGTGCGATGCATTGGATGTAGCGATCTCTGCTGCCTTGAATCAAGGTGGTCGACCCGTTGCATTTCTGTCCAGAACTTTGCAGGGTCGCGAGCTCCATTATCCTCCTGTCGAGAAGGAGGCTACGGCCATCATCGAAGCTGTACGTAAATGGAGTCATTTTCTCAATCGTCGCCATTTCACACTTCTAACCGATCAGCGCTCCGTGGCCTTTATACTAGATAACCGGAAACGCACTAAGATCAAGAATAACAAAATACAACTCTGGACGATGGAATTGGCCGCCTTTGGATACACCATACATTATCAACCCGGCAAAGAGAATGTGGCCCCGGATACCCTCACGCGGGCATTCTGCCCTTCTATGTCATAGAAACATAGAAGATAGGAGCAGGAGTAGGCCATTCGGCCCTTCGAGCCTGCTCCGCCATTCAATGTGATCATGGCTGATCATCCAAATTCAGTACCCTGTCCCTGCCTTTTCCCCATATCCCTTGATCCCTTTAGCCTCAAGAAATATATCCAACTCTTTCTTGAATATATTTAATGAACTAGCCTCCACCGCCCTCTGTGGCAGAGAATTCCACAGGTTCACCACTCTCTGGGTGAAGAAATTCCTCCTCATTTCAGTCCTAAATGGCTTACCCCTTACCCTTAGACTATGACCCCTGGTTCTGGACTCCCCGGCCATCAGAAACATCCTTCCTGCATCTAGTCTGTCCAGACCTGACAGAATTTTATAGGTTTCGATGAGATCCCCTCTCAATCTTCTAAACTCCAGTGAGTATAAGCCCAATCGACACAATCTCTCCTCATACGTCATTCCTGCCATCCCAGGTATCAGCCTGGTGAATCTTCGCTGCACTCCCTCCATGGCAAGAACGTCCTTCCTCAGGTAAGGTGACCAAAACTGCACACAATACTCAAGGTGCGGTCTCACCAAGGCCCTGTACATCTGTAGCAAGACATCCTTGTTCCTGTACTCGAACCCTCTTGCTACGAAGGCCAACATACCATTTGCCTTCTTAAACGCCTGCTGCACGTGCATGCTTACCTTCAGCGACTGGTGCACAAGGACACCCAGGTCTCTTTGCACTTCCCCTTCTCCCAATCTATTGCCATTCAAATAATAATCTGCCTTCCTGTTTTTGCCACCAAAGTGGATAACCTCACATTTATCCACATTATAGTGCATTTGCCATGTTTCTGCCCAATCACCCAACCTGTCCAAATCGTACTGGAGTTTCCCGACATCCTCCTCGCAGCTTACCCTCCTGCCCAGCTTTGTGTCGTCTGCAAATTTGGAGATATTACATCCAATTCCCTCATCCAGATCATTAATATATATTGTGAACAGCTGGGGTCCTAGGACTGATCCTTGCGGTACCCCACTAGTCACTGCCTGCCACTCGGAAAACGACCCGTTTATTCCAACTCTTTGCTTTCTGTCCGCCAACCAGTTCTCTATCCAAGTCAATACCTTGCCCCCAATCCCATGTGCCTTAATTTTGCACGCTAACCTCTTATGCGGGACCTTATCGAAAGCCTTCTGAAAGTCCAAATACACCACATCCACTGGTTCTCCCTTATCTATTTTACCAGTTACATCCTCAAAAAATTCCAGTAGATTAGTCAAGCATGATTTACCTTTTGTAAATCCATGTTGACTTTGTCCGATCCTGTCACTGCTTTCCAAGTGCTCTGCTATTACATCTTTTATAATAGACTCTAGCATTTTCCCCACTACCGATGTCAGGCTTACCGGTCTATAATTCCCCGCTTTTTCTCTACCACCTTTTTTGAATAGTGGGGAATTAGCTATCTTCCAATCCATGGATACTGTTCCAGAGTCTATCGAGTTCTGGAAGATGACCAGCAATGCATCTACTATCTCTAGGGCCACTTCCTTAAGTACCCTGGGATGTAGACCATCAGGCCCTGGGGATTTATCGGCCTTCAGTCCCATCAATTTTCCTAACACCATTTTCCTACAAATACTGATTTATTTCAGTTCCTCTCTTCGACTCTTGCGGATCTTCATACTGACTTATGCCATCCTGGCATTGCCCGTATGTTGCACTTTGTGCGATCTAAAAATCTCCCATTTTCTACGGAAGATGTGAAAAGAACGTGCTCCTCCTGTAGAATTCGTGCGGAATTAAAACCGCAATTCTTCCATCCATCGGATGGCTCGCTCATACACGCTATGCAGCCTATGCAGCGACTCAGCATTGACTTTAAAGGGCCATTGCCGTCCTCAACGCGAAACACCTACTTACTGACTATGGTGGACGAATATTCACACTTTCCCTTTGCTTTCCCCTGTCCCAATATGCTTACTTCCACAGTGATCAAATGCCTTGATCAAGTCTTTTCCCTTTGCGGTACAGCCAATTTCATCCGCTCTGATCGGGGTCCCTCCTTCATGTCAAGCGAACTCAAAAGTTATCTTTCCCAACGGGGAATCACCACAAGTAAAATGACACCGTACCATCCCATCGGTAACGGACAGGTTGAGAGATACAACGCTATCATTTGGAACGCTGTTCATCTTGCGCTGAGGTCACGCAACCTACCAGACCAGCAGTGGGAAACTCTGCTCCCTGACGTGTTGCATTCCATCAATGCAATTCCATCTACGTCTACCAATGTCACACCTCACGGGCGATTCTTCAGCTTCCAGCGTCGCTCCACCCATGGGACGTCTCTACCGTCATGGTTGGCAGCTCCCGGCCCCGTGCTGCTCCGAAAATTCATCCGATCGTCTAAAAACGATCCTCTCGTCGACGAGGTAGAACTCACGGACGTCAATCCCACGTACGCGCCCGTGCGGTACCCTGATGGCCGGGAGTCCACCGTTTCGCTCCGGGACCTGGCCCCCTGTCCAGCCAGTTCCATGGACCCAACTGATAGAGGGACCCGCAGGGATGATGCCGACACTCTGCGCTTCCCCGAAGATGACGCCCTACCTGGGACATCGCGAGATCTGCCAGCTGCCCCACCAGATCCACTCAGGGAGCCGAGCGCTCCCCATGGGATGGCCACCCGAGGCCAGGACGCCGGTCAATCCCCAGCTATCAAACAGGATGAAGCCAGTTCTGCGCCTGTGGGGACCCACACCCGGAGTCACGATCTCCCCAGCCTCCCTCGGGTCGATCAGAGCAACACGGGCCCTGTCGATCCACCGGTATGGATCAAGCGGCCTGGGGACCACGACACAGTCCGGGGAGACGTGCCTTCTAGCCATAAACAAAAATCTTAAAGACTGTGGCTATTCGCGGTCCGCCTAATCCGTTAAGAGGAAGTCGTCGGACTTCCAAATCTTTTAGGCAGGAAGAATGTTATAAATCTCATCATCATCAAGAAACTACTCATGAAATAACGCTGGACGGCCAGCTGGTGGCGCTGTCCAAGGAGTATAAATACTCGGGCGTGGGCCCAGCTTTCCAGGGACATTTTGTAAGACAAGGAACTAGTGAAGTACAACTAGACCTCCATGTTCTGAAACAAGTTGATTAAAGCCTTGCTTTATGCTCAAACCAAGTGCGTAGTGAGTTTTATTACGTCACACGCTCCAGGAATTCATCCGCCACCGTATTATTGCTAATTTGGTTTTGCCAGTCTATATGTAGATTAAAGTCACCCATGATTACTGTAGTACCCTTGTTACATGCATCTTTACTTTCCTGTTTGATGCCATCCCCTACATTACTACTACTGTTTGGAGGCCTATAGACAATTCCCACCAATGTTTTCTGCCTCTTGGAGCTTCTTAGCTCCACTCAGACTGATTCTACACCGTGATTTTCTGAGCCAATATCCTTTCTCACTATTGCTCTGATTTCATCCTTTACTAACAACGCCACCCCACCTTTTTCCTTTTTGCCTGTCCTTCCTAAATACGGAATACCCTTGGATACTCCGCTCCCAGCCTTGGTCATCCTACAGCCATGTCTCCGTGATCGCAATTATATCGCATCAGTTTATATCTATTTGCGCTGTTAATTCGTCTACCTTATTATGAATGCTTCATGCATTCAGATACAGTGTCTTTAGATTTGTCTTTTTAACATTTTTAGACATCTTAACATTTTTTTGTACTATGGCGCTATTTGTCTTACCCGGACGCTATTTGTTAGTGCACTCCTTTATTTGTACGCTCTGTCCCTTCCTGACACAATATGGTTATCCTTACCCCAAATACTTTCCTGCACTGCTTCCTTGTCTTTTCTCTTTAGCATTCTAGATTTCTCTCCAGCAGGACCCTCCCCCCACCCCACCCCTTATTTAGTTTAAAGCCCTATCTACCTCCCTAGTTATTCGATTCGCTAGAACTCTGGTCCCAGTATGGTTCAGGTGTAGTCTGTCCCAACGGAACAGCTCTCTCTTTCCCCAGTACTGGTGCCAGTGCCCAACGAATCGAAACCCACTTCTCCCACACCAATCTTTGAGCCGCGCATTCATCTCCCTGATCCTATTGACCCTATGCCAATTTTCTTGTGGCTCCAGTAATAATCCAGAGATTATGACCTTTGTGGTTCTGCTTTTTAATTTAGTGTATAGCAGTTGGGTGTTAATTGTATTCAGGAGGTGGGTATTAATTGGGGACTCTCTTGTATATACATATATATATATATGGGAATAGGCTGGGGAAGGGTTGCAAGCTTATCTTGGGGGGTGGGGAAAATGTGTGCACAGTATGTAATGTGTGTCTCTGTAAATAAAGACTTATATCCTTCACCAACTGGCTATCCAACTTTTTACATTTCCTATCCACAAAATACAAGATGAATCTAACCTGGCCAATAACTGTCCTGCCAATCATCAGTAAAGTGTGGAAGGATTCATCACCTAATTAGCAATAACCTGCTTACCAATGCTTAGTTCAGCTTCTGCCAAAGCCTTTCAGCTCGTGACCTCACCACAACCTTACTCCGAACATGGGCAAGAGCTGGATGCCAGAGGTGAGGTGATATAAAGGCAGCATTCAACCGAACGTGGCACCAACAATGCTGGTACTTCAATGACGAGTGGAGGCATTAAAAAAAAAAAACAACCATCTACACCCAAAGAAGACAATCCCTTCCTTCATCCATTCTTCCCACTCCAGTGTTCTGAAAGTGGCTTAATTGAGCTTTAAACTTATGAGTGATGAAGCTGCACCTAAAAATCTTCAGATCCTTCATATATTAGCAGAAACACATTTGGTCTGCTTGTCAAATAAATATAATGGCCCAGATTTTGTGGCTAGTGACAGCGCTGACCTCGAAGAAAGCTGCCAACAAAGATCTCGCGATCGCTATGGCGTGGATTTCATCATTCCCGACATTAATTTCATTCTGGTGTCATCTGTAGGGGATCTCTGACATTCAGCAACAGTGATGTCATTAAGCAGTCTAAGCAGCCAATCACATTGAAGAATTCTCACAGACAGCAAACCAGGAAGTAAAAAGCACTGATTATCCTTCACTTTAATCTTTTTACAGAGAGCAAAATAAAGATTGGGACATACACATGAGGTTAAGGTAGAAGCTGAAATATCATAAGCAAACTTCAAAAAAATAATGTTTATTTTTTTAAACTATGGTATTTTTATAATAATGGAGAAATTTGACATTCCACATATATAAAATTAGTTTTCCAGGGCCAGAGAGGTTGTTCAGCAGTAATTATGACATGGTACACCATTACAAACCCAGTTACACCTCATTTAACGAGGTTTAAATTTTTCAGGGGGTTTTACTGCGAGATTAGAGTATAAAAAGTGGAACTTCACGTGAATTCAAGTGATTTCTAAGATTTCCATCTGCGAGGACTTCAATAGCGCACCCCGTGGAGGAGCGGGGAATCACTGACAACAAAGTCTGGATTTCCGCGTTTAACTGCGCAAGTGCGGACGCCAGAGGTTGCTGTCAGTTTCACAAAGTAATGACAGTGAAGGCTGACAGTTTCGCTGTCATTACAACCGCAAAATCTGGTCCATTATCTTCTGGGTGCCCAACATGTGCCCTCTATTATGTTGCAGATATTATTGTAACCAAGTACAATTTTGGCATGCGCGCTAATATACCAGTACGTCTGATACAACACACATAGTGGGAAATTCCTTGGAACTGTTCCTGCTCCGCAGGCATTACTTCCCCGAAAAGTGTGGTAGGAACCCCCATTTATGCACATATAAACGGGATTGCCACTTCACTTCCGGTGACATAATGTCAGCAGAATGAGAGGAGCTCCGAGGAAATTGCCAGCCATAGTTTATGGATCCTTCATTAATAGAAAAACTTTATAAAATGCACCAGTCAATAATAAATACTCCATAACACACTGGCCCTGAATTTGCGGTCGGAGGCTTCCCGAGGGGAAATGCCTCCGATCCTCAAGTAAAATGCCCGCGCACCTGGTGGTCCGGGAGGTACAGAGATTCGCAGTCCTGAGCCTCTCTGGGTACCCCTGGGATCACGTGGGCCGGCCCAACCAATAGAAGAAGGGAATCCCCATTCATACTTATGGGGATTCTGTATGCACGGAAACCCCATGAGCATGAATGGGAATACCCCAAAAATACATCTACACATTGATGCGCTATCAATTACCCAAAAGACTGAGGTTAAGCGAGTAACTAACAGGCTTTTATGAACAAGAGAATGAAGGTGTGCCTCAAGTGGTCGACCAGTCCAGAATACAGAGGGACTGTGGAGCAGTCACCTTTATACCTGGACTTGTGGGAGGAGTCAGCCGAGGCATGTACAGACATGTACACAGTGGAATACAAACACCCGTACAGGCAGGTATAACAGTGGTTTACCACATTCACCCCTTGTTTAAAAATGAGTCCGGCGGGGTGAAGTGTATTAAAAGTTTGTGTATTGGAGTCTCTCCGGAGGTCTTGTCTGCCACTGTGATCGATGTGGCGACGGCAGGGGTAGTGAAGCTTCCGGCGTCGAGTCCCGCGTAGGCTGGGACACTGGTGTGTAGTCCTCGTGGGTGTTGAGCGGGTCGCGGGGCCCAGGCGTGCCGTCTGCTGGGGTTGGATATTGGATCGTGGGGGGGGGGTGGTAGTGGGTTACTGGGGCCCCCGAGGGTGCGAGGTCTCATATGGAGACTGTGTCCTCCCGCCCGTCCGGGTACGCAATGTAAGCATACTGGGGGTTGGCGTGGAGGAGGTCGACCCTCTCGACCAGGGGGTCCGTTTTATGGGTCCTCACGTGTCTTCTCAGTAGGACCGGCCCTGGGGACGTCAGCCATGGCGGTAGCGATGTCCCCGATGTGGACTTCCTTGGGAAGACAAACATTTTCTCATGAGGGGTGGCGTTAGTGGCAGTGCAGAGCAGTGACCGAATAGAGTGGAGCGCATCGGGGAGCACATCCTGCCAGCGGGAGGTCGGAAGGCCCCTAGACTTTAAGGCTAGCAGGGCGGCCTTCCAAACTGTCGCATTCTCTCTTTCCACCTGTCCGTTCCCCCGGGGGTTGTAACTGGTGGTCCTGCTTGTGGCAATACCCCTAGCGAGCAGGTACTGGCGGAGTTCGTTGCTCATAAACGATGAGTCCCGGTCGCTATGGATATAGCTGGGGAAACCGAACAGGGTGAAGAGGTCGTTCAGACATTTAATGACCGTGGCACTGGTCATGTCCGGGCAGGGGATGGCGAACGGGAAACGGGAGTACTCATCAATAATGTTGAGGAAGTACACATTGCGGTCGGAGGAGGGGAGAGGCCCTTTAAAATCAACGCTCAGGCGCTCGAAGGGGCGAGTGGCTTTTATCAGGTGAGCCCTGTCTGGTCTATAAAAGTGCGGTTTGCACTCAGCGCAGACTTGGCAGTTCCTGGTCATGGTCCTGACCTCAATGGAGTAAGGCAGGTTGCGGGCCTTGATGAAGTGGAAGAACCTGGTGACCCCCAGGTGGCAGAGGTCATTGTGGAGGGCCCGCAGTCTATCAATCTGCGCGCTGGCGCAGGTGCCACGCGATAGAGCATCCGGGGGTTCATTGAGCTTCCCGGGCCGGTACAAGATCTCGTAATTGTAGGTGGAAAGTTCGATTCTCCACCTCAAGATCTTGTCGTTTTTGATTTTGCCCCTCTGCTTGTTGTTAAACATAAAAGCAACTGAACGCTGGTCAGTGAGCAGGGTAAATCGTTTTCCGGCCAGGTAGTGCCTCCAATGACGCACAGCCTCCACAATAGCCTGGGCCTCCTTCTCAACAGCGGAGTGTCTGGTCTCCAGGCCCTGGAGGGTTCGTGAAAAGAAGGCCACGGGTCTCCCCGCCTGATTAAGGGTAGCGGCCAGGGCAAAGTCGGACGCGTCGCTTTCCACCTGGAAGGGGATGGATTCGTCCACTGCGTGCATGGTGGCTTTGGCAATGTCTTCCTTGATACGGTGGAAGGCTAAGCGGGCCTCTGCCGTCAAGGGAAAAGAGGTGGACTTGATCAGCGGACGGGCCTTGTCCACATAGTAGGGGACCCACTGGGCGTAATAGGAGAAAAACCCTAGGCACCTCTTCAGGGCCTTGAGGCAGTGGGAGTTCCATAAGGGGACGCATCCAGTCGGGGTCGGGACCGATGACTCCGTGTTCCACAACACAGCCAAGGATGGCGAGGCGGGTCGTGCGGAATATGCACTTCTCCTTGTTATACGTCAGGTTCAGGAGTTGGGCGGTGCAGGGGAATTTTTCGAGGTTTGCGTCATGGTCCTGCAAGTCATGGCCGCAGATGGTCACATTGTCCAGATATGGGAAAGTGGCCTGCAACGCATTTTGATCGACCATCCGGTCCATCTCCCTTTGGAAGACGGAGACCCCATTGGTGACGCCAAAGGGAACCCTAAGGAAGTGATAGAGGCGGCCGTTTGCCTCAAAGGCAGTATACTGGCGGTCCTCAGGGCGGATAGGGAGCTGGTGGTACGCTGATTTCAGGTCAATGGTCGAGAAGACGCGGTACTGCGCGATCTGGTTGACCATATCAGCTATGCGGGGGAGTGGGTAAGCGTCCAGCAGGGTGTAGCGATTTATTGTCTGGCTGTAGTCGATGACCAGGCGCTGCTTCTCGCCGGTCTTAACGACCACAACCTGGGCTCGCCAGGGGCTGGTGCTGCCCTCAATAATCCCCTCCTTCAGGAGCCGCTCCACTTCGGTTTTAATGAAAACCCTGTCCCCGGCACTGTATCGCCTGCTCTTTGTGGCGATGGGCTTGCAGTCGGGGGTGAGGTTAGCAAACAGTGGGGTGGGGGTGACTCTGAGTGTGGCGAGGTTGCACCTGGTGCGCGGCGGGCAGTTTGGAAGCTGCTGGCTGCGGACTGTGAGTGGGGGGAGGGGTCCCCCGTACACCATCATAACACTTTTAAAGTGGCACTGAAAATCTAACCCCAGTAGAACGGCAGCGCAGAGGTGGGGCAGGACCAGAAGTTTAAAATTATCGTACACAGTCCCGTCTACTAAGAGTGTCACCACGCAGTAGCCGCCAATGTCCGCCGACTGGGACTCGGAGGCCATAGAAACCCGCTGGTGCGCAGGCAGGACTGGGAGAGAGCAACGCCGCACTGTGTCGGGGTGGATGAAGCTCTCCGTGCTCCCAGAGTCAAAAAGGCAGGTTGTTTCGTGACCATTTACCTTAATGTCTATTGTGGACCGGGCCAGTTGGTGCGGTCTCGCTTGGTCCAGCGTAACGGAGGCCAGCGTAGGGGTCGGTGTGTCGCTGTGGGTATCAGATGAGGCGGTGTTGGGGGCCTGCTGCGTCCCGGCTGGCGTCCAAGATGGTGGCGTCCATGATCCCCATGTGGCTGGAGGCGTCCAAAATGGCTGCTGTTCCGGTGGTTCGCACATGGCTGGGGAGGCCCAAGATGGCGGCCCGCACGGCCCACACGCGGCACTGCTGGGGTTCGGGGTGGCTTTGGCCCTGCAGATGCTGGCGTAGTGTCCCTTCTTCCCGCAGCCCGAGCAGATCGCATTTTTCGCCGGGCAGCGCGCTCTGGGGTGTTTGGCCTGGCCACAGAAGTAGCATTTCTGGCCTTGGGACACTGCTGCGGCAGTTGCTGGGATGCGGCTAGGGTGGCACGGCGCTATGAGACGGTCCTACCGTGTCCCAGGCTGTCGTTCCCCGCGGCGTCCACGGTGCAGAGGAGCAGGCATCCATGCCCCGGTAGGCTGCATCCAATGATAGTGCGAGTTCAGAGGCCTTGTTGAGGTCACGGTCACTCTGCTCCAACAGTCGCTGTCGGGTGTAATTGGACCTGTGGCCCGCTACAGAAGCGTCCCGGATAAGTTCCTCTGTGTACACGGCGGCCTTTACATCCTTACAACCACAGGCCCGGCCAAGCACAGACAGTGCCTGAAGGTATTCCTCGGTCGATTCCCCAGGTTGTTGTTTACGACTCCCCAGGAGGTGCCTGGCGTACACCTCGTTCACTGGGCGCGTGTACTGGTCCTTGAGTAGCTTGAGAGCAGCCGTGTACGAGGTCGCGTCCTGGATGACTGAGTACGATCGGTGGTTCACTTTGGAGGTCAGGACATCCAGTTTGTCCTCATCCGATTTGACCGTTGCAGCGGAGGCGATCAGGAATTTTTCAAAGCATCTAAGCCAGTGAGCAAACTAGGTGGATGCGTCCGCCTCCCGATGGTCTAAGTCCAGGCATGCTGGTGTGAGGATCTTCTCCATTATAAAAAATCTTGTTAATAAAATTGATGCGCTATCAATTACCCAAAAGACTGAGGTTAAGCGAGTAACTAACAGGCTTTTATTAACAAGAGAATGAAGGTGTGCCTCAAGTGGTCGACCAGTCCAGAATACAGAGGGACTGTGGAGCAGTCACCTTTATACCTGGACTTGTGGGAGGAGTCAGCCGAGGCATGTACAGACATGTACACAGTGGAATACAAACACCCGTACAGGCAGGTATAACAGTGGTTTACCACACACATCAAATACATTTTTTTTTAAATCACATATTTAAAATGTATTAAAATATCATTCTTGACAGATTGCAAGTTCCGGGTTTTTCGCATGCGCTTTGCACACGAAAACCCAGAACTTGTGCGGCTCTTACGGGAGCATATGTGCCCATAGGGGTCGCAAATTACAGGCCACTATCCGTAAAATGCCCCAAATTACCATTCTAATGTGGTTCCATTGCAAGGCTTTCTATTTTTGTTAGTTTTCACACAAAGCCACTCCACACATTGCAGTGTCTCGTTTTATCAGCAGCTGACATTTCCAGTAGGACATTGCAGTCATTTTATTGGCTTTTCTTCTTGACAGACAAATGATTTCCTCAGACCAGAACACTCATTCTGCTCTAATTAATCATAACAATTCTATTCGCCCTCACAGTATGTCGGGGATTGCCGTAGCTGCATTCTGTGGATGTTTTTATCTGTGCTGTACATGAATGCCTTACTGCTAGCTGTTTCAGGAGATAGGAGAAAGAGAAAAAGGGAGAAAGCATAAACAATGTGATTGCTATGAGAAGCAGAGCTGTCGACATTGGACACATTTTTAGGCATGAATTACGGCTGTAAACTTGTGGCATTGCTTCACATCAAAAATCTGAACATGGTTAAAAGCAACAGGCTGCACCCATCACATGGGTCATGAGGGACGCTCAGTCTATGCTTTCGTCGGCATTTGCTCTCCTATTACTGCTGATGTGACTGTTTCAAATTACTGATATTCTTCAACTTTCATTAAAGCAAGTGAGTTGCACCTCGGTGGATCCTAGAATGTTACAGCAGAGAAGCAGGGAACATGAGACAGTTATCTAATCCCACCCTTTAATATTCCTCTTTTGTAAGCAACTTTCAAATTCCCTTTTAAAAGAATTTTCAACAGAGAATTCCATATTTTAACCAGCTTTTATGTAAAAAAAAAAAAAAAAAAAAATTCTCAGTTCTCCTTTAATTCATTTTGTGATTGTTCTATTCCTGGGATATGGGGGTTGCCCTATGAGGAGAGATTATTGAGTAGACTAGGCCTATATTCTCTAGAGTTTAGAAGAATGAGAGGTGATCTCATTGAAACGTACAAAATTCTTACAGGGCTTGACAGGGTAGATGCAGAGAGGATGTTTCCCCTGGCTGGGGAGCCTAGAACCAGGAGTCACAGTCTCAGAATAAGGGGTCGGCCCTTTAGGATTGAGATGAGAAGAAATTTCTTCACTCAGAGGTTGGTGAATCTTTGGAATTCTCTACCCCAGAGGGCTGTGGAGGCTCAGCCGTTGAAAGAAGAAAGACTTGCATTTCTGTAGCGCCTTTCATGACCGCTGGACGTCTCAAAGCGCTTTACAGCCAATTAAGTACTTTTTTGAAGTGGAGTCACCTTTGTAATGTGGGAAACACAGCAGCCAATTTGCGCACAGCAAGCTCCCACAAACTGCAATGTGATAATGACCAGATAATCTGTTTTTGTTATGTTGGTTGAGGGATAAATATTGGCCAGGACACCAGGGATAACTCCCCTGCTCGTCTTCGACATAGTGCCATGGGATCTTTTCGGTCCACCTGAGAGAGCAGACGGGGCCTCGGTTTTAACGTCTCATCCGAAAGACAGCACCTCCGACAGTACAGCACTCCCTCAGCACGGTACTGGAGTGACAGCCTAGCTTTGTGTTCAAGTCCCTGTTTAATTTGCGTATATTCAAGACAGAGATTCAAGGCATCCCTGCTTTTGTTACCTCTAGACTTGACTATTCCAATGCACTCCTGGCTGGCCTCCCACACTCCACCCTACGTAAACTTGAAGTCATCCAAAACTCGGCTGCCCGTGCCCTAACTCGCACCAAGTCCGTTCGCCCATCTCCCCTGTGCTTGCTGACCTACATTGGCTCCCGGTTAAGCAGCGCCTCGATTTCAAAATTCTCATCTTTGTTTTCAAATCCCCTCCATGGTCTCGTCCCTTCCTATCTCTGTAATCTCCTTCAGCCCTACAACCTCCCGAGATATCTGCACTCCTCCAATTCTGCCCTCTTGAGCATCCCTGATTATAATCGCTCAACCATTGGTGACCGTGCCTTCTGTTGCCTAGGCCCTAAGCTCTGGAATTCCCTGCCTAAACCTCTCCACCTCGCTACCTCTCTTTCCTCTTTTAAGACACTCCTTAAAACCTACCTCCTTGACCACCTGCCCTAATTTATCCTTATGTGGCTCGGTGTCAAATTTTTTGTCTTAAAATACTCCCGTGAAGCACCTTGGGACCTTTTACTACGTTAAAGGCGCTATATAAATACAAGTTGAAGAAGAAGATAAGATTTTTGGCTATTAAGGGAATCAAGGGATATGGGGATAGTGCAGGAAAGTGGAGATGAGGTAGAAGATCAGCCATTGAATGGCGGAGCAGGCTCGAATGGCCGATCATCTTTAACCTTGCCTGTTCTGGTGGGGGAAAAAAAGCCCTACCTTCTCAAATCTCTATTCATATTTGCAACACCTTATTGCTGTAACATTTTAGTGAATCTACACCACATCTCTTTGATTGCTTTTATATCCTTCCCATAATTGGGTGTTCAAAATTGTATACAATGCTCCCAAATGTGGCCAATATTGAGGATTTTTAAGGTTCAACATTACCTCCATTCTTTTGTATTCTGTGTCTCTAGATAGAAAACCAAGGGGGAAAATTTGGCTGCTTTGCTCCTCCCGTTAGCACGCTAAGAGGGCGCAAAGCAACTAGTGCCCGGGCACAGCGATGTTTGCGCCGTTCGCGAAATTGACCAGACATTTTGCAGTGGCTCTAAACACTACCGCCACGATCTCCTGCGCCCGCAGATCATGATGTCAGTCGAGCGTGCAACGCCCCGGTAGCACCCCGGACCGGATATTGTGTGGCACCCCCTGCCTTACCGCCTGCTGTTAGTAACGACAGGTTGAGGGGAGCGTTTTGCAGTCAGGGAGGGACTGGGGGAGCGCTATTTAAAGGCGACTGCTTCCTGCCTTTTTTTGTCGGCGACATTTTTGCACCACGCATTGTGAGAGAGAGAGACTTCTGGAGAGATTCAATGCTGTGTGAAGGAGTTTTGGGTACTGAGCAGCACTTTGCATGTTCATTTTGATTTGACATTCCTTGCATCGATTTAGAAGATACTATGGGGGTTGCACTCTGAGCTTTTTCCCTGGGCCTCTCCATTGTTCTTTCCAGCAGATTTGATGTACAGGTCTCTCCAGGCCGAGATTCAAGGCTGCAATGAGCAGGGTGTGGATGGAAAGCAAGATCGACCCTCCCCTTTAAGAACTGGCCAGCGCCAGTGTGTCTGTGTTCCATT
Source organism: Somniosus microcephalus (assembly GCF_052327205.1). NCBI lineage: Eukaryota > Metazoa > Chordata > Chondrichthyes > Squaliformes > Somniosidae > Somniosus > Somniosus microcephalus. The sequence goes on from NC_141002.1 coordinate 72,855,705, forward strand.
GCTGACTGACATCACATGAGCTTCACCAGCGCTCTGAGGTAGCGCCTCGCTCCTCGGCTTTTGCGCCTTCAGACAGGTGTGTAACACCTGATTTAGCGCTCCAATCACCTCCAGGGGCGATAGAAGCCAAGTTTGCAGTCGGAGGTGATGATTAGTGCCAGGCGCTAAACATTGCGCCCGGCCGATAATTGCGCCCCAAGCGGGGCGATACCGAATTTCTCCCCCCAAGGATTTAATCGTCTTGTCTACTCGTGCGGCCACCCTTAACAGCCTGCATATCTGTAAACTAATCTGCTCCTTTCCCTATTAAAACTAATCACGCCATAATTCTAATGGCAGACTGTTGAGGCTGCCGCGGAACACGAATGGAGGCCGAACCGATCTGAGGAACACATGGCTTTTATTACATTCTCTTGAGAGATGGCTGCCCCAGCTCTTCTCTCTGCTAAACCCGAAAACAGAATGAGGGCGACGCCCGCGCTTTTGTGTACACACTGAGGGCGACGCCCGCTCCTTTGTCATGCCTTAAAGGCAGCATGCTTCTTAAAGGCAAGCTGCCCGATTTATTGTCCACAGACAGAAAAGTGGATTGCGCCCGTTTAGGTGGCGATCCGCCACAAGACTTCCTTTGTTGCTATGAATGGTGGGTAAACCCTGCATCCACAGTTTTTTCTTTTTGCTTTCTCTTACACTCCAGAAAAGGAAGGTAAATCAAGCCTTCACTGAATATAGTGTAAGTTTGAGACTGAGGACTAAGGCATGAAGGCTTGAGAATGAAACTCCTGCCGAATGTGGGAGAGTTGAGTAGCTGGTGATGGGATATGTCATCTTTAAACATAGAAACATAGAAGATAGGAGCAGGAGTAGGCCATTCGGCCCTTCGAGCCTGCTCCGCCATTCAACGAGATCATGGCTGATCATCCAAACCCTAGCACCCGGTCCCTACACCGACAGCCATCCCACCCAAGCCCTATCCCCGTAACCCCATGTATTTAATCCCCCCTAACACTAAGGGCCAATTTTTATCATGGCCAATCAACCTAACCCGCACATCTTTGGACTGTGGGAGGAAACCGGAGCACCTGGAGGAAACCCACGCAAACACGGGGAGAATGTGCAAACTCCACACAGACAGTCACCTCTTTACCATAATATTAACTATTTACTATGGTAGTAACTGATTCTATGGCGGTCTGGTGAATGTACAGAATGATGCCAAAGAACAAGGGAGATGCTGCAGGCTAGGAGGAGTAAATGACATAATTAGGGAAAGGGGGTAATAATCGTGAGAAAAGGCTGCAGGGGCGGAGAACTTCTCCTGCATTGTAAGTGTAGATGTGGCTGGAACTTGTTTTAGATCTGCTGCTGTGCTTTGTAATACATGCAATAATATCCCACTTCAGCCCCAGGTACAAACAGTTTATTTTTATTTGTTTCTCAATAACATTTTCTCTTCAGCTCGCAGAACTGTTGATTGATCTATTGAAGTCAGATACATCCACTTCTAGACTAATGCACTACACAATATAGATAGATGTAGGCAGCATTCTCGCATACCATTCTATTTCGCTAAATACAACTCTTACCAGTCCTTGCCGAAACATTCCCACAGACTAAGCTTTTACATTGAACGAGGGAGCATAACTGTACATTGGATACCTAGTTTTTTACTCTTAACATTTTGAATAGAGGGAATTGTTTGGGATATTTAAATTATAGCAAGGTTTTTTTGATTGTAGATCAAATAATGTACTAATGGACACTTTTACTAATGCATAAAGCAGTTTTTTTTAAATTCTAAAAGCAAATCCTCTTATGCAATAATTCTATTACTTGTTTTTGGTTAATCGCACTGTTGTTCTGTTAATTATCTCAGGATATCAACTCGTAATGACTCAATCACTTGATCCCCTGTTGGTTCAACAAGTTTAACCAGTGAGTAGCCCAAGCCACACAGGTCAGGAATGTGCCAGGTTTGATTCCTGGGCTGAGCTGGTTTCGTGGTCGGCTGCAACAGTTGAGTTTAATGCCCCTTGGTTATGGTGGTATAAACTGGCCAGGGTTCCTGCTCCTCTTGACCAACAACCCCTAATGGAAGTGTGTGTGTGGACTTCCGGTGAGGACAGAATTGCGGTTATTCCTTCCCCATAGCCTGCTGGCAACTACTGTCTAGGCTTACACCTGCAAAATGGCCACTTGGGCAAGGTACCCACGGAACAGTCCCCTAGTGAGTAGTCAACATCTTCAGGAGAGGAGAAAATTGGTGAGGGGAAAAGGAAAACATTTGGGGTTTTTGGTGTGAATTGAAGATACTGAATTGTAGAACATATGTTTATCATTCTATTTTCTGAAATGAGTATTAATAAACTTTTGCTTCTTTTTGGTATTAAGCAGTTGATGTGTTCTATCCGCAGAGGAATTCAAAGGTCAAACTATAGTAGAGTTGATGAAAAAAGAAGGCAGCACCCTGGGGCTCACAGTATCAGGTGGAATAGACAAGGAAGGGAAACCAAGGGTATCCAATCTTCGACCCGGAGGCATTGCTGCGAGGTAACTAAAGCTACTGTGACATTACCAGAGAGAAATGCAGCGGAGAGTGTGTTTCACTCTGTTCATGGGAAGTCTTTGTGCAGAGTTTTTTTTAATTCGTGGTTTGTGCTTCTCAATCTTTTCATCTTCTGAAATTTCTTGCATTTACATCACGAGGAGGCTAGGGCTGTGAAAATACAGCTGCTTTGTAACTGAGCCATCTTTTTGAAGGATGATGAGGGAAAACCAGTCGTTTTTAGCTTGCAATAACTCTTGCTGATTTGAGAAACAATAAATTAAATTCATTGTTCTGGTGACAGACTACATGAAATCATGATTTTTGCTACATTTCAAAACTGTGTTAATATGTTCTACTCCTGGTAATTCAAAATCATTTATGCACTAAAATAATTTGTATTACCCAATAGTTTGAGTCAAGCAAAGTAAATAACAAAGCATGTAGTAAAAACAAGGTGGTTGTAATGGGAGATTTTAATTTTCACTTCAACTGGGAGAAGCAGAACTGATCAAGTTGTAAAGGCAATGAATTTCTAGAATGTGAAAAGTAAAATCATTTTTGGAAGTTAACAAACGTGCAAGTTCCAAAAAGCATTCAGTAACCAAAAGGGTTAATCAGCGCAGTTTCATTTCAGTGATGTGTTCCAGTGGCAAAACACTTGCTTTGGGTGAATGGGACAGTTTTCTACAACAATATGTCTTAGTACCGACAAGGGAACGGGCCATACTGGATTTAGTGGTGAGGAGCGCACCAGAATTAGTTAACAATGTGACAGTAAGGGAACATCTTGCAAATAGTGACCATAATATGATTGAAGTTGATATTAGGTTTGAGAGGGAGAGTCACAAACCAAAGTTTTAAATTCAACTATGCCAAATTTTGAAGTGATGTGAAATAAGTTGACTACAGTAAACTGTGCTGAACTGTTAATGAATAAAACTACAAACAGTGGGAAGTGTTCAAAGAAAGAAAGAAAGACTTGCATTTATATAGCGCCTTTCACAACCACCGGACGTCCCAAAGCGCTTTACAACCAGTGAATACTTTTTGAAGTGTAGTCACTGCTGTAATGTATCAAAGAAGTATTTGGTATGATACAAAACCAGTACGTACTATGGGCAGGTAACTAGCTTGTGCCATTTTAACTGGCCCATCTGTCCAGTTTCTGCCAAGCAGATAGAGTTAAAATCAGCCCGAAATGTTTTAGGTGCAAGCTCCTTGTTTTATATACTTTTTTAAAATCGCAAATATTGTTGTCAGGACTTTGTTTCTTGACCAAGACAACTTAAAGAAACAATCAATTTGGTGATAATGGAGCAAAATAGTACTTTCAAAAATCGCAGCAGCATAGATTTATTAATGAAGGACTGTCTTGATACTTCAGGCGGAATCAGAGGTCACTCTTCCTGAGCATTTTAATTGAGTGATAATTTAACTTGGTAACTCTTAAGTTTAGGAGTTTATTATTATTTTCAGTGAAAATTTACTAGGAATTTTAGGAATTACTTTTTAATGATGAGGTTAAAGGCACAGTTAGATTTGGGCCAATTGTATACTACTTTGCCTTGTCTGAGGCATGATGCAGGCTGGCCTGGTGATGTGCTGTGCCATTCTCTTGCAGAAGTGATCAGTTAAATATTGGAGACTACATCAAATCAGTCAATGGAATCAACTTAACAAAATTCAGGCACGATGAGATCATCAGTCTCCTGAAGAATGTTGGTGAGCGAGTGGTCCTTGAGGTGGAATATGAACTCCCTCCTGTTTGTAAGTATCTTCTAAATTAAAATTAGTACAGTATCTTTCAAATGGAAAAACTTGAGTCCAGTATTGATAAAGTTGATATCGTATTTGAAATCTAAACATGCCTATTGAAAAGACAAAGACATTTCTTTTAATTCATATCTCATGCATTTAGCAGGGAGCTGAGGTACAACCAGTTCAATTACATTAAAAACCCTTTTCTAACATTAATATTTGAAATCTAAATATTTTAAACACTGAACTTTGCATTAATATTCTTTTGTATTTTGAGAATTCCGTTTAGTAACAGGTAAAATCAGGGTGCTTTTAAAATCAATTAACAATCACACAAAATAAAAATAGCACATCTGATTTGCTGCCAGTGTGTATATATTTATTTATTGATATAATTAGGGATGTGCTCTCAATCAAATTTGGAATTTGAAGCCATCCAAATTGGGCCAAATGTGATTATTTTTAAAGTTCAGTATTTTGGTAAGATTGGGATTAGCAAGTCCCTTTTGGTGTATAAAAGAAGGAACTGCAGTTAGGCATAGCACCCTATCATGTTCCTCAGAAACATTTCAAGCATTTCACATACAATTAATTAAATTGAAGTGTAGTCACTTTTGTCATCTAGGTAAACACAGCAGCCAATTTGTGCACAGTAAGACCATACAAGCAGCAATGAGATGAATTGTTGATCTTTTTAGTGGTATTTTTTGAAGGAGGAATGTTGGCCAGAACACTGGGAGAAATCCCTGCTCCTCTTCAATTTGTGCCATGGATCAATAACCACAGGAATGGGCAGACGGGGCTTCAGTTTAAGACTGCATCCAAAAGATTGCCCCAGAACTCCCTTAATGCTGCACTGGTTTATCAGCCTAATGCATGTGCTGAAGTCCTAGAGTGTGGCTTGAACTCGGAACCTTCTCACAGAGGGTACAGTGCTACTAACTGAATATGGGCAACAGCAGCCCATTGTATATTGTAATAAAATGGCTCCATATGGTAGCCTGATGACACAGTGCGCTTTGCAGGCTTTGATGCATGTTTTTTTCACCTCTGGTTGGTCACACATGTAGGGACAATTCCACAATCCTGAACTTGCAGGAGCCATGCTCACAGGGATTTCCAGTCAGATAATCGGGGCTGCGATGTTGTCGCCCTGTCTCCTGCCCGTATTTCCTGCGAGCATGGCTTCCCCACTGGCTCTGTGGAGCTGTCAAACACTAACATTCTGTGTAGTTTGATGAGTCCTTGTGTTTAGGACTCATCAAACTTTTCAACTTTGCCGAAATCACCTGGCTGTTGGTTCGGAGGATCCAACAGCCTGTCTGTGAAATCTACAATGAAGATGTCGGGACTCTGGATCCACTGCAGCTGAAAGCTGTAGGCAGAAACAAAGGTAAGTGAACATTTTATAACACTTAACACTCACCTTACATACTTACCACTCCACACTTGCACCCATCACTCACTTCTACATCTCACTTTCAGACCCCTCCGACCCCCGCAGACCTCCTTCACATCGCCTCCACCCCGGCGGGGTTCTCTGTGGTCGGGAAGCCTACACTTCAAAAGGTAAAATGGGACTCATCCTTTTTTCTGCCTGTTAACTACCTGTTAACAGGCAGTTAAAAGGATTTAATCCCTTTCCCGCCTCGAGGAGATGGGACCCAGGACAGGAAGGTTTCCCACCTCCTGGCAAAAGGGCACGGAGGTGGGATGGGGGCGGGTTTGCCAGCCGCCCCCACATTCTGCAACTTTACCGGCAGACCCGCCTCCTCGGGGCTGACAAAATCCAGCCCGCCGAGTCTGATTCACAAGTGGTTTAAAGTTCAAACTAATTGAAAATTATTTTCTACAAGCTTATAATGGTTTTTCTTATTTTAATGTAGAATGTTTTGCTTAACTAGAATTTATTGTTTAACTAGAATAAACTATCAGCTACCTTCTTGCAATGGGAGGAAAATAGGCATGGAAAATTGCTTTCAAAAAGGAGTAAATAACTCCTCAAGTACACTTGTATGTTAAAAGTTTCTCTCTGCAATACCCATGTGCTAGTCCTTAAAGAGTTGCTATGTAGTGTTTATATAAGTTCTCTGTACTGATGTAGTACAGTGTCCACAATGATTGGTCTAAAATATGCACTATGTATAAATTAAATAATGGTACAATACACAAAGGAGCTCCACAAAAGTTCTCTGAGTGCTTCCAAGAAAAATGTTTGGCCCAGGTGAGCACCATAATACCCTTTGGTGGATCAATATGAATACTGCTGTATTTTTAGAAAATCATTAGATGTTAATACCTACTTCAATTTGGAAAGATGAGAATGTGAAATCAAGCTGTTAGTCCATATGAATGTAATGTGCTCACTTAAGCTTCTTTTATTGTGATACCAGCTGGTTTTCTATTTGGAGATTTAGACTAAACACTTGCTTTTCTCTATTCTAATTGAAGAAATTTCTTGCTCTCATAAATAACAGCTTGCATTTATATAGTGCTGTTACTGTACAAAAATGTTCCAAGGCACTGCACAGAGACGTAGTCAGACAAAAATGGATGCTGAGACACAGCGATTTGAGGAGGGATGACCGAAAGTTTGGTCAAGGAGGCGGGTTTTAAGGAACTCCTTGGTGGTGGAGGGGTTTAGGGAAGGAATTCCAAGCTTTCGGTGGACCCAGATGACTGAAGACATGGCTGCCAATGGTGGGATGAAAGGGGCTGGGGTGTGTGCACTAAAAGCCTGCGTCAGAGAAATTGAGAGTTCGGGTAGGTTGTAGGGCTGGAGGAGGTTACAGAGATATGGAGGGCTATGAAGGGAATTCAACATGGGGTGCAAATTTTACATTTGAGACATTGGGGTACTGGTGCCAATAGAGGTCAAGGAGGACGGGTGATCAGAAATTGTTGCGGGATAGAATGCAGGCAACAGAGGCTTGCATGAGCTGAGAGTTAGGCTGGCCCGGAGAGCATTGGAATAGTCAAATCTGGAGATGACAAAGGCATGGATAAGTGTTTCAGTGGCTGAGATTGGTGGAAACAGGCTATTTGTATGGCGGTGGAAGTAGGCGATCTTTATGATGGAGAGGACATGAAGTCGGAAGCTCAGCTCAAGGTCAAATAGTACACCAAGGCTGCAAATAGTCTGGTTCAGCCTGAGGCTGTGGTTGGGGAAGAGGATGGAATCAATAGTGAAGGTTCGGAGTTTATGACAGGGGTTGAAGATGATGGCTTTAGTTTACCCAGTGCTTAACTGGAGGAAATTACTGTACGTCCTAGACCGGATATCAGATGAGCAGTTTGATAACACGGGCAGTGGAGTAATCGAAAGAGCTGATAGAGATCTCGAGCTGGCTGTTGTCATTATCCATGTGGAGCCTGACCCTATGAGAGTCAGAAAGCAGAGAGTAGTAGTGAACGGTTGTTTTTCGGAATGGAGGGAAGTATACAGTAGTGACCCCCAGAGGTCGGTATTAGGACCACTGCTCTTTTTGATATATATTCATGACCTGGACTTGTGTCCAGGGGGCATAATTTCAAAGTTGCAGATGACACAAAACTCAGAAAAGTAGTAAACAGTGAGGAGCATAGTAGCAGACTTCAGGAGCAGCTAGACAGACTAATGAAATGGACAGACACATGGCAAATGACATTTAATGCAGAGAAGAGTGAAGTGGTGCATTTTGGAACTATTTTAAAGGGGGTGCAGGAACATAGAGACCATGGGGTGTATGTACACAAGTCTTTGAAGGTGACAGGATAAATTGATAAAGCTGTTAAAAAAGCTTTATAAATAGGGGCATCGAGTACAAAGGCAAGGAAGTTATGCTAAATCTTTCTAAAGCACTGGTTTGACCTCAGCTAGAGTATTGTGTCCAATTCAGGGCACCACACTTTAGAAAGGACATCAAGGCCTTGGAGAGGATGCAGAGGAGATTTACTAGAATGGTACAAGGATGAGGGAGGGAAGAGATTAGAGAAATAACAACAGAAAATGCTGGAAAAACTCAGCGGGCCAGGCAACATCCGTGGAGAGAAATTAGAGTCGACGTTTCGGGTCGAAACCCTTCTTCAAAAGATTAGAGAAGTTGGATTGTTCTCCTTAGAGCAGACAAGGTTAAGAGGAGATTTAATCGAGGTGTTCAAATTTATGAGGGGTTTGGATAGATAGGGAGAAGCTGTTTCCACTGGCAGGATGGTTTGTAAGCAGAGGACACAGATTTAAAATAATTTGCAAAAACGCCAGAGGGGAGATGAGGAGAATTTATTTTACTCAGCAAGTTATGATGATCTGCAATGCATTATCTGAAAGGGTGGTGGAAGCAGACTCAATAGTAACTTTGAAAAGAGAATTGGATCTCTACTTAAAAAGGAAATACTTGCAGGGCTATGGGGGAAAATCAGGGGGGTGGGACTATAATTGGTAGCTCTTTCAGTGAGCCAACACAAGCACAATGACCTCCTTCTGTGCTGTGTGATTCTATGTCTTCGAATGTTGTCACCAAGGGGCAGCATTTCGATGAAGAGGAGGCGGAGTCTAAGGACAGATCCTTGGCGGTCTCTGCAGGTAGCAGTGTAGGAGCGGGAAGAGAAGCCATTTTTCAAGGTGCTCTAGCTAAGAGATAGCGCTGTTAGCGTTTTTCAGCCAGGGCCATTACAATTTCATATGGTTCCCCTAGTCCTGGAGATGAAAATTGGTTTTGATCTGCTCTTGATCACTATTCAGCAGCTCCTTGAAGTGCGATTGTGTTGTCATTGGGTGAGGATATGTTTGGACTCAACTCTGATGCCTCCACAGTTGAATTATTTGCTAAGTCCCATTGTCAGGCCGCATGCGGCTACTTCAGCAAGGTATCGGAGGGTGTTTGGTACTAGTGTAACCTATCAAGAGGTTAACATGTTCAGGAGGACGGGGGAGGAAAAAAAAGTGTGTAAATAAATCATCCAGATTGAAACCAATCGTGTATCTAGTGAAATATACATGGACACTTTCACATGGAGATGGGTAAGAGCCAGGTAAAGATTGATCCATATTGTGTTGTCCATGTATTCGTGAAGTATAAACATTGGGTATAAATAAACAATACTTGGCTGCAACCAAATTGATCTGAGTTGCACCAATATTTGAGAAGGTACTCAGATTATTTGGAATAGCCTTTAAGAAAATGTGCTTCACATGCAAAGTAAGGTCATTTTCTGTATTTGTATCTTAGTATCCTGATTATTTAATGTAGAATGTGGGCCTGAATTCCTTCATGGTCCAATGCAGTGTATGAGTTTGAGTTCCTTGGTGTTATAATGGAGAGTGGTTCTGAGTTGCTTGATGGTCCTGAATTGGCTGCAGTTACTTTTTATTTTTTTGTCTTTCCCGGTCGATAGCATTGCTAAGGGGTGGGTGAACAGGGTACAAGGTTACACTGTTGATTGGTTTAAGAAGGCTTGTTAGACCTCATGATCTTTTCTTGCCCTTGTTTTTATATGTTCTTTTTGTCTATTATAGGATATATGTCTAAGTTCCCTGAAGATCTGACTTATTGTAAGCTATGCACCCATTTCTTGATAGTTAATTGCCTACATGGACAAATGAGGTGTACCACTGATATCGGAGTTCCCTAATGGTCCAATATGATATAAGGCTACGTTCCCTGATATTCTAGTGAAGTATGTGTCCATGTTTGCTGATAGTCAAATAGGATACCCGCTCAAGCTAAGTATTTGTTTTGAATTCCCAATGATCTGATAGGGTATGGATTCATGTAGATTATAGGGTCTGAGTTCCCTGATTGATGGATTAATAAGTTATACATTCAAATTTGTTTTTTTTAAGAGTGTAAAAACCCTCTTCTGCTCACGCCCACACTTTTTTTTCTCTGGCCCATCTGAATTTTGAACAGCCAAATCCACCATAGCCCAAATTAATTTGAACACAGATTCCCAGTAAACATTGAATACAAGTCATAAAGAGAAGCTCAATGAAAAAAGCTCAACTCCTTGGCTAAACAAACTTAAATGTTCCTGTCCTCCACCCTATCACTGATCTCTTTTGTTCTCTCTCTCTCCCCGCCCCCCCGCACACACCTTTTCCCTGGCCCTGTACTTGCTTATAAACTGTTAAATTTCTATCTTCTTCCAGTTCTGGTGAAAGGTTAGTGACCTGAAACGTTAACTCTGTTTCTCTCTCCACGGATGCTGTCTGACCTGCTGAGTGTTCCCAGCAATTTCTATTTTTATTTCAGATTTCCAGCATCCGCAGTATTTTGCTTTGGTTAAATGCTCCGACTTGACATCCCCTGTTACCACAGTCAACCAGTACCTAAGATTTCTGGTTTTGCATCTCAAATCATGTCTTTGATGCAGTTTGTAGCATAACAACAATTTAGACTTCCATAGTACCTTTAATGTACTGAAATATTCCAAGGCACTAAACCCCATTAGTGCCTTGGAATATTTCAGTACATTAAGGCCAACACCTATTTGCCACACTAAACGTCTGTTTTATGCAAATGTACATTTAGTGCATGATTGACTTATTATTAGATGCTGCGATGGGGTTACACTATGTTTAATGCAAGTCCAAGGCTGATTAGAGGCTTTAAATTTGACGGGCTGAGCACCCTTGTGTGTGTACATAACAACAATGAAAACAATTCAAAAGTAATTCATTGGTTGTCCATAGTGCAGTATATTCCAAACAAAATCATTGCATCAGACATGGAGAATGTGGAGAAAGTCTAACAGGACTATGGTTGGGGATTTGGGTGCTCAGTTATTCGCTCCTACTCACAGCCTCTGGAGCAGATTAAATTAGTCAGTCTGTCGTTGCTGGCAGTAGTCGGTCTATACATTAATAAGTTGCACTCTATACTTGTGGCTGTAGCTGACTTTGTATTTGACTCTAATCACTTAGCTCAGGATGTCAGGGATGCAGGAAATATTCCAATCCAGTTTTAAATATCCCAAATTGCATGATAATGCCCATATATAAAACGATAAATGAGTAATCCATTTTTTAGATGAGATTTTACCATAATTGCATTGCATTTAGATTGAGGCATTTAACACTGTTCCTGGTATCTTTACAACTGAATATACTAAGTGTGGAGTGCACTGTAACCGATCTCTCCCCAGTCCCCTTATTTAAAAAGCAATTTCCTAGGTCAATAAAGTCTACTTACAAGATCTATTTCCATTAAGTTCCTGCTAAATTTTCGCTGTCATACAGATACGTTTAAAGACAATGCTGTTTACAACAACTATAGTTTGTTTCAGTCTTTTGGATACAATTAGTGATGGATGCATTGCAATGCTTTCACTTCCATTATTCCCCTCCCCCGTGAATTCTGGTTTCAATTTTATATTGGTGCTCCGGTCCGAGAATGTAGCGCTGAAGTGGAGACCTGCAACCTCTCTCCTTTCTTGCTTTTACTCCCCTTGTTGCCACTTTCTCATCAGTAAAGCTGCTCCTCTTGCGTTTTTCTGGGTTCGAGGCACACCAGTTAAATATTTAGCATTATCTGTAGCAGAAATGTTGTCAGGTCCCATTACCTCTGCTGTAAGGCTTAACTCCTGACTTTTTAATGTTTTTATGTTATGTTAACCAGCCCCAATGTGTCTTGTTCAAATATATAAAATGTTTACATCCATCCAAGGACTGCTTTGCAGCTAAAGTGTACTCCAAATATTTTGATAGCACAGAATTTCAGCATTGCAGCAGAAAACATTGTGATTGCTCCCACTTCACATTCGTGCATGTCTACAAAGGAAATTGCAAGGAGAACCATTTGTATTTTTTAATTACTTTATGTCCTCCGGATACCTGAAACCACTTCCCAACCAATGAATCACTTTTGAATTGCATTCATTGTTGTTAAGTATGCAGAAGTGGCAGGCAATTTGCTCACAGCAAGGACTCACATACATCCCTAAAAATCGAAGAAAATGAATGAATGGACCATAACTAAGTGTTCTCTTCCAAATGATCTGCTTTGGTTTTGGCCTGCACATTAGCATTGAATCCACTTCCCAGTGATTCTGACTGACAGATTCTTTATTCTCCTTTCTAGCTGTTCAAGGCTCGGGTATTATTCTCAAAACTGTGGAAGTGACTTTGCACAAAGAAGGCAATACCTTTGGATTTGTGATTCGAGGTAAGGATATCTATATACTTAATGGTGCATTGCAATTTGTATGATTTCAGCTTTCAGTTGATGTTTAATTCAGTGGCAGTTCACAATGTAAGCTAAATTTTCTTCCACATTTCTTTTAACTATTAAATGGATATGGCATTCTTGATGAAAAGTCCATAAATTAAGAAAGACTTGCATTTATGTAGCACCTTCCAGGATGTCCAAAAGCACTTTACAGCTAATTAAGTATTTTTGAATTATGGCTCATGGGTTTGGGGGTAATATATTAGCATGGATTGAGGATTGGTTAACGGACAGAAACCAGAGAGTAGGAATAAACGGGTCATTTTCGGGTTGGCAAGCTGTAACTAGTGGGGTACCGCAAGGATCAGTGCTTGGGCCTCAGCTATTCACAATCTATATCAATGACTTATCAATAAATGAGGGGACCGAGTATAATATATCCAAGTCTGCTGATGATCCACAGCTAGGTGGGAAAGTAAGTTGTGAGGAGGATGCAAAGGGATATAGACAGGTTAAGTGAGTAGGCAAGAACATGGCAGATGGAATATAATGTGGAGAAATGTGAAGTTACCCACTTTGGTAGGAAACATAGAAAAACAGAATAATTTTTAAATGGTGAGAGATTGGGAAATGTTGGTGTTCAGAGGGACCTGGGTGTCCTTGTACATGAATCACTGAAAGTTAACCTGCAGGTACAGCAAGCAATTAGGAAAGCAAATGGTATGTTGGCCTTTATTACAAAAGGATTGAGTATAAGAGTAAAGAAATCTTACTGCAATTATATAAGACCTTGGTGAGACCACACCTGGAGTACTGTGTGCAGTTTTGGTCTCCTTACCTAAGGAAGGATATACTTGCCATAGAGGGAGTGCAACGAAGGTTCATCAGACTGACTCCTGGGATGGGGGGATTGTCCTATGAGGAGAGATTGAGGAGACCAGGCCTTTATTACCTAGAATTTAGAAGAATGAGAGGGGATCTCATTCAATCATATAAAATTATTAAGGGGCTTGATGGGGTAGATGCTGGGAGGTAGTTTCCCCTGGCTGGAGTGTCTAGAACTAGGGGTCACAGTCTCAGAATAAGGGGTCAGCCATTTAGGATGAGATGAGAAATTTCTTCACTCAAAGGGTTGTGAATCTTTGGCATTCTCTATCCCAGAGGGCTGTGGGTGCTCAGTTGTTGAGTATATTCAAGGCAGAGATCGATAGATTTTTGGATATTAATGGAATCAAGGGATATGGGGATAGTTCAGGAAGGTGGAGCTAAGGTAGAAGATTATGAATAAATGGCAGAGTAGGCTTAAAGGGATGAATGGCCTACTCCTGCTTCTATTTCTTATGTTCTTCTATGACGTGTAGTCACTGTTGTAATGTAGGAAACACGGCAAACAATTTGCGCACAGCAAGCTCCCACAAACGGCAATGTGATAATGACATCCGAAAAACAGCATTCCCTCAGTACTGCACTGGAGTGTCAGCATCGAATGTTGTGCTCAAGTGTCTGGATTGGGACTTGAACTCACAGCCTTCTGACTCAGAGGCGCAGTGCTACCAACTGAGCCATGGCTGGCACTAATATAATAGTTCTAGAATTCTTGGACTTAAAAATAAATTGAATTAATTTCTCTCTCTTCTCCCCCGTGATCCTCACAGTAAAGGAAGTGTATTGTGTCTAACATGACATTGCCCTCTGATTTGTTACTGTGAAAATGGGGAGTAGGTTTCTACGATTTTACTTGGCTACTTTTTTGCTATCAGAAGTTGCGGTTACACCAGATTTCCGACAGTGTTTGGCGTGACTTCTGATGCTCTTCTAATGGTTAATCCCTACTCAGTGCAGAATGAAGCTGTTGCCATGACAACATGTTAAAGAACGTCAGTATTTTGAGTTGTGTCGCCAAGAAAACCAGATGGGACTGACGCAGTTAATTTGATTTTATAAAAATAACATAGTATGATGGGGTTGGGGCAAAAGTCAGCATATTTCTAGAAAATAACAGCATTCATGTTAGCTATAGCTGTAATTGGTACTAGCAGACCTAAAAAGTCATAATCTAGTTTTTCTCATCTCAAATGAGTCGTGCACAAGGTGGCATAACTTCTTGTCTATCCATGTTTAGTACAGTAGAATTGTTTGAAGTACAGGTGAAAAATGTTCTGTTACACACAAAGCAATTATTTCTGTAAGACATTAGCAATACCTACACAATCCAGCAGCAGTCATTGGATAGAGGTCAGAAATGAGAACCCTGGCTGTCTATTCCCCTCTCAAGCCTGGAACACTGAGGCCAATTATAGTGTCCTCGTTGTAGCTTTAAATGAGATCCATTATCACAATACAGAATAGGAAATGAATCTGGGACCTTGGTCAGTAGGGCTCAGCCTACACCGCACAGTACATTTCCTAATGAGCCATGCGGCGACCTCTCAGCTTGTTTTGTAACCAGAATTATATCTACAGTGAACAGCTAAAGGTGGTCTGCCATTTAGCAGTCTACTCCTACTGAAGTCTACAGCAAAGCGGTTGGGTGCCAGTGCTGTATTTGAATTATATTTGAAGAGATGCATGTGCTATTATCTCCAGCTGATAACAAGGGGAAGATTTCAGAGAAGTTTTATTTAGTGGAGAACAGAACCAAAGTTTTGTTGTCTGAGGAACTGGCTAAATATGTCTGGTCTGTTTAAACATACTAAAACCGGCTTCTCACTTCAGTACCTTAACAAACACATTCGTGGCCTGATTCTACTGAGCTACTGTAAAATTTGTGCCTGCTAATTAGTCTATGATATATGTAGTCCTTTGAGGCAGTAAATTGACACATTGGTTTCTACTGGTCCAAGTGTTGTTTAAATTATTTAGACGGTGAGAAAATCCTAACTAGATTGGAAATTTTTCCCTCTCAAGTTTCTCTTCTGAAGGAATTGACTGCTTTCTGAGGTACAGTTCCACAGCTGCCAATCGCTCAAGTGAGCATTCTTCATCTGTGAGCCTAGATAGTGAGTGCCAGCAGGTTGTTCAATCTTGGGAGGCTCTTGCAGGCTAGCCTGATTTTGGCCTTGCCCAACATGCACACGTGCACTTTCCAGCAGGAGTCATGAATCGCAATCAGGAGTGGGGACTGTAGCAATTTTCTTAAGTGTTGCAGCAAGTATTTGCTCCATTACCATCACCTTGCCTAAGATTAGCTAACTCCGTACAGACTGGGTATTGACCTTGGGACCCCCTAGGTCAGTATGGCTCAGCTCCACACTGAGCAGTACATTTAACAGTTGCACCAGTTGAAGAGCCGAAGAAAGGATATTGTTTAATATTTTGTGCATTTATTTTTCCAGGAGGAACTCACGAAGACAGAAATAGATCTCGCCCGATTGTAATAACTTATGTCCGAGCTGGGGGACCAGCTGACAGGTACAGTTATATAAGGGATCACAGTTACTACACCTTTAGATCAGGTACAGTCATTACATAACCCATAACTGCAAGCTTTGTGCACCACTATTGCAGCCTTTGATCAAGTCCCACGTTTCCCATCCCAACTGCTGTTTTGCTGCTGCCAATCATGGTCCCACGGGTACTGCCACTGCCAAATCCCACTCCTCTTCCTGATGCTGCTGTTCCTGTTTGCAATGCTGCTTCTTTTCCCAAAGTGACTGCCACTCTTTTGAGGAGTGCAGGATGCAACACAAAAAAAGCACATAAGGCTTGTCATTAGCCCATTAGTCAACCCATGACATTATTGACTGGATTCTTTGTCCATTAAAATGAAGATGCCATATTATTGGTCATTTACATGAGCTGATTAGCTAATTAAAATGCCTGCAACATTTTCATCACAAGCCTATTGAATCAAATGCTTGCAGACAGCAGTATACGATGAGAGAAGCTGAGTATACTGTTTTTGTTTCAAACACATGGACTGAAGAATCAGGAAAGAGAAAAAGTAAGTTGGAATTTTAGAAAGTATTTTTTATGTAATTCTTTTGACAGGAAGGGTTGTAAAGTAACTATTTTATCTGCAGTAGTTCCCTTGTACTACACACCACCTTTGCACAAGAGGATGGCTGGAAGCCTAACTTCATAGACCAGTATGTTACCTTTGAGGTCCGAGCAACAACCACTTCTGCATTTTCCGAGGGTCTCTTTTATTAATTTAATATGGGATGTGGGCGTCGCTGGCAAGGCCGGCATTTATTGCCCATCCCTAATTGCCCTTGAGAAGGTGGTGATGAGCTGCCTTCTTGAACTGCTGCAGTCCGTGTGGTGAAGGTACTCCCACAGTGCTGACTTTGTTGTAGCGGTTTGGTACAACTGAGTGACTTGCTGGGCCATTTCAGAGGGCAGTCAAGAGTCAACCACATTGCTGTGGGTCTGGAGTCACATATAGGCCAGACCAGGTAAGGACAGCAGATTTCCTTCCCTAAAGGACATTAGTGAACCAGATGAGTTTTTACGACAATCCAGTTATTAACTTAATTTAAATTCCCCAGCTGCCGTGGTGGGATTTGAATTCACGTCCCCGGGTGCTGAGTGGCAGGAAGTTAAGGAGCACTGTTTATCATTATTCTATCTCCAGTTCGTTCATTTGGTGAATGGTACAGGACTATTGGGACTTGCAGCATATAATCCATTACCAAGTTACAGAAAATTAGATTGTAGAAACAAATGTTGACAGTCTAGTTCAGAAAAGTAGTTAAAAGTGTATTACATCAAATGCTAACTAGAAGCTGTGTTCATGGTTTCATTTTGAATGTTTGTTGGTGTCTCCTATCTATCTACCTACATCTATATTAATACAGTATATTGTTTTTAAAAAAAATAAACAGATGGATTTGCTTTGTGGTGGGTCTGTGCAAATGCCCCTCAAACAAGTTACTCCTTCAGATTGTGGCTCTTGATCAATTTACTTACTAATTTTGGACCTGCATGACACTAATCTGCAATACACATTCAGTAGGTTGTTGATTCCTGTCTGGTACCAGTTTCCACTGTTGTTCTTATTATTTAATGTATGGGATTGTTTGAAGATGATTTTTTCGAAGGTAAAAAATTGAAAATGCCAATTAAGCGAGCTGTGTTGGTAGAAACCAATAGGTTGATGTGAACTCACAAATAAGCATAGATATCTATTTATGATACCGCATGGATCCTTGAATGTGATTAGAAAAGAATGATCTCACTGCAGGCTTTAGCTGATACCATAAACTGTAAGAGGGAAACTTGAGCACTTTAGAAATGTCTTTTGACTCTCCCCTGCACCCCCACCCACCCCCCCAAAAAAAGAGACTGCATTTTTGAACTTCCTTCCAGTATATGCACTTTTTAAAAATTAGGAATATATTGGGCCAGAAATTCGCGGCCAGAAGCGTGAGTACGGTCGGGGTACTCACGCATCTGGCCGTTGGAAATGCCGGCGTTCAGCAGGAACAGCGCATGCGGGGAACGCCGGCATTTCCAGACCCGAGGTCTATTCACAGCACGTGCGACTGCACAGGCAGCGCTTGCGCAGTGAACTTTGTGGATTTCAATGATGGATTCAGTGAGGGTAAGTCCTTAGAAGTTACACTTGAAAAAAGCAAGTGTAAAGTTGTTCATTGGCTGCGGAGGAAGATATATTTTATCGTGGAGCTTCTGAAATGCAATATTTTTGTTTGGGAAAGGGAGGGAAGTTATTTTAAGAAATTTTAAGTAAGTTTTAAAGTTAAAATTTTTTTTTTTTTAAAGGGTTTTCAGAACGGTAGGTAGAAGGAGCAATTGTGGCTGTGTGAATGGAATGTGAGAATGAGTTATGTATGTATGTCCACATATATTCCTTTACGTATATGTATGTATGTTTTATATTCCTTTACTAATGTGTATGAATGTATGTTTTTAATTATGATTTTCCAATAAGTTACTTTCTCTGAAAGTCATAATTAAATAATACATTCATACACATAAGTAAAGGAATATATACATAACACGCAAAGGAATATATACAGACATACATACTTTCAGAAGCTCCACGATAATAAATATCTTCCTCCGCAGCCTCTGGAGCAACTGTACCCATGCTTTTTTCATGTGTAAGTTGTAATGACTTGACCTCACTGAAAGCATTAATGAAAGCGGCGAATTATACTGCGCACGCGCTGCCTGTGCAGTCGCACGCGCTGCCTGTGCAGTCGCACGCGTTCTGCCTCTGAACCCCTTCGTTCAGAGGACAGGAAATGCCGGTTTTCCCCACATGCACTGTGCATGCTGAAAACCGGCATTTCATCCGGCCAGATGCGTAAGTACCCCGACCGTACTCGCGCATTTGGAAGGGAATTACTGGGCCAACATTTTACATGTCAATAAAATGAAAAATTTAACAATTGCACGACTTGCCCCCTCGCATCTGCGACTGAGGGTCCAAGGAGGTGCATTGCGCAAGAGGTCATCGTCGTACGTATCCTCACACTGTTCCCTTTGGGGAACTGTATGAAGTGGTGGAAGGATTTATGGCCGTGATTAACGCTCATTCCGTGACCGTAACCATCTTTGAACCAGCCATTAGGGTGGTTAGTCCTATGGCGGGAGGGTTTTACGGGCTCCCACAACCCATCTGAGGGGGGGGGGGGGCCCACCAACACCCACGGACGCAAGTATCCCGCTGGATGTCCACCCAGAATTTAAAGTTGGAGCTCCGACTCCACTTGCCGGGACTGTCTGGAGTGGGGTTCAAAACCCTACTCCTTCTGGCCCAGCGGCGGGGATGCTTACTGCTACGCAAAAGGCCCACTCCGCACAAAAGGTGACACCCATACGTTTCCTGCGCCTTTTCCCTCCCCGTGACTGGAGCCCTATGCTGCCATTTCACGTTGCTAATCGGATTGGGCCTTTGTCATAGCGGTAGGATCCCCGCCGCTGGGCCAGATCAGGGTAGGGTTTCGAACCCCGCTCCAGACAGTCCCGGCAAGTGGAGTCGGAGCTCCGGCTCTAAATTCTGGGTTGACATCCAGTGGGATATTTGCGTCCGTGGGTGGCCCCCCCTCCTTGTATAGCTTGTGGGAGCCCGTAAAACCCTCCCGCCATAGGACTAACCACCCTAATGGCTGGTTCAAAGATGGTTACGGTCACGGAATGAGCGTTAATCATGGCCATAAATCCTTCCACCACTTCATACAGTTCCCCAAAGGGAACAGTGTGAAGACACGTATGACGACGACATTGCTAAATAAATAAATGGAATTTAAAAAAATTCTTTTAGGGCTTTTAAAAGTCTTTAAATTGCTTTAATTCTCCTTAAAACTACTTCAGATTACTCAAAATAATGTAAACATTTTAAAAAGTTTATAAAAGTTACCAAAATCTTCAAAAAACTTCCAAAAACCTATTTAAACTGCTGCTTTGCATGTAAAAATGCTTAGCAGCTTGACAGAAACATTGGGGGCGTGTCCAGTGAAACTGAGACCTCAAGGGGCGTGTCTCACTTACACTGCACGCTCCTGGCTTCGCGCTGGCTGCACTCCTGGGCGGCGTGACGTCATACGCTGCCCGGGATTCTTCTTTTTCAAACACCAAGTCCAGGCGTCCCTGGAGCTGATCGGCAGTAGCGCGGGGTAAGTGCATATACGGGGCTTGCACGCGCGGCAAGCCCCGTTCACCAATTTCTGGCCCATTATGAAGATCTGGACTGGTTTTATTCCAATTTCTTCTGTCTACTGATGACCAAAGAACAATGATTTAACATTATCACATTTATTGAGTGATAGCCAAAAGCTAATTAATGAGAATTGATCTTGTAGACATATCCTAAAACAACCTAGTTTTTGTATCAGCATGCTACGGTCTTCTTGCCAATGACCCTAACCCAACCAAAGCAATTTAGCTGCATGGAAACCTCAAACTTTTTATGAATATCATTCTGAATTAAGAACATAAGAAAGAGGAGCAGGAGTAGGCCAATCGGTCCCTCGAGCCTGCTCCACCATTCAGTAAGATCATGGCTGATCCAATCTTGTCCTCAACACCACTTTCCCGCTCTCTCCTCATACCCCTTGACTCCCTTTGTAGTTCAAATATCTGTCAATCTCCACCTTGAATATATTCAGTGACTCCACCTCCACAGCTCTC
Organism: Somniosus microcephalus; assembly: GCF_052327205.1. NCBI lineage: Eukaryota > Metazoa > Chordata > Chondrichthyes > Squaliformes > Somniosidae > Somniosus > Somniosus microcephalus. Next base: position 72,876,252 of record NC_141002.1, read on the forward strand.
TGGGGTAGAGAATTCCAAAGATTCACGACCCTCTGAGAGAAGAAATTGCTCCTCATCTCCGTCTTAAATGGGCAACCCCTTATTCTGAAATTGTGCCCCCTAGTTCTAAATACCCCCACTAGGGGAAACATCCTCTCAGCATCCACCCTGTCAATCCCCCTCAGAATCTTATATGTTTCAATAAGATCACCTCTGATTCTTCTAAACTCCAATGAGTATAGGCCCAACCTGCTCAACCTTGCGTTATACGTCAACCCCTTCATCCCAGGAATCAACCTAGTGAACCTTCTCTGCACTGCCTTCAATGCAAGTATATCCTTCCTTAAATATGGAGACCAAAACTGTACGCAGTACTCCAGGTGCGGTCTCACCAGCGCCCTGTAAAGTTGCATCAAAACTTCCCTACTTTTATACTCCATACCCCTTGCAATAAAAGCCAGCATTCCATTAGCCTTCCTAATTACTTGCTGCACCTGCATGCCTACTTACTGTGTTTCATGTACGAGGACCCCCAGATCCCTTTGTACCGCAGTATTTTGTAGTTTCACTCCATTTAAATAATAATTTGCTTTTTCATTCTTCCTTCCAAAGTGGATAACCTCACATTTTCCCACATTATACTCCATCTGCCAATTTCTTGCACGCTCACTTAACCTATCTATATCCCTTTGCAGACACTTTGTGTCCTCCTCACAACTTGCTAACCCACCTATCTTTGTATCATCAGCAAATTTGGCTACAGTACACTTTGTCCCTTCATCCAAGTCATTAATATAGATTGTAAATAGTTGAGGCCCCAGTACTGATCCCTGTGGCACCCCACTAGTTACTGGTTGCCAACCTGAAAATGACCCATTTATCCCGACACTCTGTTTTCTGTTAGTTAGCCAATCCCCTATCCATGCCAAAATATTACCCCCAACCCCGTGCTCTCTTACCTTGTGCAGTTACCTTTTATGTGGCATCTTATTGAATGCCTTCTGGAAATCCAAATACACTACATCTACTGGTTCCCCTTTATCCACCCTGTTTGTTACATCCTCAAAAAACTCTAGCAAATTTGTCAAACACGATTTCCCTTTCATAAAATCATGTTGACTTTGCTTGATTGTCTTATGATTTTCTAAATGTTCTGCTATTACCTTCTTAATAATGGATTCCAGCATTTTCCCAATGACAGATGTTAGGCTAACTGGCCTATAGTTTCCTGATTTCTGACTCCCTCCTTTCCTGAATAGTGGCGTTACATTTGCAGTTTTCCAATCCGTTGGGACCTCTCCAGAATCCAGGGAATTTTGGTAGATTACAACTAACGCATCCACTATCTCTGCAGCCACTTCTTTTAAAACCCTAGGATGCAGGCCAGCAGGTCCAGGGGACTTGTTGGCGTTTAGCCCCATTAGTTTGCCTAGTACTTTTTCTTTAGTGATAGAGATTGTTTTAAGTTCCTCCTTCCCTATAGCCCCTTGATTATCTATTATTATTGGGATGTTTTTAGTGTCTTCTACCATGAAGACCGATCCAAAATAATTGTTTAGAGTCTCTGCTATTTCTCTATTTCCCATTATTAATTCCCCAGTCTCATCCTCTAAGGGACCAACGTTTACTTTAGCTACTCTCTTCCTTTTTATATACCTGAAGAAGCTCTTACTGTCTGTTTTTATATTATTTGCTAGTTTACTCTCTTACTCTATCTTCTCCCTCTTTATAATTTTTTTAGTCATCCTTTGCTGGTTTCTAAAAATTTCCCAATCCTCTGGCCTACCACTAACCTTCGCAACATTATATGCCTTTTCTTTCCATTTGATACCATCCTTAACTTCCTTAGTTAGCCATGGATGGTTCATCCTTCTCGTAGAGCCTTTCTTTCTCACTGGAATACACCTATGCTGAGATTTATGAACTATCTCTTTAAATGTCTGCCACTGCTGATCTACCGTCTTACCCTTTAATTTATTTTCCCAGTCCACTTTAGCCAACGCTGTTCTCATACCCTTGCAATTGCCTTTATTTAAGTTTAGGACACGAGTTTCAGACCCAAGTTTCTCACCCTCAAACTGAATTTGAAATTCTACCATGCTATGATCACTCTTTCCTAGGGGATCCTTTACTATGAGATCATTAATTAATCCTGTCTCATTACATATTAGCAGATCTAAAATAGCTTGCTCCCTGGTTGGTTTCTCAACATATTGCTCTAAGAAACCATTGCGAATACACTCTATGAACTTGTCCTCAAGGCTACCCTTGCCAATTTGATTTGTCCAATCTATATGATGATTAAAATCGCCCACGATTATTGCAGTACCTTTCTTACAAGCCTCCATTATTTCTTGATTTATACTCTGTCCTACAATATAGCTACTGTTTGGTGGGAGTAGTATATAGGCCCCCTGTGACTTCTTACCCTTACTATTTCTTATCTCCACCCAAACTGATTCTACAGCTTGAGCTTCTGAGCCAATATCATTCCTCACCACTGCAGTGATCTCATCCTTTATTAACAAATTCAGAATAATAACCAAATATATTATACCGTTCAGACTGTGGCACTGTTATCAGTTGTAACTAAAAGTTTTGACTTTTGACATGATCAAAATTATTAATTTTTATTTTGTCCTCTAGAGAAGGCACAATAAAGGTTGGCGACAGGCTGTTGAGTGTTGATGGAATTCGGCTACATGGAACAGCACATACAGAAGCTATGAGCATTCTCAAACAGTGTGGGCAGGAGGCAACATTAATAATCGAATACGATGTGTCTGTAATGGGTATGTTGAGTTTCTGAACAAGTCCTTGAGCTCTAACGTGACCCTGAGCTGCTTTAACCACTTTGCCTTTTCTTTTCAAAGAGTCATTTTATATTGGCTGTAGCCAACTGTGTTCCAATAGGAACCTGGCGAGTGTAACTGTATACAGGTTCATTCCGAGGTGAACTATTTTTGGTTCCCTCTTGTATGAGCTTGCAGGTAAATAAATCTGTTCTCTTTAGCACTCTTAAGCTTTACTCAAATCACTGTCTTAGATGAGAGTGTAATGCTTTTAAAATTAATTGTAATTTCCAAAAGCATATGCATTATATGAAAAAAAAATCTTTATGTATCCTACAATTTCACAGGCAAGTTACCAAAGTAATTTTGAACTGATTTGGTTATTCTTTAAATGCAATAAAGTTTACAAAGTAAAGTTGGCCAGTTTTTATTGTCTGCAATATTTGTAACAGATTTAGGTTTATTTGCTCCTTTTTTCTTTTTTCATTCTTTTCCCTCCCTTCCACACATTTAGAGCAAGATGTTTTTGTTTACTGTGTCTTTTCTTCAAGATTTCTCCTGACTCTCTCTCTATGCACTGTAGTCTGTTTCTCTGCCTTAAAACTGTCACTGGAAATGTGGTCTATAATAAGTATATTCATGGTTAATTGCTGCTGGGTAACACGAGCATCTCCGTGTGTAACTTTGTTTTTTTTTGTGTGTTAGATTCGGTAGCAAATGCTTCTGGCCCACTGATGGTGGAGGTGGCCAAGACCCCTGGTTCCAGCTTGGGCATTGCCTTAACTACCTCACTGTACTGTAACAAGCAAGTCATAGTCATAGACAAAATAAAGGCTGCCAGCATTGCCGATAGGTACGTACATGTGCTTAATTGGCAGTGCTATTGATCACTTAATTATTTGATACCAGTCCAAAATAGCACTTATAATGTAATGTAATATACACAGATTTTGATTATAAATACAGGCACTTGCTGTAGTTAACGTATATCTTTTAACCAAGGCTTTATACCCTGTCAATCTGAAATTAGGCTTAAAGGGCCTCTGCATTATTTCATCTTTATGATACAAAGAAACACTTGACTGGTGAAACAACATTCCAATTTTTTTTGGTTGGGAAAGGCTAGTCATATTACTGATTTGTATAATACACGTGTGTGTCACCTATCAAAAGTGTGAGCTATATGCAAGACTTTTAGTATATTACTCCTCGTCACTCTCCCATGGCGTTGCATATGGGGAGTTGAGACCAAGTGTAGTCTTTAAGGTGAAGTGACATGAAGGAATAGCGCACATGAGTGTGCAGATGCAAGATTTTTAATACAATATATAGATAGATATACAAGATAAAATATATACGTATTCAGTCCCCATTTTAAAGTCATACATTCTGTCCTTATTTTTATATAATTTTTTACATAATACCTTATTATTTATATTCAAATAATAAAACTTGGGCAATTTGGGAAACCCAGAAGTAACATAGGAGCTCTCTGCAGTTTGGGCTGAGGAGCTGGGAGCTGCAAAATTGAGATGTGACACTGCTCCCACTAGTAGGAGATTGCAATTAGAGCATGCCGAGTTTACAGAGGCAGTTTCCATTGTCCATGTGGTCTTTAGGAATTTATAATGGAAAAAGTTGATGCAAAAAAAGGTTTTGCAGACAGAAAGTGTGTGCAGATGTAAGATTTTTAATAAAATGTAGCTATATCCTTAATTTACATGCAAATACTCAGTCTAAACAGTGTAAAGCAGGTTTCAATCAAGATAGGCCCCACAGGCCCCTAAACCTCTGCCTCTCCACCTCCGTCTCCTCCTTAAAACCCACCTCTTCGATCAAACTTCAGTCACCCCTTCTAATATCTCTCTCTTTGTCTCTGGATTCATTTTTTAAATTTGCGCCCCTTGGGATGTTTAACATCCAAAGCGCCTTGAAAAGTTTCCTCTGCATTAAAAGTGCTATATAAATGCAAGTTGTTGCTGCTGAATTAATCTAACCCCTGACACCTTGCTGCATTTTTAGGAAAATTGCTTAGTCATAACTTAAAACTGTTGTCTATCAAAGTTTTAATATGTAATTAATAAATTTCCAGGTTATGAATTGTAGTCATTCTTGTTTGTTGGAGCAATGAAAACATCTTGATCAGGATGTAGTTTGAGGCATTCAGGTGTTGTAATCCTTTTTGTGAGCTCAGGTAGGGTTCACTGGTCATATACATGAGAGGCAGATGTGACCATGTTTAGTACAACTGCATTCAAAGTTTGTTCTATAATGCAGATTGCTTAAATGCTTGAGTGCCACATTAGGTTTATATTTGCTTTTGCTTGTGTGTAAGTCTTCCATCCTCCTGAATCATCTTCAGTGTCTTTCACATTCGGGTCCTTTAGCATCGCACTTGATTCACATTATATAAAAACTGCCAAAAGGTTATTTCAGAATAATTTATAAACATAATAAAGAAAGCAAGTTCAGCCCCTCTAAGAATTATTTCAATAGTCATATCTGCAATAATTTGTTCAGCTTTGATTTGGTCTGCACTGAAGGAAACCATTTTGCTTTATTACAAGAAGAATATTTTAACGATATACTGTCTGAAATGTGAATATATTTCAGACTGATTTAGAGTGTTATGCAAAATATGCTCCTTGTAGGAATGTCTCTAATTTTATACAGATTATTGTGTACTTGGAAAGTGTGTGTTGTTAGTTTCCCCACATTGTGATAATATGAGTAGCATAGAGGTTTAGCCCACCGTTATAAATTATTTGTTGAGAGCCAGAATCCTGAGCAGTGTCTTAAGGGACACAGTATTGCCCCAATAGACTGCATTCTACAGTGATGCAGCTGTGATTCTCCACACAGTGTGTTCCCAGTTTCAATCATAGTAGAGTTCTGAATTCAAAGCGGCTTATTTTACTTTTGTGCTTTATGCATCACAGATAGTAATCAACTGATAGGCAAAATTCTTATGCAATTTTGACTTTAAGCAATGTAAAGTAAATTAAATTTTCATTTGAGAATGTGGAAATTATTTTACGACTACAGAATTAATGCAGCACGCTTACTGCTCTTTCTTGCTGTATTTGAGGCTAACGTTGTCCGCTTAAGTTTTCACTGTGATCTAAAATGTTTGTTTATGTACAGATGTGGGGCTTTGCATGTTGGAGATCACATACTTTCGATTGATGGCACCAGCATGGAGTATTGCACACTAGCTGAGGCAACTCAGCTCTTAGCCAGTACCTCTGAACACGTCAAGCTCGAGCTGCTTCCTTACCACCAAACACGACTTGCTTTGAAGGGACCAGAACACGGTAAGTGTCTAGATGTTTCTTTGTCCAGACTCTTTGCCTGAAAAGAATGGGAGTAGAAGTTGACAGCTAAAGCACAAGCAATAACAAGTGACAGCTGACGTACATGGTTGAACTAGCATGTTCCTCGCTATCTGGCTTGAGATGATTATCCGATAACTACATTGTCTGGTTTCTCTAAACTAATGCCCATTTACGTGCCATTTAGTTTACAGCATTGCCACAGATCACAGCTCTGACTTCAGTGGCGGCGCTGAAAGCTAACTGAGAATCACGGCTGCCTCCAGAAGCAGCAATGCCCATTTAAAGAGGTGAGCTTCACCAGCACCTCTGGAAACAGTGCCACCATGGTAGTAGTTTAAATACTGCTGCAGGAAAGATCACCATTTTAGTTGGTGGAGTGGCTCAGCCCACCTGCACAGGTCAATGCTAGGCATTTTGGCAAACCTTCTCGAGTCATTGGGAAAGGTTTGCAGCCAAAAATGAAGCCACAAGCTGCAACAAAGTAGGATGAAAGTAACTATATCGAAACGATGGGCACATCTCTCCCTCTGCCTCACTGCAAACTACAGAGGGTCAAAGTGTGATCTTGTGAAGTTCTTGATTGTAGCCCCATTGTTAGCCAGTATCACTAGTTGCTGCACTGTGCAGCCATTGTACAAGATCAAAAATGGCCCATTCAGTGCTATGCAGGAGATTACGTTAGTTAACGTATTAAAATATTATATCATATATATATTTTAAGCATATTCTACATTTTATGTATATTTATATTCCTCTTTTTATTTTCATTTTCATTTAGGTTTGTTTTCGGATGCTGAATACTGTTGTTTTAGCTCATTAATAACTTTTAAAATATGGGGCATAATTTTTGCTTTACTGATGCTGGCCAGCTGCATTTTCCGACTTCCCCCACTTAACAGGGAATGTCCAGCAGCTTGATATGAAAGTTGCAGTTCACGGCTATAAAACAACTGGGTATGTGCAAGATTGCACGGGCAAAGTTGTTCTCGATTGCTTCTGGTGCTTTGGAATTTAGTCTGCAGTGTAATGGGCAGATTCCACAACATTGTGAGCCCAAGAGCTTTTAAGATCTGCCTCTAGTGGAAGCACTGAGCTGATGCCGAGTACCAACCTAACAGAAGAGGAGAATCAATAGAAGCTCACATCAACTAATGTTTTGCACCTCTCTGAAGAATTAAGTTCCTCTTTTAACAAAAAGAAAAGGAAAATGTTATCGATGACAGTTTGAAACCTGGTTTCATTAGCGAGTGGTTAATTCTAGACAAAATCAGGTATTCTCTCTCTGTTAAAAGAGGAATTTCATCCCAAGTAGAACGATGCATTTAATGAACTAAAAATCTACACAACATATTAAGATGACCTACCTCTTTAACCGATCATTTTCCATAAATCATATTTTTGATATGAACGAGTAACTACAAGAAACGTTTGTGATGCCTACACGATGAGGGGTTTGACTATAACCAGAGTCTTTCAGCCTGGTGAGATTGCAATGCCTCTAAAATAGAAGGATGAGGTCATGACTTGGTGGTTTGACAATTAAAATTCTTGGGCTTTTGAATCCATCAGCTAATAGAAACAGCCAATCTGGTGCGTGATTCGTACCTTGATTCAAACTTGCATGACGTGCAAACTTGGTGTGTGTCAGTTGGCAAGCTAGGGTTTGATTTATCTTTTGCCAGTTGACAACCTGGAATAAATGTTTGGGTGAACCTTTACAACAGTTTTTTTTTCCAATAGCTTTAAACATATTGGGGTAAATTCACTGATTCCACAGACCCAGTGGGGAGCTGTGCTCGTAGAGATTGCGGGTCAGAGATTTAATGCCATATTGTGGTAGACCCATCTCTGGCTCATGCTCGTTTAGAGTGTGATTCCCAGCTAGGAGTATAGAATCAGTAAATTGTCTTTGTATTCAGCAAACTATAGTGTGGTGTAGATTTTTTATTTGCTAGACGTAACTGAAATGAGATGGTTGTGGACACCAATGGGGTATATTTTCCTCTGAGTGCGAAGCGGAACAGAAAATTGGATGTGATAAGGAAGTGAGCAAGGCCAGCAGTAAACCGAAGCAGAGCAACAAAAAAAATCTTATTTCCAGAATTAACCTGTGTCTTGCTCCCATAACTATTTGGATGAAAGACAATTAACAAAAGAAAATGCTTGTTAAGGACTCTAAAGAGCAGTTGCGATTTAAAAAAATCATGCCGCCTTGCTAATGAGGGAATCGGGAAGAAAAAAAATCAAGTTCCCAACTCCCACTGGAAGTGGAGGTTAGTCATACAAAAGAAACTCCAGACTTGGATGCATCAGCACAGCCATCACACACTGCTGACAAATAATTAGCGGTGGATTCAGGGGGATGCAGTTGCATCTGACAACTTTGTCATTTGAATGTCAGCCACTCTTGAAAGATGAATGTGCATATTGGGGGAATGAGGTTTTAAATGTCAGTCTAAAAGATATGAATGAAATTAATAAGATACTCATACACACAAATGAATGAACAGCTGGAAATCAGTAACTTAATATCGAGAGGGTGGAATTATGAACCTATATGGGTGGTAAAACAGCTAAAATGTTCACTTTTTAAACATATGAAATAAATAAAACATTTGGAAAAAAAACTTGCATTTATATAGCGCCTTTCACAACCTCAGGACATTCTAAAGCACTTTACAGTTAATGAAGTACTTTTGAAGTGTAGTCACTGTTGTAATGTAGGAAATTTACATACTGAAATGATTGAATTCATGGCTGACTTATCAGCTGTTAAGTTTATTCATTTCAGCGTGTAAGTATTTTATTTATTTTGTATATCTTATCTAATTGTCAGAGCTACCAGCTGGAGTTGGGGCAGATGATACTGTGAATGGGAACTGTGGTTGGACCCAACACATTTCAATCAAGCAGACTAAACAAGACTCTATTCCCTTATCTGTAAAACAGGCTTTGTAGCATCTTTGCTGGGTCATTTTGACTAAGCTTTGAACATATTCCACAGCTTGGTAAATGAAATATTTTGCTATTTGTGCTGGTTATGTCCAGGGGGGGACTGGCCATATAGGAAATCGTGAAATTTTCCAAGTACCCCCATGAATGGTTCCATAGCCCTTTTTGCATGAGAATCCCGAATAATCGTCCATCCCTGGTTATATTCTAATTAGCTGTTTGAGAAAGTTACATTATTACAGGTATATTGTGATTGGCCGGTTTTCTGTCGTACCTATTTTCAAATTCATGTGTGGACAAAACCAGCCATGGCAAACTCCTGATTTTCATTGGCAGCTATTATTAACATGACTAAAAATAAATTAATTCAATATTTTTGAGCAGAAAGAGGAAAATATACCCCATATATATTAAATAGTAACATTAGAAAATGTAGTTTATCAATCACTGCATCTTCCAAAGTATCTGGTTGGTGTATGTAGCTTTTTATATGCATGGGAAAAGTTGTGTGGAAAATAGTAGTGAAGTGAAAGGTTTCATACAGTGCAGCCTCACTTTCTTATTTCACACTCAGTTGTTTTAAGATATAGTTTTAAGATTGATTTCAACCTCTTAAAGCTATGGTACATTGAATATGGAGCAACGATTTAAAATATAATGGCCCTAATGTTCTGTGGGGGTTCTCCCAATTTTCCATCATAACTCTGATGGGTGGCCAGCAGGAACCACAGAAAAATGGTGTAAACATCCATTTTCAGCCAGTTATGCCGTTTCTTTGGGGGTTCCAGCAGCCTCCCACGGGAGTTATGATGGGTGACCTGGAGAATTCCTGTGGAATTTCAGAGACCATGTGTATAAGTCAATGGAAAAGAGGCTGTTTCACTAGGTGATGAAAAAGGTCATCATTCTTTCTACTCAAACTGCTTTCTTTTCTGTTAGGCGTTGCGATCTGTATAATTCTGTTGTCTCTCCCTCTTTTCTGCTCCGTTCTGTCTTTTTTTGTGTGCGATTCCCATCATCCTTCATGTGGACAGTCAGGGTTCAAAGGAGCAGCAGACAACTTACCTGGGATACTTGTGGAAGCAACAACAGCAACTTCCTCACCTACCAACCCTATAACACCTACCATCCTGACCATTGTAGGATGACGGCCTTGAAATACCAGAAACCTTCTCCTCAAAACAGTCTTCGTAATGTTCCACACTTTCTTTTCTTCCTGTCCTTTTATTCATCAGTTTTCTGTCCCATGTTCTGTTTGCATGGGTTGCATCCACTAATAAATCAAAGTGATCAACCATTCTATGGCTAAATATGTTTGAGGATTAACTTTTAACATTACAGCCTAAGTTTACAACTATTGTGGTACTGTTAACTGTCACATCACTGGGTCTTGTGTATCTGAGCAATGTAAGAGTAGATCAATATGTCTAAATTTAAATCATTTTTCTATCTGTACCAATTTAATAGTGTACATGGACACAGAAGTTAGGTATTGCAAAAAATAATGCAGTGTTGGGGAAGATTTCTCGTGTGCTATGTGCAGTCAAGTTCTTCAAATGTATTTTCTAAAAGATTTATGATTTCATTACACACAGCGCACAGAATGAATTTGGCTCCCAAGTGCTATGGTGGCACAGAAATTGAGCAACACCACCCGATCCCACAGCAGTGCTGGGGTAGGAGGACACGGGTTTGATTTAGTCCATGCTGTTGAATTTCTGATCTCTCCGTATTGCTGTGGGTAGGTGCTGAGTGGAGGCCAGACACCTCACCACACGAAGAAGAGAAAATGGGCAGGAGAAGTGGTGGGGAGGGAAAGAGTCATTCCTGGCCTGATTGTGCTCATCTCTGAACAGCAGCACTGGTGAAGGCCTGGAAGCATTTAGCTCACCCGTCTTCTCAGTTTACAGTATGTTCTTTCCTCAGGGAGACCTGGATGACTGGGGATAAAACGAAGAGATTTTTTTCACTCGCAGAAGTTTTTTTTTAAGCTGTAGCATTATTATTAATACTTATTGCAGCAATATTTGTAAGTGATGTGTATGGTGAAGTACATTGTATAAGGAACAAGCCAGCACAGTAGTGAACTTTGATGGTGTCACAACCTCTGACCTATAACCCTGCTGCCAACAGCGCTCTCTTTCTCATCCAGCGGCTGTCTTTCGTGAGAAATTCCCCTGCTCAGCAGCACTTCAGAGCATATTGCTATGGCCTGATATCCTAACTGCTGTACACATGTTGTCGTGCAAGAGCCCCATTATGTATTTTTAAAATGCAGCAGCAAAAATTATACAGTTATTAACAGAAAACAACTGTATGATACAAACCAAGCAAAACATGCCTCACTCCGCTTTGTGCCAATACCTAACCTGTTGTGGAAAGTTTCATCATTTTGATCATTTCCTTGTCATTGTATTCATGGGAAGTGAGTCACAGATAAATATAATTTTACTAATGAATCCCATATGACAGGAACCTCACTAAAAATAGGCATTGTAAATCTGCTTCTTTGTGATATATGCTAATTTATTTTTGCTCATCTTCCTGGTGGTTTTAATGATGGCTGAAAGCACTGATATTGAGCAGTATTATGCAGTAACAGTCCAAGTTTTGTTAGGACTTCAAGCCCAAATGTAACCACTGCAATTGCAAAGGAACTGGTCAGTAAATGTAAAGCCAGACCTATTCTAAATCAACATTGTTATTTGAAATAGAAGATTGTAACTAAAACGATTAATCAATAAGTTCCGTCAAATTCAAATTTTAAAAGAATAACCTCTCAAACCTGCTCAGACATGTGAGCAGGAAGAGTCCACTGGAATAGTCAGAGGTGACTGTGGTGGAGCCAAAGGGTTTCTCACACTGAGGAATGCCATATTCTGATTGGCCAGCACTTTGTGCTGACTTACAAATTAAAGTACTGCACTAATGTCTATCTTTAACTAAAACCCATCTCTTAAAAACAACCAGCAACTACAGCAAACCTGATGTGTACTTTCAATGGAGGAGTCTTGCTATTTGTAACCCTTTCAAAAGTCAATGGCTCACAAGTACATGATTACTTTTAACATCATTTTGTTTTGCCTATTTTAATTTTTTTCCCCAATTTTCTCCCTTTCTCCTTCCTCTGACTGATGCTGGGTTAAGGTTTTTTGGTGTCAGCACCCTTCCAGTAACTCACCCAGTTGGCTATTCTTCATGTAAACCTAGACAGTGAGTGTTGACAGCCCACTTGATTCGGGATGGTACAATCGCAGCCAACTCTGATCCTGTCCACACCCCACATCCACTTTCTTAGCAAGGGTTACTGGATAGTGATGAGGAGCAGAAACTATTGTTGACTTCACCCTACCCTCGTACCTAATCCAGCAACATGAACGACGAATATTTTTAGCTAAATTATATGTGATGACCTCCTCAGGTATGCAGCATTCATCAGTCTGATTCTGAAGGAACTACATTATCAACACTAACCCAGGATGTTTCTACATTTTTTGGCATTTTGACTTTGTGGCTTATTGATTTCTAAAAGGGTCACTGATGGTGAGACTCTCTGTCTAAGGTAGTATAAAATCTATGAAGACTAATGAATAAAATTAAGAATTACAGATTAAAAGTTTACTGTTTGTTTCAACCCCTCTTAATTCTTATAGTCTGACTGTTTTACCTGTACATTGCTTTGGTTTTTAATTCAAGATGGTACTAATATCTAGATTTTCATGTGAAAAATCCAGACAGGCCAAAATGTAGGCAGTAAGAGACTTGTCTCATCTGGCTTTTAGCGTTACTACAATGACTTGTACAGTGAAAGGGTTTTCCACATGAAATGTTTTGAAATCTTTCAGCTCTCTGCTTGTGAAGTGGCTGATTAGCATATGTTTTGTAAGTCCATGTATCTGTCGGAAGATCCTAAAGCACAACTTAACATTGGCTAAATGCTTATTAACTGTTTATATTCCTTGTTCAATGACTCCAAACCGTCTGAAACCTTATTAGCATATTGAAGAATTGACCCGTGGTACCTTTAAAGCAAACCATAATATTAAAAGAATTAACCTGATGCTTGGTTTGCATGCATTTGGATCAACTTAAAATATCCTGTACAGAATAACTTTTGGGTTTGAGTGCATACACAGCTGTTATTTTACATAATCTATGTATTGTGGTTATGATACTCTTATACTTAGGAGTGGTTACAATGCTGTGAAACCTCTCCAGAAATATTTGTCATAACCTTCTTCTAAAGATAGCAGTGCTGTCATGTGAAGGGAGGGACATTTCCACAGCAATTGCACTATCGGGGCAAGTAATATAAGAACCATTTTTGTTGGTGTGATAACTTTAAACATAACCACAATATATTACATCAGGATTTATATTAGTTAGGATTAGATTTATTTTTAAGATCACACTAGTTACGAATATGGTACCATAGCAATTAGTGTATATCCATGGGGAAAAAAATGAAATATACGCAGTATAAATGTGTTTTCTTCTGTTTTAAATGTACTTATTTAGTTATTTCTCGACAATTGTCTCCCCTCCTACCCTGGAGGGGGTTATAGAATTCTAGAACAGTACAGCACAGAAAGAAGGCAATTTGGCCCATCGAGTCTGCATAGACTCTTTCGAAGAGCAATCCAGTTAGTCCCGCTCTTTCCCCATATCCCTGTAAATTTTACTCCTTCAAGTATTTATCCAATTCCCTTTTGAAAATTACTATTGAGTCTATTTCCACCACCCTATCAGGCAGTGCATTCCAAATCCTTCACCACTCGTTGCATAAAGTTTTTCCTCATGTCGCCTCTCGTTCTTTTGTAATCCACCTTAAATCTGTGTCCTCTGGTTATCGACCCTGAGCCATTGGAAAGAGTTTCTCTTTATTTACTCTATCTAAAGCCTTCATGATTTTAAACACCTCTATCAAATCTCCTCTTGGCCATCTCTGCTCCAAGGAGAACAACCCCAGCTTCTGCAGTCTATCTATGTAACTGTAATCCCTCATCCCTGGAACCATTCCAGTAAACCTCTACAAAGCCTTCATGTCTTTCCTAAAGTGTGTGCCTAGAATTGGACACAATACTCCAGCTGGGGCTGAACTATTGTTTTTTATAGGTTTAGCATAACTTCCTGGCTTTTGTACCAAATGCCTTTATAAAGCCCAGGATCCCATATGCTTTGTTAACCTGTCCTGCCACCTTCAAAGATTTGTGCACAAACACCCCCAGGTCTCTCTGTTCTTGCATCCCCTTTAAAATTGTACCATTTAGCATTGAATTTCATCTGCCACGTGTCCGCCTGTTCCACCAGCCTGTCTATGTCCTCTTGAAGCCTGTTATTATCTTCCTCGTTGTTTACTATACTTCCAAGTTTTGTGTCATCTGCCAATTTCAAAATTGTGCCCTGTACCCCCAAGTCCAAATCATTAACGCCACTGTATACCTCCCTCCAGTTTGAAAAACAGCCATTCACCACAACACTGTTTTCTATCCGTTGGCCAATTTTGTATCCATGCTGCTACTGTCCTTTTACCCATGGGCTTCAACTTTGCTAACAAGCCTATTATGTGGTACTTTCTCGAAAGCCTTTTGAAAGTTCATATACACAACATCAACTGCCCTCATCCACCCTCTCTGTTACCTCATCAAAAAACTCAATCAAGTTAGTCAAACATAATTTGCCCTTAACAAATCTGTGCTGTATTGGTGCATACTTGTCCAAGTGGCTGTTAATTTTCTCCTGGATTATTATTTCTAAAAGCTTCGCCACCACTGATGTTAAACTGACCTGTGTGTAATTGGTAGGTTTATCCTTCTCTTTTTTGAACAAGCATGTAATATTTACAGTCCTCTGGCACCACCCCATATCTAAGAAGGATTGGAAGACTGTGGCCAGCAAATCTGCAATTTCTGTTCTTGCTTCCCTCAGCAACCTATTTGTTGGGTTGACTCCCAGTTGGCTGTTCCATGTGCATTGTGCACTCGCCAGCACTGCTCAAGTGGCCATTATCCATGTGTGAGCCTTGACAGCATGTTGTTCAGCGGCAGAAAGCATCACCACAAAGGCAATACTGTCGTCACCTGGCTTTCAGCAGGGCTAACTGGATTGTGATTGGGAATCCTGGCCAATTTTCCTCTCCCTAACCCAAAGATACAGAGCCCAATTATTTAATTACTGTCACAGTTTGGTGATTAGGCCTGGGACCTTCCTGACCTATTTCACCAGCTAAACTCATTGAGCCATCAGGCAAGCTACATCCATATTCCTCCTTAGTGCAGAATTGAAAAGAGGTATGTGAAGGTATACTAAAGGCAGCGCAAATGGTTTTAGTAAAAGGAGAAGAAAACATCTAAAAAGAAATTGCATTCCATGATTACATTTGATTCTTCAGTTAATCATGGCTTACTGAAACATAATAACATAAGAAATAGGAGCAGGAGTAGGCTATATGACTCCTTGAGCCTGCTCTGCCATTCAATAAGATCATGGTTAATCTTCTACCTCAACTCCATTTTCCCACCCTATCCCCATAATCTACCCCCAAGAAACTAAGGATTTCAAACATGTTTTGTAGCCCAATTATAGGCAGATTATAGGAGTTAAAGATCAATGGGTTTAAAAAAAATAACAGCTGTGTTCCAGACAGCATGCTTGGTGTAGTGTGCTGAGGAGGGAATGCTCAATCTCTCTGATTTTGGTTTTTCTAGCTGCTCTGGTGTCGACGTCATTCTCTCCTACCTCCATGAGTGCATATAGCCTGAGCTCCCTGAATATGGGAACCCTGCCCCGCAATCTGTATCCAACAAGTCCACGAGGAACACTGATGAGAAGAAAAATGAAAAAGAAAGACTACAAGAGCTCTTGTATGTGGCAGGTTCCAGTGTAAAGATTACTGATGAATCATAGGTGAAAATACTGCACTGAGAAAAATATTTTAATGTAACATTTAGAAATATGGAGGGGAACAAAAGCCAGTCGATAAAAGTTTCAACATTTATTAATTTTTTAATTTGGTTGAATTTAACACAGACTGCATTTATTTCTTACGGGCTGTTGTTGATTGTTCAACCTAATACCAGAAACAATTTAACATAAGAACACCCACACAGCAGCAAGAAATAAATCTGTCAAAAATGTTTGTATTTTCAATGCAACTGTACCGTGTTGATTTACTGTGCTGCCACCTGCGTATCTGTGAGACATATCGGTAAGACAAATCTTTATTTTAATTTTATAGCCATTTTGGGTTGTACTTGGAAAAGATTTACAAGCCAATTGATTCAAAACTTTACTAGATGCAAAAAGAACATCTGTAATGGATTGCTTGCTGGCTGTCTTCAGGACAGAAAGCAGAGAGTAGGAGTAAAGGGTAGCTATTCACAGTGGCAGAAGGTGGATCGTGGTGTTCCACAAGGATCAGTGCTGGGACCACTGCTGTTCACAATTTACATTAACGATTTAGACTTGGGAATCAAAAACACAATTTCTAAATTTGTGGATGACACCAAATGGGAGGGATAGTCAATACTGAGGAGGACTGCAACAATTTACAGGAGGGCGTTAATAAACTTGCAGAATGGGCATATAATTGGCAAATTAAGTTCAACACAGATAAATGTGAGCTATTACATTTTGGTAGGAAGAATAGGGAGGTCACTTATCACTTGGAGGGTGCGAGTCTAGGTGGGGTAGAGGAACAAAAGGATCTACGAGTACAAATACACAAATCACTAAAAGTTGCGATGCAGGTTAGCAAGGCCATAAAAAAAGCAAACCAAGCACTAGGGTTTATTTCTAGAGGGATAGAATTGAAAAGTATTGAAGTTATGTTAAACCTGTATCGAACCTTGGTTAGACCACACTTGGAGTACTGCATACAGTTCTGGTCGCCATATCATAAAAAGGATATAGAGGTATTGGAGAGGGTGCAGAGAAGATTTACAAGGATGATACCAGAAATGCGAGGGTATACATATCAGGAAAGGATGAACAGGCTGGATCTCTTTTCGCTTGAAAAAAGAAGGCTGAGGGGTGACCTAATAGAGGTCTTTAAAATTATGAACGGTTTTGATAGACTAGATACAGAGAGAATGTTTCCACTTGTGGGGAAGAGCATAATTAGGAGCCATCAATATAAGATAGTCACCAAGAAATCCAATAGGGAATTCAGAAGAAACTTCTTTACCCAAAGAGTGGTGAGAATGTGGAACTTGCTACAACAAGGAGTGTTTGAAGCGAATAGTATAGATGCATTTAAGGGGAGGCTGGACAAACATATGAGGGAGAAGGGAATAGAGGGTTATGCTGATAGATTTAGATGAGGAAAGACGGGAGGAGGCTTGAGTAGAGCATAAACGCCGGCATGGACTGGTTGGGCCGAATGGCCTGTTTCTGTGCCGTATATCCTATGTAATACCCTCAATTGGATTGGGTCGACTAGCTTCAGTCCTGTAACACAGCATGTTTGAAGCATAGGAAACAGTGACCCAGTAAAAACTAATAGCTGTAGAATGAATTGTAGCATGAAGGAAAATGGGATAAAGGGATATGGAACGGGGCAGGTAAATGTGATTAGGGCTATTTGCTCATGTGGAGGGTAAACCCCAGCATGAACTGGTTGGGCTGAATGGCCTGTTTCCATGTTATAACTTCTATGTAGCAGTCCACATTTTGAATGTAGTTGATTTAGCTCTAGTAATTAATGTGTTACTTTCTTGTCAGTCGCGTTGGTGGATGCAGCACATTTTCAGTCAAGCTTGTGAATACAGTGACTACCCTAGAGGCACAGAGTATGAGTTACATCAGTGGAATTCTGTTCCATACAGTGACCTGAAAGTGATGCTTCCCACTGTCCATCTTTCACAGTGTCTTTAGCCTCCAGTACGGTTGGTCCCGCGGGCCAGATTGTCCACACCGAGACAGCAGAAGTAATTCTAACCAGTGACCCGATCGTAGGGTTTGGAATTCAACTCCAGGGTGGTGTTTTTGCCACAGAGACTTTGTCTTCTCCGCCACTGATTGCATATATTGAACCTGACAGCCCAGCAGAAAGGTGAGAGCCCTCCGAGTTCTGTGCTTCAAAATGTTTTCTGCAAACACTCTTCTCTGCTTGAAAGGATGTTTAATCTTGACATTTACAATTAATTATAGGCCATTACTGAGCAAAGTTATCCAATTAAGGAATTTTCTGTGTTTTACGCCTAAATGCTCTGAATTGGTATTGAGTAAAACACCAGGATATGTTGCTTCTATTTATCACTACTTCAGAACAGGAAGTAATATTAACCAGAAAGAACAGGAAACAAATCTATTACAATATTCTTGTGTTGAGGTTCTTTTAAATCCATTAGTCTTTACTATTAAAGAAAAACTGGCTTTGTTTCATTAAAATCTCTGCTGTCTGAAATAATAACTGTTTATCTCCACAGCATTTCTACTTTTTTTTTTAATCCTTTGCTGCATAACATCGGATTCCTTGTGCAGCAAATCTCATGAGATCAAGTAAAGATAAGATTTCTCCAGTAGTTCTGAAATAAGAAAAAGGCAGTGATTTTTTTTTTAAACAAATGCATTTATCATCCTGTTGTCTCTCCGTTCATCTTTCTTCACTCTGTCACACTTCTAGCTCAAACATGAAGTGTAAAAGGAGTGACTTTCAAATATTTAAAATATTCACCTTGTTCAGAATGCAGTGTGTATTAAAATTCAGTAGGTTTACTTAAAGATAATGGCAAGGATAAACTCCACATTGGCAATGACTGAAAAACTGAAGGATATATTTTTATTCTCCCCAATTTCTCCCCCTTTTTCTAACAATATGGTTTACATAAGAAATGGGGGCAAGAGTATGCCATGCGGCCCCTTGAGGCTGCTTCACAATTCATTGAGGTCATGGTTGATCTTCTACCTCAACTCCACTTTCTTGTCCAATCCCCATCTCCCTTAATTTCCTTAGTCCCCAAAAATCTATCGATCTCAGTCTTAAATATACTCAACGATTGAGCATCCACAGCCCTCGGGTAGAGAATTCCAAAGATTCACCACCCTCTGAGTGAAGAAATTTCTCCTCATCTCAGTCCTAAATGGCCGACCCCTTATCCTGAGACTATGACCCCATAGTTCTAGACTCTCCAGCCAGGGCGAAACTGCCTCTGAGCATCTACCCTATCAAGCCCTTTAAGAATTTGAAGAATTTTATACATTTCAAACGTTACCTCCATATGTCCTCCTCCAGCTGGAAGGACAAGACAGTTTGGGGCTTAGAATTCTCCAGGACTGCTGTTCATGCCCCTCGGAAGGATGTTCCAAATAGATTAAGTCATTGTCGTTTCTTTCCTCTCAAAATGAAATACCTCAGTTTTCCAGTTGGCTGAGAACTGAGGAAATCTGCTGAGAGGAAGTTGACAGATTCAGGTGACAAGTAGCTTTCAGACACTCAATCATCTAACTGGTGAGCAGAGAAATGCTCTGTACCTTTAAATTATCAGATTACCCCCACAAAAATTCTGTTAATCAGTTGACTTATGTATATTTTCCAAAATAATTGTTTTACTGTGAATTTTCTACTATTTTAAATTGCGTTGACTAACTATGTAGTAGCCACTAAACATGATTTTATTATTTATCAGAGTGAAGACAAGCTTTCAGCATTTGTTTTCTTTTAAATCTGGCAACCTATATACAGTTATAACAGACAACTTGAGTGCCAGCCAAGTAATACATTACAATCAGTGATTGTAATTGGAGATCCAGCTGGACAAAAAAGTTTGTACAAAAAGCTATTTAAACTGATAGCATTTGTAGTCTTTTTTTAATGTTTCTTGTTTCAGTATTGTTTCTTATCTTCAACTGCTTAACCACAGCAGGGAATTAATTTTAAATCCGTATTACCTTTTGATCATTCTCATCCATGCCTTTGCTGGCTCTAGACTTAACTATTCCAACGCACTCCTGGCTGGCCTCCCATGTTCCACCCTACGGAAACTTGAGGTGATCCAAAACTCGGCTGCCCGTGTCCTAACTCGCACCAAGTCCCGTTCACCCATCACTCCTGTGCTCGCTGACCTACATTGGCTCCCGGTTAAGCAACACCTTGATTTAAAAACCCCTCCATGGCCTCGCCCCTCCCTATCTCTGTAATCTCCTTCAGCCTCACAACCCCGCCGCCCCCCCCGGCCCGAGATATCTGCGCTCCTCTAATTCTGGCCTCTTCAGCATTCCTGATTATAATCGCTCAACCACTGGTGGCCGTGCCTTCTGTTGCCTAGGCCCTAAGCTCTGGAATTTCCTGCCTAAACCTCTCCGCCTCGCTACCTCTCTTTCCTCTTTTAAGACACTCCTTAAAACCTACCTCCTTGACCACCTGCCCTAATTTATCCTTATGTGGCTCGGTGTCAAATTTTTTGTCTTTTACTACTCCCGTGAAGCACCTTGGGACCTTTTACTACGTTAAAGGCGCTATATAAATACAAGTTGTTGTTGTTCTCGATCTTCCACAATCCACAGAGTCTTCACCTTGAGGTCAAACCAATAGACACATACAAGAATTGGAATCCGTGACCGAGTTACACCAATGTCAATCACTTTTCTGTCTCCAAGTAGATAGAAGAGATACTTCATGGAGTTTGCTCAAAAATCTATGTATTCAGCAGAATATGTTCTTTCTGCGTTGAATTCTTGGGCAATGCATTTCTCTCAAATTTCAGCAGTAAACATAGTATTGCAATCTGCCACTCCAATTGACTTAAACCATGGGTGTGTATCAGTTTTCTATTCTACATCAAGCAATAATTTTGATGTGCTGTCAAACAAAACCTTTATCTCATTGTGCAAATTAGTCTTCCCTTGGGCAGGGTGGAATTATTTCTGACCTAATTCTATTATTTTTTGGTTTAGGAGAGGTGTTCTTTCTCAGTCCATACATAGCTTCCTTCACTTATTGGTATTCAGGATCACCTCAGTGGCCTGTTTCCTTTCATGCTTCATTCGCTGGTACCTTGCCCATCTTTGAATAGAATTTTAAGCTGGGGGCCCTTATTTCAGCAGAAGTAGCTCATGTCTCAAACTAATGAAGGAAGGAAGACCGTGTCCTTTGGGATTCAACCGCCACTGTCTTGTGTGACAAGAATGGCCTAGCAATAGGCCTGATGAGCAGTCTGATTCATCAGTAGCTTAGGACTTGGTTTCCAAAAGAAGCATTAGTTACATCCCTTGCCCAATTTCACTCCAGATATCGAAGGAATAACTTTTCTAGATATATTGAATCTATATATGGGTCAGGCACATAACACAACAGCCAGTTCTGGATTTTATTTAAGGACCATTCGACTTAAGAGCATGGAAGCTTGTTAGAGTTCAGTGAGACTGTAAGAACACTGGGATATATACCTTGACGAGAATATTTATTGAGGGTACCATTCAGTTTGCCCAAGAGTGAATGATGCCCACATTTGGCTTGTGGAACTGTCTTGCATTAGTCTCTTCGGATTATATTAGCATTTACACTACCAACATCCCATCAGGGTCCACACAAGCTACTGAGTGGCAAGAAAGGGTTAATTCATTCAATTATCAAAGTCGTCATCAGAATTGATGATTGGTTATTTACCTTAAAAGGTTGATAATCCTCAGAGGTACTTTAAGATTGGCAGTCCTCAGAGTAGTAAAGTAACCCAGGATGGGATGGGATGCATCCTAGGTTACTGAGGGAAGTTGGGATAGAAATTGCAGCGGCTCTGGCCACAATCTTCCAATCCTCCTTCGATATTGGGGTGCTGCCAGGGGATTGATTGCAAATGTTACACCCCTGTTTAAAAAGGGGAGAGGGATAAACCCAGCAACTACAGCCTAATGTCGGTGGTGGGGAAACTTTTAGAGACAGTAATCCGGGACAAACTTAATTGGCATTTAGAAAAGTGTGGGCTAATAAATGAAGTCAGCACGGATTTATTAAAGGCAAATCGTGTTTGACCAACTTGATTGAGTTCTTGGATGAAGTAATGGAGAGGGTTGATGAGGGTAGTGCGGTTGATGTGAATATGGACTTTCAAAAGGCATTTGACAAAGTGCCACATACTAGACTTGTTAGCAAAATTAAAGCCCTTGGGATTAAAGGGATGGTGGCATCATGGATACAAAATTGGCTAAGGGACAGAAAGAAGAGAGTAGTGGTGAACGGTTGTTTTTCAGACTTGAGGGAAGTATACAGTAGTGTTCCCCAGGGATCGGTATTAGGATCACTGCTCTTTTTGATGTATATTGACCTGGACTGGATATACAGGCCATAATTTCAAAGTTCGCAGATGGTACAAAACTCGGAAATGTAGTAAACAATGAGGCGGATAGTAACAGACTTCAGGAGGACAGAGGCAGACTGTTGAAATGGGCAGACATATGGCAAATAAAATTTAATGCAGAGAAGTGTGAAGTTTGATGGGAAGAATGAGGAGAGGCAATATGAACTAAACTGTACATTTTTAAAGGGGCTGCAGGAACAGAGACCTGGGGTGTATTTACACAAATCTTTGAAGTTGGCAGAACAAGTTGAGAAGGCCATTTAAAAAAGTATATGGGATCCTTGGCTTTATAAATAGACGCATAGACTACAAAAGCAAGGATGTTATGCTAAACCTTTATAAAACACTGGTTAGGCCTCAGCCGGAGTATTGTGTTCAATTCTGGACACCACACTTTAGGAAGGAAGTCAACACCTTAGAGAGGGTGCAGAAGAGATTTTCTAGAATGGTACCAGGGATGAGGGACTTCAGTTACGTGGAGGGACTGGAGAAGCCGGGGTTGTTCTCCTTAGAGCAGTGAGGTTTAAGAGGAGATTTGATAGAAGTGTTCAAAATCATAAATGGTTTTGATCGATAAATAAAGAGAAACTGTTCCCAGTGGCCGAAGGGTCGGTAACCAGAGGACACAGATTTAAGGTGATTGGTAAAAGAACTGCGGACGACATGAGGAAACATTTTTTTTGCACAGCGAGTTATGATCTGGAATGCACTGCCTGAAAGGGTGGTGAAAGCAGATTCACTAGTAACATTCAAAAGGGAATTGGATAAATACTTGAAGGAGAAAAAAATTGCAGGGATATGGGTAAAGAGCGGGTGAGTGGGACTAACTGGATTGCTTGTCAAAAGAGCTGGTGCAGGCTCGATGGACCGAATGGCCGCATTCAGTGCTGTACTATTCTATGATTCCATAGTAACATTCGGAAGAGGAGTAGGCCATTCAGCCCCTCAGGCCTGCTCTGCCGTTGAATTAGATCATGGTTGATCAGCACCTAAACTTCAAAATCAGTATCCTTTTCGGGTTTCAGAAGCTGTTTCCACTATTTTCTATACTTGCGCTTGTACTTTCTGAAGCTGTATTCTTCTTTTGTGTTGGTATTCACTATTTTTTCATGAACGTTTTTATTTCTTTGTTAGTTGAAGACACTGCTTATTACTCTTGCACATTCAGAGACCAGTGGGTAGAATTGAGTTGCTTTGTCTGGACTGTGCAGAGGCTATGTGGTTTAACTGTATGCTGTCTTCTCGAGACTGGTCTTCCCCATTGTATAGATTTCTGTGGATTAGAGAAGAGAGGAATTCTAATGCACTAAACTCACAAATCAGTATTTTCAAGGTAACTGAAGGATTTTCACATCAGGCATAAGATGAAGACGATGATGTGATCTTAATGTTTGTACCCATCAACCACTCGGTATAAAATGCAACCCTTAAGTCCATGATTGAATACTATAAATTTTTCTCTTGTCTTTTACTGTGGAATAATTGGTTCTTTGCACCCTCAAATTGATAGGAAATAATATTTTTTTTTTATTTTAAGTGAAACTCTGATCAATTTGGTCTGTTAGAACAATATGTACAGATAACCTGCAGGAAGAAAATTGCTCTGATTGCTACACGTAGCAACATTGGAAATCTGCTCATGAAGATTTCCTGTGGTCGGTATGTCTAATGAAATTGTAAACAAGGTTTTTTTTAAATTACCCATTAGTAGAAATACCGACTAGAAAAATCTTCCCGAACACATTTGTAGTGTTGATAAATATAAATAAAGCCAAAGCAATTCTTCCTTCTGCCCCTTCCCCCGCTCGTTGTCTTGTGTGAGCAGTTCCGTGTCTGTAGTCCAGACCTCTAATATTTACTGTGGTGCATTGCATAATTCAGATCTATAAATTTGGATATATGCAACTTATTCACTAGCTGTTTTCCTGTCTGATGCAAATTAAATTGTGCCCATTACAAAAGAAATCAGATTTTTTTTTTAAATTATGGGATAGAAATTTATTTGTGCCTCTAAGCGGGTATAAACTGGACCCAGGGAAAGATCCCTATGTTGGAAAAGGTAGGCCCAAGACCTGAACAATATTGAGCCTTGGGCCTTATCTTAGTAGTCTGGCGAGCTGCGGACACCTACTCCACATTGTCGGGCAGCTCCCTGGCAAATTGGAGATGGATTTCCGGCCATTGCCAAGCCGGCAGCGGCCCTCGGTTCGGTCCTGGAAGATGTGGTGATCGGGAACAGGCCAAGCGCAGGCCTGAAGGATTGCTATGGAGGCAGGAGGTGCACTGCTGCTCCCGCTGACTCCACATTAAAATACGTTTTAAAAAGCCTCTTTAAAGACTGCTGTTAGAGCATGCGCAGTGTAAACTCCACCTAGTCTTTGACCAATTTGGGAAAGAGGTCCTAAAACAGGTATTAGGCTCCTTATTAGCATATTCAAGGGGGCTAACATCTGTTTTATGCTGACACCAGGAATGCCTCCAGAGTTCCCAAATCAATATGACATCTGACGGATTTCCGATTTATTTTGATTGGCCCGAAAAACTGCGCAACAAGGTTAGATTTCCCCCCCCCCGGCCCCCACCCCTCATATTTTTATTCCAGCCCCAAGGGCAGAAGGGTCTACTCTCGTCATGGTTTCGCTGCTTTGATGGAATTTTTTTGCTTGAGGTAGCAGCTTGAAAGCCCGTGTGATGCTGCTGCTCAACAGATTTATGCCTTGTAAAAAGTATATGGCGCAAGTTCATTAATAGAAAGGAACAGATGGCAAGGATCTTTACCAGCATTCAAATGTCATGCACTTGAAGTTCTGTCTCTCTTGCTTCCTGAAGTGAATATGACAGATGGTGTTTTTGTCCCTGTGTCTGGCAGGTGTGGAATGCTGCAGGTGGGAGATAGAATTCTGACGATCAATGGAATCCTTACTGAAGATAGCACCCTGGAGGAAACCAACCAGCTCCTTCGAGACTGTGCCATGACCAGCAAAGTCACCCTCGAAGTAGAGTTTGATGTGGCAGGTAAACCTGGCGGAGGGGGTATTGTTTGCTTTTGGCCATTGTGTGCATTTAGTAGAATAGATTGTCCACCACCTGAGAAAAATATACTCAATATGGGAGGGATATTTTTCAATATTCAGAAATAAATTGTCCCGTATGAAACAGTCTGGCATCTGAAATCATTTTGATTTTAAGCTGATTTGTTTCTCATCTACATTATTGATAAAGTATGCTGCACTGTATCGTGACAGAAAATCAGCAACATGTCAAAGGCATCATTCATCTAAGAAATTCAAACTCAGAGCTGTGATCATATTGAATAATACAACTTGCTGTGCTCTCAATTGGTAGCAGAGTTTTAAAATAAGAATGTAACTTTGTATGTTTAGTTCTCTGGCTAATCTAATATGTGTCGTAAAATCATGGAATTGCTAATACATGATATTAGTATTAGTAAAAAAGTAGTACTGGAGAAATTAATGGGACTGAAAGCCGATAAATCCCCTGGACCTGATGGCCTACATCCTAGGGTTTTGAAAGAGGTGGCTATAGAGATAGTGGATGCATTGGTTGTCATTTTCCAAAATTCCATAGATTCTAGAATGGTTCCTGCGGATTGGAAGGTAGCAAATGTAACCCCACTATTCAAGAAAGGAGGGAAGAGAGAAAACGGGGAACTACAGACCAGGTAGTTTGACATCAGTAGTAGGGAAAATGCTATAATCTATTATTAAGGACTTGGTAACAGGGCACTTAGAAAATAATACAGGTAGACTATCCTTTATCCGAAAACCTCGGGATCAGCCGTGTTTCGGTTTTCGGAGAATTTCGGATTTCGGAAGGGTGTCGGCGGGGGGTCGTGCGCACGACCCCCCGCCGGCCCCGGCCCCCCCCCCCCCCCCCGCGGACCCCCGCCGGCGCGGACCGACCCCGACCCCCGCCAACTTACGGTCAGGGCCGGCGGGGGGTCGTGCGCACAAGTTACGCTGACGCTCAGCGTAAGTCGGTGGGGGTCCGCGGGGGTTGGGGCCGGCGGGGGTCGGGGCCGGCGGGGGGGTCCACGGGGGTCGGGGTCGGCGGGGGCCGGGGTCCGCGGGGGGTCGTGCGCACGACTTACGCTGGACTTACGCTGAACGAAAAAACCTTCGGTTTTTAGAGGGTTTCGGTTTTCGGAAGTTCGGATAAAGGGTAGTCTACCTGTAATATGATTGGGCAGAGTCAACACAGATTTATGAAAGGGAAATAGTGTTTGACAAATTTGTTCGAATTTTTTGAGGTTGTAACTAGCATAATAGATAAGGGGGAACCAGTGGATGTGGTGTATTTGGATTTTCAGAAGGCATTCGATAAGGTGCCACAAGAGGTTATTAAACAAAATTAGGGCTCATGGCATTGGGGGTAATATACTAGCATGGATTGAGGATTGGTTAATGGACAGAAAACAGAGAGTAGGAATAAACAGGTCATTTTTGGGTTGGCAGGCTGTAACTAGTGGGGTACCGCAAAGATCAGTGCTTGGGCCTCAGCTATTCATAAACTATATCAATGATTTGGATGAGGGGACCAAATGTAATATATCCAAGTTTGCTGATGATACAAAGCTATAGGTGGGAATGTAAGTTGTGAGGAGGATGCAAAGAGGCTTCAAGGGGATATAGACAGGCTAAGTGAGTGGGCAAAAACTTGGCAAATGAAGTATAATGTGGAGAAATGTGAAAAGCAGAGTATCTTTTAAATGTTTAGAGATTGTGAAATGTTGGTGTTCAGAGGGACCGGTGTCCTTGTACACAAATCACTGAAAGTTACCATGCAGGTACAGCAAGCAATTAGGAAAGCAAATGGTATGTTGGCCTTTATTACAAGAGGATTTGAGTATAAGAGTAAAGATGTCTTACTGCAATTATAAAGGGCCCTGGTGAGACCACACCTGGAGTATTGTGTACAGTTTTGGTCTACTTACCTAAGGAAGAATATACTTGCCATAGAGGGAGTGCAACAAAGGTACACCAGACTGGTTCCTGGGATGGGGGGATTGTCCTATGAGGAGAGATTGAGTAGACTAGGCCTATATTCTCTCGAGTTTAGAAGAATGAGAGGTGATCTAATTGAAAGATACAAATTTCTTACAGGGCTTGACAGGGTAGATGCAGGGAGGATGTTTCCTCTGGCTGGGGAGTCTAGAACAAGGGGTCACATTCTCAGAATAAGGGATCAGCCATTTAGGACTGAGATGAGGAGAAATTTCTTCACTCAGATGGTGGTGAATCTTTGGAATTTCTCTACCCCAGAGGGCTGTGGCGGCTTAGTCGTTGAGTATATTCAAGACAGAGATTGATAGATTTTTGAATATTAAGGGAATGAAAGGATATGGGGATAGTGCAGGAAAGTGGAGCTGAGGTAGAAGGATCTTACTGAATGGTGGAGCAGGCTCGAGGGGCTGAATGGCCTACTCCTCCTATTTCTTATGTTCTTACAGCACAGAAACAGGCCATTAGCCCATTCTGCACCAGTTTTTTTTTCTCAACCTATTCCCTTCAAATATCTGAACTACATCAAATACTCCGTGGGAACTGACAGCTTCTGGATGATGTTTTAGAAATTTCAAATCGGATGTTGCACATCATCTTAACAATTTATACCCAGTAAAGGCAAAATTGTGATCAAAAAGATGCCAAAACTTTTGAAATAAAGTCTGTACTGGGCACATACATAATGTAATCAATTCCGTTGAACAAATCAAAGAGTTGCAGAGCATACTACACCGTATTAGTGGGTGTACATTTCAAGGGTTACAAAATCAATTAACCATAGAATTTTTTGTGATATTAGTGAACAAACATTTAATGTGTTTATATAATGTTCTTCTGCTGATACTTAAACCGAGGCATTGATCCATTTGTTTTAAAATTTTCTATTAAAAGTGTGGTTAGATGAATGTCATTCGAACATATGAAATGTTTATATACTAATAAACTACAGAAAGCTTTATTTTGAAAACACTCCACTGAAAGTTGCCAAATTACAGGTTTATCATAATGGATTGTTCCTCATAGCTAAAAACAGCAGCTTGAATTTGTACAGCACTTTGTAATGAAATATCCCAAGGCATTTCACAGAGGGGTGGAAGGAAAAGGGCACCAAACCAGGAAGAGAAATTTTAGGAGGGGTGACCAAAAGCTTGGTTGGAGAGAGAGGTTTTTAAAGGCAGAGAGGCTTCGGGTGAGAGTTCCAGAGAATAGGATTGAAGCAAATGAAGGCTGTGCCACTAGTGGTGGGATAAAGAGGGGGACGAACAGGAGTCTAGAGTTAGAGAAGAACAAAGCAGTCGAGAGATGACCTAGGGTTCAAGGAGCTTATAGAGCTATGTTGCAGCGACGCCTTGGAGGGACTTCTAGAGGAGGAAAAGTATTTTAAATTTAAGGAATTAGGGCATGGGTGAGCAGAACTTGGTGCGGGACAAGACCTGGCCAGTGGAGTTTTGGACAACAGAAAATGCTGGAAAAACTCAGCAGGCCAGGCAACATCCGTGGAGAGAAATTAGAGTCGACGTTTCGGGTCAAAGCCCTTTATCAAGTTGGAGTTTATGGAAGGGGGAGGATGGGAGACCAACAAGGAAGGCATTGGAGTAGTCAACTCTGGAAGTCTAAGGCAGGTATCAGGGGTTTAGTGGCGGAGGGTCTAAGGCAGAAGCAGAGGGAGACAGTGTTGTGGTGCTGGTGACGGACAGGAGATTGGATTCAAAGCTCAGCTCAGTCTGTCAAACATGAGGCCAAGGTTGCAATGATCAGGTTCAGCCTAAACATAGTCAAATATGTATTGTACCCCGTTCAATGAAACAAGGAACCTGTCAGTCTGTCTGGTTTTAGTTGTAGACACTTCACTGGTCAGATTATTTTGAACCACTTTTTAATGTTTATCTGCATTAAGTTTGTTGAACTTTCATATTTCCCTTGTACAGAATCAGTTGTACCAAGCAGTGGAACATTTCATGTGAAGCTACCAAAGAGGAGTGGTGTGGAGCTCGGCATCACCATCAGCTGTGAGTACTTGTGTGGACTGTAATATTGGACTATAGTTCCATGCAGATAATGCAGTTCGTTACAACTTACACTCTACAGCTCATACACTAAAACTGGAAATGTGCTCATAAACCACTTATGAGACATACAATCCTGATGATTTTTTTTTATATTCGTTCATGGGATGTGGGCATCGCTGGCAAGAGCCAGCATTTATTGCCCATACCTAATTGCCCTTGAGAAGGTGGTGGTGAGCTGCCTTCTTGAACCGCTGCAGTCCGTGTGGTGAAGGTACTCCCACAGTGCTGTTAGGGAGGGAGTTCCAGGATTTTGACCCAGCGATGATGAAGGATCAGCGATATACTTCCAAGTCAGGATGGTGTGTGACTTGGAGGGGAACTTGGAGGTGGTGTTCCCATGCGCCGGCTGCCCTTGTCCTTCTAGGTGGTAGAGGTCGCGGGTATGGGAGGTGCTGCCAAAGAAGCCTTGGCGAGTTGCTACAGTGCATCTTGTAGATGGTACACACTGCAGCCATGGTGTACCGGTGGTGGAGGGAGTGAATATTTAAGGTGGTGGATGGGGTGCCGATCAAAGGGCTGCTTTGTCCTGGATGGTGTCGAGCTTCTTGAGTGTTGTTGGAGCTGCACTCATCCAGGCAAGTGGAGAGTATTCCATCACACTCCTTACTTGTGCCTTGTAGATGGTGGAAGGGCTTTGGGGAGTCAGGAGGTGAGTCACTCACCGCAGAATACCTAGCCTCTGACCTGCTCTTGTTGCCACAGTATTTATGTGGCTGGTCCTGTTAAGTTTCTGGTCAATGGTGACCCCCAGGATATTGATGGTGAGGGATTCGGCAATGGGAATGCCGTTGAATGTCAAGGGGAGGTGGATAGACGCTTGCTTGTTGGAGATAGTCATTGCCTGGCACTTGTGTGGCGCGAATGTTACACTGTATAAAATGAAAATTTGCGGCCAAACAGCATTTTTAATCATGTGACTCGTCACAGTTGAATCAAAATAATCTCATGATCTCATGCAGTTTGGCAGTCGGGCTGCTACAACTGGCCTCCATGACCCTGCGGTTAGGACTGCTGCTTCTGATCACTATCCAGTGACCCCTGCTGGAAAGCACAGGGTTGTATGTGTAAAGTCTGTGGGTTGTACAGTTAATAACGACACAGACTTCAGGAATAACAAACAAACAGTTCTTTACTATTCGAAGGTCAGGGCGAATCTGCCCAAGGAATCATGCCACAACACTTATATACCGGTGTGGTCACCGTCGGTATTACAGTATACAGAAGCCAAACAAGTAGTGCCACACCTAAAGTAGTTCTCTTAAAGGTGAACGGTTACATACAATAGTTCTCTTAAAGGTAGACGGGTACATACACTACAGTATGGATGTTGGATGAAATCGGCGTCAGGCTGAGCTATGATTCCCCCACCATTGAACAATGTGCCAGCACTCACTGGGGAAAGAATTCCTCTGCACTCTATGTCGCAGAATTGTAAATGCATTTTGGAAAAACATTTCAGGATTTTGCCACACGTAGCACACAGAGGTAATCACCCCCACTGTCTAGCTTCACAAAGGGAGGCTATGATCTTCCAGAATGAGCATATGCCTTGATCAAAAGAAGAGAAATAACCTTAGAGGAGTTTTCTTTAGGAAAGGGCCTTTGAAGAGGACCATTGCTCTCTGATAAACCCTATTGTGCTTCTTCACCTTTTCGCTCTCATTTTTGGGTTGCTTTCGCTTCTGCTTGTTTTCACTGATTTTCATTTCTTTGTGATGGTTCACTGAGCCACAGGATCTTCAATTATCACTACTACACGAATAGAGTGATTAAAACGATCACAGTTTGCTGTAGAATGTTCTGCTAACTTTAATATAGCTGCACGTGGATTAGTTTGCACAACAGTGAAGAAAACTGCAATAAAATGTGCAATACAAGGTTGGCAGACTGCTGAATGAATATATACATATAAAACATATTTACATAAAATACTTGTATTTATGACAATTTATTTAAAGGAACCCAATAAAGCATAATTTTTCAAGTACTCACTACTTATTCAAAAACAGACATGTCTCTGTAAAAGCCACCCATTCCCAATGATGCAATTTATAGATGTTTTGAGATGAGAAAAGCCGTGTTTGGGGGGTTTGATCCTGCTATGTATGTGGCTCTCCCATCAAGTATCTGAGGATAATGTTTTTTGAACGATTGAGAATGAGATGAGCTAAAACAGTAAGTGCATTGCATATATATTGAACCAACTTTCTTCCTCTTAATATTTCTGCCCCCCTCCCAAGTCATTGTCTTGTTTCTTTCAGCCGGAAGGGTGGGATAGTCTGGATCACTGACATTTCCATCTATTGCCATCAGTATCACCGGGACTGAGGGGGATTCACTTTGCGTATAGTGGGACTGGTTACGTTAGATTTTGCTGCCACACAGCACTCCATTTAAGGTACTTTTATATATGGCACTTCTGTAATTTGGGCATCAGGACAGCAACATTCATGCTTCTGTTTCCGCACTTACATTGCTCAGACTGATTCCCTTATCCCAACAGCAGAATTGTAGAGCTGCATTTTCCTGAGTCTAGGATTCTGCTGTTGGGATAAGGGAGTTGGTGCTAACAATGTAAACTTGGGAAGGTGATACATGAATGTTGCTCTTCCATGAGCTGGATTATGGAAGCATCAAATGTAAAAGTGTCTTTAGTGACCCAGCCAAAAGAAGGGAAGACTTTGGCTCATTTAAAACAGGGGAGTTAATCCAAGACTGGAGTGTGACTAAAGTAGGAAAAGGCAAGATCGCAAGAATTGTCAACTGGTTTTGAAATGAGGACTAATAAAATAAGTAGTATGTTTTATGCAGAACCATAAAGGAAGGATCATGAGTCCAAGAATGTTATGTTAACTCTCTCTCATTACATCATTGAGTCTGTACTTAGGTCAAGATACAAAGATGACTAAACTAAGGTTTTTTTCTTTTGGGGAAATGTACACAGGAGCATTTGGAGGAAAATAAATGAAGTAGAAGCTGACAAATTCTTAGAATTGAATTGGGAAATTTGGACAGGATGGCATGCATTCAAAATTAGTATATTGAACAAAAAAATAGTTCATATGGAACTTCTGGTTTGCTAATCTGTGGAATAATCTGGCTTTTACATCTTGAACTCTGGGCTTCTAGATTTTTTTTCTATTTGATGATCATGTTCTCAAGCCATAAAGGAATACTCCAGGCTTCATGTTAAAAAATTCCTCCCCTCAATGTATCACTAAGCAGTACCGACCAGGAGGTTCCACATTCAATTTCTGGTCTGTGCTGAGTTCGCTGATCTTTACCAAGTCAACAGTTAGAGCACTACAATTGGCATAAGAGCATAAGAAATAGGAGCAGGAATAGGCCACTTGGCCCCTCGAGCCTGCTCCGCCATTCAATAAGATCATGGCTGATCTTGGGCTCAAAGCCACTTCCCTGCCCGCTCCCCATAACCCTTCACTCCCTTATCTTGCAAAAATCTGTCTATCTCCACCTTAAATGTATTTAATGACCCAGCCTCCACGGCTCTCTGGGGCAGAGAATTCCACAGATTTATGACCCTCAGAGAAGAAATTCCTCCTCATCTCAGTTCTAAAAGGGCGACCCTTTATCCTGAAACTATGCCCCTGAGTTCTAGATTTCCCCACGAGGGGGAAACATCCTCTCTGCATCTACCTTGTCGAGCCCCCTCAGTATCTTATATGTTTCAATAAGATCACCTCTCATTCTTCTAAATTCCAATGAGTATAGATCCAGCCTGCTCAACCTTTCTTCATAAGTCAACCCCCTCATCTCATGAATCAACCGTGTGAATCGTCTCTGAACTGCCTCCAATGCAAGTACAGGAAACTTTGGTTTATCCGGAGGTTATATGTCCGGAATACTCGATCTAATGGCAAAAATCAGGAGTCGTTTTCTATATGTTTTTTTAGTTCTCGTTGCTTTTTTTTTCCCAGTCAAGCACTGCAAGGTCTGTAGCTATAGCAACAGCTTCAGCTACAGACGCTTGCAGCTGCAGCCGATTGTTTTGAAGCTGTTGCTAAGCAACAGGGTTTGTTGATTCACACGGAGCTTCATAGTTCCGTATGTTTAAACATTAAGGCCTAGAAATTCAGTATAGCCACGTTCGGGGCGCTACAGTCGGGCGGCCGCTAAAGTTTGCGCCCGGCGCAAGTTCGCACCACCTTCACCGATATTCAGTCGCACCGCCCCAAGAGGTTGCTGCTGCGCTAAAACAGGCGATGCACGACTATCATTAGGCGCTAAGCCGGCGGTCCGGGGCGATACCCCCGAGGGCGGGCGCAGCGCAGGTGCGGCGAGTTGCTGATTGACGGCAGACACTCTGGCGCCGGTCAGCTCTTAAAGGGGGAGGGTGGACTTGTCTGGTTGCCATGCCCTGCGCACTGCAGCCCTGAAGCAAGGCCTGACCAATGCTGGTTCATCAGTTCTACGCCCTGGACCATGGTGAAGCCCGCTATTCTTCCAAATCCCATTGTACGCTCTTGCTGCTTGACAAGGGTCATGGGGAAGGAGATGTACTGACGTCTCCTTCTGAAAAGGGCATTGTTCACCTGTCGGATGCAGCAATGTACCGCGAACTGGGAGATGTTGGCAATGTCCCCAGTAGTGGATTGGAAGGAGCCGGTGGCATAGAAGTTGAGAGCCACCGTCACCTTCACTGCCACCGACAGAGACGTCCTGCTCCTCAGCTGTGGCTGCAGATCTCTGCGAAGCAGGTGGCAGATCTCAGTGACCACCTCCCTTCTGAATCGCAGCCTCCGAACACACTGCTCCTCAGACATGTTCAGATATGAGAACTGCTGGCGGTATACCCTGGGTGGGTAAGGCCTCCTGTGCCGACACCTGTTGGCCCTTCTCTGTCTGGCCATGACTGGCACTCTCTCACGGCGTCTCTGATCCCTTTGAATGCAATGCAGAAAGCCAACGTTTCCACCCATTGTAGCCCCCATTACAGTATATGTGGCGACTCAAGGCTATGGCACTGAAAGTGAAATCCAAGTGCAAAGCTCTGGCCTGAAGCCAGAAGTACCTGTGCGAGCGCTGAGTCAAAGCAGAAAGCTCTCTGCCTTTGTCTCACACACAGAAGGATTGGCACAAAATGGCTGTCACTTATAATGCAGGAGGAGTCCCCTTTAAATAGCGCCGCCCGCACCCCGCAGCGACTGGGAACCGTTCCCCTCTACCAGTCGCTGGGGGCGCCAGGCACTAAGAAGGGCGGCGCCACTGAAGTTCCGGTTTGGGGCGCACAAAGGGCGTTGCACGATGAAATGACATCAGGATCTGCGCGCGCAGCTGAGCGCGCGCAAAGACTTTGCGCCGACGCTAAATCTCTAGTGAAGTTGGGGAGAGGCGCAGATCGCGCTGCGCCCGGCCGCTAGCCGCCTAGCGCCCAACATCTCCTCCTCCTAAGGCGCTACCGGCTGGCGCAAGCAACTGAATTTCTAGGCCTAACTCTGGTATGTCCGGCACTTTTGATGTTACGGCACTAGCTCGGTCCCGTCAGTGCCGGATATCAGAAAGTTTCCTGTATATCCTTCCTTAAATAAGGAGACCAAAACTGTACGCAGTATTCAAGGTGTGGTCTCACCAATACCCCGTACAGTTGTAGTAGGACTTCCCTGCTTTTATACTCCAACCCCCTTGCAATGAAGGCCAACATTCCATTTGCCTTTTTGATTACTTGCTGGGCATCAATGTTCCTGGGCTAGGGGATGGAAAATAAGGCAGGGTTTGTTGAATAGCTTGCCGGTATTTGCTGTCTAAGCTCCCACATGAAGAATGGCCAACAGTAAGAGTCGGCACCCTCAGGACAGGAAGAGAGAAAATTGGGGTGGGAGGGATCAAACAAACAGAAGTTGACAGTTCAAACAAATCTGTCCAGCTACACCAAAATCAAACCGACAGTTGTTCAGGCTCTGCCCAAATAATTGTACACCTGGCCTTAGATTCACTTGCCTACTAAGCAGACGCAATGTTGGGCAATCACTATGGAGACGATGTACATGTAGTAAATCTCAAAGAAGTTTCACAGTGATGAAAATAAATATCTGGCCGCTGGCAAGCTACCTAGATCTTAGATATTTGAAGATGAATGGAGAGCAGCAGTTTTAATCTACCAACTCTTGGTATATTCAGACATGCATCCGCTGCGTATGCTGATTACCTTGAGTTTTAGAATAATCAATCTTGTTCTGCTTTCTCAGAGTTTGAAAATAAATAACTAGGCATTAATATTCACAACACATTTCTTTTCATCCTTTCTTTTTCTGGTAATCATCAAAGAAACATTTTGTACTTGATTTTATTTAAAGTTAACCTGTGCCACTTTGAAGAATGTTATTAGGCTACAGATGTAGAAATTGTAAAGAAATAGGACTACCAATAGTGGAGTGAACAAAAAAAATCACAGCCAGTAACAGATGTACTTCTCTGATTAAGCTAGCAATGCTAAGAATTGTACTTTGAGAACAGTAGGAGCGAATTAAATTATCCTAAAGCCACTGGAACGTATAAAGCAGTTGGTAAAAAATGTAAAATTGCACACTGCTACATTGAACTCGTCAAAATATGATTCCCTAGTGATTAATCATGAGCATATGCTATTTTATTGGTACGCAGTATAAATTGTCTAGTTCCTCAATCTTGTTCTAGTTGTCTTTGTGGCATTAATTGTTCTTGTAGACCATATTTCTACATGCCATTGGAGAATAACCATGTCGAAGTAACATTATGGAGCAGGGATGCTCGTCTGGCTCCCTAACTTCCTATTCAAGTGGCTTTAGTACTGATTA
Source organism: Somniosus microcephalus (assembly GCF_052327205.1). NCBI lineage: Eukaryota > Metazoa > Chordata > Chondrichthyes > Squaliformes > Somniosidae > Somniosus > Somniosus microcephalus. The sequence goes on from NC_141002.1 coordinate 72,912,492, forward strand.
TCATAATGTAGCTCAGCAAAACTCATTCAGTAGTGCAATTCATGGCCCATTAATTAAGCAGTTTGATTTTTAATGACTCAGTGAGTTAATAACTTGCCAAGAACAAATTAATGTACCTTGTGGAGAGCACCTGCTCTTCAAAAGCCAATATATGTCAAACATCTTGCTGTAGAGTAAATTTGAAAAGGCATCAACTTCAAGCTGCTCAGGGAAGATTTCTTCAGGTCGCCACCTGTAATGAAATCATAAATTAGTTCTTTATATCCACATTTAAGATTTTGCAATAAGTAGCACACTGCTGAAATATCCTGCTTGACAGTCTTCCCCCATTGACTATGGAGGGAATTTGACCCTAGGCTTTGTTTATTTTTATTGTGGTCTTATATCTTACTTGCATGTCAGCTGGTAATTTTGAAGTTGAGTTGACCCTTTGAGGCGTTTTGAGATATTTCTGCACTAAAGTTTAAAATATATACAACATTATGGACAGGTGAGAGTATGTAATAAGAGTGTAAGTTAATCTCTGTGTTTGGACAACACAAATGATTAGCAAAGCCCTTTCTGCCCTCCTCCCCCCCTTTCTGCCCTCCTCCCCCACTTTCTGCCCTCCTCCCCCCTTTCTGCCCCCCTCCTCCCACCCCTTTCTGCCCTCCTCACCCCTTTCTGCCCTCCTCACCCCTTTCTGCCCACCTCACCCCTTTCTGCCCACCTCACCCCTTTCTGCCCACCTCACCCCTTTCTGCCCACCTCACCCCTTTCTGCCCACCTCCCCCCTTTCTGCCCACCTCCCCCCTTTCTGCCCTCCTCCTCCCCCCCCCTTTCTGCCCTCCTCCTCCCCCCCCTTTCTGCCCTCCTCCTCCCCCCCTTTCTGCCCTCCTCCTCCCCCCCTTTCTGCCCTCCTCCTCCCCCCCTTTCTGCCCTCCTCCTCCCCCCCCCCCTTTCTGCCCCCTCCCCCTTGTTCCAGAGCACTTCACAGAGGTGCAATGGGGGGGAGGGGGGGAAAGACATCAAGCAAAAGGAGGAGGTGACCAAAAGCGTGTTCAAAATCATGTGTTTTCAGAATGGTCTTAAATCAGGAGCGAGGCAAGGGGGCTTAGGGGAGGGAATTCCAGAGCTTGGAGCCTAAGCAGCTGGAGGTGCAACCGCCAATGGAGGGGGGAAAGGAGCGTTATACAGGAGGCAGAGTCCGAGGAACAGAGAATTCTGAGGGAGGAGTTTGTAGCACTGAATGTGGTTACTGAAATGGAGAGGAGCGAGGCCATGGAGAATGAGAATTTCAAATGTGAAGCTTTGTGGAGACCAGGAGCCAATGTAGGTCACTGAGGACAGGGGTGATGAGTGAGTGGGACATGGTGTGGGAAAGGATACGAGCAGCAGAGTGTTGAATGAGCTGAAATTTACAAAGTGGAGGCAAGCCAGGAAAGCATTGGACTTAATGCATCTGAAGGTGACACAAGAATCACCTCGCGAGGCAGTTTATGGAGATATTTTTCAGTTTTCTGTTACCGGGCCTGTACATACCATTCTGTACAGAAGGATGAAGCATCGTCGCCAGTAATGAATGTTGCTTTTGTGCCTTATTCAATCGTAAACTTTCTCGCGCATAGTTGTTTTTGAGTCATACTAAGGCTGTGAAATCCACCTGACTATCAAACAGGGTCTATTATACTCCATCAGGGTCCTTCAGCATTTTCAAGTTGCATCAGTTTTCCAATCTAAATTCAATACAACTCGTACAAACAAGCCTCCTTTGAATTGATACTGACGTTCTTCCCCATTCTCACTGAAGCAGAGTGTCAGGTTCTAATTTGTTTCTGTCACATGCAGGTACTGCACGGGCAATGCAGGGGTCCTATAAGATTTATTTTATTTACCGAGTTAAGACTGCTGAAGCCTGCTGTGTATCTTCCAGTTCCGACTACCCACTTGCCTACCTATAGGTTTGAAGCTGAAACACCATATTTGAAGTTCCTCTGAGATTCTTTAAAATATTCAGCATCACAGTTTGCTCTCCTTGATGTGAATTCTGTCACTATACCGAGAGACACAACTGCAGCAAGAGAGCTAAATTTCCACGGCTCTGTCGTTAAGGGTATGGGAAAATATGAGAGGCCTTTACATTACTGATTCTAATTCTTTTTGCAATAAAAATATAATATTGATGGATACCACATCACCAAACACAACGACACGACTCATTCAGACTGATTAACATATTTCTAAAATAGCCAGTGTTTTCCGTAAATATTAAGTGTGTTTCAGTTACAGGTTCCAGTGCGGCTAAACAGTTCATACATTAATGATAAATCTCGGATGAAAGCTAATGAAGATGATGAGTTCGCATTTATGAAACCTGACTTTTGAATATGCTTTGAGGGAAACCTATAAAACAGCAATCATAAACAAGTATGTTGGTTCTACGTAAATGATTAACAAATTTTATAAAATTAGATATAGAATACGAACAATGATGGATTCCAACGCTGTTAAATGATCCTACAATTTAGATGACCTCGTACACTGTGAGATCAGAGACTGAACCTTGAGCCGTTTATAAAAGTCACCTAAACCCTGAGATTGTTGTTGGCATAAAACAATATGTCAGCAACAATTGAACAATTCTGGATAGCAAGACTGATATCTGTGTAAACTAAGCTTTTTGTGCTTGCTGATTCAGGGATAATTGATGCTTAAAAGGTTAGCCTCGATTTTTTAACCCAGGCAGTCTGGCGTGAACTAGGTGGATGCGTAGTTAAATTGGCAGGGGGATTGCGCCGGGTTCCCGGCCCATGCCCTTTTAACTGCCGAGACTCTGGCAACATGCAGGCCATCCGCCTCAGGCAGGCTGGGGCCTAATTAAAGTGGGAAAGTCCTGCCTCGATGATATCGTTGGTGCTGCGCCGCGATTATAATTCCCAGGATTGAGAGGCCTGCACGGTGCCAAACCTGCCAGCAATAACTGGCCCCAGTCATCATCATCGTGACATAAGAGACCCAGGTGAGGTTATTTTAAGTTGCATTTTCTTCAGGTTCCTTGTGGCCCAGGAGGAGTGCTCCTGCTGGCCCAAGAAGGAAGCCTTGGGCCTCCTCTCCCCCAGACTTTCCCTCCCACATTCTCTGGCCGCAATCGACCCAGACCCCTCCTCCTTGCCGTAGACCATTCCCATGGATCCCCGGCGTCACCAACCTCCCGACCGATTTCCTGCTTCCGTCCGCCACCTCTTACATCATTCCCACCAGCTTTGGGCAGTGTAGAGAAATGTCGGTGAGGCCCAGAATGTTAAAATGGCCTGGCCTTATGCCGAGGAGTGCGTGGGGATTTCCCTCCCGCCCCGCACTCCGCCCGCCCCAAGTTAATACCAGGGCAGGAATTCCAGTCTTCACATATCAAAACGTGCGAAGATTTCCTACCACCCATATGAAATAGGCAACTCCTCATGTTGGGATTCTGAAACTGAGTTTTGGCTGACAGAAAATCTACTGCAGTGGGGATTACTTTCAGTGCACCCATGGCAGGGGAGGTTGAGCAAGGTCAGCGAATGGCTGTTAACAATGTATCTTTGGTACCATCTACAGGCGCAGACTCAGGTTTAGTAGGAGAGGCAGTTGCTAAGCTTCACCAGCTGCTTTAGGAAGACCTACAGGTAACGGCACTGGCAAAGGCCATCAAGGTGACCACAGTGTTGCTGCTGATGTCCCTTGTGCTAGCTGGAGCCAATATCTGACCATGGTTGCAACAAAGGGGTTGTGGTGTTTTCGTATCTGCACAGGATCGTGTGAAGTTTCGGAAGGATTTGCAGGCTGATTAACAGGCCGCGACGTGCGTGCTCCTTCCGTGGATGTAACCACCTTTATAGGGCGGGGGTTAATCCTATATGGCAGGACGGTTTTATGGCCTCCCGCGACCCACACAATGAGGGAAGAGCCACCCACACCCACCGGACGCAAATATCCTGCTGAATATTGACCCAGATTTGAGAGCCGGAGCTAGATAGAAGCAGAGCAGTGATCGGTGCCTGCTGCACGCTCTAACGTTTCTAGATGAAGACCATGGAGGAGGAGGGAGTCAATCTGAATTTAAAAATGACAGACAGGAGGCAGACAGTGATTCTGAAGGTATAGCGGAAGGAGCGTAGGTCAACCCAAGCACCCCACCCACCCGCCCCCTTCAACCACTGCCTGCCCCACCCGTGACAGAGACTAGGTCCCGCATTGGACTCATCAGTCACCTGAGAACTCATTTTTAGTGTGGAAGCAAGTCATCCCCAGTTCCGAGGGACTGCCTAAGAAGAAGATAGCTTCTGAAACAGCAGTGCAGCCAGCAAGACTACTCTGCCCGACACACAGCCAAGATCCATTTAGCTAAATGCCTGAGCTGCCTTTTAGGGAACCCTCCTGTCCACATGTACACAATAAAGTGGCCCAAGCAACACTATCCTCTACATTTCTTCAATTACCATCAATATTGTGCTGTGCTGATACTTTGGGATCGATTTTGCCAGGCCCGAGGAGGCGGGAATGGAGGCGTGTGGGGTGTTAAAATTGCAAAAAGTGGCGGGCGGGCCCGACCCCGTCTCCAAGCAATTTTCCCAAATGCATGGTTTCTGATCCCGTCTCCGTCCCGCCTCCAAGAGGCGGAATAGGCCCTTAAGGCCCTTAACAACCACTGAATTGCCTCTATAATCTTATTTTGAGGCCTTTCTGATTTTAACACTTTTCCGACATGATGCACGCCTCCTCTGAAACACGACGGTGAAACCTGGTGGGAGCACAATTGGATTGCTGACTATCAGCTGCAGCTCCACCATTAAATAGGAGATTTGATCAGTCATCATTTGCAGGTGGCAGGACTTTGTTGTCTCAGGTCTGGGGGAACTTTTAGCAGGCATAACCATAGCTGTGGAAGTTTGGAGCCTGACACCCATCTCCAGTGTGACCTCCTGGGAAACCCCTCTTGCCACCTTGACTGAGCGTTTCCTCAACTGAGGCATATACCAGAAGCATGGGAACCATTTATTTCCTTTCCTCCTGGGCATTAGATGAGGACGAAAACCAGCCGCGGCAGCAGCAGAACCATGAACAACAGTACCACCAACAGCAGCAGCAACAACAGGAGTGCCAAGCTGCTGCTCACCACCTGAAGCTGCACAGGCCAGAAGGCGCCAGCGCGCGACCACATTGCTGCCCGGGATGCAAGGGACGCACTCATCTTGGCCAGATTTGCTTAGCCTGCACAATCAAACAATTTTGTCTCGCACCTTCTTATCAGACCATCGACAATGGCCAAGAACCTGCGGATCCCTAGCACTCTGACCACCATACTGACAATTGCAAGTAATCCTAAGCCCTCAATGTGGAAGTTCCATTAGCAAAATGACACACGCCACAACTGCAACAGTTGGCATCAGAATTTTTATTTACAATAACCAACTGATGGCTTCTCAACATTAAACATCACATTTCACCCAAGTGACTACCCTTGTGACTATTTGTGCAGTATCTTTCTCTTACGCGTGCTCCTACGTGGCGGTTCCCTGTTGGCATCAGCAGATGTGGAGGCCCCTTGCTCACTTTCTTGCTGCTCGTGTCTCGACACCTTTGGCGGGCGTCCTCTGGGGTTGTGAACCTGTGAGGGCTCGGCAACAGTCTGCTGCTCCTGCGGCTGTGCAGGGGTTGAGACGCCGACCTCAGTTGGGTGGGGACTCTGGTGGGGCTCTGACCAATTTCTCTGCAGTGGCATGGAAGTGTGAGCGCTTGGAGAGGAGCCCCCACTTCCTTGTTCTCTGCCACCAACATCCCTCTCATGGGTCAGGTCCACCTCAGCGCTTGCAAGTGGCTTGAGAGCACCTTGCTGCACATCAAGGGGGCCATGGGGACCCGTATCTGCACTGGCAGTCCTACTCAGAAGGACTTCCATGAAGGTCTGGTTTCTCTGTTCAGTAGCTGACCATCGCTCCTCCAGAGATGTCAGTCTATTCTGAACACTCACCATGTTTTCTACACTCTGGCGACTTAGCTCCTCCATGGCTGTAGCCATCCTCTCGTCTACTGTAGCCATCCTTTCCACGGAGGTTGCCATCCTTTCCGTGGTGCTGCGTTCATGCGCCAATGACTCCACAAAGACTCTGCTCATATTCGCGATGGACTCCTCCATTCGCTCCATACTCGCAGCGACCCTGGAGACAAAACCTGCCAGAGACTTCTGCACCTGCTCCTGGAGTTCCAGCACCGCTGTTCTTCTGGATGGACCCAGAGGCAGAGGGTCGATATGCAGCTGAGCCGAGCTGGGAGAGTCCTGCGCCCTCCGACTAGGACTGTCCACTGCTGTCCCTGTCTCCACAATCTGCTGATGCTCACTTGTGAGCTGTGATACACCAGGTGACAACACTACTCTATCTCGCGATGGTCCCACCGAGGTGTGAGTGTCTGCGCTGGTGCTGGGTTGGCTGAATTCTGCTGATGCTGTGCCCTCTGAGGAGTCTGGAGGCTCAGGCTGTTCCTCCTGGATAGTGGGGACGGGTGCTTGCGATGGTCCTGTGGGGGAGTAAAGGAAAGAGTCAGAGATGTGAGGCCAAGGTTATATGCACATTGCATATTGCAGATGATCATAAGTCCATCTGTTAGAGCTTCAGAATCATTATCAGCGACTCATGCAATGTCAATGAGAGAGATGGGAAACTATTCTGTCACCAGCTTTCTCTGAGGCACCCGTCTGTCCGTCCCCCACTTACGCATCGTCCTCGAGTCCCACGATCTCCAGGACCGCCTCCTCCCAAGGGGTGAGGTGGGCTACTGAGGGTGGGCCTCCTCCTGTCCTCGCTCTTTCCCTCTTATTGTGAGCTCTCTCTTCCTGCACTGAGGGAGACAAGTGGAGTTTGAGTGAGAATGAAGGAGTGAGTGTAGAGAATCCATAGCATAGATGCTTAGAAGGAGACAAAAATGGAGTGAGGTGGCAAGACCAAGGGCCCTCCCTGTGTTTTGTAAGTTGTTTTCATAGCATCAGAGTGATAGGGAGTGTGAGGGCTGCATAGTCGAATAGTTAACTGAATGTGACCATAGAGAGAGAGGGAATGGGTAAGGGTGCAGGGATGTCAGTGTCAAGTGGGATGTGGAGGAAGAGGTTGCTAAAGCTGAGTGCTGGTGAGGAGAGGCAATGGGGATCAGATTGAGGGTGATGGGAAAGTCATACTCACTTTTCCAGTGCGCAGAAGTTCATGAAACCTCTTCCTGCACTGAAGCCAGGTTCTGCGGATCAGGGACAACGAGTTGACCTCCTCAGCCACCTGGATCCACACAGCCTTGGTCTGCTGGGGAGGCTTCATCCTCCCTGAAGAAGGGAAGAGCACCTCCTTATTAGCTCTTGCTCCCTCCACCAAAGCTTGCAGGGCGACGTCATCAAATCTGGGAGCAGACTTAGGTCTCCCGCTGCTCATATTGCCTCCAGGTCCCTCTCACAGCAAAGGCCAAAAGGTTGGCAGTCTGCAGAAGAAGCAAGGCTTCTTGCAGACCTTAAATGCAGCAGCAATGATGACGTCATCGGAGGCGAGTTTCAGACTGAAAAAACTAATTGGGCCATGGGTTCCCACACGCTGGAACTCAATTGCCCAATTAGGTGAAAATCGCATCATTCTCCCACATCAATTTGGAATCGGGTGGATAACACGAAAAGCGAATGACACGACCCCAGCCCGCCCCAATGACAAAATGCAGCCCTTTGTCTTTGTGACTGCACAGAATAGTCTCAGGGCACACTACAAATAGAGTGCAACCAATTTATTTCCCTACTTTGTGTGATGTCTGAATGATGTCGGTATGTTCTACCAGTATTGCATGATATGTCTAACCCCTAGTTTATGACTTGTGAATGAATCTCTTGTTGAAGTAGTGGGCGTGCTGGCTGGCTGCCGGGTTTCAGTGATGACCAGTTGGATTCAAGTGGCCTATGATTCCGCTGGCTATTTCACGTGATAGCCCTGTCCACTACTGCTGTGGTTGGCCAGTTCCATCATGCATGGTAAGCATTGTCGGTGGTTTGTTCAATGGCAGGACTGCACAGGATAAGCTTCTATGAATTGTTAGGATGGTTCAGCAGAGACTGATTTGCAGATTATAAGGTGACACTTTGTGCTTTGTCTACTTGGTATTCAAAGCTATACTTCAACCTTGTCTTAATAGTTTTCTTCAGATTGGCCATCTTCTTCCTGACCTGTGTCCAGATCTGCTGCATTCTACAGACACAAATTACTATTTCTACAATTTGCTTTAAACCTACTGAATTTTTTGATGGAGGACAGGGCAGGGGTTGGGGGTAGAGGTGTCCTTCTGTACCATACAGAGACATCCTTTCTCTCACTTAATGAATAAATACATTCAGTGCTCAGTCATCAAACAGGTTGTGTGGTCTCTTCTCACCTGGGTTTCCCTGGAATTTTGCTGTGTAAATCTCTGATCTGATCTCACCCCTGAGCACATGCTGGTCTTTAAATGTCTCCTTAACAGCTTAACTGCTACTCCAGTCAGTAAATCAACTCTAACGCTCTCTAGGTCAGCCCCTCTGTGCAGGCAGTAGTTTGCAGGATTCACTCCTGCAGCTAAACAGGAATATCAAGGGTTAACAGGCAGAAGAAAATTCTCCCAAAAATCATTCAGCAATCGACAGTTAATCCCCGAGTTGAGCATAACCAATCATTTCTAGGCTTGTGCTCCAACCTGGAGTTCATTTGCTTCTCTTTGTACAACACGTTCTGGACAATTTGTTTAATGGAATTCTTGCCAGTTTTTGCTGAGTGACCACGTTTCTGATTTGTTAGGTAATGGACAGTAATGCAATATGGTGTGCACAAAAGAGCACTAAGCTTATTTGTGGTGTCATTAATGCAGGTTTATCAATTAAAAATTTGTACTTAATTCCAGGAAAATTCTGTTTGGTAAGCATTATCGATGTGCATTTGGTGGAGGTGACCTTTTTCTTGCATATAAAAAGAATTGAGTACTTTTTTTGTCAGATGCATAATAGAATGTTTTTAATTAAAATTTCTGAGATTCAGGAAAACGGAAACTGAGTATGAAAAACTAATTGCAAATAAACACATGCCACCAAGGGATTTGCTAGAAACTTTTTTTAAATGTTCATCAAAGCACGTTGCTGTGTACGGGTGTCTGGAGAAATGTCTCCTCCTGAATAACTCATTATCCCACTACGTTATGGATCCTTAATCAGAGTTAATGATTGGTCTGTATTTTTGGCTAGGATTAAAAGTTTCTTTTAAAAATATATATATATTTGTGTTTATTCTGCCTCCGCCCATCCCCCCTCACCTCTTCTCTACTGAAGGCACTATCTCATGCGGAGGTATAGTTCTCCAGTTACTGACCATTTTACAGTACCTCGGCCAGTTGTCCATTCTTCATCTGTTAGCTTAGTCAGTGAGTGCTGGTATGCTATTCAACCATGGGGGTCAATACATCTGAGCCCCATCCTGTCCTTACCCAGCTTGTGTGTATGTGCATTTTCCAAGAATATCATTGAATACTGATTAAAAGTGGAAGCTGTGTCTAATCTTGCCTCCGCCTCGCCCCCCGCCCCATCTCCCATAGCCAGGGGACACTAACTCTGTCTGAAATGACCTAGTAGAACACAGTTTGGGAATCCGATCTGGGACCTCTGTGGCTCACAATACTGGGCGGAGCAGTTACCAACCGAGCACCAAGGAGCTAATAAAGCAATGAAAATGGCCTTGGGCTTCTTAAATAGTTTCAGTTCGCATTAACAATAAGTTTCACTGGTAGAACATGACTTAACATTGTAGTCCTTAAGCCACTTCTATAACAATGCTAGTACTTTTGTGTAATGATTTCCATTGGCTGAAGAAACATTAAATGGTCCAGGTTTCGTGTTTAATTTTGAGAGCACTTATAGATTGCAGATACCTCTTTCAAGTATTTATCAGCCCTCTCTGGCAAGACTTTGGCAAATCATTGTCAAAAAATACTTGTAAATATTTTGACATTCCTTGTACTCTTTTTTTTTTCCTGTCTCGTTCTTTCTTTCTCTCACTCTGTGAAAGTACAACATGTTGCAGTTCCCAATATGTGGCTATCTGAAGCACTTTAAAATTAAACAGCAGCTATTAAAGAGCAAAAGAAAATGGATTTGTTTTTTCTTTTGAAAAATGTTGTATAATATGAAAAACCATTTATTTTACCACAGCACCTGCAAGCAGAAGACCAGGAGACCCACTCATTATTTCTGACATTAAAAAAGGAAGCGTTGCCCACAGGTGAGCTTTTTTATTTTGAAAGATTTTTTAATTGGTTATCATATACATCTAGTTGTACATTTGTTAACACGATATAAAAGATCAAAGTGCAGTTTACCCCAAAATAATATGTACATGTGTGAGACACAAAAGTCCTATCCAGTTTTTACAATAGCTTGAATGTAGATCAATCACAGTCTATTAATATCTTTAAAGTTACCATAGTTTCAGTAACATAATTTATTATGAGTTCTTTTCTGTGTCATCTTATCAGTTCTTGCTACAACCCACTGCCCAGCCAATATGTCACGACGACTACTTCTCCATTTTGTCATTATTCCCATTGTTTCTGTCTCTTGGAAAGGATACAAGACCTCAGCTGTAAACTATTCCTGACCCTCCAAACAGATCAACCTGCATCATGGGACCAACATCCTTACCTGGACCATTGGTGACTTAATTCAAATTCAATTTTATTACATGGGATTCGGGAGTTTTACCGACTATTTGTGGACCACATACTGCAATCCCATCTGTGAAAACCACAAATCAATTACTTTTATTCTTTTATATTACACCAAATATTGAAACCTCGATAGTCTGCCCTTTACTAATGTCACTATTCTCCAAATTTAACGTTCATCAAAGTCTTTCCATCATCCTCTCACATGCACACTATCTGATCATCCTCCCACTTTAAACATGAACACTATCTAATCACCCTCTCACTTTAAACTCCCCTTGATATTCAACTGCATTACCATCGTCAAATCCCCAACAATTAACATTCGGGGGACATTATTGACCAGAAACCTAACTGGATCAACTACATAAATATGGCAAGTGTCTCACCTCCTGTCTCCCCAACACCTTTCCACCATCTACAAGGCACAAGTCAAGAGTGTGATGAAATACTGTCTACTTGCCTGGGTGAATGCAGCTCCAACAACACTCAAGAAGCTCGACACCATCCAGGACAAAGCAGCCCACTTGACCGGCACCCCATCCACCACCTTAAACATTCACTCCCTCCACTGTGCATCGTGGCTGCAGTGTGTACCATCTACAAGATGCACTGCAACAACTTGCCAAGGGTTCTTCAACAGCACCTCCCAAACCCGTGACCTCTACCACCTAGAAGGACCAGGGCAGCAGACACCACCACCTCCAAGTGCCCCTTCAAGTCACACACCATCCTGACTTGGAAATATATCGCCGTTCCTTCATCGCAGTGGGTCAAACTCCCTACCTAAAAGCACTGTGGGAGTACCTTCACCACACGGACTGCAGCAGTTCAAGGCGGCTCTCCACCAAGGGCAGTTAGAAACATAGAAACATAGAAGATAGGAGCAGGAGTAGGCCATTCGGCCCTTCGAGCCTGCTCCGCCATTCAATGAGATCATGGCTGATCATCCAAATTCAGTACCCTGTCCCTGCCTTCTCCCCATATCCCTTTAGCCTCAAGAAATATATCCAACTCTTTTTTGAATATATTTAATGAACTGGCCTCCACCGTCCTCTGTGGCAGAGAATTCCATAGGTTCACCACTCTCTGGGTGAAGAAATTCCTCCTCATTTCAGCCCTAAATGGCTCACCCCTTATCCTTAGACTCCCCGGCCATCATAAACATCCTTCCTGCATCTAGTCTGTCCAGGCCTGACAGAATTTTATAAGTTTCGATGAGATCCCCTCTCAATCTTCTAAACTCCAGTGAGTATAAGCCCAATCGACACAATCTCTCCTCATACGTCATTCCTGCCATCCCAGGTATCAACCTGGTGAATCTTCGCTGCACTCCCTCCATGGCAAGAACGTCCTTCCTCAGGTAAGGCAACTAAAACTGCACACAATACTCAAGGTGCGGTCTCAGCAAGGCCCTGTACAACTGTAGCAAGACATCCTTGTTCCTGTACTCGAACCCTCTTGCTACGAAGGCCAACATACCATTTGCCTTCTTAACCGCCTGTTGCACCTGCATGCTTACCTTCAGCGACTGGTGCACAAGAACACCCAGGTCTCTTTGCACTTCCCCTTCTCCCAACCTATTGCCATTCAAATAATAATCTGCCTTCCTGTTTTTGCCACCAAAGTATCCACATTATAGTGCATTTGCCATGTTTCTGCCCAATCTGTCCAAATCGTACTGGAGTTTCACGACATCCTCCTCACCGCTTACCCTCCCACCCAGCTTTGTGTCGTCTGCAAATTTGGAGATATTACATCCAATTCCCTCGTCCAGATCATTAATATATATTGTGAACAGCTGGGGTCCTAGGACCGATCCTTGCGGTACCCCACTAGTCACTGCCTGCCACTCGGAAAATGACCCGTTTATTCCAACTCTTTGCTTTCTGTCCGCCAACCAATTCTCTATCCAAGTCAATACCTTGCCCCCAATCCCATGTGCCTTAATTTTGCACGCTAATCTCTTATGCGGGACCTTATCGAAAGCCTTCTGAAAGTCCAAATACACCACATCCACTGGTTCTCCCTTATCTATTTTACCAGTTACATCCTCAAAAAATTCCAGTAGATTAGTCAAGCATGATTTACCTTTTGTAAATCCATGTTGACTTTGTCCGATCCTGTCACTGCTTACCAAGTGCTCTGCTATTACATCTTTTATAATAGATTCTAGCATTTTCCCCACTACCGATGTCAGGCTTACCGGTCTATAATTCCCCGCTTTTTCTCGACCACCTTTTTTGAATAGTGGGGTAACATTAGCTACCCTCCAATCCATGGGTACTGTTCCAGAGTCTATCGAGTTCTGGAAGATGACCAGCAATGCATCTACTATTTCTAGGGCCACTTCCTTAATCTACATCCCAGGGTACTTATCAGGCCCTGGGAATTTATCGGCCTTTAGTCCCACCAATTTTCCTAACACCATTTCCCTACAAATACTGATTTCTTTCAGTTCCACCCTTTCATCAGGCCCTATGTTCCCTGGCATCTCTGGGAGGTTATTTGTGTCCTCCTTTGTGAAGACAGAACCAAAGTATGAATTTAGTTGGTCTGCCATTTCTTTGTTTCCCATTATAAATTCCCCTGATTCTGACTGTAAGGGACCTACGCTTGACTTCACCAATCTTTTTCTCTTCACATATCTATAAAAGCTTTTACAGTCAGTTTTTATGTTCGTTGCAAGCTTACTCTCATATTCTATTTTCCCTTTCTTAATTAATCCCTTTGTCCTCCTTTGTTGAATCCTAAACTGCTCCCAATCCTCAGGATTATTGCTTTTTCTGGCCAATTTATATGTCGTCTCCTTGGATCTTATGCTATCCCTAATTTCCCTTGTTAGGGATGGGCAATAAGTGCTGGCCTTGCAAGCGACGCCCACATATTGTGAATGAAACAAATGCACACTATTAGATCATTCTATCACTTTAAATAATGCAGTAGACGTAATATATTTGGATTTCCAAAGAGCCTTTGATAAAGTACCGTACAGTAGACTCATGACTAAGGTCAGAACATGTGGAGTCAGGGCACAAGTAGTAGAATGGATAGCAAGCTGGCTACAAAACAGAAAACCGAGTAGAGGGTTAAAGGCAGTTGTTCAGATTGGCAAATGGTGGGAAGTGGTGCTCCGCAAGGATTGGTGCTGGGACCACTTTTGTTCACTATTTACATAAATGATTTGGACTCGGGAAGAGGGAAGTACAATTTCAAAATTTGCAGATGACACCAAATTGGGGGTTGTAAATACAGAGAAGGACTATGGTACAATACAAGACGACAATAAACTTGCAGAATGGGCATGTAATTGGCAAATGAACTTCAATATAGATAAGTGTGAGGTAGTACCTTTTGGTAGGAAGAATAAGGGGACCACATACTCCTTTGAAAATAAATGTCTAAATGGGGTAGAGGTACAGATACACAAATCACTAAAAGTGGTGACGCTGAATAATAAAGCCACAAAAAAAGCAAACAAAGCTCTGGGGTTCATTTCTAGAGGGATAGAATTGAAAAGCAAAGAAGTTATGCTAAACTTGTATAGAACCTTGGTTAGACCACACTTGGGAGTACTGTGAACAGTTCTGGTCTCCATATTATACAAAAAGATATAGAGGCACTAGAGAAGATGCAAAATAGATTTACTAGAATGAAACCATAACTGAGGGGTCATACCTATCGGGACAGATTGAACAGGCTGGGGCACTTTTCCCTAGAAAAGAGAAGACTGAGGGGTGACCTGATCGAGGCCTTTAAGATTATGAAAGGATTTGATAGGGTAAACATAGAGGAGATGTTTCCACTTGCAGGCGAGACCAGAACTAGGAGCCATAAATCTAAGGTAGTCACTAATTAATAAATCCAATGGGGAATTCAGGAGAAACTTCTTTACCCAGAGAGTGGTTAGAATGTGGAACTTGCTACCACAGGGAGTGGTTGAAGCGAATAGTATAGATGCATTTAAGGGGGGGTTAGATAAGCATATGAGGGAGAAAGGAATAGAAGGATATGTTGATGGGGTTAGATGAAGGGGGTGGGAGGAGGCTCGTGTGGAGCATAAACACTGGCATGGACCTGTTGGGCCGGATGGCCTGTTTCTGTGCTGTAAATACTTTGTAATACTTTGTAATCTACAAAACTCAGTTCGGAGTGTTTTGGATTGCTCACCACTCGCTGGATGGGTGCAGCATAGCAACAGTCAAGAAGCTCAACACTATCAAGGACAAAGCAGTTTTCTTGATCAGCGCACCTGACTCAGTATCCTCCCCCTCCACCACTGAAGTACTGTGGCTGCAGTATGTACGTTATACAGGATGGATTGCAGCAACTCACCAAAGTTACTTCAGTACCACCTCTCTGTCCTTCAACCTCTACCAGTGAGCAAGACGATGTTGTGGGAACATCATCACCTCCAAGTCCCTTTCTTAGTCACAAACCATCCCGCTTGGTCAAATATCCTCATTCCTTCATTATCATTATCTTGGAATTCCCTACCTAACACCATTGTAGGAGCATCATCACAAGACTGCAGTGGTTCAAGAAGGCGGCTCACTACCATTACCTCAAGACAACTAGAGATGGGCAATAAATGAGGCCGTGCCAGCATCACTTACTTCCCAAACACACACATATTTTACAATGTTTTTCATTAATAACTAACAAAGTGTCTTCCCTCTACCCAGCTCTTACCCACGAATACATGCCTAAAGTCAGTGGCTCGGGTGTGCCATACACTAGATGCAAACCCATATGCCATTGGTTCATGTTCCAATATTTGGCCCCACATTGCCTCAAATGACTTGTTATTTTTTTTAATGATTTTCTCCCATCCTCTGCTGATGTCCTTGTCCAGTGACTTTTGATCGGGTGTGGCTCTATTAGCCATGGCAGCTCTGCAGCTGTCCTTCATGTGTGAGATTTGACAGCAAGTTTTGGCAGGCAATTTGATGACAGGCCTAATCCTGTTCACATCCGATGTTCGCACCCGTGCATTTTCAAGCGCAAGTCACTGAATAGCAAAAGGAGCTGGATTCTTGGCTGATGTTTCACCTCTCTACTTGTAGCACCTCACATACTGCTCCTGCTAAAATCAGCTAGCTCAGCATAGGCTGGGAATTGAACCTGAGCCTTTCTGACCTGTAGGGTTTAGTCGTACACTAGGCAGTGCTTTTATCCATTAGGTCATCAAGGGAGCTTATTATTGCCTTCTGAAACTTTCTAGTGTTAGTTGCAGGTACTTATCTCTGTGTATACTACAGTAGTATTACTTGACTGCCTCCAATGAAATAGAGTTATTTGGCTAATGTTTCACCAATTGGAGTCACAAGAAACTGAATAATATACAGTATACATGGAAGCAACCAATTCCAGCTATCAATTAGAAGTTAGTTAAAAGCTAATATGTAAACTTGATATGTATTTTCAAACAGAACTGGAACGTTAGAGCTGGGAGACAAGCTGCTTGCCATTGACAGCATCCGTTTGGATAACTGCTCCATGGAGGATGCAGTTCAGATCCTTCATCAGTGTGAGGAACTTGTGAAACTCAAGATACGCAAAGACGAAGACAACTCAGGTAGAAAGGAACAAGCAGCCATCTTTTAGTTTGGCAAACTTTATAACTAAGCTATCATTCCTAAGAATCAGTTAAAAATATTGGGGTTCTCCCACTTGTCCACTGTAATTTCAGCAGAAGAGCTGCAAGAACCGTGGAAAATCAGCATGAACGGCATTTACACCATTTTTCTGGGGTTTCTGTGACTCTTACACCGAAGTTACAACAGACAAGAAGGACGAACTTTCACCCCTGTTATTTCCACTGTGCACTCATGTATTCCTTCTCATGATTTTAAACATTATTAAAATTATGTCTCCCTTGTTTTTATATAGCCTATTCTCATAGTAATATTGAATAAAAATTTTAGTAGCCATTGATTTATGGAGATTTATACATTGAAATATTAGTATGTGTGCTTCAAGCAATTTTAATTGGTGACAAAATAATAAGGTGGATTAGAAAACAGCAAATTAATTAAAATAAAAGGCAAAGACCAAGTATTTTAATTATGGATGGTCCCAGTTATTCACTATAGCCATTTTCACAGTTAAGAATGTTGAATTTGTTACATTTTTGTTCTCTTTTATTGTGACTACTTAACAATTTATAATTGAATAATAATTCAACATGCTGGCCAACCAGTCAGAACTCATTAATTAAATAACTACATCATCTTGGCCAGAGCTTGAATTGTGATTGATACTTTCACAACTGATGCTAAAAGAACGAACTCACATTTATATAGAGTCTTTCACATCCTCATGATGTCCCAAAGCATTCACAGTCAAGAAATTACTTGCATTCACTTGTTGTGTACGCAAAGACAGCGACAAGCTCCCACAAGCAGCAATGAAATCATCTGTTTTTGGTGGTGTTGATTGAAGGATAAATGTGGGCTAGCACACCAGAACTCCCCAGCTCTTCTTTGAATAGTGCCAAGGGACCTTTTACCTCCATCTAAACAGACAGGCAGGGCCTTGGTTTAACGTCTCATCCAAAAGACGGATTATGGGGGTGAATTTCCTCACGGGTTTTCCCACTCAACTCCCGTAACTTCGGCGGAAGAGCCACGGAAATCCTGGAAAAATGCCGCTAACGCTGTTTACTTTTCCAGGGTTTCCACAGCTCGTTTGCTGAAGTCACTGTGGATGAGCAGGAGAAACCTCTGCAGAAATTCACTCCCTAAATGTTTTAAATATTTCAAACAGCAACCAGTCATTGGATTAGAACCTTAATGCAAACAACTGAAACCGAATAAATTTGTCATTGAAGTGACGCAGAGAAAAAGGCCCCTATTAATGCTCAGGTCTGACAGCAATCATCATTTACTTTCAGATTTTAAACTGGTTTAATCAATCACCAAAGCTACAGTGTTATATTAGCTCTCTGATAAATAGATCTATCTTTAGACACTCCAGAGAGTGTGGCATGGAGTGATAAGATGCAGGTTGAAGCTTGCGGTTCCTTACAGTTCTTGATCCGAGTGCTTTAGGACAAGGTGCGAATGGAGGCCAGACCTTTTCCCGAAGTGACAAAGGTAAAGTTAAAAAACACTAGCTTAATGACACTGGGCTTAAATGACAGGGGAGTACGATTAAAGGTTTAGGAACAATTTGCCTATCAGCTCTCTTCTATTCACCCTTGTATGGTATAGGGAAACTTTGGTGTATAAGACAATACAGTATTGTATTTTTTTAAAGCTGTATGTGGCATAGACTTTTCTTTTTACTAAATGATTTCTGAAGATGGAGGCCTGTACCCCTGGAAAGAAGTTAAGCAGCAGCTTAAAAAACCTAATAGGACATCTAAAGAGTTTTCAATCTTTTCACTCCATTTAAAAAAAGTCAACAATACCAAGAAAGTAACAAATATGAAATTAATGTGCTACAAATCAAAAATACATTCAAGTGAGCAGCAAAGGTGTTTCAGGCGTCAAGAAGTTAAGGAAAGGTTAAGAAGGTTGGACTTGTCTTCCTCTTCTGAAAAGAGGAGACTTTGAAGTGATCGAATGAGTGTTTTCAAGATCATGAGGAGTTTGCATAAAATTGGCCCAGGCAAATTGTTCACTGTGGTGAAGGATTCAAATACCTGGAGATGTAAATTAAAAATGAGAAGATTAGGAGTAAGAAGGGAAGCCGATCAGACCCTTTTCACCCAGAGGATAAGAGTTGTGCAATAACTTACCAGAAAGGCCTTTGAGGTGGATAATTGGTTCAAGAGGCAATTAGATCTCTTTCCGGAGACGGGATTGGGGCATACGGTGAATAGGTGGGGTTTGGTCTCATAAAGAGACAGGCTTGTTGTGCCTAATGACGTTATGCCGAATGTTTTTTAAAATCTGAATTCACATTATTTTGAGTAAATTTTAATGTGTTCTTGCTAAATTTGTTGTTTTGCTACAGAACTGCAGTACTTAATGGTTAAGCAAAAATATTGCATTCACTTGAAGTTTTCTGCATTAAATAAGTTGTTTGTTTAAAAGACAACAGCTAGAAGATAATTGTAAATCTCATTTAGCAGAACATAATCTAGAGGATTTGCTATATTGTTTTTTGACATCTTAATTATACAAAAGTGCACCAGAGCAGATCCCTCCTGAGTCATATTCACTGAGTAGGCACAAGAACACACTTCGACACTTACTCATTCATCAAAGTGTCTCTGAAGAAGCAGCCTATAATTTGTTGTCAATGCTGCATAATTATGTGTCACAATTATTTCAGAGGTATGTTATTCAGTAATGCAAAAATAATGGATAAGTATGATAAATCCTTTAGAGTGGGCCGGGAATACGTTCTAATGAGCTGAGGTGATGTTCGCATATTTTACCATAATAAAAAATGCTACCTGTCGGGGCTTTTTGGATATTGGCAATCTGGTATCTAAGTCATTTTTGTTCATTAATTTTGTAAAGCAGTTTTTTTGGTGGATTGGAGAGGTGTGCACAAACCTCAAAGCGGGCAATCTTAACAGCAGGGCCTCGTTAATACTGTATAAAAGTTCCTGGAGTCTTGTCCGATACCCAACCAGATCCACTACACGGCCGGCAGGAATTTGGCAGCAGGAGGCCGTAGCCAGGGACCCATGGGGTTTGAAAGTGGTCGGGGGGAGGGGAACAAATTTATTTTCATTATCCCCTGATCATTTAATCTGTCCCGTGGCGATACCATATAGAATTTTTTTTAATGTAATTTTCCACAGTAGTGCAGTGGAGTTACAAGTACTGTGCATATATCCATTCTTACTGTTTCACCTCTGAATCCTTAGGGTGTTTGACTGTTTAGGCCAGTAGGCGGCATTGCTTGACAGCTGATTGCATTGTCATCTGGGAACAGGATGAGCGGGGGAGAAGTCCGATAGATAATCACTGTGCAACTTGGCTCATTACAAGTGTGTCTCCTGTGGGCTGGGCGCAGAATCACATTAGCTGCAGTTGGATTGCAGGGGAAAGAAAGGGGGGATTGAGCGTTGATAGAAGTTACATATTATGGAGTCGAGCCTATTGTTGCTTCAAGTTAGCATGAAGTAAGGCTGAAAAAACAGCTAAGCTCAATATGACTTAGTTCAGTCTGAATAAATCTTAACCAAACCTGCCTTGATTCAATGATAGTCGCCAGTCCTTCCTTCTGAATGGCAGTATAAAAGGTTCACCACATCATCTTGCATTTCTTTCCAGTGCAGTCTTAAGTCAAAGTTGCATACATCAGTTTTATTAGCACTAAATTCCCATTTTGCTGTGTTATTTGTATTGCTTAATTCATATCGTTAACTAAGTCCTTTTTTTTGTCTAAAAAAACAACTTTGAGTTATCAGACTGTATTTCTGTGTTGTCTTTCAGTGGGTTGGGGGAATGAGGGAGAAGAAGCAATTGAAAATCAAGCAAAGCCTGTTCGTAATTTTGCATGTCTCAATCACACAGGAAGCAGTCCTTTGCTTGTTTCCTAGGTGGGCTTTGTGTAGTTGACGTGTATTGCACATTGAGGAACAAGTAATTTGGTGCTATGCCTTTTTTTATGATGCAAAACAGTTCCCAGTTTAAAGGTAGAGAACTGGTACACGCCAGCTAGATTAACAGTGTAAATCAGATTCTCCATTTTCCATTATTCCTGGTTTGGACTGCTTGCTGCTAAATTCTTTCAATAGTTCCGTTGCTGCTTTTGTACAAAAGAATTTACACCATTTTTTTTTTAAACTCTAGATGAACAAGAGAGCTCTGGGGCAATCATTTACACTGTGGAGCTAAAACGTTACGGTGGTCCATTAGGAATTACTATATCTGGCACTGAAGAGCCTTTTGATCCAATAGTCATCTCAAGTCTAACAAAAGGAGGTTTGGCTGAAAGGTAAGGTGAAGAATCTAGTCATCCTCCAAATAATGCACAACTCACCCAATCTGTTATCTCAGCTAAGTCTGGGAGGCACTGCTTAGAGGAAGAAGATGATGTGAGGGAATGTCCGCTCTGGCTGCTCTTGCTCACCCTCTAGCAGTTAGTTACCGATTGACATTGGAAGAGGCCGTGAAGCAAGTCAGCAGACAGCTCTCTGAGCTGGACATTAGCATGTGACATGCATACATGAGCTATGTAACTGAGTAACTGTATCTGTATACAGATCTCCATGAATTTGGGAGTGCCTTGTAACCCTGTATAACCCATGACTCATTTGGCTATGTAAAATCTATATATACATATGACCTGTAACCATATATTTATCATGACTCAACCAGATATGTAAAGTGTATGGATATGTGAATGCTGTGTGTCCTACTTATACCTTGACATTTGTAGGTTTGTACACATTGCAGACAACAGTACATTTTAAAAAAATGTTTAACAAAATGAAGTAAATAACTTATTATGGGAAATATTTTTTATTTTAGATGTTTGCATATTTTGAAAATGTCACAAATATAAAGCATTCAAAGAGTTAATGTAGAGCATTTCTAACTTGCTGAGAAAATTGTTTACACGCAAGTCCATCTGAGATATTCAGGACCCCTTAGTATTTCTCCCCCCACCCTGCCTCCCCAAAAAAATGCTTTAGCCTGAAATAATGATTTACATTTATTATGGGGAATATAATTCACATGCAAGTTATTTCTTGTCATGGAATTTGATTGTCATTCTGACATTGTTAATTTTATGCTTAATAAAGCAGTGATAAATCAGCCTCAGTGTATAGGAATATAAAACAGTGCATGCACAAACAAAATTATATAAAGCTCAAAACAATGTTCCTGCCATCTGTTCCAACAGCTCTGTACTGTTTTGTTTTACTTAACTCAGAAGTTCTTCATCTTGTGTTACAGGACTGGTGCCATTCATATTGGAGACAGAATCTTGGCTATAAACAGCAGCAGCCTGAAGGGTAAACCTTTAAGTGAGGCCATTCATCTCTTACAGATGGCAGGAGAGACTGTCACACTGAAGATTAAAAAACAACTCAATAGTAAGCATTTAACTTGCTGCATTCATGTTTGCTTTTTTAATGACTTGATGTTGAAACAGCTATTTAATTTAGGAAATATGAAAATACACTGCTTTTATTAACAACCAAGGTTACCTGGTGTGTGTTAAAATTGTGAGCATTTTCTGCAGATTTTGATGCCTGTCTTGTATGAGGATCCCAAATAATCCCAAACTAGGGACAGTTTTGTGCTATGAGCCCATAGCTAAATCCATTGAACTGTAATTGCAAGCAAAGAGGGGAAGCTTCAATCCTATAACTTAGGGCAGAATTTAAACCCAGGTCCTTGAGATGAAAAACCAGTGTACAAAGCACCAGATATTAATACTTTGACAAGGTGTAGAATTCAGTCTTGATTTTTTTTTTTAATTACAGTCTTGTGCTTTGATTTGCAGATAAGATTTTGATGGTCTTTGTTTTTGCAGTGTCCAGTCCTAAAAAATCACCTGTTTCTGGCCGGCTGAGTGAACTGAGCGATGCGGAAGATGAAATTCCCACCGTACAAAAGCCAGTCAAGCTTTGTGAGATGTACTCTACTACTATCCCCAGTGTGGATAGCGCAGTGGAATCCTGGGATGGATCAGGCATAGACACAGGCTATGGAAGTCAAGGTAACAGTTAGATTTAAACGACATCTACTGCATTACTTCTTACAACACTGAATTTCATTAACATCTTTTAACATGGGCATCTTTTTAAGAATAATGATCCTCTGTGTGCTTAAAATTGAGTGTTAGAAAATATAACCATGAAAGAATACTCTTAAGTAAACAAAGCAATATTTTTTTCATATTTCAATCGCCTTAGATTGACTTCTGAGGTTGGAATGGAATTTACCAGAATTTTCTACCCTGAATTGGCCTAGAGTTTTTTAAATCTTTTTGTTTTGCCTCGCTCAGGCAATTACATGGCTGGTGGTGGTTGGGAGAATTGGGACATGACTTACATGACTTATTGGGACAGGCTCAATGGACTAGCTGGTCTTTTTTTGTCTGTCGTTTTGGTATGTTCGTATGTAGGCTGGCGAGGAGGGCATTGAAGAAATGTTTGTGGCAGGAGGGGTGAAGTAAGGGTAAAGGTGGACGATTTTGCGGAGGTGGAAGTTAGACGGTCTTGGTGCTGAATAGGATATGGGTCAGAAGAATGCTGAGGTTGCACATTATTTGGTTCACCTTGAATGAGCAGTTGGGGTGGAAGGAGTCAGGGGCAAGGGTGTGAAGCTTTTGGCTGGAGATGAATAGGGTGGTTTTAGTCATACCAGTATTAAGTTGGAGAAAGTGTTATATTATCCATGACTTGACGTTGGACAAACAATCTGATAACACAGTAGTAGTCATGGAAACCAGGATAGTGGCAGAGCAGTAGAGCTGGCTATATTGTAAGCATACATGTGGAAGCTGACCTGATGCCTATTGACAGTGTTATTTAGAGGCAGAATGTAAATGAAAGGATGGGTCCCAAATATGGAACCATTTGGTACTCCTGAGATGACTTTGCAGGATGGAAGTAGACCATTGCTAGAGATGTGCTGGCCACATTGGAAAAGGTAGCAGTCCCACAGAGGTGACCATGGAGAATAGGTGATGGCGAAGGATGGAGTCAGTTCATTGCATCAAATGTAGTTGAGGAGGACAAGAAGGGGGATAGTGTACCTTGGTCATTAATTATCTCTCACCTCTTCAGAAAAATTGCTCTCACTTTAGAATTATTTTTTTCATGAATAGGTTTTGTGAACACAAACTTCATTTGTATCGTGTCTTGTATCCAGTGCAAGGGCATCACAGAAGTGTCACGCTTTGTTACAAATGCAAAATAATAGGAAATAAAGACAGTCATCAGCACAGAGCCTGAAACGGACTCAGATTTACAGCTGTCTTACTATTGACCTCAGAGGTTTATTGGTAGCCTATTTAGAGCAGTGGTCTTGAAGGGGCATTCCACCTGAACCTTACCGCAAAACTCTAGACTACCCATGAGCAAGGCCACTAGTTATACCTAATTATATATGGATCTTCTGGTCGTCTTGTTTTATTATTTTCCTGAATTCAAGTAAACAAATTGGGTGAAATTATTTGTGATTAGGTACGTGCGTTTGGGTCAAAAATAAGAGCGTTTTTAATCGGAAAGCTACCGGTTTAATCAGCAAAACCGTTTTGGAAAGAACAAATGAAGAAAGTATTTCAAGAAATTAATAAACAGAACTTTCTTTGCAAACTATAATCCTAAAGGAGGTTGGCCTACCTCATTAGTTGCCTTCTCCACCATAGATCTTCACTTACTGGTCTGTGCATGATGAAGGCACCTGAAAGTTCACTCTACGTCAATCCTGTTCATCAGTGCAGAGAGCAGTTGGAAAATGTTTGTAAGCATCATATCTGAACTGTAGCATGCCAAGTTGATGATGCCAGGTTTTATTGCATTTCTTAATTTTGGAATTTATCTTTCAAGGGTAATTATCGGTTTTAATCTGCCAACCCGAGAATCAGAAGGTTTAATTATACAGATACTTAAGAGGTGACTTGTCAGGACTCCATTGTGTTGTATGATATTACATAACAATTTAAACAAGGACTGATTTGTATTTGTAAGCCTAATATTACCATGTGGGAATGTGTGTTTATGAGCTAAATACATTTTTCAGGAAGATTTTTCTAAACATAACAATATTAAGGATTGTCATAAGTGCATTATAATGTTATTACAAAGTTAATAGAGTGGGTTAATACATTGTCCTTTCACCTCCGAGACCTAAGTTTAAAACAAGTCCAGACAGTTGGAATGAAAGTATCTTCTCTTTGACATGTGGGGTTCTATAGGAAGTACATTTGGGTGGGCTCAGCGCAGGTCTTAATGGTATAACAGAACAAATTGTGTATAATTTCAACTCGATAAGACGTTTTATGGATGGATACTATGGGGGTGGGGGGAATCGCACTTGTGGAGTAGAAGATGCCATTTTGAGTTTGGACTTGAGGCCTATTTTTGGGGCAAAATGTCAAGTTTTTCTTTACATTTGGCTTTTGCTATAACAGACTAGGGGTTGTTTTAAGTATGCAAAAGGTAGAGAAGTGTTCCATTTCATAGCAGGAATATCCCTCAACTTGTTGACTACAAAGTGTATAAAATAATCTCTAACTGGAGGTTGAAGTCTTGCTGAGGATGATTGCTACCTTTGCTGTTTTATTTAACTTTTTTGTTTAAGATCCTAATTAACAGTGACCTTGAAAGGATTGGTGTATCCAGTGTAAATGACAGGAAGTGCAAGTGATTTCAGTCTGTTCCTTTTACTGATGCAATGGAGTTTGAGTCATGCACGTTCACCAT
Source organism: Somniosus microcephalus (assembly GCF_052327205.1). Lineage (NCBI taxonomy): Eukaryota > Metazoa > Chordata > Chondrichthyes > Squaliformes > Somniosidae > Somniosus > Somniosus microcephalus. The sequence goes on from NC_141002.1 coordinate 72,937,564, forward strand.
ATTTGTTTTTTTCAAATGAACACTTTTTAAAAGTTTATGGTTGCACTCTGAGAATTTTCTTCTGCTTTTGCTTTTTCCTTTCATGTTTTACCCTGAATTTTCTTTTTTTTGTACCTTGTCTTCCTTTTACCGTGGAATGGCACACATGCCTCAATAAGAACATAAGAAGTAGGAGCAGGAGTAGGCCATACGGCCCCTCGGGCCTGCTCCGCCATTCAATAGGATCATGGCTGATCCGAACCTAGACTCATGTCCACTTCCCTGCCCGCTCCCCGTAAACCCTTATTCCCTTATCAGCTAGGAAACTGTCTATCTCCGTTTTAAATTTAATTAATGTCGCAGCTTCCACAGCTCTGAGGTAGCAAATTCCATAGATTTACTACCCTCTGAGTGAAGAAGTTTCTCCTCATCTCAGTTTTGAAAGGGCAGCCCCTTATTCTAAGATTATGCCCCCTCGTTCTAGTCTCACCCATCAGTGGAAACATCCTCACCGCATCCACCCAATCAAGCCCCCTCACAATCTTATATGTTTCGATAAGATCGCCTCTCATTCTTCTGAATTCCAATGAGTAGAGGCCCAACCTACTCAACCTTTCCTCATAAGTCAACCCCCTCATCTCCGGAATCAACCGAGTGAACCTTCTCTGAACTGCCTCGAGAGCAAGTATATCTTTTCTTGAATATGGAAACCAAAACTGTACGCAGTATTCCAGGTGTGGCCTCACCAATACCCTGTATAACTGAAGCAAGACTTCCCTGCTTTTATACTCCATCCCCCTTGCAATAAAAGCCAAGATTCCATTGGCCTTCCTGATCACCTGCTGTACCTGCATACTAACCTTCTGTGTTTCATGCACCAGGACCCCCAGATCCCTTTGTACTGTAGCACTTTGCAGTTTCTCTCCATTTAGATAATAACTTGCTCTTTGATTTTTTTCTGCCAAAGTGCATAACCTCACACTTTCCAACATTATATTCCATCTGCCAAATTTCTGCCCACTCACTTAGCCTGTCTATGTCCTTTTGCAGGCCTATCCAACCATTGCAACATTGCAACTTTTAGGAACATACCATTAAATCCAAGAAGCCCATCCCGTTCCAATTTGAGCCTCCCTACTCAACATATCCCTCAATCCCATTCACTCTGCAGAAATGCTTTTCATGTCTTTTGAGCCCATTTATACTGGCCTTTGCTGGTAACTTAGGACTTTTGTGTTTTACAAGAAAGGCTCTACTTCATTGCCCTTCTTACTCGCATGATGGTGCAGCTTGTTGCACTCAGTGCCATTCTTGGTTTTCTTCTTGCCTGCTCACTGTATAATTGGGGTGTAACTTCCAGCTTTATGCATGTTTTATATCCTCTAAATACTGGGATGCTAATTCAATTTATAGGGTTCTACCATAGTGTCAACATTGAAATCTGATTTGTGAGAACTTTTCCTGGGTGTATATTAGGGTAATTAGTACGATATCATAGTCAGGATATATATATTTACAAAAATATGCAAACCTACTTGTATTTTTTTTTAATGTGGAAACAATACAAACTACAGTGAAGAAAATACTATCGCCGTCAGATTAAATTGTGGGATCTTCAGACCAGCCCCAAAATATGTGGATTCTGTCCTGACACTGAATTTAGACACCGCCTGTCCCATCCCAAACCCTGTACACATCAATCCTTTCCAAAGCATTCAATGATCCAGGTCTAAAAGTGTTCACTTTTTACACCACCACAGAATCAGCAGTTATGATACATGAGTTATTTGGGCTCCCCTCTAAACCACGGAGTTTTACACTGAAATCCCCAGACAGATCAGGTCTGTGACAGCATTCACGCTGTCAGATGGTGGAGTATTCTCAAAAGCTGTTGTACTGCTTCCTGGAATATAATATCCTGTCTTACAAATCACTGCAGAACAGTGAAAATATTTATAAAAATGTATTATTTTGTACCCTCTATTATCACAACCTGGAGCCTTTGGCTGAGTGGTAGCATTCCTGCCTGAGTCAGAAGGTTGAGACTTCAAATCCCACTCTAGACAGTCCTGGCGAGCTCTGTCTCTGAATTCTGGGTTGACATCCCACAGGATACTTGCATCCATTGGCCCATCTCATCCTATGGACTGTGGGTACCCATAAAACCCTCCTGTCCTAGAGGACTAACAACCCTATCGGTTGGTATAAAGATGGATACGGCTATGAAAAGAGCGCCTGTCTGATTGTTACAATCTTTTAATTAGCCTGCAAATCATTCCACTGCTGCACACTATTCTCCAAGGGAAGAATGTGAAGATACACTGAGTGGATGGTTGTGATGTTGTTTTTGTAAGATACTTTAACATCAGACACTCAAATTAGCATTTTCAATGAAAGCATGATTTTCTATCAAAGGGGACTCCAATGTGCATCTAATTTGTGCTTGACCCTTGCTTACAATGCACAGTGGGTAGTTTGTGACATGCCTGACAATTGGGAATAGGTTATCCAGTATCCACAACCCTTCTGTACATTTGTGGCACTTACACTGGTGATTGGGAATAGATGAAACTACCACTGATGAGATGTAAAATATGCCACTGTAGGTATTCGGGTTTACCGATGTAGGTATTGGACGAATTCCTACTTAATAATCGAGTTCGACTCCAGGAGAACAATCATAAAGGATTTTAATGCAGGAACAAAGGAATTCTAACAGGTTGCAGAGCTAGGTACAGGAGAGCCATAAAATAGGTCTTCACCAGACGGAGACGCCACGAGGACTGAGTAGGCAGCCCCGTGGATTGCGTGATGACGTCATCGCGTTTGCCCGCGCTTGGGACGGTCACGTGATGTGCGATGTGACGTCATCGCATTCGCCCGCGCTCCCAAAGAAGGAAAGCCCCGCACCGGCTACATCGTTACGTTAAAGGGAATTATGTACGGTAAGTAAGGGACACTCGGTGGTACCGCTACACCACCACAGAAATGGGTAGAGAGAGTTGCTAATCGCTCAATAAGTGCTAATTTATTGTTTCTAAACCCATGATATTAAACTGGGACTTTAGCTTCCCCGAGTAATCAGTGAGTTATCAAGAGAGGCATCGTGTAAAAGAGAAACATAAGCAGGATTACCCCGACTCCCAAAGCAGTATAGCATTAATTGTGTTGGATAATTTTATAATGCAGAAAGTCCCTTCTTCATCGCAACTTCTCAATGTTATTGATGGTTTCTCTGTAAAGTGGAGAATAAACAACAGCCATTTACTTTAAGCGCAACACAAAAGAGAATTAGCAACAGTTAAAAGATGGCTTATTGGGGAAATTTACTGCAGTGTGTTACCAAGCCAGCCGAGGACAGTCCCTGCACTGACGTGCATTAGCAGATCTCAGCAAGGGGAGTGAAAGGGACTGTTAAATGTGGCCTGTGTTCCAAGTGCAGGAAAAGGAAGAATCAATCTGGATTCCTGCTCCTGATTGCTAACAGTGGCCTGTTATGAAATGTATCCATGGGGGTGAGGGCAGGGGCAGTCTCAGCTGTCTTCCAGTTACACCGCCACAGTGAGCTGTGTTCACGTGGAGCGCGGATGGGCGGGGTCTGGAGAGTCGGGAAACGGGAGCCTCAGCAATGCTGGAGGGGTCTGAAGACAGGGATGGCTTGAGAGTGGAGTGGGGAAAAGAGAGAGACTAAGAAATGGAGGATCAGAAGAGGGAGACTGGGGAATGGGGGCTCGGGGGGGGGGGAGGAGAGGAAAGAGATGATGATGGTGACTGGGGGCTCCGGAGGGGAGAGAGATGATGACGGGGAATGGGGGCTCGGGGGGGTGGGGAGAAGATGACGGGGAATGGGGGCTCGGGGGGGTGGGGAGAAGATGATGGGGGATCGGGGGGGGAGATGATGACGGGAAATGGGGGCTCGGGGGGGGGAGATGATGACGGGGAATGGGGGTGTGATGAAATATGTCATTCATCAGACTCTGTATTTAACTACATATATTGTATTGCCTGCTCCTGTGTTTGTATTGCCTGCTCCTGTGTTTTACCTTGTATTGCCTGCTCCTGTGTTTTACTTTGTATTGTATATAGTGCACCGCCCCCTTTCTCCCCATTGGGTGTGTCGGCTCCGCCCATACCTGGCCCTACTTAAGACAAGCCCAGGCTTGTCTTGCAGCAGAACACCAGAATGCTAGGTGAAGCCACAGGCATCTTTCTTTGCTAATAAAAGCCTTGTTTTATCCAGTTAACTTTGAGCCTTGAAGTTATTGAGGCGCATCAATTTTATTAGCAAACTTTCAACGATGGATCAACTTTTGAAACCGGAACACTTGGATTTGGACCCGCATGCTTCGGATGCATCGGCACGGTTTGGACACTGGTTCCAGTGCTTGGAATTTTTTATGGCCAACTCCGAAGCCGTCACAGCCTCTAAAGCCACCGGAGATGTGAAACTTGGGATCCTGCAGAATCGGGTAAGCCACCGGGTTTTTCCACTCATCCAAGACGCCACCACCTACCTGGATGCCTGCAACATTCTAAAGGCCCACTATCAGCGGCCTACCAATGAGGTGTACGCCAGGCATCTGCTTGCTACCTGCACACAGCGACCCGGAGAGTCGCTAGAGGACTTTCTAGTCACCCTAAAAGTGCTTGGCAAAGACTGCAAATGCAAAGACGTGAAAGCCACGGTATACACAGACGAGCTTATTCGGGATGCCTTTATCGCAGGCCTTAGCTCTAATTACATCCGGCAGAGACTGCTAGAGAAAACGGGCCTAGATCTGACACAGGCTGTGGACACAGCGCGATCGCTGGATGTGGCTCAGAAGGACTCTGACTCCTACTCTTCAGGCCGCGCGGCCCACGCCGCCTCTGCTTCCCCGCCCGGTAGCCCAACACCGTCGGAGCCCTGCTCTCCCCCCAGAAGCCCTACGACCGCCGCGACGCATCGGGGCCCCAAATGCTACTTCTGCGGGCAGCCGAAGCACACCAGGAACCTGTGCCCGGCGAAAGGCACCACCTGCTGTAAGTGCGGTAAGAAGGGGCACTTTGGGAAGGTGTGCAGAGGGAACCCCGCAGGCAAACCCGCCACCGCCGCGTGCGCGCCGTGGGAGCGGCCATCTTGGACGCCATCTTGTCCGACCTCGTGGGGTCTGCCCTCTCGCGAGCAGACATCGTGTGGCCCACCATCTTGTCCCGATCAGGGCCCTACAGTGGCGTCGATCACAGTGGACCAGTCCAGACCGCACCCACTATCCAAATCGATGGTGGACATCGAGGTAAACGGGTGCAAGGTTAAATGTTTAATTGACAGCGGGAGCACGGAGAGCTTCATTCACCCTGGTCTGGTACAACGACTCTCTCTAACTATAGTCCCTACTCAGGACACGATCTCTATGGCCGACAAAACCCAGATATCGACTATTGCGGGTTACTGCGCGGTACGATTGTCCGTTAAAGGCACTGTATATAATCATTTTAAACTGTTAATTATGAAGGATTTATGTGTGAGCGTGATCTTGGGCCTGGATTTTCAGTGCCACCACCAAAGCATCAAGCTCAATTTCGGTGGGACCCAGCCGCCCCTCACAGTGTGCGGTCTGGCTACCCTGAAGGTAACGCCGCCTTCGCTATTCGCGAACCTTACCCCTAACTGCCGGCCAATAGCGACCAAAAGCAGGAGGTACAGCTGGGAGGACAGGCGGTTTATCGTGACCGAGGTAGACAGGCTCCTAAGGGAGCGCATTATTGAACGCAGCAACAGCCCGTGGCGCGCCCAAGTGGTGGTGGTGAGGGGTAGCGAGAAGAAGCGGATGGTGATTGACTATAGTCAAACAGTCAACATCTATACCCAACTAGACGCCTACCCGCTACCCCGCATATCCGAGATGGTGAACCAAATTGCCCAATACCGGGTGTTCTCCACTATCGACCTCAAGTCAGCGTACCACCAGCTCCCTATCAGACCAGAGGACCGTTCGTACACCACCTTCGAGGCAAACGGACGCCTCTACCAGTTCCTCAGAGTCCCCTTTGGGGTGACGAATGGGGTCTCGGTCTTTCAGAGGGAGATGGACCGCATGGTCGATGACCACCACTTGCAGGCAACCTTCCCCTATCTCGACAACGTCACCATCTGCGGCCACAACCAACAGGACCACGACTCAAACCTCGCGAGGTTTCTGAAAACCGCACAAAAACTCAACCTCACTTACAACGAGGACAAGTGCGTTTTCAACACCACGCGCCTCTGCATACTAGGCAGCGTGGTGGAGAATGGGGAAATCGGACCAGACCCTGACCGATTGCGCCCCCTACGGGAGCTCCCCCTGCCCAACACTCCCAAAGCCCTGAAAAGGTGCCTGGGGTTATTCTCGTACTATGCCCAATGGGTCCCTAACTACTCCGATAAAGCCCGCCCCCCTCTTGAAAGCATCCTCTTTCCCGCTCTCTGCTGAGGCCTATGCTGCCTTCAAAAGCATTAAGCAGGATATTGAGCGGGCCACGCTACAGGCAGTGGACGAGAACACTCCCTTTCAAGTGGAAAGTGATGCGTCTGACTTTGCCTTGGCGGCCACCCTCAACCAGGCGGGGCGGCCCGTAGCTTTCTTCTCGAGGACCCTCCAGGGGCCCGAGATCAGACACTCCTCCGTGGAAAAGGAGGCCCAAACCATCGTGGAGGCAGTGCGCCACTGGCGGCACTACCTAGCCGGCAAACGCTTCACCCTACTTACCGACCAGCGGTCGGTAGCGTTTATGTTCAATAATAAACAGAGGGGGAAGATTAAAAATGATAAGATTCTTAGGTGGTGGATCGAGCTCTCCACCTTCGAGTACGACATCATATACCGGCCGGGGGCCCTTAACGAATCCCCCGACGCCCTCTCACGAGGGATGTGTGCCAACGCCACCGGGGATCGGCTACAGACCCTCCACAACGACCTCTCCCACCCAGGGGTCACATGGCTGTTCCACTTCCTCAATCGAGTAGGGTAAGTTGCGGGACTTTATGAAGTTCGGTCCCTGACCAGGAACTGCCGCACTTGCGCTGAGTGCAAGCCTCGGTTCTACCGCCCTGATAGAGCCCACCTAATCAAAGCTACACGGCCCTTTGAGTGGCTTAGCTTAGATTTCAAGGGCCCCCTCCCGTCCGTCGACCGCAATGTTTACTTCCTGAACATTGTGGACGAATACTCCCGTTTCCCATTCGCCTTCCCCTGCCCAGACATGACCAGCGCCACGGTCATTAAATGCCTCAACAGCCTGTTCTGCCTGTTCGGTATGCCAAGCTATATCCACACGGAGAGGGGGGCGTCCTTTGAGTGAAGAGCGACGCCAGTACATGCTGTCTAAGGGGATTGCCACGAGCCGTACCACCAGCTACAACCCCCGGGGTAACGGTCAGGTGGAGCGAGAGACCGGGACAGTATGGAGGGCAGTCACCCTAACTCTAAGGACCAAGGGCCTCCCTATCTCCCGCTGGCAGGAAGTCCTCCCAGATGTGCTCCACTCAATACGGTCACTATTGTGTACCGCCACTAATGCCACGCCTCATGAGCTAATGTTTGTGTTTCCCCGGAAATCCACCTCAGGCGTATCCATACCGTCATGGCTCTCCACCCCAGGTCCGGTACTTTTGCGGAAGCATGTGAGGGGCCACAAGACGGACCCTCTCGTGGAGCCAGTGCACCTGCTCCACGCCAACCCACAATATGCGTATGTCCGGCACGCCGACGGATGGGAGGACATTGTGTCCATAAAAGACCTCGCCCCAGCCGGTAACGACTACAACAACAACAACAACTATTACCCACCCACTCCACCCACTATTTTTTCATCACCCCCGGAAGAACACCAGCCAACGGTACCCCCACCACCTACTCCTTCAACAACCCCGGTGGCGCCCCCAGCAGAGACCCAGGAGGTCACCCGCGGCACCGCAACCGTTACGTCGGTCACAGAGGACTATCACACCCCCGGACAGACTAAATCTGTAGAAGGGGTGAATGTGATGAAATATGTCATTCATCAGACTGTATTTAACTACATATGTTGTATTGCCTGCTCTGGTGTTTTACCTTGTATTGTATATAGTGCACCGCCCCCTTTCTCCCCATTGGGTGTGTCGGCTCCGCCCATACCTGGCCCTACTTAAGACAAGCCCAGGCTTGTCTTGCAGCAGAACACCAGAAAGCTAGGTGAAGACACAGGCATCTTTGCTAATAAAAGCCTTGTTTTATCCAGTTAACTTTGAGCCTTGAAGTTATTGAGGCGCATCAGGGGGCTCGTGGGGGAGATGATGACGGGGAACGGGGGGGGAGAGATGATGATGGGGGCTTGGTGGGAGGGGAAGAGATGATGACGGGGAACGGGGCCTCGGGAGAGATGGTGATGGGGAATGGGGGCTCGGGGGGGTGGGGAGAGATGATGACGGGGAATGGGGGCTCGGGGAGGGGAGAGAGATGATGACGGGGAATGGGGGCTCGGGGGAGGGAGATGATGACGGAGAATGGGGGCTCGGGGGGGGTGGGGAGAGATGATGACGGGGAATGGGGGCTCGGGGAGGGGAGAGAGATGATGACGGGGAATGGGGGCTCGGGGGGGGGGGAGGAGGAGGAGGAAGAGAGATGATGACGGGGGCTCGGGGGGGGGGGGGGGGGAGAAGAGATGATGACGGGGAACGGGGGCTCGCGGGGGGGGGAGAGAGATGATGACGGGGAACGGGGGCTCGCGGGGGGGGGCGAAGAGATGATGACGGCGAACGGGGGCTCGGGGGGGGGGGGGTTGGTGGAGAGAGATGATCCCGGGGAACAGGGGCTCGGGGGTGGGGTGGGGGGGAAAAGAGATGATCCCGGGGAATGGTGGCTCGGGGGGAGAGAGATGATGCCGAGGAATGGGGGCTCGGGGGGTGGGGGGGGAGAGAGATGATGCCGGGGAATGGGGGCTCGGGGGGAGACGGGGAATGAGGGCTCGGCGGGGGAAAGATGGTGACGGGGAATGGGGGCTCAGGGGGGAGTGATGGGGGCTCGGGCGGGGGGAGAGAGATGATGACGGGGAACGGGGGGGCGGTGGTGGGGAGAGAGATGATCCCGGGGAATGGGGGCTTGGGGGGGGGGGGAAGAGATGGTGATGGGGAATGGGGGCTCGGGGGGGTGGAGAGAGATGATGACGGGGAATGGGGGCTCTGGGGGGGGGGTGGCGGGGAGAGAGATGATCCCGGGGAATGGGGGCTCGGGGGGGGGGGGGGAGAGATGGTGATGGGGAATGGGGGCTCGGGGGAAGAGAAAGACTGGGGAATGGAGGAGAGGGAAATGAGAGCATGGGGTGGGCGTGGGGGACCAGCATTTTTCGCAGAACCGGGACTTCTGTAACCTTTCTCTGTTGGAGAAGAGCTTTCTGATTTTACAGGAACACCCTTCCACATGCTATTTTTAAAAAGTTCCTACACCTCTACTACAACAACTACTAAAAGTAATAGAACTAAACTAAGAACTAAGGCTTGAGACTGGATGATTGTGTGTCAGAAACATCTTGTATATCCTAATTTTTAAAGAAAATTCCTCACTTCATTCACCAAACTGAATGATATGTTCAAGTTCAGCCCTTCTGGTGTTAGTCACTTTGCACTGCCCTGATGACCTCCACATCAATAAAGCAGCAGCACCTAGACATACCAGGTCACTCATTTATTCCCTAGCTTCTCAAGTCTTCCCTAATATCCAGATAAGTCAGGACATACTTATGTCCCTCTTAGCAAGCTGTCTCCATGCTTGTGGTCTTGATGGCTTGTCTTCTATAACTGGTGGGGAATGTTTTATTTGTAGAAGCTGTCCTAATTTAATTAGCATTATCCCTTTGCTTTCCTAGCATTTATTCTACCTACTGATTCCATTTTGAGGACACATTTAAGATAATTCTTGAGGCATTTCTCCTACACCACCCTGACAAGACAAATCAGCTAGAAGAGAAACTGATAGGACAGATAAAAGCATAATAACAAACACTAAAAAGAGGTAAACGCTACTTATTTCTCCTAAAACCCACTGGAAACTCAACTCTGGAGGTCGAACAGAAGCAGTGTTTGGAGAATCTCCTCAAAACTGCGGGAGCAAAAAATAACACTTGCACGGAACCAGAGCCGGGGTCCCATGAGAAGGCATGACAAAAATAAAATGATTCTCCAGAACTAATTCACTTCAATTCAAACTGAATGATACGTTAGAGTTCATCCCTTCTGGTGTCAGTCACTTCACACTGCCCTGATGATCTCCACAAGTTCCTACACCTTATGAGGGATCTTTGAATGACATTCTGTCAGATACTCAATTATAATAAGTGACTTCCTATTAGCTAACTTCTCGTTCTTTTTGAAAATGAGTATATTCAAAGACCACAAGTGCATCAGTACGTCAGAAACTAGTGAATTTCCAGCTCAGTAACTTAAAAAATCTAAAGCAAAAAGGAAAACTAATTTGGTGCTAATAGATTTACAGAGAAATAGTAGTGGCCCTGGTTGGCTGGCTAAATAATGGATAAGTAGGTGGAGGCAAGTTCCCTTAAGAATCATGCTCTTTACTTTCCAAATTAAGTTTATACTAATTAATTAAGTAGCTCCATAATTTAAATGTATTTAGTTATTAAAAGAGAAAAAATTGACAGGTGGAATTAATGCATTTATTTCTTATTTGTGGTCGTCGCACTCCAAATTGTCACTAATTACATCGCTGAGCTGAATGCCAGAGCATCAGAACCCACATCAATTTGTCAGGGGCAGCTGGTACGTAAATTAAGTTGGTCCTGTGAGAGTTAGAAAGCTCCATAATAAACTATTCTGATTAGACATCTCTAATGTGATAAAAACAAAGCTAACCCCCAAGGGTGCACTACAGACTATCAGGTATGCAAATACAAGTTGTTTCAACAGAAAGCTGCTCGAGCAGGCTTTTGTCTAGACTTAGGGTTAAGATGCAGGAGGGCAGTTTGAAGTTATTTTGTTTAAAGATGACCCACTATTGTGGGAAGCATAGCATAGTATATTCATAATTTTGTATTACTGTTTGAAAGCAAGTTGTATTGATTTGAATTCCAACCATATCTATTGCTCTGTTTGTTCACTTGCTGTCAGAGAAATAAAACAGCTTAATGTTTTGTTCTGGCTTAGTTTCACTGAAGTATAAACAGTCTGCCTATTGAAAGATTGGAGAAGCATGTGTGATAACATGTAGGAAAAATGAGAGGCAATATAAACTAAATGGTATAATTTTATAGGGGGTGCAGGAGCAAAGACACCTGGGGACTCGCATACACAAATTGATAAAACTGTTTTTAAATAACCATATAGCAGCCGTGGTTTTATAAATCGAGGCATAGACTACAAAAGCAGGGAACTTATGCTAAACCTTTATAAATCACTGGTCAGGCCTCAGTTAGAGTAGGACACCACACTTTAGGAAGGATGTCAAGGCTTTGGAGACGGTGTAGATGAGATTTATCTGAATGGTACCAGGGAAGAGAGACTACAGTTATGCAGAGAAACTAGAGATGCTGGGATTCTTCTCTTTAGAGCAGACAAGGTTAAGGGGAGATTTAATAAAGGTGTTCAAAAATCTGAGGGGTTTTGATAGAGTAGGTAGGGTTGGTAGCCAGAGGACATAGATTTAAGAAAATTGGCAAAAAAGCCGGGGTGGGGGGGGGTAGATGAGGTTTTTTTTTACACAGCGAGTTATGATCTGTAGTGCACTGCCTGAAAGGGTGGTGGAAGCAAATTCAATTACTTTCAAAAGGGAATTGGATATATATTTAAAAAGGGAAATGTGCAGAGCTTTGGGGAAAGAGCAGGGGAGTGGGACTAATTGGATAGCTCTTTCAAAGAGCCAGCACAGGCACGATGGGCCGAATGGCCTCCTTCTGTGCTGTATGATTTAATGAAAATAGGAAGGGTTTTCTCTATGAAAAGTTAGGAAAGGTTTGTGAGAACAAGAAAGTTACTTTAATGGGTGACTTCAATGAACCAAATATAAATTTGGAAAAAGGAACTGGTTTAGTCAGAGTTGGTAAATATAATGCATGACAACTTCATGAAAATATAAATCAAGGAAGCCACAAAAGGCAGTGCTCATCTTGACCTGGTGTTCATAAATAATCCAGACAATGTACAGGAACTAGAAGTTGGAATACCCTTGAGGACAGCAACAGAATCAAGTTCAACAAGGATTCAGAAATACCCAAGACCAGGAGTCTGGTATATAGTTTTAAAGGACTAAACTCAAATCAATGACAGCACAACTTAAGCAAGTGGATTGGGGGAGATTATTCAACAACATTGCAGCAGAGGATAAGTGGAATTCTTTTAAAGGCATGATGCTGAACATACAGTGACAGATTTTGCTGAAAAAATAACCGTTTGAATGATGCATGTCATTATTAATGCGCAAATTGGCCAGCAACTTGTAGCAAAGAAGAGAAACCCTGTGATTTGCAAATCGCCACAAGTTAGAATTTGAGCAATTCAGGCATTCTCTACTTGTATTTTTAACTCAATTAAGTAGCACATTGGATTAAAAAACTGGTTAGAAGGGAGGGAACAGAATAGAGGGAGTTGAGGGCATTTTCTCAGCGGGGTTGGGAGTGGGTAACAGTGTTCAATAGGGCTCTGTTCTAGGACAGCTTCTGTTCACCGTTTACATCAATGATTTGGGTATTGGACGAGAGGGAGTGGTGTCCAAATTTGCAGACGATACAAAAATGGGAGTCATAGTAAATAATTCAGAGGACTAAAGGAAACTGTACGGGGATATTGATATGATGGTGGAATGGCCAAAAAAGTAGCAGATGGAATTCAATGTCAATAAATGTGAAGCGGTACATATTGGTTAAAAAAAAAAAAGTAGTAATACTTTGAGGGAAAGCTGGCTGTTGTGGAAGAGCAGAGGGATTCGGAGGTTCAGTTTCACAAAACAGTAACGTGATTCAGGACATAAAGAAAACAAATTGAATATTGGATTTTATAGCAATAGGTATAAAATATAAAACTTGTGATGTAATAGTGAATCTATATAGTAAGTCCACAGTTGGTGTACTGTATGTAGTTTTGGGCTCCGTACTCCAGGAAGGATGTTAAGACAATGGAGAAGGTACAACAACATTCACTAGTCCCTGTTCCTGGGACTAGGGACAGGGTCACTGGCAAGGCTTGGAAGCTAAGCTAGAGCTAGGCCTGGTTAGTACCTGGAGGGGTGACCATCAGGGAAGACCAGGTGCAGAAGGTCACGGAAGGAGCCCCGGGAGGGGCAACTGGTGAGCAGGCCCGGGCGTTGGGCTGAAGATTGTCGGACAGGAGGAATGGTGGAAATGGAATGGCGGCGCGCACAGACGCAGCGGCTTTGCTTCTCCCAGGACGGTGCTATTTACGTTTAATGTTAATGTTATTTGTACTGGACTCATGGGAGCTTGCAAGATCACATTTCGTTGTTCATGTACTTGTGCATTGTACAATGACAATAAAGTTGAATTATTATTATTATTATTATTATTAGGGTGCTGCCCAGTACGCGGAAATACAAAGAAAGACTTAAAAATTGGTGCTATTTTCATTATAACAGAGGAGATTATGGGATGATTTGATAAATTATGAAGGACTGGGGCATCGTGGATAAAAACAGACTGTTTCAAGTGTTTGAGGTGACTGAAACAGAGGACAAAAAATATAGGAGAAACTTTTTTTTTTTTAAACAGAGGGTTGTGAGCCTGAGGCATGCACTGCCAGAGTTAGTGATTGAAGCAAAGACAATTCCAAACTTTCAGAACAGGTTAGATACATGGTTGAAGGAAAGGGGAATAAAGGGATATGGGAAAAGAGTGGACACATTGGATTAGGACTACTGCTATGAAGGATAAACACCAAGGCTGACTGGGTGGGTGAACTAGCCTGTTTCCAGAACTTGCAAATTCTGTCTAATTCAATAAAAAGGACGCTGTGGGTATGCAGAAGATGCAGCTAGTCGGCCTATGACAGTTTTAAAACTTCATAATTACAACAACAACTTACATTTAAATAGCGCCTTGCAGTAAAAGGGCCTTTAGGGAAGAGTGACCATAATATAATAGAATTTAATATTAAGTTCGAAAGTGATTTAGTTAAATCCGAAACTAGGGTCTTAGCAAACTACGTAGGTATGAGGGGGCGAGATGGCAAAGGTAGAATGGGAAACTACGTTAAAAGGTATGATGGTAGAAAAGCATTTAAAGAATTAATACATAATTTACAACAAATATACATACCTTTAAGGCACAAAAACCCCACAGGAAAAGTGGTCCAACCATGGCTAACGAGAGGTTAAAGATAGTATTAGATCAAAGGAAGAGGCTTATAATGTTGCCAAAAAGAGTAGTAAGCCTGAGGATTGGGAGAATTTTAGGATTCAGCAAAGGAGGACCAAGAAATTGATAAAGAAAGGGAAAATAGAATATGAGAGTAAACTAGCGAGAGACATAAAAACAGACTGCAAAAGCTTCTATATGTATGTAAAAAGGAAAAGATTAGTGAAAGTAAATGTGGGTCTCTTATAGGTTGAGACAGGAGAAATTATAATGGGAAATAAGGAAATGGCAGAGAATTTAAACAAATACTTTGTATCTGTCTTCACGGAAGAAGATGCAAAAAAACTCCTGAAAATAATGGAGAACCAAGGGTCTAGCGAAAATGAGGAACTGAAAGAAATTTGTATTAGTAAAAAAATAGCACTGGAGAAATTATTGGGACTGAAAGCCAATAAATCCCCTGGACCTGATGGCCTACATCCTAGGGTTTTGAAAGAGGTGGCTATAGAGATAGTGGATGCATTGGTTGTGATCTTCCAAAATTCCATAGATTCCGGAACGGTTCCCGCGGATTGGAAGGTAGCAAATGTAACCCCACTATCTAAGAAAGGAGGGAAGAGAGAAAATGGAGAACTACAGACCAGTTAGCCTGACATCAGCACTGGCAAAATGCTACAATCTTTTTAAGGATGTGGTAACAGGGCACTTAGAAAATAATAATAGGATTGGGCAGAGTCAGCACGGATTTAGGAAAGGGAAATCATGTTTGACGAATCTGTTCGAGGTTTTGGAGGTTGTAACTAGCAGAATACATAAGAGGGATCCAGTGGACGTGGTATATTTGGATTTTCAGAAGGCGTTCGATAAGGTGCCACACAAGAGGTTATTAAACAAAATTAGGGCTCATGGGATTGGTGGTAATATATTAGCATGGAAATATACTAGCATGGATTGAAGATTGGTTGACGGACAGAAAACAGAGTAGGAATAAATGGGTCATTTTCAGATCGGCAGGCTCTAACTAGTGGGGTACCGCAAGAATCAGTGCTTGGGCCTCAGCTATTCACAATCTATATCAATGATTTGGATGAGGGGACCAAGTGTAATATATCCAAGTTTGCTGATGATACAAAGCTGGGTGGAAATGTAAGTTGTGAGGAGGATGCAAAGAGGCTTCAAGGGGATATAGACAGGCTAAGTGAGTGTAATCCTCCCTGCATCTACCCTGTCGAGCCCTGTAAGAATTTTGTATGTTTCAATAAGATCACCCCTCATTCTTCTAAACTCTGGAGAATATAGGCCTAGTCTACTCAATCTCTCCTCATAGGACAATCTCCTTCCTTAGGTAAGGAGACCAAAACTGTACACAATACTCAGGTGTGGTCTCACCAGGGCCCTATATAATTGCAGTAAGACGTCTTTACTCTTATACTCAAATCCTCTTGTAATAAAGGCCAACATACCATTTGCTTTCCTAATTGCTTGCTGTACCTGCATGTTAACTTTCAGTGATTCATGTACAAGGACACCCAGGTCCCTCTGAACACCAACATTTTCTAATCTCTCACCATTTAAAAAATACTCTGCTTTTCTATTTTTCCTACCAAAGTGGATAACTTCACATTTCTCCACATTATATTCCATTTGTCATGTTCTTGCCCACTCACTTAGCCTGTCTATATCTCCTTGAAGCCTCTTTGCATCCTCCTCACAACTTACATTCCCACCTAGCTTTGCATCATCAGCAAACTTGGATATATTACACTTGGTCCCCTCATCCAAATCATTGATATAGATTGTGAATAGCTGAGGCCCAAGCACTGATCCTTGCGGTACCCAAAGGAGATATTAGGAGAGGTGACCAAATATTTGGTTAAGGAAATGGGTCTTAAGAAGGATCTTAAAGGAGGGGGAGGTGAACAAGTCCAGGAATAAAATTCCAGAGTGTGGGGTCGAAGCAGCTGAAGGCACGATTGCCAATGGTAGAACGAAGCGAGGGGGGATACACAAGAGGCCAGAGTCAGAGGAACGCAGAGTTTGGGGAGTAGGAGTTACAGTGCTAGAGGTGGTTAGAGATGGAGTGAGATGAGTGGAGGAATTTAAACACAATGATGAGAATTTTAATTGGAGGCATTGGGGGACTGGAAGCCAATGAAGGCCAGCAAGGACAGGCAAGTGGCATTTGGTATGGGATAGAGGGGGAAGGAAATTTCCAGTTGTGCTAGTCATTGTACTGAACTTTTAGCACCTGCCTAAGTGCGCATTTTCATTGTATTTGTGCTGCTGCTTGAAATATTTCCGTAGTTCTATACATGACATTTCTAAATGTAACATATGAAAACCATTTTTGAACATCAGCAATATTCTGCATAATTTATATAATGAATAACTTCTGATACATCTAGATGTATTCCTGGAATTACAAGGACATGGTAATCTGTAGTCAATTTAATAGCTGCCTATTTGTCATAGGTAACAGACTTTAATCCCAGCTCCAGCATTACAGAAAAGACTGGCTGGATGAGATAATTAACCTTTCTCTATTAAATAATTTAATAGTATTAATAGTCAATTAAGCATCTTCACATTTACACCCCCCCCGCCCAATAAATTATGGCAGCTGGAAAGCTCATTTAAATATCAAACATTCAGTCAGAGATCCATTTGACAAAGAAATGTGACCTCACTTAATAGTAAACCTCTCACTTTCAGGGATCTGTCATTATGAATTTAGACTAGACTAACTTATCTAGAATTATATCTGCTTGAAACATGTAACGTGTTTTGATTGATTAAACATCCCACCCAGAAGATTATTGCATTTCCTTCAGTGCTTTTCTGTCAGTATAGACATTTCAAAATTTCTTGCCTTGTGGATAAGTCTTGACTGCAAAATCTGTTCTCTGTATAATAAACTGCTTATAATTTTGATTGCTACTAATCGAATACTAGACATGACTCTTAAATTTACAAATGGGGATGTCACATTCCAGACTTGTGCATACTAATGACTTGTTACGATGCCACGTGGTGTGTATTCTACTGAGGTAAGAGCGGATATTCTGCCTCACTATAAAATATATTTTTTTATTAAGGAAAGCTTGTGACCAAATTGTATGCGAGTTACCATTGCTAGCGAGATTGTATTTCACAGCAAGGCATAAAGTAATCTGGCTATCATATGCTATAATTTGGGAATCAAAGTTTTGATTTTATAAAAGGATGGGTGAATGCTGTAAAATCTAATTATGTCTTTAAGTGATTGTGACATAGCAACTGTTAACCTGCCAAGTGCAGACATTTTTTTTTCCAGTGTGATTACATTAAGTTTCTGTGGCAGTGTGTGATGATAAACTGTAAACTGGCATAGCCCAGACTACAGTATTTGCTGGAATGGAAGCAGTTTATTAATCCAAAGAACATTAACAATCAACACAAATAAGGAACTTTAACAAATTGTCAAATACCATTTTCTGTCTGTGAAACATTAAGATTGAATAGTCCATCATAATTACTGTGTTTCTTGCCATCTCAAATCCCTTCACTTGTGCATACACAGGATTCTGCCAAGTGTTTCAACTGTCCGTGAATCTTTTATTAAACATTCCTTGTTTTTGAAATCTTAGTCTCCTATTATTATTTCCCACCTTAGGTCCTTCTGGATATCAAGCCTCTGGCTACAGTCTTCATGCACATGAATGGAGAAGTGCTAAACTAGGTTTTTCGCCTGCCAGCAGGCAACGTAATAACCCTTATCATGACGTGGCATTGAGTGACGATGAATGGGATAGACCCACCACTAGTGGGTGAGTTGTACAATTCATTTTTCAGTAGGAACAGCAGCTGAAATAACCGGTATTTCTCCGTGCTATGGTTAGCCTTTTTGGTTGAAAAATTTCATTTGTGAAAAGAACAACTTCAGTAATGAACAGGAACAGCTGTTCAGTTTGCTCACGTTCCAATACATCAGAGAATGACCGTTGTGAATCAATATATGATACATGAGCTTAGTATTGAACTTTTACATTGTAAAGAAGATTGTGTACTGTTAGAATGCATATGAATTTTTATTTGTCTTGCTCATTTTTTGAAGCCAGCAAATTAGGACATAGATTTAGTTCCACAAATCTGCAGTTCCAGTAGGGGTCAGTGGATAGCAATCAGGAGCAGAACCCTATTCATTTCTCTCCCCTTCCCCCTCATCACAAAGTCTAGGACTTTGAGGCAGACTTGCAGTGTCCTCACATCTTGGCCAACTGCATTGGGTTAACTCTGTAGCGTGGGGATTGAATCCGAGACTTTTCCTGGTTTGAATGCCTGAGTACCCAACTATTTGGTGCATTATGCAGCGATCTCATTTTTTTAAAATTTGAATTTTTGCCTCTATGCTTCATACTATTTGACACATTGTACATTACTATATGGTACAGTTCCATTCTCCCAAATTACTTTTTGAAGGGAGAGATGGTGGCCCTGAATTTCCATGGGGTTGTCCCAATCTCCCATCGTAATTTCATTAGAAAATGAGCGGAAACCCTGGAGAAACGGTGTAAACAACCATTTTTTGCCATTTATACTGTTTCTCCCACCTCCTGCGGACATTCCAGATGTGTAAGTTTAACTAGCTTTTCTACCCAGTTTTCTCACCTCCTCATGAAGGCATCAACATGCTGGATATGGTTCGTTGGACACTGATACCTTCCACATGTGTCATTCTTTATGCGTTAATCTAAGCACTGAAGCCTGGATTTTCTGTTTTTGGTGTTGTTTATCCCACAAAGGCTATTGAT
Organism: Somniosus microcephalus; assembly: GCF_052327205.1. NCBI lineage: Eukaryota > Metazoa > Chordata > Chondrichthyes > Squaliformes > Somniosidae > Somniosus > Somniosus microcephalus. Next base: position 72,956,649 of record NC_141002.1, read on the forward strand.
GGGTTTTAAACAGACTCGACTATTTATCTGTTGTTTCCATCTAATTTTCCAAGGTTAGCTGATCAGCATGGCATCAGATGTAGTAAAGAGCACACTGGTGGTAAATTGTGTGTAACTAAAATTTAAAGGACAATTAAATAAGAATCGCACGAGGCTGGCAAAAATTCTGAATACCTTTGGAGTGCCTCAAAAAGCATCCAACCCATTTAGTAACCTTTGCCAAGGGGGACAAGAGACGGGCAAAAATAAAGGTAAAGGAAACCCAAGGTGCCAGGCATGAACCTGCAGCCCAGCACCCACTGTTTGATGGTTGCTGAAATGGATTTGATGCTGCATGAATTTGGTTGTATTTAGTCAGGCATTCATTTGTCAAAGAATGCATTACCTGTAGTAAGTCCAAAATGCAACCCAAGCCTGCTTTCAGCAGCCATGGAAACTGGTGAGCCTAACAGGGTGAAATTCTTGGGGTAGCTTGGGAATGCCTCCAGGCATGCACCAACATTGCTGCCAGGATGTAAACGGCAGGGAGAAGAAGCTCCCTCCCATTCAACCCTAGGTCAGGATTTTCATCTTAATAGAGATGGAAACCCAGCAGTCTGGGGATCTACCTCAAATTGTGGCCCCTGCAGCAACTACTCATATTCTACACCCCTTGGGCCAGAAGTTCAACCCTCTGCTCTTGACTCCAAGCCCCATAGTTCATAAGTAAATAACACTTTAAAGTCATGATGAAGAAAACAATCCTGTTACACATAGCAAGTATAGGGTTCCTAATTTTAACAGTTTACAAAGTAATTTATTAACTTGTGGATGATGGCTATAATATATATATTTCAATGGCATTACCCAAAGTCAGTTGATTAATTTTTTTTATATACAAGATGGCGACAGTCATCTGCCTCCGCGACACCTAGTGACCAGATATATAACAATTGATATAGCAAATCAGAATGTAATTTCTCTTTACATTTTAAATAAGGTTTTTGGACAACAAATGCGTACTCTACACAAGGTTCTTAATATATATCTTTTTCTTTGAACAAATTTCAGTTATGGAGGTGGTCATGACGGGTTAGAAGCAGATCAGGAAGAAAATTTTTGGGCCCAGGCGCTAGAAGATTTAGAAACCTGTGGTCAATCAGGAATCCTGAGAGAATTGGAGGTAGGAAGTCTTTACTCTGCAGACATAGGCTGTTACTATTTCAGATATAGTTCTTTAGCCTATATCATATGGTCTTGCTTAATAATTACAGGAACCTAGCTCCTCTTTAAAGAACACTGGCAACCAAAACCAACTGAATTTGAAAAACTTGGCTATATTGGTACTTTTTTTTTTTGAGTATTTAGTGTTGGTGTGAAGCAGTAATTTTTAAGATCGGACAGTTTCTAATACATGCAAGATTTCTGCCTAAAACTTGCTAAAATTAACAGCTTAGTAATTAACCCTAGATAAATGTCGCTTTCTAATCCCTACTAACACAACCCTATACATACATTTAGTTAAAATAATGTTAATAGCAAACTTTATTCTGCCCAACTAATATTCTGAACCAACTCATGTGTGAACGTAACACTGTATTTCACAATTTTCCTAATTGTTATGCACCATCATTAATACTGAGTTGCCGTTTCACTTTATTTTCTGGGACCCTGAACGTTACAGCTTTGTTATTTAATTCAACAGGCAACAATCATGTCTGGGAGCACACTGAGTCTGAATCATGAAAACAGCCTGGCACATAGGCCACTGGGAAGACAATCAAGCTTCCAAGAGAGAAATGCTGTCAGGGCACATTACACCCAGGCTTCCCGCAGCAACACTTTGCCGTCAGATGGTGGGAGATCAAAGTTGTTTGCTATTAGAAAAATCAAGCAAGAAATGAAAGAAATCATGTCACCAACACCAGTGGAGTTGCACAAGGTTTCAGACTCCATAAGACAGATTTATTCTAATCATGTTTATTGTCTTTCTCAATTCAGATTTGTTCCATTATAGAAACTGAAGTGTTGAAAATGGAATTATTAGTTTGACCAATTCCATAAAGTGATTAGACTAGCAAAACTCTCTTGTTTTTCCTCACTTGTAAAGATAGAGTTGAAAGTAGATTGTAATTTAATTTCAATCACAAAGGCCTGATTATTCAAATAGGATGGCCTGAGGCAGCACAACATTACACTACTGTTGGCTATCTTCCTCATCCATGAGAGGTGTTTTAATGGAACACTGCAGAAACCAGCATGCATTCCTCTATTCAAACAAGATAGTTGATTCTGTGCCAAGTTGGAAAGTTATGCTATTAATTAATTTAATACCTTCTTGAAATTTTCCACAGGTAACACTATACAAAGATTCAGATATTGAAGATTTTGGATTCAGTGTTTCAGATGGCCTGCTGGAGAAAGGTGTGTATGTCAACAACATTCGCCCAAATGGACCAGCTTCCCTTGGTGGCGTCAGGCCCTATGACAGGCTGCTGCAGGTATATCAAACTCAACACTTAAATCCATTCTTAGCCAATATAAAAGCACTAAAAATAACTTTTTGCTGTACATATTTCTTGGAAGTAGAGACTAAAAGGATTGGTGTCTGCTTTCTTTCCTTGCAACAGGTAAATCACATTCGTACCAGAGACTTTGACTGCTGTCTAGTGGTGCCTCTAATTGCAGATTCTGGCAATAAACTTGAACTGGTCATCAGCAGAAACCCACTGGCCTTTCAGGAGGTGCTCGCTGTAGATCAGACATCACAAGCAGGAGAATGGAATGAGCAGGATGAAGCTCATGTTTTCAGGCAACAGAAAGGAAGACTTGGTAGTACAGAGATACAGGAAAATACAAACACATTGTAGTGCAAGGTATTCAGTCCAATAGACTGAGGCATTGTGGATTTTCAATGGTGCTAACTCACTTTAATAATGTTCATTTGTGGGAAAACCCACCTTTTCAGTCATTCATGTCTCTTACAGGTTCCAAGCACACAGATTTCATAAATGAGCAGAAACCTTACCTTTTTGATAAGCCCCCTCCCCCCACTGCAAATGACAAAAAAGGTTGTTGACAGATCTGACAAACTGTGAAACATAAATAAGCCAGTCTATGCAGGGCACAGCCATGAAACTAAAACTCTACTCATTATGCCAAGAGTAGTTATTTTTTCTGGCGATTACTGTCCAAATTCTAGAAAAGCTAATATTTTTTATGATGAGCTATTTATGCTGCTGCCAGCTGGTTACTGTGCAATAAGTAAAGTGAACCATTTTAATTAAATTGAGAATCTCAATTATATTCAAAAAACTATTACTACAGCATGCATACCCCTAGTAAGTCTATTACTACAGCACACATACCCCTAGTAAGTCTATATGTTTTAATGAAAAGTTTAAAACTGCACAATTAATATATTCAGCCAGTCTTCTGTGAACTGTTTTTTGGCCAAAAAGTTTTGTTCCTATTACGCCTTTAAGAGGTTATTTGCTGGGAAGCAGTGAAGGCCTTGTGAAGCAATTCTCGGCTCTTATTTCCTGTAATGCTTAAAACTAGTGATCTGGCTTGAACAGTGAGGATTCCCTCCTTTTACAAACTGCAAAATGTTAGAACTATGGCTAAGATTTAGTCTCGATTTTAAAAAGCACTGACTTGCTAAGGGAGAACCCTAATTGATGAGAAAATAAAATGCCGTCCCCAGTCCAAAACAATGAACCACAGGTGACCTTCTCTCTGCCAGGATTTTATAGCCTCATCTTGTACCATGGAGATTCTGATATTGCCACAAGGACTGTAACTCGTGATATGTACCTGCCATTTGGATTACTTAGTCTTAAATATATCAGTTTTTAAATAGGTAATCCTAAACCTGCTCATTTATGTGTATAGTGTCTTCTACATTTTATGGTCCATCATTGGAGCTGGTAAATAGTTAATGAACATATTTGTATTTGTAAAAGATTGACTTTGTAAATCAGTATAACTGAAATATGAATTCTAATTTGATGTATATGAATTTAAGGCTGGTTAAATATGTTAGTATTATTGTTGGTTGTGCCTCACTCTACTGAATCGAAACATATGAGGGTAGATTTTAACTTCCACTGCCAGATGAAAACTGGTGGCTGCAGATTGACAGGAATATTGGGCAGAATGTAGAATGGGTGGTCAGTGGAGGAAAAAAAAAAATCAGACAGGATGTATAATGAACAACTTATCTGCTACCACCAGTTTTCCGCACAATGGTAAAAGTTAAAACCTACCCCGGTATTTTAAAAAAAAATTAAGGGAACTTTGACTCATTTAACTTACAACCACTGAAGAACACACCCAATTATGTTAATTTTCCAGCCTAAAGATGTGATTCATATTTTTAAAAAAAAGCACTGCCAGCAACACACAGACAGCTACAATCTAGGTAAACTTGAATCAAATCCGTCATACCTATGTCCTTTGGACAATGTATTTTTATTTGTAACAAACAAGTATTATAAACTGTAAAGTATTTTTGTACAAATTTCCTACTTTGGTAGCATGATATTTATCGTCCTCTAAGGTTTTGGGAATCTTCACTGCTAATTTGTATGGGATATGCAAGATGAAATAAAACCAGGTAAAAACATGCACCTGACTGCAGTAGTTTTGAATTTTAAGTATAGATGCAGACTTACAACTAATGCACTATAAAAAAAAACTGCACAATCTTTAGAAACCTTCACTTAGACACAAGTAAGCTGTGCTGTATGAGATGGAGGTAAAATTTAAACATTATTTTGCAGAAGGCAATCACAATTTTGTAAGGAAATTAATTGTTTTTAAAAAGCAACTGTTAACAAAGAGAATATCTGAGCCATACCGACTAGGAGCATCCGAGATTTGATGCCAAATCTGTACTAAGTAACACGTCTTGATCGGTGCAAATTGCAGTCCTTGAACCAGTTTAAAAACATTATATAGTCAGAACTTTCAACTTTGCCGAGGGCATAAAAACTCTTCCGTGAAAGCATGCTTCACCTTTAACTTGCTGCACTTTATTTCAGTGTCTTCTTTTTTTTGTGTAAAGTCTGAGTCATCTCATTCACTTTTCCTCTTTAAATAGCTGCTTTACCGTGTTTCCTCTTGGGGGTGAGCAGTCAAGTGCTAGCTGCTTAAACTTAGTGCAGCTAAAAGGTGATTCCATCAAGGATACCTACAAAACAAAATCAAATCTTAACAAACTAAACCATTGTGGGGAATTTTTAAATACCTATTCATAAATTAAATCTTGTCACATTTCCAAGCATTCAGTGGACACCAGCCAGCACATGATGCAATAAAACAAAATCCCAGCTATTTATGTTGAAACTAACTTTACCTATCTTCATTGACTCCAATCATTAGAGCTGTTTCTGTGTCATTGCTGGTACAGATCAAGAATTCCACTCACCATATAAAGTTCAATAGTCATCATTCTTTAGGATTTGGCTTGGCAGTCATGCCCCTTATGGTTAAATAGGCTGCCAACGCTCATTATTTAGGGGAGCATCAGTGCCAATGGAATCCTACCCCAGCAAGGAGTCGCGAGAAAAGAAAATAGGTAGAAGTCAGAGGGAGGAAAGAAAAAGTGATGGTATACTTCACTAGTTAGAGGCGGATCACCATTCAATTTAGGGAGAGATGTGCGAAGGAAACAAAAACGGATTAGACTCCTTGGGGCAAATTTTCTGATAGGCTGTAAGAACATAAGAAATAGGAGCAGGAGTTGGTTAATCGGCCCCTCCGGCCTGCTCCGCCTTTCAATAAGATCATGGCTGATCTTCTACCTCAACTCCACTTTCCTGCCCGATCCCCATATCCCTCGATTCCCTTAATATCCAAAAATCTATCGCTCTCTGTCTTGAATAAGCTCAACAACTGAGCCTCCACAGCTCTCTGGGGTAGAGAATTCCAAAGATTCACCACCCTCTGAGTGAAGAAATTTCTCATCTCAGTCAAGTCCTGTAAGAATTTTGTATGTTTCAATTAGATCACCCCTCATTCTTCTAAACTCTGGGGAATATAGGCCTAGTCTACTCAATCTCTCCTCATAGGACAATCCCCCCATCCCAGGAATCAGTCTGGTGAACCTTTGTTGCACTCCCTCTATGGCAAGTTAATCCTTCCTTAGGTAAGGAGACCAAAACTGTACACAATACTCCAGGTGTGATCTCACCCTATATAATTGCATTAAGACATCTTTACAATTATACTTAAAATCTTCTTGTAACAAAGGCCAACATACCATTTGCTTTCCTAATTGCTTGCTGTACCTGCATGTTAACTTTCAGTGATTTGTGTAAAGGGACACCCAGGTCTCTGAACACCAACATTTCCCAATCTCTCACCATTTAAAAAACTCTGCTTTTCTATTTTTCCTACCAAAGTGGATAACTTCACATTTCACCACATAATATTCCATTTGCCATGTTCTTGCCACTCACTTAGCCTGTCTATATCCCCTTGAAGCCTCCTTGCATCCTCCTCACAACTTACATTCCCACCCAGCTTTGTATCATCAGCAAACTTGGATATATTACATTTGGTCCCCTCATCCAAATCATTGATGTAGATTGTGAATAGCTGAGGCCCAAGCACTGATCCTTGCGGTACCCCACTAGTTACAGCCTGCCAACCCGAAAATGACACGTTTATTCCTACTCTCTGTTTTCTGTCCATTAACCAATCCACAATCCATGCTCGTATATTACCCCCATGAGCCCTAACTTTGTTTAATAACCTCTTGTGTGGCACCTTATCGAATGCCTTCTGAAAATCCAAATACACCACATCCACTGGTTCCCCCTTACCGATTATGCTAGTTACAACCTCAAAAAATGTGAACAGATTTGTCAAACACGATTTCCCTTTCATAAGTCCGTGTTGACTCTGCCCAATCCTATTATTATTTTCTAAGTGCCCTGTTACCAAGTTCTTAATAATAGATTCTAGCATTTTCCCTACTACTGATGTCAGGCTACCTGGTCTGTAGTTCCCCGTTTTCTCTCTTCCCTCCTTTCTTAAATAATGCGGTTACATTTGCTACCTTCCAATCCGCAGGAACCGTTCTAGAATCTATGGAATTTTGGAAAATGACAACCAATGCATCCACTATCTCTATAGCCACCTCTTTCAAAACCCTAGGATGTAGGCCATCAGGGCCAGGGGATTTATTGGCTTTCGGTCCCATTAATTTCTCCAGTACTATTTTTTTTTACTAATACTAATTTCTTTCAGTTCCTCATTCTCACTAGAGCCTTGGTTTTCCACTATTTGAGAAGTTTTTTGCGTCTTCTTCCGTGAAGACAGACGCAAAGTATTTGTTTAATTTCTCCAGTCTCAGCCTGTAAGGGACCCACATTTACTTTCGCTAATTTTTTCCTTTTTACATACCTATAGAAGCTTTTACAGTCTGTTTTTCTGTCTCTCACTAGTTTACACTCATATTCTATTTTCCCTTTCTTTATCAATTTCTTGGTCCTCCTTTGCTGGATTCTAAAATCCTCCCAATCCTCAGGCTTACTACTCTTTTTGGCAACATTATAAGCTTCTTCCTTCGATCTAATACTATCTTTAACTTCTCTTGTTCGCCACGGTTGGACCACTTTTCCTGTGGGGTTTTTATGCCTTAAAGGAATGTATATTTGTTGTAAATTATGTATTAATTCTTTAAATGCTAGCCGTTGCTTCTAATACCTTCTAATGTACTTTCCCAATCTACCTTAGCCAACTCGCCCCTCATACTTACGTAGTTTGCTTTGTTTAGATTTGAGGACCCTAGTTTCGGATTTAACTAAATCACTTTGAAACTCAATATAAAATTCTATCATATTATGGTCACTCTTCCCTAAAGGCCCCTTTACTATCAGGTTATTAATTAACCCTTTCTCATTGCACAATACTAGATCTAAAATAGCCTGTTCCCTAGTTGGTTCCTCAACATACTGATCTACAAAACTATCTTGCATACATCCCATGAATTTGTCCTCCACACTATTACTGCAAATTTGGTTTGCCCAGTCTCTATGTAGATTAAAGTCCCCCATGATTATTGTATTACTCTTGTTACATGCGCCTCTAATTTCCTTGATTTATACTCTGCCCTACATTACACCTACTGTTTGGCGGCCGATAAACAACTCCCACCAATGTTTTCTGCCCCTTGCTGTTTCTTAGCTCCACCCAAACTGATTCTACTTCTTGATTTTCCACGTTAAGATCCTTTCTCTCTACTGTCTTTATCCCATGTTTTATTATCAGGGCTACCCCTCCTCCTTTTCCATTTTGTCTATCTCTTCTAAAAGTTAAGTATCCTGGAATATTTAGTTCCCACCCTTGGCCACTTTGCAACCACGTCTCCATTATGGCTATTAGATCAAACTTGTTCATTTCCATCTGCGCTATTAATTCATCTACTTTGTTGCGAATGCTTCACGCACAGATATAGTGCCATTAGCTTTGACTTATTTCTATTTGTCACTGATGCCTTATTACCTTTGATACTCTCTCTGTTCCTTCCTGATCCACTGCTTATTTTTACCCAAAACTCTACTCTGCTCGAGTCTTGACATTTCTCTCGCTGCTTTTAAATTGACTCTTTCCTGAATCTTCCCACCTCCCCTTCCTTAGTTTAAAGCCCTGTCTACTGCCCTAGTTATTCGGTTCGCCAGGGCACTGGTCCCAGCCCCGGTTTAAGTGGAGCCCATCCCAACGGAACAGCTCCCTCGTTCCCCAGTACTGGTGCAAGTGCCCCATGAACTGAAACCCCTTCCTCCCACAGCACTCTTTGAGCCACGCATTTAAACCTCTAATCTGTTTGTCCCTGTGCCAATTTGCGCGTGGCTCAGCTAACAATCCAAAGATTATTACCTTTGAGGTTCTACTTTTTAAATTTGGATCCTAGCTCCTCAAACTCCCTCAGCAGAACCTCATTCCTAGTTCGACCTATGTCATTGGTTCCTATGTGGACCACAACAACTGGATCCTCCCACTCCCAAGTTCTTCTCCCGCCACGAGGAGATGTCTTTAACCCTGGCACCGGGCAGGCAACACAACTATCGGAACTCTCGGTCACGGCTGCAGAGAACAGTATCTATCCCCCTGACTATACTGTCCCCTACCACAACTACATTCCCTTTCACTCCCCTGACTTGAATGGCCTCCTGCACCATGGTGCCATTGCTCATCCATCCTGCAGGCTTTTCCCCCATCCACACAGGTTTTGTAGGGAAATGGTGTTAGGGAAATTGACGGGATTGAAGGCCGATAAATCCCCAGGGCCTGATAATCTACATCATAGGGTACTTAAGGAAGTGGCCCTAGAAATAGATGTATTGCTGGTCATCTTCCAAAATTCAACAGACTCTGGAACAGTTCCCATGGATTGGAGGGTAGCTAATGTTACCCCATTATTCAAAAAAGGTGCTAGAGAGAAAACAGGGAATTAGTAGTGGGGAAAATGCTCGAGTCCATTATAAAAGATGTAAGAGCTGAGCACTTGGAAAACAGTGACAGGATTGGACAAAGTCAATATGGATTTACAAAAGGTAAATCGTGTTTGACTAATCTACTGGAATTTTTTGAGGATGTAACTGGTAGAATAGATAAGGGAGAACCAGTGGATGTGGTGTATTTGGACTTTCAGAAGGCTTTCGATAAGGTCCCGCATAAGAGATTAGCGTGTAAAGTTAAAGCACATGGGATTGGGGGTAAGGTACTGACTTGGATAAAGAACTGGTTGGCAGACAGGAAGCAAAGAGTTGGAATAAACGGCTCTTTTTCCAAGTGGCAGGCAGTGACTAGTGGGGTACCGCAGGGATCGGTCCTGGGACCCCAGCTATTCACAATATATATATATAAATGATCTAGACGAAGGAACTAGATGCAATATCTCCAAGTTTGCAGACGACACAAAGTTGGGTGGGCATGTGTGCTGTGAGGAGGATGCTGAGAAACTCCAGTATGATTTGGACAGGTTGGGTGATTGGGCAGAAGCATGGCAGATGCTGTATAATGTGGATAAATGTGAGGTTATCCACTTTGGTGGCAAAAACAGGAAGGCAGATTATTATCTGAATGGCAATAGATTGGGAGAAGGGGAAGTGCAACGAGACCTGGGTGTCCTTGTGCACCAGTCGCTGAAGGTAAGCATGCAGGTGCAGCAGGCGGTTAAGGCGGCAAATGGTATGTTGGCCTTCGTAGCAAGAGGGTTTGAGTACAGGGCCTTGGTGAGACCACATCTTGAGTATTGTGTGCAGTTTTGTTCGCCTTATCTGAGGAAGGATGTTCTTGCCATGGAGGGAGTGCAGCGAAGATTCAACAGACTGATACCTGGGATGGCAGGAATGACGTATGAGGAGATTGGGTCAATTGGGCTTATACTCGCTGGAGTTTAGAAGAATGAGAGGGGATCTCATTGAAACTTATAAAATTCTAACAGGACTAGACATGGCCGATGGCCGGGGGAGTCCAGAACCAGGGGGGTCACAGTCTAAGGATAAGGGGTAAGCCATTTAGGACTGAGATGAGGAGGAATTTCTTCACCCAGAGAGTGGTGAGCCTATGGAATTTTCTACCACAGAAGGCAGTGGAGGCCAATTCATTAAATATATTCAAGAAGGAGTTAGATACATTTCTTAAGGCTAAAGGGATCAAGGGATATGGGGAGAAGGCAGGGACAGGGTACTGAATTTGGATGATCAGCCATGATCTCATTGAATGGTGGAGCAGGCTCAAAGGGCCAAATGGCCTACTCCTGCTCCTATCTTCTATGGCAGCAAGAATCTCATACCTGTTGGGACAGGGCAAATGCTGAGGCTCCTCCAGCACTGCACCTGGGGTCCCCTTACCTGCCTGAGTTGCAGTCACACCCTCCTGTCCCTTACCACTAACCAGACCTGTACCACTACCTAACCTCAGTGGTGTCACTGCCTCCTGGATCAAAGTGTCCAGGTAACTCTCCCCATCCATGATGCCCCGCAATGTCTGCACCTCAGACTCCAGCTCAAAAACTCTGAGCTGAAGTTCCTCAAGATGCAGGCACTTACTGCAAACGTGGTTGTCCGGGATCACAATGCTCTCCACAAACTCCCACATGCTGCAGTTGCGACACACCACCTGCACTGCCATCCCTATATGACCTTGTTTTATTTAATTATAAATTTGTATTTAGGTAACTTAGTTTACAGTGTAGTTTCTTTGACTACTTACTTGATCTAGATTAAGTTAAGGGTACTGAAATTAAATATCTCCCTGTAACACAAAGCACTACAAGTAGTGTAGGCAAAAAGCAGCAACTCCTTCCCCCTCTTCTCTGAATAAAACACTCTGTTCAAGTCCACTCTGTTTAAGTGCTCTGCAGAAATGTACAAGTAATGACTCCGCGCCCCTGCTCCTGGTGATTAGTACCTATTCAAGATTGCCCTCACCAGTCCTGAAGGTAATGCTAAAAGTGCAACAATATGGAGAATGCCTTAACATAAATTACAGTTGCTCAGGAGTTACATAAGAACATAAGAAATAGGAGCAGGAGTAGGCCAATTGGCCCCTCGAGCCTGCTCCGCCATTCAATAAGATCATGGCTGATCTGATCCTAACCGCCAATCCACTATGACAGGACTATCTCCTGAATCTAACAGCATTAGACACACGAAAACAGGAGCAGGATCAGGCTACACGGCCCCTGGGCCCGCTCCGCTACCCACAGGGCCATGACCTATCCGAACCTAGACTCATGTCCAAATTCCTGCCCGCTCCCCGTAACCCTTAATTCCCTTTTCTACTAGGAAACTGTCTATTTCTGTTTTAAATTTATGTAATGATGTAGCTTCGACAGCTTTTTGGGGCAGCATATTCCATGGACCTACCACCCTCCGAGTGAAGTAGTTCCTCCTCATCTCAGTCTTGAAAGAGCAGCCCTTTATTCTAAGACTATGCCCCCTAGTTCTAGTTTCACCCATCATCTGGAACATCCTCCCTGCATCCACCCGATCCAACCCCTTCATAATCTTATATGTTTCAATAAGATCGCCTCTCATTCTTCTGAACTCCAATGAGTAGAGTCCCAATCTACTCAACCTCTCCTCATATGTCCATCCCCTCATCCCCGGGATTAATCGAGTGAACCTTCTTTGTACTGACTCGAGAGCAAGTATGTCCTTTCTTAAGTATGGACACCAAAACTGTATGCAGTATTCCAGGTGCGGTCTCACCAATACCTTGTACAACTGAAGCAATACCTCCCTATTTTTATATTCTATCCCCCTAGCAATGAAAGCCAACATTCCATTGGCCTTCTTAATCACTTGCTGCACCTGCATACTAACCTTTTGAGTTTCGTGCACCAGGACCCCCAGATCCCTTTGTACTTCAGTACTTTCAAGTTTCTTGCCATTAAGATAATAACTTGCTCTACGATTTTTCCTGCCAAAGTGCATAACCTCACACTTTCCAGTATTGTATTCCATCTGCCAAATCTCTGCCCACTTACTTAGCCTGTCTATGTCCCCTTGCAGGTTTTTTATGTCCTCCTCACTCACTACTTTCCCTCCCATCTTAGTATCATCTGCAAACTTTGACGTGTTACACTCGGTCCCCTCCTCCAAATCGTTAATATAGATTGTAAAGAGTTGGGGACCCAGCACTGACCCCTGCGGAACACCACTGGTTACTGATTGCCAGTCTGAATATGAACCATTTATCCCAACTCTCTGCCTTCTGTTAGATAGCCAATCCTCTATCCATGCCAGAATATTACCCCCAATCCCGTGATTTTTTATCTTAAGCAATAATCTTTTGTGTGGCACCTTGTCAAATGCCTTTTGGAAGTCTAAATACACTACGTCCACTGGTTCACCTTTATCCACCCTATATGTTACTTCCTCAAAGAACTCCAGCAAATTTGTCAAACATGACTTCCCCTTCATAAAACCATGCTGACTTTGTCTTATTAAATTATGATTATCCAAATGTCCTGTTACTGTCTCCTTAATAATGGACTCCAAAATTTTACCTACCACAGATGTTAGGCTAACCGGTCTATAGTTTCCAGCCTTCTGTCTACTGCCCTTTTTAAATAAGGGTGTTACATTAGCAGTTTTCCAGTCTGCCGGGACCTTTGCTGAGTCCAGGGAGTTTTGGAAGATTATTACCAATGCATCCACAATCCCTACCGCCACTTCCCTCAAAACCCTGGGATGTAAGCCATCAGGTCCAGGTGATTTATCCGCCTTGAGTCCCATTATTTTACCAAGTACTACTTCCTTAGTGATTTTAATCGTATTTAGCTCCTCCCCCCCTATAGCCCCCTGCTTGTCAAGTGTTGGGATATTCTTGGTGTCCTCTACTGTAAAGACTGATGTAAAATATTCATTCAGTGTTTTTGCCATCTCCATATTTCCCACCATTAATTTCCCGGTCTCATCCTCTAAGGGACCAACATTTACTTTAGCCACCCTTTTTCTTTTTATATAACTATAAAAACTCTTACTATCTGTCTTTATATTTTTTGCTAATTTACTTTCATAATGTATCTTCCCTTTCTTAATCAATCTTTTTGTTATTTTTTGCTGTCTTTTAAAGTTTTCCCAATCCTCTATCCTCCCACTAAATTTGGCTACCTTATATGCCCTTGTTTTTAGTCGAATACTATCCTTAATTTCTTTACTTAGCCACGGATGGCTGTCTTTTCTTTTACACCCTTTTTTTCCTCAGTGGAATATACTTTTTTTGGAATTTGTAAAATAACTCCTTAAATGTACACCACTGATCATGTATCGTCTTATCCTTTAACCTATTTTCCCAATCCACTTTACTCAATTCCGCTCTCATACCTTCATAGTCTCCTTTATTCAAGCTTAGCACGCTTGTTTGAGATACAGCCTCCTCACCCTCTAACTGAATATGGAATTCAACCATGTTATGGTCACTCATTCCAAGGGGATCCTTTACTAGGACATTTTTAATTAATCCTGTCTCGTTACACAGGACCAGATCTAAGGTTGCTTGCCCCCTGGTTGGTTCAGTTACATACTGCTCAAGAAACCCATCCCTAATACACTCAATGAACTCATCCTCAAGGCAGCCCTGCCCAATTTGATTCGTCCAATTTATATGATAGTTAAAATCCCCCATAATTATAGATGTTCCCTTATTACAAGCCTCAACTATTTCCTGATTGATACTCCGTCCAACCGAGTTGCGACTGTTCGGAGGCCTATATACTACACCCACTAGTGTTTTTTTCCCCTTATTATTCCTTATCTCCACCCAAACTGTTTCATTATCCTGATCCTTTGACCCAATATCATTTCTCTGTATTACAGTGATTCCTTCCTTTATTAACATAGCCACCCCACCTCCCCTTCCTTCCTGCCTGCCTGTCCTTCCTGATTGTTAAATAACCTGGTATGTTTAATTCCCAGGCATTGTCACCCTGCAGCCATGTTTCTGTAATGGCCACAAGATCATACCCATATGTAGCTATTTGTGCCTTTAACTCGTCTATTTTGTTACGAATGCTACGTGCATTCAGATAGAGAACTTTCAAATATGTTTTGTGACACTTAGTTCCTGCTATTGCCCTTTTTATTACTTTACCTTTTACTCCACACCTTCTACCCCTTCCTGACACGCTCTGGTTTTTAATTTCCCCACTGCTACCTAAGTCTATGACCTTCTCTGTTGTCATTTGTATTATTTGCTCTCTGGGAACCTCCCCCCCACTAGTTAGATCAAAAGGTAGGGATGTTACTAGCTCTGTATACTGATGTTCCCTCAAATATTTTTGTAGTAAACAAAGTTGTGCTGATGACATGGACAGATCATTTTGCTATTAAAGTTGTGTGTTCCTTTCCACTTTTCATGTTACCAAAAATCAAAATTAATCTAATATTAATTCTTCAGAAATTTGCACCACCCCACAGAACATTTTAATTTACCTTAGAGTATTTTGGAGGGGTTCCCTCTTCATCCAAAGTATTGCCAATTCTCTTACAGGCAGGAGACAGACGTGTAGCAACTCCATTAGAACTAGTGGACTCTTCACCAGTCGTCCCCACCATAGTAACCCTCGTGGTTCCATCACTAGTTTGAAGAGAGGACATGCCTGCTGTCGTTGGGCATTCCTGGGCCTCAACACACGCTCTGTTGTCAAACTCCAGACTTTCAGGGGACCAGCTATAATTTTGTGCAAATGCCAAATCTTCTGAAAAGGAGTCTTCTGTCTGAAATTCTGTGCTGCCGATATCCTTTTTTATTTCACTGGCTTTATGGGATGCAAAATCACCTATTACCTGGGTAGAGGGTACAGATGAATCAAACTGGGTTGAGTTGGGTACTGCAAGTGTGGAAGGCATACAACTTGGCTTGTGCTGGGACTGCGATCCCCCAGTACCTGAAGCGGATCCTGCTTTTAGTAGTTTCTCTTGCAGCAATTCACGCAGGCGTGTGTTTCTACGAGGGCTTTTGGCCGTTACTGCTTGAATAAAATGGTTCGCAGAAGTAACAACATAGACACGCTGGCGCCCTCGTGTGACTGCAGTATAGATGTGCTGCCAGTTCTGTCTTCCTACTGTTCCCACAACATACACAACTGTGTCGGCTTCAGAGCCCTAAAATACAAGTGGAGTTACATTACATTACAAGTGTTCTAAACGTGCGTATTCAACAGCCCTTAGCACACATACAGACTAGAATGTCCCAGGGCTGTGTTGAGTTAGTTCATCCCAGCCAGCCAGCGGCAGCAGTTGGGGTGCTACAACTAACCTTAGCACCCCTGGATTAGGGAGCAGAGAGGGAAAAAAAGGTTGGGTTTTCGATTCCTGATTGCTATCTAGTAACTCCTGCTGAAAACTTAAGGAGATCAGACGTGATATCCTACAGAATCAAATAACTTACTGCCTAGACTCGTGTACTAGGAATGATCACTTCCAAGTATTAGAGGGAGCTGGCATCTGTGAAACAAGAAGGGGAGAAAAAAGGAACCAAAAGAATTCAGTATTCTTGGTCTGATTTATCTAAGCCAGAGGTAGCCAACCAGCATCTCCCAAGCTCCACGTGACTGTTCAGTGGCTAAAGCGCAGCCTGTTGATGTACTAAGAAATGACAAATTTGTTGATGGTTGCATTTCTTACCTGAAAAGTGTGGATTGTTCTGGCCCATGCATGCTGCAATCTGCACTCTCTCATGACTTCTTTGTAGTTCACCAAAACTTGACGATTTTCCTTGTCATCCAGTAGCAAGTAATGTGCTTTTGTGGTATTGGTCACTTGAATTGTATTCTGCAAACCAAACAGAAAATATATTTTTTTTTTTTAAACTTATCACCATGCAAGTACAAGAAACATTCGGGGTAATTTGAACTTTTATTGGCGGGTGTCAGCGAATCGACTGCCTGATTTTCTTTTTCATTGGAGTGGGGTGCAAAAAAATGTGGCCAATTCGCTATTGCCTGACGATAAAAATTAAAATTAGCTCCATTTAGATAAGGACAATGTAATCCAATCATTTTTTTTTTTTAATTCTCTAATGAGAATTTGACAACCAAGATCACTCTGCTGAGTTACTGACCATGTATTCTCCTGCCCCCACCAAATTCTCGCCCTGCTTTCTTGAAGGTGTCGACTTTTGCTGGGACACAGTTCCCACAGGCACTAGCAGCCCTCCATTACCTTGCCCACGTGCTTATTTTTCATGCACATGTTCACATTGTTCATGCGGAGTCCAGACAATGAGTGTCAGCAGAATATTCAACTTTGGAAAGCATCACAGCCATCCCGAGTCTTGTTCTTCCTTTCTTTTCCACACTCACTTTCTAGCTGAGGTCGTTGAAAACTAATCAAGAGCAAGAACCCTAGCTAATTCTTTTTCTCTTTTCCCTAGCGCTAGCTCAATTTTAACAGCCCAATTACTACACTGAACAGAATGTCTTCAGCTAATATTACTACATGAATTACAGAATAACTAAGATGTTCATGGGCTTTAAGAACATATGAAATAGGAGCAGTAGTAGGCCATTCAGCCCGTCGAGCCTGCTCCGCCATTCAATGAGATCATGTCTGATCTTCTGCCTCAACTCCATTCACCAGCCCTATCCCTTGATGCCATTACTAGTCAGAAATCTATCGACTTCTGTTTTTAATATACCCAATGACTGAGCTTTCACAGCCCTCTGGGGTAGAGAATTTCAAAGATTCACCACCCTCTGTGTGAAGAAATTTCTTCTCATCTCAGTCCTGAATGGCCGACCCTTTATCCTGAGGCTGTGGCCCCTGGTTCTAGACTCCCCAGCCAAGGGAAACATTCTCCCAGCATCCACCCTATCAAGCCCTGTAATAATTTTGTAAGCTTCAATGAGATCCCCTCTCATTCTTCTACATTCAAGAGAATACAGGCCTAGTTTATTCAATCTCTTCTCATACGACAGTCCTGCCATCCCAGGAATCAATCTCGTGAACCTTCGTTGCACTCCCTCTATGGCAAGTATATCCTTCCTTAGGTAAGGAGACCAAAATTGTACACAGTACTCCAGGTGTGGTCTCACCAAGGCTCTATATAATTGGAGTAATACTTCTTTACTCCTGTACTCAAATCCTCTTGTAATGAAGGCCAACATACCATTTGCCTTTCTAATGGCTTGCTGCACCTGCACATTCACTTTCAGTGACTCATGTACAAGGACACCCAGGTCCCTTTGAGCATCTGCATTCCCCAATCACCATTTAGGAAATACTCTGCCTTTCTGTTTTTTCTACCAACGTGGATAACTTCACATTTATCCACATTATATTCCATCTGCCATGTTCTCGCCCACTCACTGAGCCTGTCGAAATCCCCTTGAAGCCTCTTCACATCCTCTTCACAACTGACACTGCCACCTAGCTTTGTATCATCAGCAAATTTGGAAATGTTACATTTAGTCCCCTCATCCAATAGATTGTGAATAGCTGGGGCCCAAGCACCGATCTTTGAGGTACCCCACTAGTCACAGCCTGCCATCCTGAAAAAGACCCATTTATCCCTACTCTTTGCTTTCTGTCTGTTAACCAATTGTCAATCCATGCTAGTATATTACCCCCAATTCCATGTGCCCTAATTTTGTTCACCAATCTCTTGTGTGGGACCTTATCGAAGGCCTTCTGAAAATCCAAATACACCACATCTACCAGTTCTCCTTTGTCTACTCCACTAGTTACATCCTCAAAGAACTGCAATAGGTTTGTTAAACAGGATTTCCCTTTCATAAATCCATGTTGACTCTGCCCAATCTTACTATTAGTTTCTAAGTGCCCAGTTATTGCATCCTTTATACAGGAAACTCTTTTTTATCCGGCACCGATGGGACCAGCGTGTTGCCGGTTTATCAAAAAATTTCCGGATGACGAAGAGGGTTATCTACCGAGGCTATTTTTAAACAAAGAAAAATAAAAAAATCAAGAAATGTGCAGTATACAGTAATTGGGTACTCACCTACAGAATGTTGTGTTAAATGGATGGTGGAAGATGCTTGATTAAGTACAGTACTGCCAGTTGAGTGTAATCCATAACTCTAATTACTTAACAGTAAAACAAAACTTATAAACGACTGTACAGTACAGTATAAAGTACTGTGTTGACTGTACACTTATTCCAAGCCAACTGGTTCATCAGGAATATCCATGTCAGCTGGGTCATCAGGATCATGCACTTCAACAAATTCTTCAGGCACTTCCACTGCTTCAACTCTTTTGGAAGCTTTCCTAAACATGTCCCGGATGTCTGCTTTCTTAGTGGACTCTTGCCTTTTTTGTAGAAAGGTGGAATGCAGAATATGGAGGTGTATAACTTCTTGGGCAGAATAGCAAGAATGGCTTTCAGCAAATTTGAGGAATGAAGCTGTAATGAAACCCGTTTGTCGTGCCTGTATTCGTTTTGCACTCATGTATATTACCCTCCCCCACACGGTGTATAGTTTCACTTCCTCTTTCCTGACTAACCTGGAAGATTCCAGGTCTTGGCTCTTGGCTCCGCCCCTGACTTCTCTTACATAAAGATCCCAGGATCTGTATGACTCATTCCTGCGAGCCAGTCAGTGTGTTGAGATGTTAGCTCTGATCTTAGTGATTAAAAGCCAACTTGTTAAAGTCTATAACTTCTAGTTTTCTGGTTATTGAAGGCACTTCAGAAGCAAAATCTTCTGCAGCTTTAGCCCAAGAAATCATCTCTTCAGAAATCTCATCCTCTTCACTTTCCATCTCACTTTCCTTTTCTTTCTTTGGATTCAAAACATTCTCCATTATTTCATCATCACTTAGCATATGCACAACAGCAACTTCTCTATCTGCATCAACCCACTGCTCAATATCACGTTCACTGAGGTGACGTAGAGGGTTTGCTGGGCCTACATTTTTCACCATGCCAGTCATTTCCATTATTGTACTCCTCTTGGGACGAACATTAAACCCATGAAATTCCTCCTCTGAAGAACCTTCAGCAAACATTATAGAAGGCCACAATTTGCACCAGGCTTGTCTCAAAGTGTGACCTTTCACCAAGTTCCAGGAACATGCAGCATTAAAAATGGCATCTTTAAGATTGTATTCCTTCTGAAATGCGTGAATATTGTCATCTTGGCTTATCAGTTTACGTAGGAAGTCTTTCTTGTAATGACACTTGAGATTTTGGATAACGCCCTGGTCCATGGGTTGTATGAGAGAAGTTACATTTGGTGGCAAATAAATGGTGAAAATATTTCCCAAAACCAACTTGGATTCATGCGGATGGGCTCTACAATTATCAAGCAATAAAATGCATTTGCTATCTTCAGGTTTCCCTATTCTACGGAAATGTTCCCTCACAGATGGAACAAAAATATGATGGAACCAATTTGAAAAGATTTCCTTATCCATCCAAGCATTTCTTTGAGCTTTGTACTCAACAGGTAAGTGCCTCACATTCTTAAATGCACAGGGGTTTTTAGACTTCCCAATGACAAGAAGTTTAACCCGGTGTGATCCAGCAGCATTCGCACATGTTAGCACGGTTACACGATCTTTATTTTTCTTGTAACCTGAAGCATTAGCCTCACTAACCCCAGCAAGCATTGATTCTGGCAAAAACCTCCAAAATAAGCCAGTTTCATCGGCATTGTATAGCTGTGCTGGTGACAAATCATGTTGCTGCACAATCCGATTGAAATAATCGCAGTATTCTTCTGCGGCGTCGTGATCAGCTGATTTCTTCTCCCCGGAAATATGGAGTCGTCGTATCCCGTGCCGTACCTTGAAGCACGTGGGCCATCCCTCGGAGAAAGCACACTTGTCAGTAAGCTCCATCTTTGCGTAGAAATCCTTCGCTTTTCGATTAGCATGGGTCCGGAAATCGGAACACCCTCTGAACGCTCAAGAGAAAACCACTCAAAGCACGATATCCAGCTCTTCAAGCTTAGGCTTATGAAGCGTACGCCGTTTCTCTACACCCTTAGATGTCTCCAAGCTTGAATAAAACTTGAGCAGCTTATCCTTCTGCGATTTGATGTCGTAGATTGTTGATGAACCGATTTTGAATTCATTCATAATGTTGATACGCTTCTCTCCCCTTTCTAGTCGTTAGCATATGTCGATTTTCTGTTTTAAAGTTAACACCACTCGCTTCCTTTTGCTTGGACCAACTTTTGGGATTTCCATAATGCAATGCAATGACTACCAGCAGTGTGGGAGACACACAGTACCCCTGTAAAATGGTGGATCAGAAGAGACTACCGGCAGCGCGGGAGAGTCAGACTCCTGTCACAGGGCTTTTGAGGTGTTCCAACTCCCGACAGCACCAAGAAGCCGAGTAGTGGCAGTTTGGAGAACTTCCCCCACTGACTAACTCGGCCACCGCGGGAGACTTGGACTCGGCAACATTGCCGGTTATTGAGGTGTTGTTTTTGGAGCGAGAATTTTGCCGGTTAATAGAGAATTCCAGATATTTAGATGCCGTTTAAACAAGAGTTTCCTGTAATAGATTCCAGCATTTTCCCAACAACTGATGTGAGGCTAACAGGTCTGTAGTTCCCTGTTTTCTCTCTCCCGCCTTTCTTAAATAGCGTGGTTACATTTGCTATCCTCCAATCTGCAGGAACCGTTCCAGAATCTATAGAATTTTGGAAGATGACAACCAATGCGTCCACTATCCCAATGGCCACCTCTTTCAAAACCCTAGGATGTAGGTCATCTGGTCCTTGGGATTTATCGATTTTTAGTCCCATTAAATTTTGCTAGGTGCAGCAAGAAAGAACTGGCATTTCTATAGCGCCTTTCACGACCTCAGGATATCTCAAAGCGCGTCACCTCAGAACTAACACAATGCCACGATAGAAAATATTTTAAAAATCTACAAATTTAGCGCAGAAAAGTGTGAAATGATATATTTTGATAGGAAGAATGAGGAGAGGCAATATAAACTAAATGGTGCAATTTTAAAGGGGCTGCAGGAACAGGGAGATCTGAGGATGTATGTACACAAGTCTCTGAAGGTGGCAGGACAAGTTGAGAAGGCCGTTAAAACAGCATATTGGATCCTTGGCTTTATTAATAGAGTCATAGAGTACAAAAGCACGGAAGTTATGCTAAGCCTTTATAAAACACTGGTTAGGCCTCAGCTGGAGTATTGTGTCCAATTCTGGGCACCACACTTTAGGAAGGATGTGAAGGTCTTGGAGAGGGTGCAGAAGGAATTGACTAGAATAGTACCAGGGATGAGGAGCGACTGAAGAAGCTGGGGTTGTTCTCCTTGGAGCTGAGATGGCTAAGAGGAGATTTGATAGAGGTGTTCAAAATCATGAACAGTTTTGATAGGGTAACTAAGGAGAAACCATTTCCAGTGGCAGAAGGATCAGTAACTGATGGGCAAAAGAACGAGAGACGACATGAGGATTTTTTTTTAAACGCAGCGAGTTGTAATCTAGCATGCACTGCTTGAAAGGGTGGTGGAAGCAGATTTAATAGTAACTTTCAAAAGGGAATTGGATAAATACTTGAAGGGAAAAATTACAGGACTTATGGGGAAAGAGTAGGACTAATTTGACAGCTCTTTCAATGAGCTGGCACAGGCGCGATGGGCCGAATGGCCTCCTTCTGTGCTATATCAGTCTATGTTTCTAAGTCTGAACGAGATATTTTAAAAACAGTATGCCATTCACAGGTTGTTACCACTATTTAAAAGTGAATTCATGGACATGAAAATGAGTTTTGAACATGAAAATGAGTTTTGAACATGAAGGTGTAAGGCATAGCTGCAGAATGTGTTAAATGAAATGTTAGTAGAACAGAACAGTGGCAGGATGAAGTTGATATGGACAATGAGTTTACATAAAGAAATAGTGGTCAACATCCATACTTAACAATGGTGCTGAAAAAGCAAAGGATGAAGTTAAAAGGATCTTGGGATAGTGGGGCTTGACTTGTCTAATCACTGCAGTGCAGGAATCAACAAAGCAAATAGACTGCTGAACTATATAGCAAAAACAGTCGAGTACAAGCAAGAGGAAGCTATGCTTAAACTACACAGTGCTGCAGTCATACCATAACCAGACTATTGCAGTCAGTTCTGGTCACTGAGACACAAGGGAAACATTCAAGCCCTGGAGACGGTGCGGAAGAGCCATTGACTGATCTTGAAGTGTCAAAGAGTTGTGTTATGAGAAAAGACTAGAGACAACTTCAGAGATATAGAAGATAGTAAATGGCATAGAAAAGGTAAAACTTCATGTTAAACTGGGAAAGGAGAACAAGGGGTACAAGTTCAAACTGGTGAAAAACAAATTTGGCATTGGTCAGTAAGTTTTTCCACAAAGAATGATCAATATATAAAATGTATATTTCTAGATAAAGCAATGTAGGCAAAATCCCCAGAATCATTTAAAAACAGCTGGATGGTGCAATCAGGGTAAGGAAAACGGTTGGGGGCAGAATTTGCACAGGGGCTCACCTGACAATGCTTGAAAGATTGGTGGAAAACCCAGAGAAACAGTACAAACAACCGATTCGACCGTTTCTCCAGGGCTTCCGGCGATCTTCCACCAAAGTGATTGGGGGAATTCCCAGGTGTAAGTTCTTTCTGAATAGACGAGTTAAAATGGGCTCAATGGCCTTTCTCAACGATACCTATCATCTGGTTGCTTGTGATTTTGAGGTCTGATCTCTACTCATTCCACCTAGTGACTTTGCTGGAAGGTAAGTCAGATATGTGCAGAATTGGGCTCAGCTGTGATGTCCCCAGGGTCAGTTAGATTGTCAAGACTGGCACATTAAAAATGAGCACTTGCACAAAGTCCTGGAGGGCTTCCAGCACCTGTGGAACTGTACCCCTGCAAGAATCAATACATTGAGGGGAGTAGACGAGAAAAGTGGAGTGGGGGCGGCGAAGAATGGATTCTTCTAATTAAAAAACGTGTTGATAATTCAGCTCCCATAAATTATTATAGTTTATGTATCATTTTGAATAGCTAATTAAATGAAACATAGAAACATAGAAGATAGGAGCAGGAGTAGGCCATTCGGCCCTTCGAGCCTGCTCCGCCATTCAATGAGATCATGGCTGATCATCCAAATTCAGTACCCTGTCCCTGCCTTCTCCCCATATCCCTTGATCCCTTTAGCCTCAAGAAATATATCCAATTCTTTCTTGAATATAATTAATGAACTGGCCTCCACCGCCCTCTGTGGCAGAGAATTCCACAGGTTCACCACTCTCTGGGTGAAGAAATTCCTCCTCATCTCAGTCCTAAATGGCTTACCCCTTATCCTCAGAACAAAAGAATGATTAATCCTAATTCCTTGCAACCATTTGATTTTTAAACGGGGTCTTGATGGCAAGATCACTTTTTTTTTAATAAAGTGCACGATTTTACCTGACTGATAAAAAAGATTTCTCCATTACACAGGCGAGCTCGTTTCACTTTTTCTGACTCGGTCTTTGACTCTGGTTTTGGATCCGCTTCTTCTGTCAAGTCCCTGACGTATCCATTCTTTGTACAGCACACTTTGTCCCTAATCTGGAAATCAGTCTTATTTTTATTATTTCTGAAATACAAATCAAAGTTGTGCAACTTTAATCAGTTAATAGTGTTTCACATTTTGACCTCTGATAAATGTAATCATACTGCAAAACACAATCTTCATCAATAAGACACCATTACTGCATCATGATCACCACTAACTATATAAAATAGACAACAGAGAACCTTGAGTTTAAACACAGTGCAGACAGGGCATCCAAATACTGGTGCAAGTCAACACTATGTGGTTAAGAATTGGTGCAAATCTTGCTAAAATGGTCGTTTACACTCAATTCTCCACCTTCAGGCTAGCTGCATAATTATTCACAGCTCAAGGGGCAGGAAGCGTGCTAGTGGTAGAAGAAAATTGAATGTAAAACTTGAAGGGAGTTACAGGCAATTAAAAGGAGGCAGTAGTATAGGGGGACATATTCTTGGAGCCTTTGGAATGGCTCAAAAGGCATCTCAACTCATTGGCAGCCTTTGCCAGGGTTGAAGGAGGAGAGTGCAAAGAAGTGACGGGCAACAATTGAGGAAAAGGAAACCCGGTGTACCAGGCAGAATTCTGCGGGCAAGTGGCAGAGCAGCCCAGCATCCAACACCCCATCTGATGACATTTGAAGTGGTGATGCTGCATGAGGTGGCTGCATAAGTGGGTGGCTGTCTGCCACTCCACAGCACCATCAGCACAGCATACCTGAAAGAAGATGGAGGCAAGTCTGATGCTTCTTCTGGCCAGTAGAATCACTGGCTGTGCCAGCCTTACGGTACATGTTAGCTGCAGGTGTCTTTGCGGCAGATGGCACAGCTCTGTATTATCTGCCCCTGCGAAAATAGTTCCCATGGTGTTGCCAGGTAGGAGCAATGAACTTCCGTATGACTTTCCCTGGATGCCTCTGTGAATGAATGTTATTTACTCCGAGTGCCCTGCACACACGAATGTCGGGGAAATTGTGTGTAGGATATTCCCACCCACATCTCAATATTTAAATGAAGTTCCCATCTGTTTCAGCTACATAGAGGTCATAACTTGAAAACAGTGGTTCCTATCAGCTTTTGCAGAAGCAAGCTAAAAAAAAAAATTTGGTACATTTCTGGGAATAAATGTGAACGGCAGTGTGCGGGATATTTTACTATGTTGAGGAGGTTCCCGAAAAATCAGGTCTATATCGTGGAACGTTCCCCAACAATGATGTAACAATTTGTCCCACAGTGAAGACCCTCAATCTGCAACTTAATTGCTGTTCTTAATGTTGAGATGGTTGGTGGTGGACAATAGCACCGTCACAAATGGTATATATTCTGTAAATATATACTCCAGGAGTTTCCTCAGGCGTTTTTCCGATGGGCCACCATAACTGGCAAAAGATTGGCAGAAATCCCGTTTCCTGATTGGATTTTAGATCATGAAATACTATGGGGTTTTTAAGTTCCACTTTGTATGTTCATATGTTCTCTTGCTATGGTTTAATAATGAAACAGTCAATATTTTATAATTGAAAGGGAATAAACTAACCAAAATTACTTCTTTGTAGAGAACCAAATGATTTCAGTGTTCGACTTAGTGTCAAACAAATAGGGAAAAACCTGTACACACATTAAACAAAATACTGAGATTCTCTAGTATAAAACACTTAAGAATACCACCCGAACCATTTTTAAAATTTCATTCTCAGCAGTATCAAGATAGAGAGAAACTATTTCCTCTGGTGGGGGTGACCCAGAACAAGGGGACATAACCTTAAAATTAGAGCTCGGCCGTTCAGGGGGGATGTCAAGAAACATAGAAGATAGGAGCAGGGGTAGGCCATTCGGCCCCTCGAGCCTGCTCCGCCATTCAATGAGATCATGGCTGATCATCCAAACTCAGTACCCTGCCCCTGCCTTCTCCCCATATCCCGTGATCCCTTTAGCCTTAAGAAATATATCTAACTCCTTCTTGAATATATTTAATGAATTGGCCTCAACTGCCTTCTGTGGTAGAGAATTCCACAGGTTCACCACTCTCTGGGTGAAGAAATTCCTCCTCATCTCAGTCCTAAATGGCTTACCCCTTATCCTTAGACTATGACCCCTGGTTCTGGACTCCCCGGCCATCAGAAACATCCTTTCTGCATCTAGTCTGTCCAGACCTGACAGAATTTTATAGGTTTCGATGAGATCCCCTCTCAATCTTCTAAATTCCAGTGAGTATAAGCCCAATTGACACAATCTCTCCTCGTAAGTCATTCCTGCCATCCCAGGTATCAGCCTGGTGAATCTTCGCTGCACTCCCTCCATGGCAAGAACGTCCTTCCTCAGGCAAGGTGACCAAAACTGCACACAATACTCAAGGTGCGGTCTCACCAAGGGCCCTGTACAACTGCAGCAAGACATCCTTGTTCTTGTACTCGAACCCTCTTGCTACGAAGGCCAACATACCATTTGCCTTCTTAAACGCCTGCTGCACGTGCATGCTTACCTTCAGCGACTGGTGCACAAGGACACCCAGGTCTCTCTGCACTTCCCCTTCTCCCAATTTATTGCCATTCAAATAATAATCTGCCTTCCTGTTTTTGCCACCAAAGTGGATAACCTCACATTTATCCACATTATAGTGCATTTGCCATGTTTCTGCCCAATCACCCAACCTGTCCAAATCGTACTGGAGTTTCATGACATCCTCCTCACAGCATACCCTCCCACCCAGCTTTGTGTCGTCTGCAAATTTGGAGATATTACATCCAATTCCCTCGTCCAGATCATTAATATATATTGTGAACAGCTGGGGTCCTAGGACCGATCCTTGCGGTACCCCACTAGTCACTGCCTGCCACTCGGAAAACGACCCGTTTATTCCAACTCTTTGCTTTCTGTCCGCCAACCAGTTCTCTATCCAAGTCAATACCTTGCCCCCAATCCCATGTGCCTTAATTTTGCACGCTAACCTCTTATGCGGGACCTTATCGAAGGCCTTCTGAAAGTCCAAATACACCACATCCACTGGTTCTCCCTTATCTATTTTACCAGTTACATCCTCAAAAAATTCCAGTAGATTAGTCCTCCTCATCTCTGTCCTAAATGGCCTACCCCTTATCCTTAGACTGTGACCCCTGGTTCTGGACTCCCCCGCCATCGGGAACATCCTTCCTGCATCTAGTCTGTCTAGTCCTGTTAGAATTTTATAAGTTTCAATGAGATCCCCTCTCATTCTTCTGAACTCCAGCGAGTCCTGCCATCCCAAGCCAATCGACCCAATCTCTCCTCATACGTCATTCCTGCCATCCCAGGTATCAGTCTGGTGAATCTTCGCTGCACTCCCTCCATGGCAAGAACATCCTTCCTCAGAGAAGGCGACCAAAACGACGCACAATACTCAAGATGTGGTCTCACCAAGGCCCTGTACAACTGCAGCAAGACATCCTTGTTCCTGTACTCGAATCCTCTCGCTACGAAGGCCAACATACCATTTGCCTTCTTAACCGCCTGCTGCACCTGCATGCTTACCTTCAGCGACTGGTGCACAAGGACACCCAGGTCTCGTTGCACTTCCCCTTTTCCCAATCTATTGCCATTCAGATAATAATCTGCCTTCCTGTTTTTGCCACCAAAGTGGATAACCTCGCATTTATCCACATTATACTGCATCTGCCATGCATCTGCCCAATCACCCAACCTGTCCAAATCATACTGGAGTTTCTCGGCATCCACCTCACAGCACACACGCCCACCCAGCTTTGTGTCATCTGCAAACTTGGAGATATTACATCTAGTTCCCTCGTCTAGATCATTAATATATATTGTGAATAGCTGGGGTCCAAGGACCGATCCCTGCGGTACCCCACTAGTCACTGCCTGCCACTCGGAAAAAGACCCGTTTATTCCAACTCTTTGCTTCCTGTCTGCCAACCAGTTCTCTATCTAAGTCAGTACCTTGCCCCCAAGCAATTCTTCACACCAAATCTGTAATTCTGGAATTCTCTCCACTGAAAAGCTGTTGATGCTGAGGGTCAATTGAAAATTTTCAAAACTGAGATTGATAGATTTTTGTTAGGCAAGGGTATTAAAGGGTTATGGACCAAGGCGGGTAGATGGAGTTAAGAGGCAGATCAGCCATGATCTAATTGAATGGCAGAACAGGCTCGAGGGGCTGAATGGCCTACTCCTGTTGCTATGTTCCTAACTAAACAATAGGTTAGCAATTGAGTGCACCAAGATGCCATTTGTGGCTCTTGTTATGTTCCCCTTAAAGACTGTAATTGTATGTTACTCATGTATTGTTACAATGCTGTAAATTCAATGTGCACTAAACTTGGTACTCAATGGAAAACCTTATCTTGCTACCTTTTACCAGCTGAGCACTTTAGACATACAGGAGAAAATACAATCATACTAAATTGTCACACACCAAGCAGCAATTCTTACCTAGTTGGATGACCTGAATATTTTACACAGCAGAGTTCATTAATTAATTCACAGTCCTTCCTGCATAAAAAGAGGAAGTCAGAAATCGTACTGCAGAATTATGCATCAGTAGACCTTTGTACACATATCCAATATTATATTACAACAAACAAATTCTAAGATAAAGGCATGTTGAGTAGTTTTTAGGTCAATGCTGCCCAGGATTGCACATAGAAGGATTAAAATTAGAGATGCTCAGATGTGGCATCTCCCAAACTGTATCTAAAGTCATTAAAATTATGCCACACTTTATTGCTCTTCTAGCAGTGTCCTAGGCCCAAACATCTTCAGCTGCTTCATCAATGACCTTCCCTCCAACATAAGGTCAGAAATGGGGATGTTCGCTGATGACTGCAGTGTTCAGCACCATTCACAACTCCTCATATAATGAAGCAGTCCATGCCCGCATGCAACAAGACCAGGACGACATTCAGGCTTGGGCTGATAAATGGCAGGTAACATTCGCGCCACAGAAGTGCCAGGCAATGACTATCTCCAACAAGCGAGAGTCTAACCACCTCCCCTTGACATTCAATGGCATTACCATCGCCGAATCCCCCACTAACATCATCCTGGGGGTCACCATTGACCAGAAACTTAACTAGACCAGCCACATAAATACTGTGGCAACAAGAGCAGGTCAGAGGCTGGGTATTCTGCGGCGAGTGTCTCACCTCCTGACTCCCCAAAGCCTTTCCACCATTTACAAGGCACAAGTAAGGAGTGTGATGGAATACTCTCCACTTGCCTGGATGAGTGCAGCTCCAACAACACTCAAGAAGCTCGACACCATCCAGGACAAAGCAGCCCGCTTGATTGGCACCCCATCTACCACCTTAAACATTCACTCCCTCCACCACCGGCGTACCGTGGCTGCAGTGTGCACCATCTACAAGATGCACTGCAGCAACTCACCAAGGCTTCTTCGGCAGCACCTCCCAAACCGCCGACCTCTTCCACCTAGAAGGGCAAGGGCAGCAGGCGCATGGGAACACCACCACATCCAAGTTCCCCTCCAAGTCACACACCATTCTGACTTAGAAATATATCGCCAATCCTTCATCATCACTGGGTCAAAATCCTGGAACTCCCTCCCTAACAGCACTGTGGGAGTACCTTCACCACACGGACTGCAGCGGTTCAAGAAGGCGGCTCACCACCACCTTCTCAAGGACAATTAGGGATGGGCAATAAATGCTGGCCTTGCCCGCGACGCCCACATCCCATAAAAACAAATGAAAAAAAACATTTATAATGAAATATAACCAGTTTAAAAAGAACGAGAATTGCAGTTGAAGCCACACAAAAAGTTTACCTTGTATGGTTTCTATTTCTAAAAAGAGATTAGATTTGTGGTATACATACAAGTGTCTTACTACACAGAAACACAGCAAAAGTAATTTCTCTCTTTTCCCAAATCCTATTTTAGAGACCAAATTATGTTCATAATAACAGACCTTATGATAAATCCTAGTGGGGTGGGAAGTTTTAAGCTTTTGGCCTACTTGCTATTTATTTTCTGTTTAATAATGTATTCAGCAAGTCTCAATTTATTGTACATTCCTATTGCTGGCAGTAATGCTCACTGCTTTTACTTCCATTTCACTCTCTTGCTTTTTTTTGTAGTGGCACCTTGGGGCGGGGGGTGGGGGCTGGGGGGCAAACCCTGCACTCTGCACTCCATTACTACCTTTCTGTAAAATATAGTTACCGTCTAAATGCAATGAATTGTGATGTCAGGTCTTTGTCCAATCCTGGGGCCTTTTCTAGTAAAATTTTGATAGCCTCTTGAAGATCTGCCAATGACAAAAAATTTAAAAGTTGTTATCGTACACCAAAACATCACAACCAGACCCAATGTAACAAAGAAGCTGCTGTGCATTTTTAATTTATTTCATCTTTAATAGGAGGATACTCCTTTACGCTATTTAATCAGCTCAGTGCAGTCCTTCATTCTTGTTATGTGATCCCGAACAAAAATCTGCATTCAACACATACAATATTATGCCCAATTCCACACTCCCAATTATGACCTTTAGAAGATCAGCCTGCATAATGACACTTGAAAGCATTAATTTGTATTCCGCCATCATAAACAATCAAATGTATACTAGTCCATCTTAATTCCCTTAAGATGTGGAAACTTTGCATTCACATGCATGATAATGCCACTGCACATGGGGAGTTAAGACCAAGTATATTTTTCAGATGAAGCAGGGTTAGAGGCCAGGGTATAATTGGACCAGGGCACACAGATATAATTCAGTCCCAACTGGGGAGAGGGTGTAATTACAGCACGAGAAGTTTCCATTATAAATGTGGACAAAGGAAATTCTGATGGGAAAAGTTGACAAGAAGTGCACGGAGACTTCAAATGTTTATGTATATATTACTAGGCAATCTCCCGCAGCAGTGCACAAGGGGAGTTAATATCAAGAGTCTGTGACAGTCAGTACAAGTTCAAAGCGTTGCCTCTGACAAGTAAAACATCCCTTTCCAATAGCAAGCCCAAAGTAATAAATATGAATGGTTTCCATACTCACCAAAGGGGCTATATTTGAGGGGAAGAGAAACCAGAATGAATCTTTTATCAAATGTTGGAATTTGGACATCACCACCCTTTGATATGTGCATCACTGCATCATATTGCAACTCTTTATAAGTAGATTTCAATCCCATCTCAGCAATCCTGAGAAATAAGAATTGATGAAAAATTAAATGGTTATATCAAAAGAAATTCAGGTGCTATGAAAGAAAATCTTTTGAAGACTATTTCAAAAATTCATGCACCGAGTCCCCCACTGTGTTTTCACCTTATCTTCTGAAGGGTAGCAGCTACAATTAGTACCTCGCCCTGTAGGTGCTGACTTGCATAAAGCATTGAGTAAGCAGGATGGAGTTTTTTTTTATTCGTTCATAGGATGTGGGAGTCGCTGGCAAGGCCAGCATTTATTGCCATTCCTAATTGCCCTTCAGAAGGTGGTGGTGAGCCGCCTTCTTGAACCGCAGAGGACAGTTAAGAGTCAACCACATTGCTGTGGGTCTGGAGTCAGACTGGGTAAGGACGGCAGATTTCCTTCCCTAAAGGACATTAGTGAACCAGATGGGTTTTTACGACAATCCAGTAGCTTCATGGTCACCATTACTTGCTTTTTATTCCAGATTTATTTAATTAACTGAATTTAAATTCCCCAGCTGCCGTGGTGGGATTTGAACTCACGTTTCTGGATCGTTAGTCCAGTGACATCACCACTATGCTATCGTACCCGAACACGTAGTCAGACAGGCAGGTTGATTAGTGCTATTAAAGCAGGGGTTCTCAACCTTTTTGCTTCGAAGCCCCCCCCCCCCCCCCCCCCCATGTTATAAAAATTCCACGGACCCCCTGTAACACAAAACAACAACAACAACTTGTATTTATATAGCACCTTTAACGTAGTAAAATGTTCCAAGGAGCTTCACAGGAACGTTATCAAACTAAATTTGACACCAAGCCACATAAGGAGACAATAGGGCAGAAAGAGGTAGGTTTTAAGGAGCATCTTGAAGGAGGACAGAGCGGTGGAGAGGAGGAGAGGTTTAGGGAGGGGATTTCAGAGCTTGGTAGCTGAAGGCACGGCTGCTAATGGTAGAGCAATTAAAATCGAGGGATGCTCGAGGCCAGAACTGGAGGAGCGCAGATATCCCGGAGTGTTGTAGAGCTGGAGGAGATTACAGAGATAGGGAGGGGCGAGGCCATGGAGGGATTTGAAAACTTACACAATTAAACATATATGGCCCAGAAATTCGGGTCTCCACGGGTGAGTACGCATGGGGTACTCACCCGTAAGCGCAATGGAAGTGCCGGTTTCCTGCATGCGCGGGAAACCGGAACTTCCGTTCCCCTGAACGAAGGGGTTCAGAGGTCGAACGCGTGCGCAGGAGAGGCAGCGCGTGCGCATCGAACTTACGTTTTTTTTCAATGTTTTCCCGTGAAGGTAAGTCTCCAGAAGTTAGACATGTAAGGTAAGTGGTGAATTAATTAAAATTAAAACATTTTTTCCACAGGTTTATTATTTTTAAATACTTTAAAGAAAGGTAAGTTTATTTTTAGCCCCGTTAGAAAATAAAATTATTTTTTTCAAAAATTTAAATTATTGTTTAAAATAGTTATTTCATGTAATTTATAGTTTATTTAAAAAATGTGATTTAAAAAAAAAAATTATTTGAAGATTT
The DNA here is from genome assembly GCF_052327205.1 of Somniosus microcephalus. NCBI lineage: Eukaryota > Metazoa > Chordata > Chondrichthyes > Squaliformes > Somniosidae > Somniosus > Somniosus microcephalus. The sequence goes on from NC_141002.1 coordinate 72,989,323, forward strand.
AGTGATGTTTTGGGGCTTGTAGTATTTATAAGTTTGACAGCCCTTCCTATCAAACTTATGAAGGATGCATTCCCTGCTCCGATTGGCTCCCCATGGCCCACGTGATCCCAGGGGACGCATCGAACTAACTGCGCCCCTGGGATACGCAAGCACTGCGCGCCGGCAGTTGGAGGAGGCCCAGGATCAGAATCCTACGCGGGCCCACAGCTCAACGGCCGGCACGCAAGGTAAGTGCAGGTCAGGGGCTTGCACCCGCAGGAAGCCTCCGACCCGAATTTCTGGGCCTAACTTTAGGGATTGGAAATAGACGTTAGGAAAATGGTTAGGGGATTACAGTTAGGGGCTAGAATTTTACAGTTACGGGTCAGGATTAGGGATTGGGGTTACAGTTAGGATGTTAGGTTTCGGGTTGGGGATACCAAGGCTAGGAGAGGCACACTGGAAGGTATGGGGAGCATACAGACGCTCCTGACCTGTCACCATTTTTCCTCCATTTACAGTCACTCCCTGACACGTCACCATTTCTCCATCAGATGCTCCCCAAGAGTTCCCAGCACTTGCTGTTGCTCACAGAGCTTGGCGCTTACATTAGGCTTTCCGGCTGGGATGAACCCGGGAACCAGTCCCCTCGGGGTTTATTAACCCGCTCCCTCCAGACCTCTTACCTGCTGCGTCTCCACCAGCCAGCAGCGCATGCTCAGCTCACACTGCCTGGATAATTGACGTGAGCTCCGGACCAATAGGAAAAGGGTCTAGAGGACCGAGCAGGTCCTCCAACCAATTGGAGTGTGTGTTGAATCTGGCTATTTTTGGCGGACCCCTTAAACTGTTCTCGCGGACCCCCGGTTGAAAACCCCTGTATTAAAGGACACCTCGTCATTGCGGTAGCAGGAAGGTAGTTGCGAATTACACCAGGACCAGTAGTACTTACGTAGCTTTACATTTCCCTGGCAGATGGGCCAGTAGCCCAGCCCTTTCCATTGTTTGCAGCTCATGCAGAAACAAAGGTAGCACTGATCAGATAATCGATACAGAAAAGGGGGGAAAAAAGTGACCAAGTGATGCAAAAGAAACCCAAAGAAGCTGGCACTGCAGCAGCAAAAGTGCTGCTAACAAATTACAAAGTTACCAAAATAAGAACAGAAGATCCTTCTACTGCAAATAGCAAAAACATTTTAAAGGAAACACAGGATTCTTGGGCCTGTGTTTTAGGATGGATCATCCAAACTTCATCACATTCCACTAAGAGGTGAATGAAGATGCTGTGTGATGAAGCTTTTATATGATTAGGAAAAAATCTGGAAAACCACCTCAGTTTGTGTGTATGCATGCGAGTGGGCAAGTGCGGGTCTGAAGATGAAAAAGCATACTTAGCAGCATTATCTATTATTAGCTGACTCTCTGCACGGTGATTGGTCGCAAGCTCGATGGCCCATCTAATTCGGGATAAACTGGAGTATACATCAGTTAACATGTTGCCAGGCTCGATACTCGGTAACTGTCTAACATCACCTGGAAGAAATAAAAGAAACAAGTTTATAAACCTCATGGAATTAGAAACAGTGCAAGGACCAAACAATGGTGCAGTGGCACAGCATGTCGAAACTTATTCCTCACATGCTCGTTCCCAACAGCAGCCATGCATTAATTGCTCATCAAATGCTTTTTATTTCTCATTCGCTGGGTGAGCAGGACAGGGGGAAGGAAAATCAGCGGAGCACTGGTGCAGGCTGCTCTCATCCGGTAACAACTCGGAGGCAGGGTGCAGGAGATTGGGCCTCAGAGTTGGCGGGGTGGAAGAGATTGGGACTGAGGGGTCGTGGTTGGGTAGTCAGGTGATTGAACCCCGGGCGGTTGGGGACACTGGGACAAGAAGAAAGAGGGCGACTGAGGGTTGGGGATGGGGGCTCGCAGGAGAGATGGAGTCTGGGGACAATGTTCCCCCTTTTTCTCGGTGCGCAGCTCATTCAAATTTTCAGGCATGGCAGTTTTTCCCCATATAAAAGCCAGTGAGCGGCCTGCAGGGGGCCTCCAGATCGCTGTACAACCACACAGCTTAACGGGAACATTGGTCGGAGGGATTGGGACTTGTGGGGGGGCGGTGGAGGAGAAGCGAGGACTGGGGAATGGCCCAGCATTTCCTGCCGAGGCGGGAGCTGCAGCAGCAGCGTGGCAAGTGGGAGTGGCGCCGAGAGAGGAGTAGGGAGTGAAACCTGGGGACCTTACTGTGGGCCCAGCGCAAGCTCCAACTGCCGCCGTTCACGTCGGGCTGCGAGAGGAGGGGAGCAGCACTCGGCACGGCCGTCAACAGCAGCCACACTCCCTTGGCTCCTATCGGGGCCATAAACCACCCCGGGCTTGACCACCCCGTGCCAACTGTCGGCTCCTCGCTCAGGATCTTGCGGAATTTGCAGCTGGGGCGCGGAGGTTCATCCGAAATTGGGCATCGGGCCTCATTTTAACAATAAAGGCGAGCTAGTGGTGCCTGCCGCGCCTCCAGAGGTAGCTTGGCCAATGTCGGGCATCAAATTTGGGCCTGCTCCGTCACTGGTAAGTCCTGGGAGGTGGGCGGAGCACGGGCCGACAGTGGCCCGCAGTCGTGCCGTGGAGCTGGGTGAGGCCCACTTTCCCTGCCATTTCTTCGGCAGCCTTCAGCAGTGGCTTTAAGGATTGCTGTTTAGGCCACTGGAGAACTGGGAAAACTAGTCAGAGCTTGCACAGTCCATGCACCACCTAGCTTTTCACGCATTTTGCAGAAGTAACAGGCACAGGACCCTTCTTTGCATATTTAGATTAATCCAACACTGACTTGAGGCGGCCGCCAGGGATGCCTAAAAAGTGAGGAGTAATATGACCGTGCCCATGCCGCCAGTGCAGTTCCGGTGTAGGACCTTGCATCCAGAAATTGGTATACACTGCCCCAGTTTTACGCCCCAAAAAAACAAGCGAAATGCATATTAATTTCTACCCCAGTGCGTCCAAATGACTTTCGCAGGATGTGGCCCATGCCAAGTGCCAGGATGTCGGATCAGGCCCACCATGTTAAATAAGTTTGACATCCCTGCTCCAAACCATCCACCCATTTGAGCCCCATTACTGCTGCCTCGTTCTACCCACAACTGGAGGGACAAAGAGAGACAAATACTGAAGAATACAAAAAGGAACAAGATACAAAAAAATGTAAAAGAATAGGAGAGGCAGACAAAAGTGATGGGGAGGAGCGAAAGAGATGACTGGGTGAAAAGAGGTATTAATAACTGTCCAAGGATTCCAAGAAATGCAAAATATATTAGGAGTTGGATACGGCGTTTAATCATGATTCTGCCCGACTCAAAGGCAATTTAATCAGACACAGCTGTCACTATTTGTGTCGTAATGCTCCAAGAGGTTGGATGGCTCTGATATAGGGAAAAAGTATAGCTGGTGGTGTGGAAAGCAGTCACAGTAGAGATTAATATTCAAATGAAAGTCTACATTGTATTATTATACATGCATGTGAAAACAAAAATCAAGTACATTTACTCTCAACAATTATGATTTATCTATTATCTAATTATGTTAATGGCTCATGTCTGGAATTCTTGACAATTCACATTCACCAAATTATTGATTTAAATGGTAGTTATTCAGCATTAAAATTGGATTATAAATTTTAAGTTTACTTGACCCCATTAGCAACTGTACTTCTGTCTGTCTCTGTGCGCTATATCATGCAAAAAGAAAACTAAAGAAAATAATATTTTGCATCGCATGTTAATGATAGTAATGCATTCCAAAGACAAGCAAAACTCTCTTCAGCAGACACTTACCAAGGATTATAAGCTTTTTGAGATTGGCATATTTCATAAGCAACTTTAAAACTGTGCTTAGGACCTGCACAGAGACCAAACTCCCCTCATCAACAATCAGAACCTGGACATCAGAAAACATCCAATCATTGGGTGCTCCTGTCTCTTCAGATTTCTCGCTAGACCAGAAACTCCACATCACCTGTTTAAAAAAAAAACACACAATAATTAAAATCTGGAGAGGATTCAAAATTTAAATCTGCATTTTTCTCCCCATGTTCAAATACCTACAAAATGTTCAAAGCAATATTTACTCTTCAAGCCCAAATGAAAAAACTCACCAATTTGCAGCAACATTTTGTTGATTATTCTTTTCTAATATTAAGTTTACTGCAATTCTACATGTTCATTTTAAATCCTAAAGGGATGCAAGAACTTAAAATTGGAGAAGAGGGAACAATGAAAATCTCAGACCACTCTGAAACTCCCGGTTACGTTTTCAGGTCTTTTCTACCCCTCTTATTCATCTGAACTCTCATATCAAAGGAAGATGGTTGTGGTCAATCATCACAGCCCCAGGACATCACTGCAGGAGTTCCTCAGGGCAGTGTCCTAGGCCCAACCATCTTCAGCTGCTTCATCAATGACCTTCCCTCCAACATAAGGTCAGAAATGGGGATGTTCGCTGATGACTGCACAGTGTTCAGTGCCATTCACAACTCCTCAGATAATGAAGCAGTCTATGCCTGCATGCAACAAGACCTGGACGACGTTCAGGCTTGGGCTGATAAGTGGCAGGTAACAGTTCACGCCACGCAAGTGCCAGGCAATGACTATCTCCAACAAGCGAGTGTCTAACCACCGCCCCTTGACATTCAATGGCATTACCATCGCTGAATCCCCCACCATCAACATCCTGGGGGGTCTCCATTGACCAGAAACTTAACTGGACCAGCCACATAAATACTGTGGCAACAAGAGCAGGTCAGAGGCTAGGTATTCTGCAGTGAGTGTCTCACCTCCTGACTCCCCAAAGCCTTTCCACCATCTACAAGACACAAGTAAGGAGTGTGATGGAATACTCTCCACTTGCCTAGATGAGTGCAGCTCCAACAACACTCAAGAAGCTCGACACCATCCAGGACAAAGCAGCCCGCTTGATTGGCACCCCATCTACCACCTTAAACATTCACTCCCTCCACCACCGGCGTACCGTGACTGCAGTGTGTACCATCTACAAGATGCACTGCAGCAACTCACCAAGGCTTCTTCGGCAGCACCTCCCAAACCCGTGACCTCTTCCACCTAGAAGGACAAGGGCAGCAGGCGCATGGGAATACCACCACCTCCAAGTCCCACACCATCCTGACTTAGAAGTTTATCGCCGATCCTTCATTGTCGCTGGGTCAAAATCCTGGAACTCCCTCCCTAACAGCATTGTGGGAGTACCATCACCACACGGACTGCAGCGGTTCAAGAAGGCAGCTCACCACCACCTTCTCATGGGCAATTAGGGATTGGCAATAAATGCTGGCCTTGCCAGTGACGCCCACATCCCATATACGAATTTAAAAAAATCTTGCATCACTCTCATGGGCAAGTCACAACTCCATATACCTTCAAAAGTGTCTATCCAGCCTTGAGAACTAGGTAAGCTTTCTGTAACGTGCCAGGAATAATGAAACAGAAAGCTCTGTCTTGTTACTCTCTCATCTTTGATAAGCATCAGAGCTGCAGGCTATGTTTTAAGTTTAAAACCATTAAGCAAATATATTTATCAAAAGACAAACAAGCAAATAAGTAACAATTGTATAATGGTCATATATTTACATTAGAAAGTTTATTATCTAACACTTTAAGTGGACAAAATAATATAAAGGATTGCAACACTAAGTACTAAAAGCTAATCATTTGTAAATAACTTCTGTTACACTATTTATTTTCTTCATAAATTTCTTCCCCCACAGGAGCCTATTTTAAGTTTAAGTGATTGCTTGACAGTTTCAAACTGACCAGTTTTTTTTTGAGGTTGTCCCACATTAACTCTTTAATTTGAACAGAGCAGTTCTTTTTATATCTCAGAAAAGAGAGTGTTAGTGGGTCTTCTTAGATTTGGAATATCTGGCCACACAATTTTTTTAAATTTATTAATTTTTTTAAAAAGGAACTACCAGTCGTGTACAAAACTGAACCAACCACACAACATTGTTTGAGTTTGAATGATTCCTTTCCAGCTGATAACCAACCAAACTTTCAATAATGTAGTGGAATAGACTTTGGACAAGATTCAGGCTTAGCTAGCTGTTAAACTCCTTATGTATTTATAGAGCCATCAAACCAAAACTAGGCAAAAGTACTTCATATCTGTCAGATTCCCATTGATTGCTTTGTTTTCTGGTTAACTTGCATCACACTTTCACTAAATCAAATATGCCATAATACGTTCAGAAGAGCACTGACCATAGTAATGTCAATAAAATAAAGACAAGAAAAGTTACAATGGAAAGAGACAGATTAGCAAAGGATCGCCAATTGGGTGATAAGCTCTTTCTTGTATCTTGTTCAAAATGCTAGAAGAGCCTGAACCAAATATAGGAGCAGAATTTAAGTATTGATGGAATTGAGCTGGAGAAACCCAAGAACATAAATAGGAGGAGTAGGCCATATGGCCCCTTGAGCCTGCTCTGCCATTCGCTAAGATCATGGCTAATCTTCTACCTCAACTCCACTTTCCTGCCTTATCCCAATATCCCTTGATTCCCTCATCATTGAGAAGTTGTTGAAAGAAGTGTATGACACAAAACTTCACGAGCTAAGAGGTAGATTAAGAAGCAGGACCAGTGTTGAGTGCTTGTAAATACAGGAACAGCCAGGTTATGGAGGTAAGTAATTGGCTAGAAAAGTGCGTAGGAACAGGGAACAATATCCTGATGGGGAGATTAACTAAGGCTGTAAGAGAGGGAGTGGACTAAACTCATATGGCAGGGAGAGGGGGAAAGCAAGAGTAGAAAAGGCAGCTGTAACATGACTCCAAGAGAAAACCAAGCTTTTTGGAGGCAGCTTTAGCAATGGAGGTGACATGGGAGAACCAGAGGCCAGAAATGGGAATCGGGTCAAAACTGTCAATAGATGTAAAAGGACTAAAGGTGGGGCATAGACCCGTTCAAACGCTAACCCTAATTGCTAAATTTGCTAGTGAAATGTTCATGCTGAAAACAGACAAACAGCAGCAGATTTTCCAAACAGTTATGCCATAAAGTGAAAATGGGTAAAGATTCATTCCATAGAAACATAGAAGATAGGGGCAGGAGCAGGCCATTCAGCCCCTCGAGCCTGTTCTGCCATTTAATGAGATCATGGCTGATCATCCAAATTCAGTACCCTGTCCCTGCTTCCTCCCCATATCCCTTGATCCCTTTAGCCTTAAGAAATATATCTAACTCCTTCTTGAATATATTTAATAAGTTGGCCTCAACTGCCTTCTGTGGTAGAGAATTCCACAGGTTCACCACTCTCTGGGTGAAGAAATTCCTCCTCATCTCTGTCCTAATTGGCTTACCCCTTATCCTTAGACTGTGACCCCTGGTTCTGGACTCCCCCGCCATCGGGAACATCCTTCCTGCATCTAGTCCTGTTAGAATTTTATAAGTTTCAATGAGATTCCCACCCATGTAGCAGGACATCCAATTATTCAGTCAGATTGTTGTACTGGTAACAGAAGTTTGAGCTAATTATATTAAAACTGAGCTTGAATTCACGATTTTCAACCAATTTCCTGGCATTTACGCTGGTACAGCATTCACCTACTACACACGTCAATTCAGTGCCGAGGGCTGCTGCATATGCTGGCTACGGGAATAGATTTTAAAAGAGTTCTATTATTTCTAGCAGCATTTTGAGACGACCAAACCATTTTCTCACTTTTTTTTTTGCTTTGTTTCTTTCTTGTTTCCACCAAGTTCTTCAGGAGGCTTTGTGCCAAGGGTTCCAGCACTGCTGCTTTTTTGCTACATCCACAATATTGGGATGGTGTGTTTTCCAAGGCAAATTCTCATTTATTTCTGTTTTGGGAGGACGAGGGATGCCAGGCAGGTCTGCACCCATACCCTGGCATCTATCATCTATCTGGCAACGACTGTAGAACTGGCAACGCGTCAGAAGAGCTGCACCATCTGCTGCAAAGACATATGCACCTAACATGCACCACTGAGCTGGCACTGGCAGTAACAGTCAGCTGTGCCCTCATGTCCTCTGCCCCCTTCCAGGCATGCTGCATTGCAGTCTTATGGGAAGGGTTTCTTAAGAGTGGTAAGCAGGGCCACCTTTTTTGCTATCACCTCATTCTTCACCATTTCCACTTTTCCAGCTATCAAAACAAGGGTTGGTGTATTGCCCCATGCCATCACTTGGCCATAGACTGAATTTCTTGTCAGCCCCTGGGCTCTGTCAGCCATTTTGGTTACCCAAACCACCTTTGCCAAAGCTAGAATATACATTAAAGATGTTCGCAACCATTGTGATTACTATCAAGATTTTGATCCCCGTATGCAGATAGATTCCTTAACATTGACCCATCACCCCTTTTTGGCAACCTGTAAAGGCTGCTTACACACAATTTCCTGACCCTTTCAAGAACTCCCCCACTACATAAATTAAGTTGATCCTGTAAAATCAGGCAGCGTAACCAAAGCTGGTTGATCTTAATAATGCACACCCAATGCCCAATCCAAAAATCTACATTATTAATATACTTTACATTAGTTCTGTTTGAAAAATGATGGGAGAGACTGATCAATAATTCATTGAATTTTACATGTAGCCAGGAGTAATATATTCCTTAAAAATATACGCCCTCAATCCCCCTCATATTAACCTTCAATGTGATAGTAGTAAGAATGCTTTAGGAATCCTCTTAAAGGTCATCTGTTTACTTCATGCTGAACACAATCAAAAGGTTTGGACTATCTGCAATAGTATCCTCAGATGGCAGTTACCTGGTGTAAAGTATAAGCACCAAACCCAGATTTCTTCTTTAAGAGAGACGCTGCCTTTCCAGTTGGTGCAGTGAACAGCACAGGTGTTTTTCTGACACAGTAAACATCTGGAGTTTTACCTGCTGGAATATTCCAACTCTCAGGAGCCGATTGATCCCGCTCAAGATCTTCACATGCTCGCAACAGTTCCTCATTATCCGCGCTCTCCATACTTTTAACTGCTGCCTTGAAGATGAGGCTAACAAGTGTCGTCTTTCCACAGCCACCTTTACCACTAACGACAGTAACAGGATTTTCACACATCATGGCAGCAGCTTTCAACTGATCTGGGTCCAAATCAACATCTTCACGGTGCTCTGCATCGCCAGCCTCTGTATCCTCAGGTAACCTCTCCCTCCAGACTGGAGTGAAGGCCTTTCTCAGAACTTCCTCCACAATCAGAGAAATGCGCCATGGAGGTCTCTCCACAAGTTCCTCTATACAAGTAGCAATTTCTTCCTCATAGTTGTAGAAACGTGTGAGATACACTCGCCTTTTTTCTATTACGATAATCTTGCAGTCCTTTAAAAATTTTAGCGATTCCCATGCACTTTCAACACTGAACTCGGATGGACGTAATGCAGTCAGCTCATCGACACTAACATAGGTGTGTCCCTTACTCCAGCAAGTTTGTTTGAGTTTATCATAAATGACCAAAGCATGTTTTTGTAACTCTGGAATTGTCTTCAGTAGATCAGCTTCCTCAAAGGCCAACAAAGATGCCTCACAACCAACAAGTCGAAGCTCCTTGAAGAGAATCTATCAAAAAGAAAGATGTCTTTCAGAAATCATTCTTGAATTAAAGATTTAATATGACAATAGCTGCATTTTAAGAGAGTCTTTAATCATATCTGTAATAACCATATTAGTTAGTTTTGGATAAAAGACTTGGGGGGAAAAAATTCGTCCCTTTAGCGCCGCCTGTTAGCACCAGTAGATGGCGCTGATGCGGCGGTGAGAGCTGCAACGACAACTCCTGTCGAATCCAGCACCGCACGCCAAATCGGGACCCCCCCCCCGTAGCGCTGCCAGTAACAGTGATCACCGGGGACTTCAACGCCAGGGAGATCGTGACGTCAGTGAGTCTGCAACGCTCACTAAACACCCGATCTGCCAAATTGCTTCTTGCCACTTACCTCACTGCCTGGAATAAACACCAACAGGGAGAGCTGGCTTGCAGCACCATGAAGCCGGCTCCAGGGACGTTATTTAAAGGGACCAGCCCCAATCACTCGCACCTGACAGGTTAGTGAAGTTTCAGTGCCTCTGTGTTAGTTCTTGATACTACAACAGTTTTATTTAGTGATTTGAAGGATCTTTGTTATCAGGAGCATTGTGGCAAGTAAAAAAGTGCAAGATTTATTCTTGAAAGATTCAACGTACAACACTTGCTAAAAATCATGGGGGCCGTACTGGCAATCTACCTCACCCTCCAGGATCTACGGCGGAGGGAGCGGAGACAACGAGGAAGACGGGAACATGTGTGCAGAGGGATGAGGGAGGAAGACGAGGAGGAGGAAGAAGTAGTCGAGGAACAGGAGGGAGGGAGGAGGCAGCCAGACAATCGGACTTCCGGATGGGTGGTCAGTGCCCAGCTCATCAGACTCCAATTTGAATGAATGAAACCCCAGATCCCCATTGCTCACCACATCCCCATCATACCATCCCTGTGTCATGCCATATCACAGCGTCCTCCTGGGCGCAAAAGTGAAATGAAAGAGACCACAAAATATGCCAAACTCTTAATACATTTATGCATAAACATATCACATGCATTTTAATAACTAATGATACTTGTGCCCGTCATAGTTGAATAGCTGTCATTGTGTGCAAGGTGTGATATGTGGGTGTGAGTGTTGGTCGGTAGAGATTGTTGATGGGGGTGTGCTAGGGGTGTGGTGTATTGAGCAGTGTGTGAAACTTGTGGTGCAGATGGTGATATGTAGCATTTGTTGAAGCCTTCACTCACCCTGCTCACCCGTGTGAGCTTGTTAAAGTTATTTCTGCACAGTGTGTGGGTCCTGGGGACCCCAGTGCTGTCCGTGATGTGGTGTGCCACCTCCCTCCACATAATACAGCAGACTTGTGATGAGGGCCAGTTGGTGGGTACAGGACCAGCCGCCTTCTCTCTACCACTAAAACCAATGCCTCCAAAGCTCATGGGAAAACCTGCGGGCTCTCTCCCTGGGGCGGCAATCTACCATCAGCATTTGCTGCACAGCCAACAATGCTGAGAATGAGGTCCTCCCCTTTAAGCAGTGAACAAAGCCTGTGGCAATCATTACTTGCGTTTAGACTACACCCGATATTGGTCCATCTTTTCAGTGCAACACCAATGAGCTTGGGTTTTTAGACTAGATTTATGGCTCCAATCATTTTAATGAGGACGACGAACCTTACGTGCCGTCTAGACGATTTTCACCTGGCGCTAATCCACCATTTTTAGTCTAAACACTGCCCATTCCTTGGCTATAACGAATTTCTAGCCTATAAGGTCCAACATTTTTCAATATTTTGGAATACTGGTTGATCTCCAGTTGTTTCCTATAATTGTTTCTTTATTTTGCCAATCTTTAATTCCTGCTGTATTTCTTTCTCTGTTTGTCACACATTTTTCTTCTCCCCACTTTGGCTGTCATAGACATTTCTCATTATACGGTCGATATTTTTGTTGCTATCTGACTATTGTTGTCACAATTAACTTTCCACAAGTCCCATTTTCAAATATTTAGCCATATCACACGGTTTCAAGTTATTACATCAATATTGAGATACCTGGCTACTGATCTGACATTAATAACAAACATAGATTAAATGGAGAGAATGGAAAATACTCCCCCCCCCCCCCCCCCTCCCGTGAGGTCGCAGCCCCACAACCTTGAAGCCAAATAATATGGTACTGAAGTCAGTACAGTAAAAGTGATACCTCAGAAATCACTTCCAGATGAAAAACAACTGTACACACGATAATGTTTAAATGCATACAGACAAGAATCAACCGCATAATCGGGATTTGTTCATATTGACAATTGCGTCTATAGAATAACTTACATGACTGAATCCTAGCTTCCACACTTTTGTCTGAATCATCTGCTCCAGTTCCTCCAGAATATAGATGGGGAGGTCCTCTCTTCCATTTTCCTTCATATTCTTTTCCTCCTTCGGCACCAAAATATGCAAAAAATGTCGTGGCAAAAGTTGTGGCAGATACTTCATCAGGCTTGGGAACTTCAAAGCTCGCTGCACATAGTGACCTTCAACTAAATTATTGGACAGTTAATAACTTGAATCTCAAATGGCATCTTATATACACACACATTTCTCCATTAAACAGTTGGATTAACAAGACAATCCTTTTAAGGACTGCCCTAGTCCATTACTAAAATAACTTTTTTTCTGATTACACTTCTGTGAAGTGCCTTGGGATGTTTTCCCATGTTAAAAGCACTATATAATTGCAAGTTATTGTTATCTTCCACACAAGCAGTAATCCTAATCCCATGTAGCCAATCAGTTCCCATATTCCTTTACTACCTTTTCCTTCAACCACATAATCGAACCTATTCTTAAATGTTGACATGGTCTTTGGTAGTGCAATGCACAACCTCACAACCCTCTAGGAACATAGGAACAGGAGTAGGCCATTTAGTCCCTCAAGCCTGTTCCACCATTCTATTAGATCATGGCTAATGTATACAAAAATGTTTCTCATCACGGCTAAGCCCGATATTGTCCTCATCCAGCATCCACACACGCAATTCTGGCAGGGAGTACTAAACAACAATTAGGAGTTGGATTCCTGATTATTTTGTCCTCCCTATCCCAGGGATGCCGAGACCAATTAAAGCAACCTTACTTGCATCCTGGCTGAAATTGCCTAACTGAGCACAAACCAGAGATTGAACCCGAGCCCCAGTGTTTAGTGCCGCACCACACAGTGCATCTAGCCACTAAGCTTGGTGGCAGAGATGACAAAAGTGACTTTAATGTTGGAAAAAAGCACCAACAGTACATGGCCTGTAAAATTCCCCAAGTTCATTTTCTTGGTTTTCTTGTACATTTGAAATTTAAAATTATAACTGCAAAACCACCCACTAAAGTTCTAACACACACCTACACAACTCTGCAACTTACATTCGAAAAGCCTCCCTCCCCTTTAAAGAATCCTCTGCACTACCTCTTGTTATCGGATTGCCTCTTCAGCCAAGAAACTGGGTGTTCTACACAGGTGGCTTATGGGAACCATGGTCAGGTTGACAGGAGCTGTGTTTTTGTATGAAACAGGACTAACACTGCTTGAGACTTCATAGTAGGACTAAAATGATGGCAATCTTCATTGAATAGAAAGCAGCATATCAATACTACCTGTCAATACACTACAAATAAGCCACACTGTGGAGAACAAAAAAGTGTCACTTGAAGCAGAAGATAGACTTCAGAGGTTCACTTTGCTACTTTTTATTATGCTGTATTTCGAAATGCCTGCAGTTGTGAAATAAGAATGATCTAGCTCCACTGTGTTTCTAGCTCAATTTGTTTTTTGGTTGTAATCTGAAATATTAATGCTATACAAAAAGTGAATGTGTGATATAGCAAAGCGGTCACCCAACCTGCGTTTGGTCTCCCCAAAGTAGAGAAGACCCCATCGTGAGCAGCGAATACAGTATACTAAATTCGAGCCTGGCATTTTAATTCTCCGCCCCATAACTTTTTCCAGTTCTGATGAAAGGTCATCACCTGAAACGTTAACTTTGTTTCTCTCTCCACAGATGCTGCCTGACCTGCTGAGTATTTCCAGCATTTTCTGTAGTTACTATCAATGCTAGATATAGAGACCATTTTTTAAATTTAGTAGTTTGTATTAGTAGATAGTCATGAACCAATTAGTTAGAACTCCATGCCTCCTACAGGGTAATTTCCAAACACTGCAGCCAGATGTTGCGCACTATACGTCAATCACTCAAAACTTCACTCTGTGGATCAAATTGCTAAGCTAAGGTCACTCAAACCATACAAAACTGGGAGACTCATTCTGTATTTGAGTGACGTCATCTTTACTTTGGGTAAAAGCATAACATCAAAGGAAATTATAATTGCTGCCACTGGAATCAATTTATTGGCCAAACTTTGTATTTCTGAAAATCTGCATTAACTAGTAGTAATCGTGAGAGACTGTTTAGTGAATATGGAATATTGGTTTTCAAAATGCTTTATTTTCCAAGCGTTCATTTAGCCTTCACCAAGCTTCTCAAAGTCCTGTGATCGACACAAAGGCCTACAACTATATGCAAATATTTACTTTATCATTCTTCAACTTTCTGTACAACTTTTCTGAAAGAGCCAAAAATCCATATTTCTGTCTGTATTCACACCTGCTGTAGTGAGAGTTTTACTTCCGTTAAGATTTAATGGGACAAATTACAGCTACTTTCATTTCCTTTTATCTTACTCTTCCAACTGATGATCAAAGGTATTTTCTGCTACTGATCCCAGATGATCACGTACAAACTTGCAATAAAGGAGCAAAACCTACAATCCAAAAAGAGACACCCACGCTTACCTGAATTACTTATGCCTGTAATAATGTTTTTTGCTAAATCTTGTTCGGTCTTACTCTCCATCGTATCTGCAATCCGTTGTAAAGTCACGAATAAGTTTGAAAACTCAATTTTACTATTTTTGGACAAACAAGCGACAAAGAATTTTATGTGTTGCTCGTGGACACCACATGCTGTTAGGAAAAGGCTGAAAATTTCTATTCTTTGTTGGTCCAGATGTTTCCTGAGAGTGTAAGATGGATACCACTGTAAATACCATTTCTTCTGATGGCATTTGATCTTTGCAGTCACTTTCCACCAAGGATCAGTTAAATGAAACCGTCCAAAAACCTTGTAATGTGCACCAGAGTCAAGGTCCTTGATTGTAACTAGAGAAAGATAGATAAATACAGTTATATGAATAGTTTACCTGATAACTTTCTACGGCTTTACACTAAAAAGTAGGATCTATTCTATCCACTTACACCTCTTGCAACTACTAATATTCTCATACACAAGATCACTTTCTCAATAGAATGCACTGAGGAAATGAGAAGTGGTTGAAAATTGTGAAGTGATTGTTCTGCGAGGATTCATCATCTTACATATTCAACCCACTTGTTAACAGTGGGTTTCATTTTGGTCCAAATAAGGCTTTTTTGGTAAGAGTTTTTTCCCTACTCAGTTTCCACTCCTTTCCTGGACATGTTAACCTGGAATTTCCTGCGTTTTTGCACCCAGAGACTCATGCAATCTGGGCAATAATCAAATACGCAGTCCAAAAGAAGGCAGAATTTTGGGCTTGAGTTACACGTGCCAGTACAATATGCCCAATACGCCTCGACCTTTTACCATTGTCTATTGATCTCTCCGGTCATAATAATGGCCCAGTCGCCAAGTTTCAGCGCCTTATACACGAGTTTCCCGCAATTGCGCTTGTTCAGAGGCGCTCTTCAAATTACAACCAGATTTTCAGACGCAGCAGGAAAGTCATTTTCTGGTGTTTTATTGAAAGTTGAGGGTTTTTTTTTTTAAATGCATCTTCACTGAGACCTCCACTGTATTTTCAGTTTATTGAAATACATTTCTATGGCACAAATATAAGTCATATTAAAAATTGAAAAGCTTCCTCGCTTGCAGGTTCCGAAACATACTGTGCCTAATGTGCATGAATGATGGTTAAATGAGTTGAAACTTTAATTTTCATACATAAATAAGAAATATATGGTGCGAGTTTGGTGCTTTCCTTGGACCCTGATTGTTTATGCTGATTTCTGTCCATTTTATATTCGGGCACATTCTCATGAGATTCACAGGAAATTTGAGCGTAACTTGACATCTGCAGAATGGGCATAGGAATGGCCGCATTTTCAGGTCTAACTTCCTGGTTGCACCCACGGAAGAAATTCCAGACCATTGATTATGCAAAGATATAGTTCTATGGGTATCTTTCCAAAATGGCCATTCTTCATGTGCCGCCCTAAAAGAGTCAGTGGGCTATTTACAATGAAGGCCATCTGTTCCCGTCATCATTCAATGTCAAAAATCGCAAATTTAAAGCAATACCCGAGGTACCTCTCACAAGCCCAAGTATCAAAGTGTCTTAAATGTTGTTGTAGTGATTTGGAAAACTGCTTTTTTCTGGATGAACGAAGAGAGGCCAATAGACCTTCTTCATCCATGGGCACAATCACTATGGTGAGATGAGTGGGAAGTATCCCATCCCCCAAGTTGTAACGCTTGCAGTAAGTTTTCATTTCTTCTCTGCTATAACTGTCCCTGATGTCTACCACCATCCTGGCTGTAAGTAACATTCACACCATACAAGTGCCAGGCAATGACTATCTCCGACAAGAGAGCGCCTAACCACCGTCCCTTGACATTCAATGGCATTATCATCATCGAAGCCCCCAACATCAACATCCTGGGGGTCACCATTGACCAGAAACTTAACTGGACCAGCCACATAAATACTGTGGGAGCAAGAGCAGGTCAAAGGCTGGGTATTCTGCGGCAAGTGTCTCACCTCCTGACTCCCCAAAGCCTTGCCACCATCTACAAGGCACACCGTGTCTGCGTGTACAACATTTACAAGATGCACTGCAGCAACTCGCCAAAGCTTCTTCGACAGCACCTCCCAAACCCATAACCTCTACCACCTAGAAGGACAAGGGCAGCTGGCGCATGGGAACACCACCACCTCCAAGGTCCCCTCCAAGTCACACGCCATCCTGACTTGGAAATATATCGTCGATCCTTCATTGTCGCTCGGTCAAAATCCTGGAACTCCCTCCCTAACAGCACTGTGGGAGTGCCTTCACCATACAGTCTGTAGCGGTTCAAGGCGGTGGCTCACCACCACCTTCTCGAGGGCAATTAGGGATGGGCAATAAATGCTGGCTTTGCCAGCGACACCCACACCCCAGGAACGAATAATAAAAAAAATCTCAGTCCTGTTCTGTATTTAGCTTGTGATCTGTTCAGCAATTTTGGAGATTTGTCATTTTTGTCATTGACCTGAAATGTTAACTCTCCCTCAAATCTGCTGTCATCGTACCTCTCCTCAAAAAGTCAACCCTTGACCCCTCCATCCTTGCAAACTACCACCCCATCTCCAACCTCCCGTTCCTCTCCAAAGTCCTTGAACATGTTGTCACCTCCCAAATCCGTGCACATCGTTCCCTCCAATCAGGTTTCTGCCCCTGCCACAGTACCGAAACGGCTCTCATCAAAGTCACAAATGACATCCTTTATGACTGTGACAAAAGTAAACTATCCTTCTTCATCCTTCTTTACTTGTCTGCAGCCTTTGACACGGTTGACCACTCCATCCTTCTCCAATGCCGCTCCACCATTGTCCAGCTGGGTGGGACTGCACTCGCCTGGTTCAATTCTTATCTATCTAATCGTAGCCAGAGAATCAACTGCAACGGCTTCTCTTCCCGCTCCCGCATCATTACCTCTGGTGTCCCCCAAGGATCTATCCTTGGCCCCCTCCTATTTCTCATCTACATGTTGCCCCTTGGCGACATCATCTGAAAACACAGCGTCAGTTTCCACATGTACGCTGACGACACCCAGCTCTATCTCACCACCACTTCTCTCGACCCCTCCACTGTCTCTAAATTGTCAGATTCCTTTCCGACATCCAGTTCTGGATGAGCAGAAATTTTCTCCAATTAAATATTGGGAAGGCCGAAGCCATTGTTTTCGGTCCCCGCCACAAACTCCGTTCCCTTGCCACTGACTCGATCGCTCTCCGTTACATCTGTCTGAGGCTGAACCACACTGTTCGCAACCTTGGTGTCATATTTGACCCTGAAATGAGCTTCCGACCACATATCCGCAGCATAACTAAGACCGCCTATTTCCACCTCCGTAACATCGCCCGTCTCCACCCTTGCCTCAGCTCATCCGCTGCTGAAATCCTCATCCATGCCTTTGTTACTTCTAGACTTGACTATTCCAATGCACTCCTGGCTGGCCTCCCACATTCTATCTTACATAAACTTGAGGTCATCCAAAACTCGGCTGCCTGTGCCCTAACTCGCACCAAGTCCTGTTCACCCATCACCCCTGTGCTCGCTAACCTACATTGGCTCCCAGTTAAGCAATGCTTCGATTTCAAAACGTGGATATCACGTTTAAGCAGTTGGTTGCACAGGCAGAAAGGGAAGGGGTGACCAACAGACAGAGTAGTAGGCGCAGGCAGGTAGTGCAGGAGTCCCCTGTGGACATCCCCCTCTCAAACAGATATACCACTTTGAATACTGTTGAGGGGGATGGCTCATCAGAGGAAGGCAGCAGCAGCCAACTTCCTGGCACCAGGGGTGGCTCTGCTGCACAGGATGGGAGGAAAGAGGGGTAGAGCTATAGTAATAGGGGATTCTATTGTAAGGGGAGTAGATAGGCGTTTCTGCGGCCGCAAACGAGACTCCAGGATGGTGTGTTGCCTCCCTGGTGCAAGGGTCAAGGATGTCTCAGAGCGGCTGCAGAATATTTTGGAAGGGGAGGGTGAACAGCCAGTTGTCGTGGTGCATATAGGCACCAACGATATAGGTAAAAACCGGGATGAGGTCCTAAAAGCTGAATATAGGGAGTTAGGAGGTAAATTAAAAAATAGGACCTCAAAGGTAGTAATCTCAGGATTGCTACCAGTGCCACGTGCTAGTCAGAGTAGAAATAGAAGGATATTTCAGATGAATACGTGGCTAGAGGAATGGTGCAAGGGGGAGGGATTAAAATTCCTGGGACATTGGAACCGGTTCTGGGGGAGGTGGGACCAGTACAAACCGGACGGTTTGCACCTGGGCAGGGCCGGGACCGATGTCCTAGGGGGAGCGTTTGCTAGTGCTGTGGGGGAGGGTTTAAACTAAAATGGCAGGGGGTTGGGAACCTGAGCAGGGAGACAGAGGAAAGGGAAACAAGGATAAAAGCAAAAGATAGGAAGAAGAAAAACAACAAAAGTGGCAGTCAGAGAAATCAATGGTTTAAATCAAACATGGCCACAGTAAATAATAATTCTAATAGGTCTAAGAGCGTTAAAAAAACAAGCCTGAAGGCTTTGTGTCTTAATGCGAGGAGCATTCGTAATAAGGTGGATGAATTAGCTGCGCAAATAGAGGTAAATCAATATGATTTGATTGGGATTACGGAAACATGGCTCCAGGGTGGCCAAGGCTGGGAACTCAACATCCAGGGGTATTCAATATTCAGGAAAGATAGGCAAAAAGGAAAGGGAGGTGGGGTAGCATTGCTGGTTAAAGAGGGGATTAACACAATTGTAAGGAAGGATATTAGCTCTGATGATGTGGAATCTGTATGGGTAGAACTGAGAAATACCAAGGGGCAGAAAACGTTAGTGGGAGTGGTATATAGACCTCCAAACAGTAATGCGGAAGTTGGGGATGGCATTAAAAGGGAAATTAGAGAAGCGTGCAATAAGGGCACGGCAGTCATCATGGGTGACTTTAATCTACATATAGATTGGGCCAACCAAATTAGTAACAATACTGTGGAGGAGGAATTCCTGGAGTGTTTACAGGATGGTTTCCTGGACCAATATGTCGAGGAACCAACCAGAGATCAGGCCATCTTAGACTGGGTATTACGTAATGAGAAAGGATTAATTAGCAATCTTGTTGTATGAGGCCCCTTGGGTCGGAGCAATCATAATATGACAGAATTCTTCATTAAGATGGAGAGTGAAGTAGTTGACTCAGAACTAGGGTCCTGAATTTAAATAAAGGGAACTACGATGGTATGAGGCGCGAGTTGGGTAGGATTGATTGGGGAATGTCACTCAAAGGGTTGATGGTGGATAGGCAATGGCAAACAGTCAAAGACCGCATGGATGAACTACAGAATTTGTTCATCCTAGTTTGGCATAAAAATAAAACAAAAAAGGTGACTCAACCGTGGCTAACAAGGGAAATTAGATCCAAGGAGAGGACATATAAATTGGCCAGAAAAAGCAGTAAACCTGAGGATTGGGAGCAGTTTAGGATTCAACAAAGGAGGACAAAGGGATTAATTAAGGGGGAAATAGAATGAGAGTAAGCTTTCAGGGAACATAAAAACTGACTGTAAAAGCTTTTATAGATATGTGAAGAGAAAAAGATTGGTGAAGTCAAGCATAGGTCCCTTGCAGTCAGAATCAGGGGAATTTATAATGGGGAACAAAGAAATGGCAGACCAATTAAATACATATTTTGGCTCTGTCTTCACAAAGGAGGACACAAATAACCTCCCAGAGATATCGGGGAACATAGGGTCTGATGAAAGGGAGGAACTGAAAGAAATCAGTATTTATAGGGAAATGGTGTTAGGGAAATTGACGGGATTGAAGGCCGATAAATCCCCAGGGCCTGATAATCTACATCCTAGGGTACTTAAGGAAGTAGCCCTAGAAATAGTAGATGCATTGCTGATCATCTTCCAACATTCGATGGAATCTGGAACAGTACCCATGGATTGGAGGGTAGCTAATGTTACCCCACTATTCAAAAAAGGTGGTAGAGAGAAAACGGGGAATTACAGACCTGTAAGCCTGACATCGGCAGTGGGGAAAATGCTAGAGTCCATTATAAAAGATGTAATAGCAGAGCACTTGGAAAACAGTGACAGGATCGGACAAAGTCAACATGGATTTACAAAAGGTAAATCGTGCTTGACTAATCTACTGGAATTTTTTGAGGATGTAACTGGTAAAATTGGTAAGGGAGAACCAGTGGATGTGGTGTATTTGGACTTTCAGAAGGCTTTCGATAAGGTCCCACATAAGAGATTATCGTGTAAAGTTAAGGCACATGGGATTGGGGGCAAGGTATTGACTTGGCTAGGGAACTGGTTGGCAGACAGAAAGCAAAAAGTTGAGATAAATGGGTCTTTTTCCGAGTGGCAGGCAGTGACTAGTGGGGTACCACAGGTATCTGTCCTTGGACCCCAGCTATTCACAATATATATTAATGATCAAGACAAGGGAACTAGATGTAATATCTCCAAGTTTGCAGACGATACAAAGCTGGGTGGGCGTGTGTGCTGTGAGGAGGATGCCGAGAAACTCCAGGATGATTTGGACAGGTTGGGTGATTGGGCAGAAGCATGGCAGATGCAATATAACGTGGATCAATGCGAAGTTATCTACTTTGGTGTCAAAAACAGAAAGGCAGATTATCTGAATGGCAGTAGATTGGGAGAAGGGGAAGTGCAACGAGACCTGGGTGTTCTTGTGCACCAGTCGCTGAAGGTAAGCATGCAGGTGCAGCAGGCGGTTAAGAAGGCAAATGGTATGTTGGCCTTCGTAGCAAGAGGGTTCGAGTACAGGAACAAGGATGTCTTGCTACAGTTGTACAGGGCCTTGGTGAGACCGCACCTTGAGTATTGTGTGCAGTTTTGGTCGCCTTACCTGAGGAAGGACGTTCTTGCCATGGAGGGAGTGCAGCGAAGATTCACCAGGCTGATACCTGGGATGGCAGGAATTACGTATGAGGAGAGATTGTGTCGATTGGGCTTATACTCACTGGAGTTTAGAAGATTGAGAGGGGATCTCATCGAAACCTATAAAATTCTGTCAGGTCTGGACAGATTAGATGCAGGAAGGATGTTTATGATGGCCGGGGAGTCCAGAACCAGGGGTCACAGTCTAAGGATAAGGGGTAAGCCATTTAGGACTGAAATGAGGAGGAACTTCTTCACCCAGACAGTGGTGAACCTGTGGAATTCTCTGCCACAGAGGGCGGTGGAGGCCAGTTCATTAAATATATTCAAGAAAGAGTTGGATATATTTCTTGAGGCTAAAGGGATCAAGGGATATGGGGAGAAGGCAGGGACAGGGTACTGAATTTGGATGATCAGCCATGATCTCATTGAATGGCGGAGCAGACTCGAAGGGCCGAATGGCCTACTCCTGCTCCTATCTTCTATGTTTCTATGTTCCTTAAAACCTACCTCTTAGACCAAGCTTTTGGTCACCTTCCCTAATTTCTCCTTATATGGCTAGGTGTCAATTTTTTTTTGTCTTATAATACTCATGTGAAGCGCCTTGGGTCGTTTTACTACGTTAAAGACGCTTTCAAGGCATTGTTGTTCTCTCTCCACAGGTGCTGCCTGACCTGCTGAGCGTTTCCAACCGTTTCTGTAGGCTTCCAGCGTCTACAGCATTTTGCTTTTGTCTTCGTGGTATGATTGCGCACTGAAGGCAGAAGGGCACGTGACACACTACAATCGTGCCCCCTTTAGCCAGCAGGGAAGTTTAAAAAAGGGGGTTTGGGTTAACCAGCCTTGAAAGTATTGTAACCGAAATTAACTTCATTTTACCGAACCGCCCCGCCACGGAAGAGGCTTTGATGGTACTTGCGCCGTGGGACACATTCAGCATATCCTTGAGGTCCAGGAACTGCAGGTCCTCCTCCTCTCGGTTCTCCTCCGTGTCCGACCCTTCCTCCGACTCATTGTCCTTTTGCGCTAAAATGTACCCTTCCACAACAATGGTGTTGTAGCCGGCCGCACGCCGCCCGGCCATTGTGCAAATACAGTGATACTCGGCGCTAGCCCAGCCCTCCGACAGCAGATTGCAACCCGCCCATTCACTGTACACCAATCCGAGCAGGAGCCGTCTCCAAATCCACCCGTCAGCAATTCTCAAATTCCTCTCCCGAACGCTAATATTATTCCCTGATATTTAACGATGCGGTTTTACCATCCCCGCGGATAAATGAAAATGCTCTTTTAATCAAAGGTGTCTGAATGGTGCAAATATTTTTGGGACACTTTGGTCCGGAATTTGCGGTTGTAAGGACGGCGGATCTGTCAGCGCTCCCCGTCATTGCTCTGTGAAACTGAAAACAACTTCTAGCGTCCCCACATGCGCAGTTAAAAGCAGAAATCCAGAGGTTGCTGTCGGTGATTCCTCGCTCCTCCACAAGGTGTGCTGTTGGAGTCCTCACAGATAGAAATCTTCCAAATCGCTTGAATTGATGTGAAGTTTCACTTTTTACGCTCTAATCTCGCTGTAAAACTATCCGAAGAAGTTAAGCCTTGTTGAATGAGGTGTAACTGGGGTTTTAATGGCGTACTAAGTCATAATTACTGCTATGATGTGGACTTCACCTGACGAAGGAGCAGCGCTCCGAAAGCTTGTGATTTCAAATAAAGTGGTTGGACTATAACCTGGTGTTGTGTGACTTCTCACATTTGTCCACCCCAGTCCAACACCAGCATCTCCACATCATGGCTACTATCGACACCACAAACTGCCGGCTCAAAGTGAAGAGGATCTCCAAGAAGATCGCACATATCGACACAGACTTCACCTGGCGCAGGAGCAGCACTCCGAAAGCTTGTGATTTCAAATAAAGCTGTTGGACTATAACCTGGTGTTGTGTGACTTCTCATAATTACTGCTGAACAACCTCTCTGGCCCTGCAAAAACTAATTTTATATTTGTGGAATGTTAAATTTCTCCATTATGATACAAATTCCCATAGATTTGTAAAATAATATATATTTTTAAATTTGTTTATGATATTTCAGCTTCTACCTTAATCCCATGTGTATTTCCCAATCTTTATTTTGCTCTTTGTAAAATGATTAAAAAGGGAAGGATAATCAGTGCTTTTTACTTCCTGGTTTGCTGTCTGAGAATTCTTCAATGTGATTGGCTGCTCAGCCTGCTTGATCACATCACTGTTGCTGGATGCTGGAGATCCCTTATGCATGGCTCCAGAATGAAATTAACGTTGGGAAAGATGAAATTGATGCCACAGAGATTGCTAGATCTTTGTGGGCAGCTTTCTTCAAGGTCAGCGGCAAGCGCCATCACTTCACCGCTGACCACAAAATCCGGGCCAATATATGTAAAGATAGGGTTGCCAACTCTGGTTGGAGGCATTCCTGAGGGGCGGAGGTTTCATCACGTGACATTCTGACCACATGAGGTCTGCAAATGTTATTGTATTTACCTTATAAAGTTGGGCACCTTGTAGTTGAGTGTCTTTGCTCCTGGTTTTGCACCAGCAGCTGTTGTGGGAGAAGTTCCAAGAACCAGGAGGCCACCTGCGAGCAGGCGAAGAAGGAAAACTGAAAGTGAGGGAACGGTTCGCAGAGGGAAAACCAGAGGTGGGAGGAACTTTGATTCCACCAATAACTAATAGTAACAATGGTAACACTCAGATTTCCCTCATAACCAGTAGTAATACAATAACTCACTTATATAGACTATGTGTAACTGGTAGTAATAGGTGTAAAGCCCTGATTTCCTACATGTATCAAGTAGTAATCCTATAACCAGCTGATATTCACCCTGAAACTATCCCAGATTCCCCCTGCACTGCATAAGGTGCAATAAGTATTCCCAGTTGCTGCCAGTCTCTCCGAAAAAACCCTTACCCACCCCCCTCGATCCTTTTATATTGTTCCTTTTGAAATATTTATCCCACCTCCAGAGATCAGGCCATCTTAGACTGGGTATTATGTAACGAGAAAGGATTAATTAGCAATCTTGTTGTACGAGGCCCCTTGAGTCAGCGATCATAATATGATCGAATTCTTCATTAAGATGGAGAATGAAGTAGTTGACTCGGAGACTAGGGTCCTCAATTTAAATAAAGGAATCTACGATGGTCTGAGGAGCGAGTTGGGTAGGATTCATTGGGGAATGGCACTCAAAGGGTTGACGGTGGATAGGCAATGGCAAACATTCAAAGACCGAATGGATGAGCTACAGAATTTGTTCATCCCAGTTTGGCATAAAAATAAAACAAAAAAGGTGACTCAACCGTGGCTAACAAGGGAAATTAGGGATAGCATAAGATCCAAGGAGACGACATATAAATTGGCCAGAAAAAGCAATAATCCTGAGGATTGGGAACAGTTTAGGATTCAACAAAGGAGGACAAAGGGATTAATTAAGAAAGGGAAAACAGAATATGAGAGTAAGCTAGCAGGGAACATAAAAACTGACTGTAAAAGCTTTTATAGATATGTGAAGAGAAAAAGATTGGTGAAGTCAAGCGTAGGTCCCTTACAGTCAGAATCAGGGGAATTTATAATGGGAAACAAAGAAATGGCAGACCAACTACATTCATACTTTGGTTCTGTCTTCACAAAGGAGGACACAAATAACCTCCCAGAGATGCCGGGGAACATAGGGCCTGATGAAAGGGTGGAACTGAAAGAAATCAGTATTTGTAGGGAAATGGTGTTAGGAAAATTGATGGGACTGAAGGTCGATAAATCCCCAGGGCCTGATAATCTACATCCCAGGGTACTTAAGGAAGTGGCCCTAGAAATAGTAGATGCATTGCTGGTCATCTTCCAGAACTCGATAGACTCTGGAACAGTACCCATGGATTGGAGGGTAGCTAATGTTACCCCACTATTCAAAAAAGGTGGTAGAGAAAAAGCAGGGAATTATACCGGTAAGCCTGACATCGGTAGTGGGGAAAATGCTAGAATCTATTATAAAAGATGTAATAGCAGAGCACTTGGTAAGCAGTGACAGGATCGGACAAAGTCAACATGGATTTACAAAAGGTAAATCATGCTTGACTAATCTACTGGAATTTTTTGAGGATGTAACTGGTAAAATAGATAAGGGAGAACCAGTGGATGTGGTGTATTTGGACTTTCAGAAGGCTTTCGATAAGGTCCCACATAAGAGATTAGCGTGCAAAATTAAGGCACATGGGATTGGGGGCAAGGTATTGACTTGGATAGAGAACTGGTTGGCGGACAGAAAGCAAAGAGTTGGAATAAACGGGTCGTTTTCCGAGTGGCAGGCAGTGACTAATGGGGTACTGCAAGGATCGGTCCTAGGATGATGATCTGGACGAGGGAATTGGATGTAATATCTCCAAATTTGCAGACGACACAAAGCTGGGTGGGAGGGTAAGCTGTGAGGAGGATGTTGTGAAACTCCAGTACGATTTGGACAGATTGGGTGACTGGGCAGAAACATGGCAAATGCACTATAATGTGGATAAATGTGAGGTTATCCACTTTGGTGGCAAAAACAGGAAGGCAGATTATTATTTGAATAGCAATAGATTGGGAGAAGGGGAAGTGCAAAGAGACCTGGGTGTTCTTGTGCACCAGTCGCTGAAGGTAAGCATGCAGGTGCAGCAGGCGGTTAAGAAGGCAAATGGTATGTTGGCCTTCGTAGCAAGAGGGTTCGAGTACAGGAACAAGGATGTCTTGCTACAGTTGTACAGGGCCTTGGTGAGACCGCACCTTGAGTATTGTGTGCAGTTTTGGTCGCCTTACCTGAGGAAGGATGTTCTTGCCATGGAAGGAGTGCAGCGAAGATTCACCAGGCTGATACCTGGGATGGCAGGAATGACGTATGAGGAGAGATTGTGTCGATTGGGCTTATACTCACTGGAGTTTAGAAGATTGAGAGGGGATCTCATCGAAACCTATAAAATTCTGTCAGGCCTGGACAGACTAGATGCAGGAAGGATGTTTATGATGGCCGGGAAGTCCAGAACCAGGGGTCATAGTCTAAGGATAAGGGGTATGCCATTTAGGACTGAAATGAGGAGGAATTTCTTCACCCAGAGAGTGGTGAACCTGTGGAATTCTCTGCCACAGAGGGCGGTGGAGGCCAGTTCATTAAATATATTCAAAAAAGAGTTGGATATATTTCTTAAGGCTAAAGGGTCAAGGGATATGGGGAGAAGGCAGGGACAGGGTACTGAACTTGGATGATCAGCCATGATCTCATTGAATGGCGGAGCAGACTCGAAGGGCCGAATGGCCTACTCCTGCTCCTATCTTCTATGTTTAAATAAAGTTCTAGTCTCTACCTCAATAGCTACTTGTTGTGAAGCATCCTGTGGTAAAATAGCCCTTAGTTCAAGAACTTTCCTTTTCCTTTCTCCATGGTTTTTCCAGTGAGAATCCTCAGTCTACGTTCCCTTGTTTCCCATTCGCTCACATCCACGATAGCCCATGATAGCTCACATCGTAGCTCCGTTATGGAGAGCAGAGATGCAGACTTTTAAAAGAAAAATACTTTCTATGCACCAGCAATTGCTGAATGCATTATACTGCCTGTTAGGGAACCTCTGCAACATGCTAGCGAGTGTGGAGGAGTCCACTCCCAACTTGTGTGGGGTTCTTGCACATGGCTTAGATGCTCTGCAGTCAACCATGGAGCATCAGGTCATCTCCATTGGATGCTGCAGCTAAGTTCTCCATGCAGGACTCTGGCATCAATAGTAGCATCTCTCAGGGATGCTCATACGGGGGCCATGCAGGCTCTGGACTGCATTATCTCCACTGTCTTGGACAAGTTGTGAGACTGAACGAATAGGGCCTTCAACTGCAGATCAGTCCGCAAGCATGACACTGATCTTCCGGTCGCTTGTCATTTTAATTCTCTGCCCCACTCCCACTCTGTCCTCTGCCTCCTACACTGTTTCAATGTCTACCAGCACAGACACGATGGGTCGAATGGCCTCCTTCTGTATCATAAATTTCTATGATTCAATGAAGCTCAACGAAAGCTCGAGGACCAGCACCTCATCTTTCAACTAGGCACTTTACAACCTTTAACATTGGGTTCAACTTTTTCAGAACATAACCACTGCTCCCATTGTTTCTGACAGTAGGTGCTGCTAATGATTCTGCTGTTGTCATTTACAGCTACGCTGGACCCATCTTTTGTTTCTTTACTGGTCCCATTACCACCCCTTTTGCCTTGCACCATCATTCCTTTTGTCATCTAATCACTCCTGCTTTTTATCCTATCACAGAACTGCCTTTTGTTCTTTCCTCTCCCACCGCCAACACCCCTCACCACATCCCTGCCTCTGTACTTGCTTAAAAACTGTTACATCTCTAACTTCTTCCAGCTCTGACGAAAGTTCATCAACCTGAAACATTAATTCTGTTTCTCTTTCCATAGATGCTGCCTGACCTGCTGAGTCTTTCCAGTATTTTCAATCTCTCCTAAAGTTCAGTGCACAAAACTGCGTCTAGATGGGGTCTGACCAAGGCTCTGTACAATTGAAGCATAACTTTCTCCCTGTTGTATTCCAGCTCCCTTGAGATATGGAGGCCAACATTCCAATAGCTTTTTTGATTACCATTTGTACCTGTGCACTAGCTTTTAGTGATTTGTGTGCGTGGGCACCTAAATCTCTTTGCTCCTTCATAGCTCTTAGTTATCCCCGGTGTCCTGGCCAATATTTATCCCTCAATCGACATAACAAAAATAGTTTATCTGGTCATTATCACATTGCTGTTTGTGGGAGCTTGCTGTGCGCAAATTGGCTGCCGCGTTTCCCACATTACAACAGTGACTCCACTTCAAAAGTACTTCATTGGCTGTAAAGCGCTTTGAGACGTCCGGTGGTTGTGAAAGGCGCAACATAAATGCAAGTCTTTCTTTTTTATAAGAAAATATTCTGACTTGTCGGATCCAAAGTGGATGACCTCACACTTCCCCACGTTGAACTTCATCTGCCATAATTTTTCCCACTCAATTAATTTGCCGATGTCCCTTTGTAACTTCCTGCTCTGAAAACTTGGATATACAACTCTCTATTCCTTCATCCAAGTCATTAATGTAAATGGTGAAAAGCTGACACCCCAGTACAGATCTCTGTGGTACACCACGCCAATCAGAGAACATTCCCTTTATCGCTACTCTCTGTCTCCTATCTCCTAACCAATTGCCAACCCATGTCACAAGGTTACCTCCAATTCCGTGTGCTTATTTTGCTAATAATCTCTTGTGCGGAACCTTATCAAATGCCTTCTGTAAGTTCATATAGGCAACATCCATAGACACTTCCCTATCCACCATACTGGTGATCTCCTTAAAAAAGCTTCTGAAAAAAGTGATGGATATTGGGAAAAGCTAAATATCATAACAGATTGCTGCTGAAGTGCTTTTTTGTTAACTTATTTGACTTCTATCCATTTCATAGACAGAATATTACTGGGTAATAATAAGCATCTAAAAAATTTAAACTTTTTTTACTTTTTCTTTCTGTTTCTTTTATCTCTCTTAATCCCATTTTTCTTTCGCTTTCTGTACATGATTTTATGTTGAAATAAATATTCTTACTTATACTTCCTAGTTTAGACTGTGTGTGTCTCTGTAAGGATTCTTCAATCTGATTGGTTAAGACACACTGTTGCTTTCCCTGTTCATACAGGTCTCAGATCCCCTGTTGAGGGCTCCATGCGGTTTTGACTCGCTAATTACTGCAAGTCACAGAGCAAAAGCCCACAAAGTCTGTGGGCAAGTGTAATGAACGACGAGCGCTGTTCATTTGCCGATGACCGCAAAATCCAGGCCAATGTTTCTCCGGTGGAGCCGTCAATAGAGTAAGTTTGTTTGTTTTTTTGACTGGATTGGACTAGATTAAACAAAGTTGAATTTCCTACATGACAGCAGTGACTACACTTCAAAAAGTGCTTCATTGGCTAGGAAGAGCTTTGGGATGCCCTGAGGTATTGAAAGGCGCTATGTAAATGCAAGTCTTTCTTTTTCTTTCTTTTGAATTAACCTGCATCGAGTTAGATTGGAGAGAAATAGACTGCCAGCATTTTATTGCACTGGATTAGACTAGCCTCAATTAACTGGACGAAGTGATTGAAACAGAAAGGAATGGCTAGACTAATCTGGTCAGAGTTGGATTGGAGTGGAGTTGGAAAAGGATTAGGTAGATCAGCATGGATTGGATTGAAGTGGAGTTAAACTGGATAAGATTTGTCTGGAGTGGAGGTGTACTGAGCTAACATAGTGTGGTTTGGAGTTGGGTTAAATTAGTCTGAATTGGAGTGCAGTTGGACTGGGTTAAATTAGATTGAATTGGACCTGCTCTGGGTTAGGTTACTCTAAGTTAAAGAGAAAATAGATTTACATCAGTTAGTCAGATTGGGCTGAAGTGCAGTTGAGTTGGACTGGATTAGTTTAGTCTGGATTAGAGTGGGGTTGGACTGGGATAGGTTACCATGGACTCCATGTTTGAATCTCTCCGAGCAGATTTCCATCCCTGCCAATTCCTAGTTTGGTTGATTTTTGTCTAAATTCACTTCTGTGAAGGACGCTTGGGGCCATTTCCCTCAATAAGAAGCTCTGGTTGTTCAAAAGTAAAATACTGCGGATGCTGGAAATCTGAAATCAAAACAGAAAATGCTGGAAACACTCAGCAGGTCAGTCAGCGTCTGTGGAAAGAGAAACCGAGGTAACTTGTCAGATCGATGACCTTTTGTCAGAACTGGAAAATGTTAGCGATGTAACAGGTTTTAAGGAAGTGCAGAGGCAGGGAAAAGCGGGAGGGGAGGAAAGAACAAAAAGGAAGGTCTGTGATAGAACATAAGAACATAAGAAATAGGAGCAGGAGTAGGCCAAACGGCCCCTCGAGCCTGCTCCGCCATTCAATAAGATCATGGCTGATCTGATCCTAACCGCCAATCCACTATCACAGAACCATCTCCTGAATCTAACAGAATTAGACACACGAAATAGGAGCAGGATCAGGCTACACGGCCCCTGGGCCTGCTCCGCTACCCACAGGGCCATGACCGATCCGAACCTAGACTCATGTCCAAATTCCTGCCCGCTCCCCATAACCCTTTATTCCCTTTACTTCTAGGAAACTATCTATTTCTGTTTTAAATTTATGTAATGATGTAGCTTCTACAGCTTTTTGGGGCAGCATATTCCATGGACCTACCACCCTCTGAGTGAAGTAGTTCCTCCTCATCTCAGTTTTGAAAGAGCAGCCCCTTATTCTAAGACTATGCCCCCTAGTTCTAGTTTCACCCATCATCGGGAACATCTTCCCTGCATCCACCCGATCCAACCCCTTCACAATCTTATGTTTCAATAAGATCGCCTCTCATTCTTCTGAACTCCAATGAGTCCCAATCTACTCAACCTCTCCTCATATGTCCATCCCCTCATCCCCGGGATTAACCAAGTGAACCTTCTTTGTACTGACTCGAGAGCAAGTATGTCTTTTCTTAAGTATGGACACCAAAACTGTATGCAGTATTCCAGGTGCGGTCTCACCAATACCTTGTACAACTGAAGCAATACCTCCCTATTTTTATATTCTATCCCCCTAGCAATGAAAGCCAACATTCCATTGGCCTTCTTAATCACTTGCTGCACCTGCACACTAACTTTTTGAGTTTCGTGCACCAGGACCCCCAGATCCCTTTGTACTTCAGTACTTTCCAGTTTCTTGCCATTAAGATAATAACTTGCTCTACGATTTTTCCTGCCAAAGTGCATAACCTCACACTTTCCAGTATTGTATTCCATCTGCCAAATCTCTGCCCACTTACTTAGCCTGTCTATATCCCCTTGCAGGTTTTTTATGTCCTCCTCACTCACTACTTTCCCTCCCATCTTAGTATCATCTGCAAACTTTGATATGTTACACTCGGTCCCCTCCTCCAAATCATTAATATAGATTGTAAAGAGTTGGGGACCCAGCACTGACCCCTGTGGAACACCACTAGTTACTGATTGCCAGTCCGAGAATGAACCATTTATCCCAACTCTCTGCCTTCTGTTAGATAGCCAATTCTCTATCCATGCCAGAATATTACCCCCAATCCCGTGATTTTTTATCTTAAGCAATAATCTTTTGTGTGGCACCTTGTCAAATGCCTTTTGGAAGTCTAAATACACTACGTCCACTGGTTCCCCTTTATCCACCCTATATGTTACTTCCTCAAAGAACTCCAGCAAATTTGTCAAACATGACTTCCCCATCATAAAACCATGCTGACATTGTCCTATTAAATTATGATTATCCAAATGTCCTGTTACTGTCTCCTTAATAATGGACTCCAATATTTTACCTACCACAGATGTTAGGCTAACCGGTCTATAGTTTCCAGCCTTCTGTCTACTGCCCTTTTTAAATAAGGGTGTTACATTAGCAGTTTTCCAGTCTGCCGGGACCTTTGCTGAGTCCAGGGAGTTTTGGAAAATTATTACCAATGCATCCACAATCCCTACCGCCACTTCCCTCAAGACCCTAGGATGTAAGCCATCAGGTCCAGGTGATTTATCCGCCTTGAGTCCCATTATTTTACCGAGTACCACTTCCTTAGTGATTTTGATCGTGTTTAGCTCCTCCCCCCCTATAGCCCCCTGTTTGTCCAGTGTTGGGATATTCTTAGTGTCTTCTACTGTAAAGACTGATACAAAATATTCATTCAGTGTTTTTGCCATCTCCATATTTCCCACCATTAATTTCCCGGTCTCATCCTCTAAGGGACCAACATTTACTTTAGCCACCCTTTTTCTTTTTATATAACTATAAAAGCTCTTCCTATCTGTTTTTATATTTTTTGCTAATTTACTTTCATAATCTATCTTCCCTTTCTTAATCAATCTTTTTGTTATTTTTTGCTGTCTTTTAAAGTTTTCCCAATCCTCTATCCTCCCACTAGATTTGGCTACCTTATCACAGAATCACAGAAACCCCACAGTGCAGATAGAGGCCATTCCGGCCCATCGTCGAATACTATCCTTAATTTCTTTACTTAGCCACAGATGGCTGTCTTTTCTTTTACACCCTTTTCTTCTCAGTGGAATATATTTTTTTTGGAAGTTGTAAAATAACTCCTTAAATGTACACCACTGATCATGTATCGTCTTACCCTTTAATCTATTTTCCCAATCCACTCTACTCAATTCCGCTCTCATACCTTCATAGTCTCCTTTATTCAAGCTTAGCACGCTTGTTTGAGATCCAACCTTCTCATCCTCTAATTGAATATGGAATTCAACCATGTTATGGTCACTCATTCCAAGCGGATCCTTTACTAGGACATTTTTAATTAATCCTGTCTCGTTACACAGGACCAGATCTAAGGTTGCTTGCCCCCTGGTCGGTTCAGTTACATACTGCTCAAGAAACCCATCCCTAATACACTCAATGAACTCATCCTCAAGGTAGCCTTGCCCAATTTGATTTGTCCAATTAATATGATAGTTAAAATCCCCCATAATTATAGATGCTCCCTTATTACAAGCCTCAACTATTTCCTGATTGATACTCCGTCCAACAGAGTTGCAACTGTTCGGAGGGCTATAGACTACGCCCACTAGTGTTTTTTGCCCCTTATTATTCCTTACCTCCACCCAAACTGTTTCATTATCCTGATCTTTTGACCCAATATCATTTCTCTGTATTACAGTGATTCCTTCCTTTATTAACATAGCCACCCCACCTCCCCTTCCTTCCTTCCTGCCTGTCCTTCCTGATCGTTAAATAAGGCAGGAAGGCAGGAGAGATTAAATGAGCCAGACCTTTCAGGAGTGAAATTAGGAAACACTTCTACACACAAAGGGTGGGAGAAGTTTGGGACTCTCTTCTGCAAACGGCAAGTGACGCTAGATCAATTGGTAATTTTAAATCTGAGATTGATAGATTTTTGTTAACCAAACGTATTAAGGGATATGGGCCAAAGGCAGGTATATGGAGTTAGGTCGCAGATCAGCCATGATCTCATTGAATGGCGGAACAGGCTCACTGTCTGATGCGCTATCAATTACTCATAAAAGACTGAGAGTTAGAAGAGTAACTAAAGGCTTTTATTAACAACAGAATGGAGGTCTGCCTCGAGTGGTCGACCGGTCCAGGATACCAAGGGCTGGGGAGCAGTCACCTTTATACTAGGACCTGTGGGAGGAGTCAGCCGAGGCATGTCCAGGCATGTACACAGTGGAATACAAACAGGACAAACAGGAATACAAACAGTGGTTTACCACATTCACCCCTTGTTTAAAATTGAGTCCGGCGGGGTGAAGTGTATTAAAAGTTAGTGTATTGGAGTCTCTCCGGAGGTCTTGTCTGCCGCTGTGATCGGCGTGGCGACGGCAGGGGTAGTGAAGCTTCCGGCGTCGAGTCCAGCGTAGGCTGTGGCACAGGCGTGTCGTCCTCGTAGATGTCGAGCGGGTCGCGGGGCCCAGGCCTGCCGTCTGCTGGGGCTGGATATCGGATCGTGGGGGGGGGGTGGTAGTGGGTAGTGGGTTACTGTGGTCCCCGAGGGTGCAAGGTCTCTTATGGAGACTGTGTCCTCCCGCCCGTCCGGGTATGCGATGTAAGCATACTGGGGGCTGGCATGGAGGAGGTCGACCCTCTCGACCAGGGGGTCCGTTTTATGGGTCCTCACGTGTCTTCTCAGTAGGACCGGCCCTGGGGACGTCAGCCATGGCGGTAGCGATGTCCCTGATGTGGACTTCCTTGGGAAGACGAACATTTTCTCATGAGGGGTGGCGTTAGTGGCAGTGCAGAGCAGTGACCGAATAGAGTGGAGCGCATCGGGGAGCACATCCTGCCAGCGGGAGGTTGGAAGGCCCCTAGACTTTAAGGCTAGC